>NC_139154.1:18863731-20063731 GCF_964270905.1 Leucopleurus acutus
GGGCAGGCTGGGGGAAGCAGGGCAGGCACTGACCTCCCTGATCCCATTCAATTGTCTCCCAGGTCCCCCGAGGACACAGACCCAGAGGTGAGGGATCCAACCCGCGGCCTCACCCACAGCAGGAGGCCTCGCCTTCTTTTGCCATCAGAGCTGTACCGTCTCCCCTGTTGTCTTTCCTTGTCACCCAGAGCAAATCAGACCTGCCAGTTTGCCACCTCGACCCCTTGTTTCCTACTTCATGGTCGGAAACCTAGATTAGGACCTCTTAGATGTAATTCTACCTTAAACATCACTAAAGAGGTTTCCTCACTCGCTACCTCACGTGGTAATGAGATTTTAAAAATAATTCCGTGTATTTCCTGAAAAACTCATCCCGTCAGAAAATGTCACCTTGGCAGTGTCATCAAATACTTGTTAACGAAGACCTTTCTTCGTAATAATCTTCATTAAGTTCTCTGTCAAGCATGTGGGCCCGTGTAAGGCGTCACACAGGAAAAAACCCAACAGCCTGCAGTCCCATCCTTTTGGGGTTTAACGTGCCATCACATCAAATAGCATGTGTTACATAAAGGCATTTTAAAGGGTGCTTTGTCTCCCCCTCTCGATCGGCCCCCTGGGCCCAGAAAACTATCAAGGCACAACATATGATCACTGTGTCTTCAAAAACCATGATGATAAACATGATAGTTTTTAAGTCTTAAAGGCTCAAATTTTGGTTTCCGATGAAGCTAGTGGATTGTTCTTACTACCCAATACTTGATAAATTCTCAGAACGTTTTTTTAAGATGACATCACTACCAAAGGAGGGGTGTTGAAAAGGACAAGGTCAGCCCTGCCCAGTATGAGTGGCTCCCAGTCAGCGGACTGTGGGATTTGTGCATCACAGTGCTTTGCGGGTTTGGGAGCTGGGCTCACTCCTTAATCCTTAACAGATTTAGAAGCTACCCACTCTCCTGTACCGTCTGTCCCAGCTAAACACAGAGAACCACGACGCCGGGAGAGTCAGAGGACTGTGGGGTGGAAGGAGGGTGAGTCAGTCAACAATGGCTCGCCAGACACATCCCCCCAGCCACGCAGCCTGAAACACACACAGTCACATCCACTCCTGAGGCTGTGGCCACTGAGCTGCCGAGATGCGTGCGTCACGTGGTGATGACACCTTAACACGGCCATCAGACTGTCCACTTGCCCCTCCAGTATTTTAAGGTGCTAAGGGGTGCAGGGTGGGCTTGGAGTCCAGGCAATGGGCCAAATCTTCCTCCTTGTCTTCTCTGCTTCCTCCTCGAGGTGGGAGAGCAGGTGTGGGTGCCCTACTGCCCTCTGACCCGCTCGCAGAGAAAGCAGGGACAGGTTGACCCTAGGGCAGAATTCTGGAGAGAGGCATTCTCTGGCCTTCTGTGCAGAAACCCGCACCCTGGGCGTGTTCACTCTCAGCTACACCACAGCTCTTCCTCTGCCTTTATCCGTGGGGCTCTGGGAACCCACAACGGCAAACAAGTCAGGTAAATACTCCTCCTCCTGCCTTTGCAGGGGGGCTTCTGAACGTCCAAGTGGAAGTGACGGCTGAATATATTTCAGAGCAGCACGGAACCTGCAGGACTTGCCCGAGGATGGCCCTCGACCAGGGCACAGGGACCCTCCAAGGACACACAGGGCAGGGGTGTGGCTATATACGTCACGGGTCGTAACACGGATGACTCCAACTTCATCCACCCCACAGCAAGGCTTGTCTACAAGGGGGAAATGATCAGCTGTTTCATCACTTATGTACTCATGTAACATAAATGATACGGATTTTATCACTGAGCTCACTGTATGGGCTCAAAATGGCAGCACCACGAGCTATGTTGTTTATACTAGGGGTCTCCAACCCCAACCCGGTCGCGGATCGGTACCGGTCCAAGGCCAGTTAGGAACCGGGCCACACAGCAGGAGGCGAGTGGCAGCGGGTGGCCGAGTGAAGCTCCATTTGCTGTTCCCCATCGCGCACACTACCACTGGAACTATCCCCCGCTTCCCCTACCCCGCCACATCCCCCTCCTCGGCCCCGGTCCGTGGAAAAACTGTCTTCCATGAAACCAGTCCCCGGTGCCACAAAGGTTGGGGACCGCTGGTATACACACAAAAAAGTTCAATTCTTCCTCCTGGATTCCAAAGGGGGTGGGGGACTTCTGGGATCAGTTCCCCGCCCTGCTGAGGTCAGAGACACCTCTCCTGCTTGTCAAACTTTCCCTGTTGCCCTGTCTACCAGCGCCACGCCTCACATTTCTACCCCTAAGCTAACAAGTTCTCAGAGTCCCAAACTCAGATGCAGGAGCCTAGACTAAGTCATATATGTTACCACTCCCTTCTCCCTCCAGCCAAATGTCATGATGACAGAAAACAGATTCAAAGCCGTTTTCCTTCTTTTAGATGAGATGCCCGGTCTGGTCATCTGCTCAGACAGGAAAAACGAGGTATAGGGTTGATTGTATCAGCCCTCTATCCACCATGGAAAATGTTCCCCAAACCATATCTCCTAAAGAGACCTGAATTTCTGCTCAAAGAATGAAAACAAATACAGTCCAAGGCCTGACAGTGGGTTCCAGTGACCTGGCTAGAATCCCTCCTGGCTGCACGGAGCACGACCCAGCACGGGAGTCTAAGGGGAACACACATAGGGGCCACCGGAGTCCCCGACAGCCCTATGTGGCAGGCGCGGATGGAGTCGAGGTGGTGCACGCTACACTTGCCTTTATGGTGGTGCCGGGGCCGATGTCGTGCAGCAAGGACATCTCTGGGGGGCTCCTGGGCAGACCGTCGTCCTCAGAGCTCATGCCAGCATCATCTCCCCGCCTGGCCGGAAGGCTCCCCGGAGGAGGTGGCAGCCCCATTTTCACATTACACTGTATTTTTAACTAGATCGGAATAAAGAACATTTGCTGTTGTTTTTGTCAGCAACTTTTCTCAACGAATGCTCCCACTGCAATTCATTCATTCAAGAGATATTTTCAGCACCCTTGCCTGGGGCAGGGAACTGAACTGCGAGTCTGCCACCAGCTCTGCCGCTGTCATCTTGAAAATGAGTGGTTATAACTGAGAATGAGGTATGGTCCAATTGTAACTAACTGGGTGAGTCTTGGGAGAGCTGTGACGTGCATGCAATTGGGCTTTAAAATAGATCAAGTAAACCCAGCAGAAATCATCTTAAGACTGCCCAATGCCTACCTGACATACGTACCCAGTGTCGCCACGGGGAAAAGTTTACCTGCAAAGCTTTAATCCGGTCACACACATTTTCTTGGGAAAAGACCCGCACCGGCCGAGGAGGGTCCTGTCCCGACTCAGGAATGAAAATACTGTCGTGTGAGAGGGCCCGGCTGCCCAGCGTGCCCCTTGACTCCCTAGGACGAAAGAAGCACTGTGACACTCGGCTGGTCCCGGGGGGCTTGGGATGGGGCTAAGGGCACATGCTACAACAAGCCTTCAGCTGCATTTATTTTTTTTTAACTGCTTACGACTTTGGTTCATCCTGTCAAATACCACGGTCAATTATTAGGAGCTTTGTAGAGATAGGGATTTTTCTAACAGATCTGAAGGTTATGTGAATTCTTTTCGTTAAGGGAAAAACCAAGGTCTGACGAGGTGTGAGGTCTAGGACAGCAGGCCTGCAGAGAGGAAGGGCTGGCAGGGGTCCTGGGCTGGCTGGCAGGCTGTGCAGACTGTCCTGGGTGCCCAGGGAGGGTGAGGTCTTTCCTTGTGGGCAAACATGCAGCCCCTCGGTGGGCTGGAGACCGTGTTTGCACAGCAGGCTGAGGGCTTGCCAGACGGAGGCATCCTTACAACGTGGTCCAAAACACACACGTCCACGGCTGGGTTTGAAAAGAATTGCGATGTGCAAAGCCACATCCTCATCTCATTACCTGATGTGATCTGTGCAACCCAGCCTGTGTGCCAAGGTCCTGGGGTGGAGATGGCGGCCCCTTCTGGCATCACCATCCCAGCCCCTTCCCCAGCCCCGAGCTCAAGGCTCCAATTTGGAACTGAACCCACAGAACATTCACAAAACGTGCTAAGAGGATGTGGGAGTTATCGTCAGATTTTCCTAGTGGCGCTGGCGGCCTGAACAATAGGTGGAAGGAGGTGACTGAGACACGATGATGAAGGAAGGAAAGCCTGTCCGAAGACGCTGCCACCTTCTGCACCAACAGCCCTTCCCCCACCCCAGCCCTGGGCATCCTGTCCTTTGTGAGGCATTAGGGACTCCTGGGTGTGACCCCGCCCCATGTTGGTTAGTGATGTTTTCTAGCTTCCTTCCAGCCGCTAGAGTAAGTTTGCAAGTGGGGAACCCACAGTTCACAAATGTCCTCACATTTCTGGGAGAGAGTGAGGCCGAGTGAAAGAACCAGGAGGGCCTCCTGCTAATGGCAGCTGTTGTCACAAAGATCATATGCACACCTGGGCTGCCCTCCCACAGCGGGCAGCCCATGGCCACGCCCTCTGGAAACCATAATCACTGCCCAAACACCTCCACTCTGGGTGTAACTAGAATTCAAGACAGTGTGAAAAGGCCGCTGCAAAGATACAAAATGCTATATGCTCAAGGCCATTGACTACAGCATCATTTATAGATGCAAAAGACTGGAAACAGCCCACATGTCCCTCAGCAGGTACCTGAATAAACTATGGGACGTGATATACTAGAGGCTCTGTAGCTGACCAAAGGGGTGAGGGGCAACCCTGTGTGCAGGTAGCACCAGACTCTAATAAGTGAAAAATAAAAACGGAGTGCAGACAGTGCTGTGTTAGCTCTGTGTGGGAAAGGGGGTATGAACACATACAAACATATGTGTGTTCGCATATATTTTTAAAAAATAAAAATAGAAAGATAAGGAACCAATGAATAAAAATAGCCTCCTTTAGGGCTTCCCTGGTGGCGCAGTGGTTGAGAGTCCGCCTGCAGATGCAGGGGACACGGGTTTGTGCCCCGGTCCGGGAAGATCCCACATGCTGCAGAGCGGCTAGGCCCGTGAGCCATGGCCGCTGAGCCTGCACGTCCGGAGCCTGTGCTCCGCAACGGGAGAGGCCACAGCAGTGAGAGGCCCGCATACCGCGAAAAAAAAAAAAAGTCTCCTTTAAGGGGAAGGATAGAACAAGACGAGACTCAGGGTACCAAGGTTTCTAATTATACTTACAATGTTGTCTTTGAAACTATGAAAACATTTTGCATCGTTAGAAGACAAAATCAAACAAAAAGGGAAATCAGCCTCTAAAACTAGAAAACAAACAGAAGGAAACAAGTCTAATTTTGTATCAGGTTGTCAGCATAAACACAGAGAAAAGAATGATTTCAAATGACTTTAACTTGACATCCAAGTGACTTTTGACTCTACATCTGTAATAGGATAAATTCTAAGAACAAAAAGCACAAAGACAGCAAATTGTACTTGGTAGTCTTAGTAGCAATATTGGTTAAAAAAAACAGTGCAGAACAATCTTTATAGTATGTAACCTCCGGGTGGGAAAGGGGGAAATGAAATTATTATAAGTACATTAAATGATGAAGAAAATAAATAATTTTGTTAGTATCATTAGGAACCAAGATTTCCAGTAAAAGAGAAAAGTGAATTCAAACAAAGAATCAAAGAAGCAACAAGTCTGTCTAAATAAATTTGAACTGGAAATACCAGTGAATTAATGATTTATTTTTCTCTTAAAAAAACATATTTCCTAGCTACATCTACTGGAAAGGTCTAGAAGCAATGACAACCAACTAACAACCATCAGCCCTGGCAGGCAGACTGTGGTCGCTAAAAACCATTTCACACTAAAAGGAAATGGCTGATTACAGGTCTACGGCAGGAAATGTACAAACTAACTTGGGATTTCTCATCATGCAAGAAAGCAAAGAACCTTCCAGAGACAAATGGGGTCATGTCAAAAGAACCAGGAGCTAATCTGAAGTGACTCTCAGTAGAATAGGATGGGACAGTGCGAGCATAAAAAGGAACAGAGACTGTCATGGGTTAGGGCACATCAAATATATAAAAATCCATGCATTCACAATGATAGTCAAGAAAAAAAAGAAAAGAAAAAAAGAAAACTCATCACTCAGTTTTGGAAGTTTGCTAGGGTACCAGGTCATTACTCTGAAGGTAGATGGATAAAAAGAGAACCAAGCATTACCCTGCTTTTCCTGTACCACTTGTATTTCAGAGCAACCAAGGAGTGGATGAAGGAAAGGTCTTCTGCATAGACGAATGCTAGCTAGCACATATGCAGAACGAACGATCGAATTAGAAAAACCGCCATTTTACAACGAAATAATGGATCTAGTAATGATCAGCAGCAGGTGTAAAAACCATCAGGTGAAGGTTCGTGGATGGATCACACTGAGAGAGACCCCCTGAACCCACCGCTCAGTCTCAGCATCACCAGAAGTGGGACAAACAGAAAGCATGTGCCTTGGGATGAGATGTGACAGGAAGTATCCAGGACCGTCTTGAATCTAAATCTAATTAAATATCGAGATCCAGCTATCATTCTACAAGAAATGCAGAGAATACAGACATGAGTCCAATCATACCAAAAGCAAGCAAATCCCGATTGTGGGATATTCTCCATTTGATCAGTGACATGAAACAAAGCAGGAAGGGTGAAGGAAAATTGTTATAGATCAAGAGACTCAAGAAGCATAACCCCACCGACACAGTAAATGGGCATCAACTTCTTAAACCCACAGGGTTTCATGTGGTGTGTCAGCCTTAATGTACCTTGGTAAGTGGACATTTCTGCCCATGGTGATGGATGACAAGTTGCTACAGAGTCTAGAAGGCTCACGGACTCTTCAAAGAGGCTAAAGAGTACCTTTAAATTTTTGTCTCTTATACCGTCAATTACTCTATGACGCAGGAACCAAGAATATATCATGGGGAAAGGACAGTCTCTTCAATAAATAGTGTTGGGAAAACTTGGACAGCCCCATGCAAAAGAATGAAACTGGACCACTATCTTATACCATACACAAAAATCAAAATGGATTAAAGACTTGAACATAAGACCTGAAACCGTAAAACTCCTAGAAGAAAACATAGGGAGTAAGCTCTTTGACATTGCTCTTGGCAATGACTTTTTGGATTTGACACCAAAAGCAATGGCAACAAAAGCAAATATAAACAAGTGGGGGCTTCCCTGGTGGCGCAGTGGTTGAGAGTCCTTCTGCCGATGCAGGGGACGCGGGTTCGTGCCCCGGTCCGGGAGGGTCCCACATGCCGCGGAGCGGCTGGGCCCGTGAGCCGTGGCCGCTGGGCCTGCGCATCCGCAGGCTGTGCTCCGCAACGGGAGAGGCCATGACAGTGAGAGGCCCGCGTACCGCAAAAAATAAATAAATAAATAAACAAGTGGGACTACATCAAATTAAAAAGCTTCTGTGGCACAATACTGTAAATCAACTATACTTCAATAATAAAAAAAAAAGCTTCAGCACAGCAAAGGGAACCATCAACAAAATGATAAGGCAATTTACAGAATGGGAGAAAATATTTGCAAATCTATATCTGGTAAGGGGTTAATATCCAAAATATTTAAAGGACTCATACAACTCAACAGCAAAAACCCAATCCAATTAAAAAATGAGAAGATCTAAATAGACATTTCTCCAAAGAAGACAACAGACGGCCAACAGGTACATGAAAAGGAGCTCAACACCACTAATCATCAAAGAAATGCAAATCAAAAACAGGAGACAAAGCTTCAGATCTGTTAGAAGGGCTTTTACAAAAATGACAGGAGATAAGTGGTATCGAGGATGTGGAGAAAAGGGAACCCTTTTGCACTGTTGGTGGGAATGTAAGTTGGGGCGTCGCTATGGAGAACAGTATGGAGGTTCCTCAAAAAAATGAAAAATAGAACTACCATATGATCCAGCAATCTTGCTTCTGGGTATTTATCTGAAGGAAATGAAAACAGGATGTTGAAGAGATATCTGCAGTCCCATGTTCATCGCAGCATGATTCACAATAGCCAAAACATGGAAACAACAGAAGTGTCCATCAATGGGTGATGGATAAAGAAGACGTGGGACATATATGCAACGGCATATTATTTAGTCATGAGAAAGGAGGACATCCTGCCATTTTCAACAACATGGATGGACCTTGAGGGAATCATGCTGAGTGAGATCAGACAGAGAACGAAAAATACTCTATGACCTCACTTCCATGTGGAATCTAAAAAAGCCGAACTCATAGAAACAGAGTAGAAAGGTGGTTACCAGGGGCTGGGGGGTGGGGGAAATGGGGACAAGTTGGTCAAAGGGTAAAAACTTCCAACTATAAGATGAGTAAGTTCTGGGGATCTACAGCACAGTGGTTATAGTTAATCATACTGTATTATATACTTGAAAATTGCTACGAGAGTAGATCTTAAGTGTTCTCACCACAATAAAGAAACGGTAATTAGGTGACATGATGCAGGTACTAGTTAATGTTATGGTGGTAATCATGTGGCAGCATGTAAGCGTATTAAATCAACACGTTGTACACCTTAAAACTCCCATAACATTATATGTCAATGATCTCTCAATAAAGCTGGGAAAAAGAGAGAATGCTCTTGTCTCACCTCTGCGCTGTTCTCTAAGGACATTATTTGCACTTCCCGGGTGTCATCATAACTCCACCCCAAGCTTCCGTTCCTAGCATCACTCTAGCAAACTTTCACCAGTAACTGAAGACCCGCCCCTGCCAGGTGCTGAGAATATAAAGATGAAAGGGGCACCGTCCCCACTCTCCATGGGCTCTGGTGACAGATGACGGACAAGTGGACAGGTCATTTCAGCCCAGCTCACCCCTCCTGCTGTGTTCTTATTCCTTGGCTGGAGGGGCCGCTGAGTGTTCTGGTCGAGAGACTGGGTGGGTAGAGGCAAGTGTTACAATGTCCCTGGGGCTGGCCCAGTGAAGACATGTAACAGTGAGCAATTAGTTCTATACGATAATGTCTTGCTCCCCAAGAGTTTGGAGCTGCCTTAAAAATGCGTGTATAGCCCGTCCTCTCCACTCTTCACAAGGTCCCATGTGGGTGCCTCCTATTCCCAGCCAGCACCAGAAAAAAAAAACAACCTGAAAGACAAAGCTCAAATCTCTCTTTAGTCGTTTGGCGCCACCAAGCGGTCAGTGTAATTTCTACTCCTTTAGAAACAGGCAAGGAGACTGGTGAGGAAGGAGGGGACAGGACCCCAGCTCAGCACGGTCTGTCTCCCAATCCCAGGGTCATTATGCCTTATCCTCAAATTAAGGAGCCCATGTTGTTTAAAAGAAACAAAACCTGGCATGGCAACAGATCTGGTTTTGTTTTTGTTTTTTCCCTTTTACTCACAGAAATAACTGCCGGAATAACCAAAGCATATGTATTATAACTATATTCTGATGAAGTACAAGTTACAAAAATACAGATTTCTTCCCTAGACTTCCCCGTATTTCATACCTATTGAAATATGGGTTGCTGTTCTTCCTAACAATATTTTTGGATGATTTTTCTAAGACTGAACAGCAAGAAGCCTTCCCCCTACTCCTCTCTCTCTCTCCAGTGGAAAATTTTCTTATTGGGTTACTGAGGACTCAGGCTTAGAGAGATGTATTTTTCTGGTATAGTATCCAGGTCCTCAAAAGAGTTTTAAGTCAAATTAAATGAGGGATTACTTCCTAATCTTGCTACTTTCAGCTGTAGGACATTGGGCAAATTTTCCGAAATTTCTCTAAAGCTTGGTTTGTTCATTTATAAAATGGTATTTCTTACCTCCTCTTTCATAGTTATGTAGACTTTTTAATTTAGTTATTTATTTTTTGCTGTACGCAGGCCTCTCACTGTTGTGGCCTCTCCGGTTGCGGACGCGCAGGCTCAGCGGCCATGGCTCACGGGCCCAGCCGCTCCGCGGCATGTGGGATCTTCCCGAACCGGGGCACGAACCCGTGTCCCCTGCATCAGCAGGCGGACTCTCAACCACTGCGCCACCAGGGAAGCCCTAGACTTTTAGTATATACACACCTGGCACATAGCGGGTACCTGATAATGTTCCCCTACCCCCCCGCTCCAACTTTTTCCATCCCTATGTACGAAAAGACAGAAAACACCATATCTATGGAAGAACCTCCAGTGGAATTACCTAGGAGGAAAGTAAGCTCAGAAACCCACCAAGTTACCTCGACAACTAGCCCAAGTATTGGGGTCCTCCTGTGGCCCCTCCTGCCCCTTCGAACACACAAGCCTGAAGGATGGAAAAGGCAACTTACTCAAGCTCATCCTCTGAGTCGTAGCCCACTGGCCCTGACTCGATGGCAATGACCTCATTCTTTGCCTGGCTTTGTTTCCAGGTGCTACTTCCTGTGGAAGAAGGAGATTCCTTTCTCTTCTTCTTCCCAAAGAACTTCTTAAACGTTTTGAATTTGGACTTTTTCTTTCCTATGCAAAAAGAATGCATGTGAGTATTTACCAGACACGTATGAGATGTGCACGAGAAGGAAAGTAAGATTTCTGTCCGTGCATCAATTATTCGCTCCTGAAAAGTCCTTTTACCACACGGAAGGTTGTGACGCGCACAGCATACCAGTTTTGCACACCTGAAAACACCTTGATTTCTGTCTATTTTGGACATTGAATAAAACAGCCAAGAAAGCTTTGGAGCATGATCACAGAACCAAGGCACAAGCAACTTCCCTCTTACTTGAAATCAACACTTTTTTAACATATCTTTCACTTCCTTGGTTCAATTTATTCCTAAAGAGTTAATTTTTTTGATGCAACCATGCTTTTTATTTCTATTGCCATACATTTGTTTTGCCCATTCTTGAATTCATACGGCACATCCTGTATGAGTAGAATCATACAGCATATACTCTTGTGTGTGGCTTCTTTCCCTCCATATACCGCTTTTGACACTTTGCATGGTGATGCGTGCATTTTGCATTCTTCCTCTTTTTCTAAATTGCTAAGTAATATTCCACTGTATAAATGAAATCAGATTTTAATCCCTAAAATAAAAATAGTCAAAAGCAAAAATTCCTGATGAGGTAAAGCCCGTAAATGATAACCCAACTTATTTTCCAAAATAATCCTCAAGTGCTAATACACATATATATATATATGTATATATAACTGAATCACTTTGCTGTACCGCAGAAACTAACACAACATTGTAAATCAACTATACTTCAATAAAATAAATTTTTAAAAAATCCTCAAGTGCCCATGATTTCGGCAGCTCAGCAAAGTCCATTCCTTTCCTTCTGAATCTGAGAACTAACAACAGAAGGATGGAACATCACAGGTTACCAGGCTGCTGTCTAATATAACCTGAAAATTTGCTAACAATTGATTTGTTGGATAAGTAAATCATTCTGTAAGCTGAATTCCTTTTTTTATAAATTTACTTTTATTTATTTATTTATTTTTGGCTGCGTTGGGTCTTCATTGCTGTGCCCAGGCTTTTTCTAGTTGCAGCAAGCAGGGGCTACTCTTCGTTGCGGTGCGCGGGCTTCTCACTGCAGTGGCTTCTCTTGTTGCAAAGCACGGGCTCTAGGCATGCGGGCTTCAGTAGTTGTGGCATGCGGGCTCAGTAGTTGTGGTGCACGGGCTCAGTAGTTGTGGCGCACGGGCTTAGTTGCTCCACGGCATGTGGGACCTTCCTGGACCAGGGCTCGAACCTGTATCCCCTGCATTGGTAGGCAGATTCTTAGCCACTGCGCCACCAGAGAAGTCCCTGAATTCCTTTTTAAAGCACCAGGATCTTTATATTTGGTTTATGTTCATGCCCCCCTTGGGAAGTTTACATGATCTTGCCTTAATGTGGAGAATTTCTTAGGATTACTCTATAGTTGGAGTACCTATATGACCTTAGGTGGAGCAGATCCCTGCCCAAAAGGAAATGAGTTCTACAGCCAAGTTTTCTTAACTTACAGTGGGAGTTTCCTTACCTTTATAATCTCAAAACGTTTATGTTGTCAACTGATTGGTCTCAAAGAGAGCTTATTATTTGGAAAGCCCCTTCAGAGTTTTTTGCGTCTGCCAGGACACCATCTGGCCTTTGCCTAGTTGACAAATGGGTACGCACCCCTGAAGGTCTGCACAAACATGCAGCCTCACGATCCTTTACAGTCAAAGAGGCTCCTTCGGGATTAAAGCAAGTGGCTACCAACACCCAGAGTACAGCCGCTGAACACTTGTTTGATTTGCCATAATTAGTTGGCCATCCACTGGAGGCCCGTTTGTGTTATATCTGTTAGGCTGCTAGGCTTTTTCATTCAATTTCTTTAATGGATATAGGAACTATTCGGGTTTTCTATTTCTTGAATTTGTTTTATTGTTTCATTTTTCTAGAAATTTGTCTTTATCTCCCACATTTTCAAATGCACTGGCATATAGTTGTTAATATCCTCTTATTATCTTAGCATCTGTACTATCTATAATAAAGCCCCCTTTTCTCAGCCCTGCTATTATCTGTCCCTTCTTTTTTCCTGGATCAATTACACAAGAGGTATGTCAATTTCCTTTGCCTTAAATAAAGTTTGGCTTTGTTCATTCTCTCTACTGAATGTTTATTTTTTTACTGGACTAATTTCTGGTCTAGTTTTTCCTTCCTTCCTCCTACTTTCTTCAGGTTTACTTTGCTATCTTTTTAAACTTCTTGAGATGAATACTTGGCTAATCAATTTTTAGACTTTCTGTTTTTATAATACACACATTTAAGGCAATGCATTTCCTTCTAAATCTGTTTTAGCTGCATCTACATGTTTTTTCTTCTTTTTAAAAATATTTGTTTATTTATTTATTTGGCTGTACCAGGACTTAGTTGTGGCACACTGGATCTTCCTTGCACCACACGGGATCTTCCTTGCACCACACAATTAATGTAACTAGCTACTGACCTTTATTCTAATTACTGATATGTTAATAAAAACAAGTCTACCATCTCTGTGGTTTTTCTTAATCTCCTTTCTTGCTGTCTTCCGGACTAACTGACTTTAAAAAATGATTCCATTATCTTCCCACTTCCAGTTTGTAAACTTTGCCTTTTACCTCTGTTCTTTCACGGGTTACCCTAGAAATTATACCCCACATTCTATTAAGGGACAAAACAAGAAAGTTAGAATACTTTAATCCTATGTTTATGCCCTATTGTTTTCATTCTGATCTTTAAAAACCCAAAAGATATTATTCCATGTTCATTTAGATGTGTTTGCTTGCTTCTCATTTTCTTTGCTTATCATTCCTTCCTGTGTCTAAATCCTCCATCAAGGATGATTTTCCTTCCACCTGAAGGGAGATTCCTTTAGAATCTGAGGGTCTCCTGGTGACAAACTCAGTTTTTGTTTACCTGAAAATGTCCTTATTTCTCCTTCATTCCTAAAATATCGTATTCGTAGGTTTAACATTCTAGGTTGGCAGTTATTTTTTCTAAGTTATGCTTTCAGTAATATTAAGACATTATTTCACTGTGTTGCGGCTTCTGTCGTGTGGTCAGGAAGTCAGTTTTTTGTTCCTTCGAAGGTAATCTTTTTTCCTCAGACTAACTTTAAGATTTTTTCATTTTTGTCTTTGGTTTTCTACATTTTCATTCGATGTGGATTTCCTTTTTTTTTTTTTTTTTTAACATCTTTATTGGAGTATAATTGCTTTACAATGGTATGTTAGTTTCAGCTTCACAACAAAATGAATCAGTTATATATATATACATATATTCCCATATCTCTTCCCGCTTGCGTCTCCCTCCCTCCCACCCTCCCTATCCCACCCCTCCAGGTGGTCACAAAGCACCGAGCTGATCTCCCTGTGCTATGCGGCTGCTTCCCACTAGCTATCTACCTTACGTTTGGTAGTGTATATATGTGCATGCCTCTTTATCGCTTTGTCACCATTTACCCTTCCCCCTCCCCATAGCCTCAAGTCCATTCTCTAGTAAGTCTGTGTCTTTATTCCTGTTTCACCCCTAGGTTTTTCATGACATTTTTTTTTTTTAAATTCCATATATATGTGTTAGCATACGGTATTTGTCTCTCTCTTTCTGACTTACTTCACTCTGTATGACAGACTCTAGGTCTATCCACCTCATTACAAATAGCTCAATTTCGTCTCTTTTTATGGCTGAGTAATATTCCATTGTATATATGTGCCACATCTTCTTTATCCATTCATCCGATGATGGACACTTAGGTTGTTTCCATCTCTGGGCTATTGTAAATAGAGCTGCAATGAACATTTTGGTACATGACTCTTTTTGAATTATGGTTTTCTCAGGGTATATGCCCAGTAGTGGGATTGCTGGGTCATATGGTAGTTCTATTTGTAGCTTTTTAAGGAACCTCCATACTGTTCTCCACAGTGGCTGTATCAATTTACATTCCCACCAACAGTGCAAGAGGGTTCCCTTTTCTCCACACCCTCTCCAGCATTTATTGTTTCTAGATTTTTTGATGATGGCCATTCTGACTGGTGTGAGATGATATCTCATTGTAGTTTTGATTTGCATTTCTCTCATGATTAGTGATGTTGAGCATTCTTTCATGTGTTTGTTGGCACTCTGTATATCTTCTTTGGAGAAATGTCTATTTAGGTCTTCTGCCCATTTTTGGATTGGGTTGTTTGGTTTTTTGTTATTAAGCTGCATGAGCTGCTTATAAATTTTGGAGATCAATCCTTTGTCAGTTGCTTCATTTGCAAATATTTTCTCCCATTCTGAGGGCTGTCTTTTGGTCTTCTTTATGGTTTCCTTTGCTGCGCAAAAGCTTTTAAGTTTCATTAGGTCCCATTTGTTTACTCTTGTTTTTATTTCCATTTCTCTAGGAGGTGGGTCAAAAAGGACCTTGCTGTGATTTATGTCATAGAGTGTTCTGCCTATGTTTTCCTCTAAGAGTTTGATAGTTTCTGGCCTTACATTTAGGTCTTTAATCCATTTTGAGCTTATTTTTGTGTACGGTGTTAGGGAGTGATCTAATTTCATACTTTTACATGTAGCTGTCCAGTTTTCCCAGCACCACTTATTGAATAGGCTGTCCTTTCTCCACTGTACATTTCTGCCTCCTTTGTCAAAGATAAGGTGACCATATGTGCGTGGGTTTATCTCTGGGCTTTCTATCCTGTTCCATTGATCTTTCTGTTTTTGTGCCAGTACCATACTGTCTTGATAACTGTAGCTTTGTAGTATAGTCTGAAGTCTGGGAGCCTGATTCCTCCAGTTCCTTCTTTCGTTCTCAAGATTGCTTTGGCTATTTGGGGTCTTTTGTGTTTCCATACAAATTGCGAAATTTTTTGTTCTAGTTCTGTGAAAAATGCCAGTGGTAGTTTGATAGGGATTGCATTGAATCTATAGATTGCTTTCGGTAGTAGAGTCATTTTCACAATGTTGATTCTTCCAATCCAAGAACATGGTATATCTCTCCATCTATTTGTATCATCTTTAATTTCTTTCATCAGTGTCTTATAATTTTCTGCATACAGATCTTTTGTCTCCTTAGGTAGGTTTATTCCTAGATATTTTATTCTTTTTGTTGCAATGGTAAATGGGAGTGTTTTCTTGATTTCACTTTCAGATTTTTCATCATTAGTATATAGGAATGCCAGCGATTTCTGTGCATTAATTTTGTATCCTGCCACTTTACCAAATTCAACGATTAGCTCTAGTAGTTTTCTGGTAGCATCTTTAGGGTTCTCTATGTACAGGATCATGTCATCTGCAAACAGTGACAGCTTTACTTCTTCTTTTCCGATTTGGATTCCTTTTATTTCCTTTTCTTCTCTGATTGCTGTGGCTAAAACTTCCAAAACTATGTTGAATAAGAGTGGTGAGAGTGGGCAACCTTGTCTTGTTCCTGATCTTAGTGGAAATGCTTTCAGTTTTTCACCATTGAGGATGATGTTTGCTGTGGGCTTGTCATATATGGCCTTTATTATGTTGAGGAAAGTTCCCTCTATGCCTACTTTCTGCAGGGTTTTTATCATAAATGGGTGTTGAATTTTGTCAAAAGCTTTCTCTGCATCTATTGAGATGATCATATGGTTTTTCTCCTTCAGTTTGTTAATATGGTTTATCACATTGATAGATTTGCGTATATTGAAGAATCCTTGCATTCCTGGAATAAACCCCACTTGATCATGGTGTATGATCTTTTTAATGTGCTGTTGGATTCTGTTTGCTAGTATTTTGTTGAGGATTTTTGCATCTATGTTCATCAGTGATATTGGCCTGTAGTTTTCTTTCTTTGTGACATCCTTGTCTGGTTTTGGTATCAAGGTGATGGTGGCCTCGTAGAAGGAGTTTGGGAGTGTTCCTCCCTCTGCTATATTTTGGAAGAGTTTGAGAAGGATAGGTGTTAGCTCTTCTCTAAATGTTTGATAGAATTCGCCTGTGAAGCCATCTGGTCCTGGGCTTTTCTTTGTTGGAAGATTTTTAATCACAGCTGGATTTCCTTTTATTTATCCTTTTTGGGATTCATTCAGTTTCTTAAATCTGTGGACCGGGGCGTCTTTTGTGTTTTTTTTTTTAAGTCAATTCCAGAAAATTCTCAGCTATTCTCTCCTCTCCTGAGACTGTGCTCAAATGCATGTTACACCCTTTCACTTATCTCTATGCTTCCTGTTCTCTTTCTGTATTTTCCTTCTTTTTACCACTCTGTGATACATTCTGTATACTTTCTTGTGCTCTCTCTCGAGCTGATATAATCTGCTATTAAAACTCATCCACTTAATTTTTAATTGTAATAGTTTTACTTATTTCTAAAAAATCCACTTGATTGTTTTTCAAATCTGGTACCTCATTTAAAAGTTGTTTTAAAATTTACTTCAGTAAAATTGACTCTTTTTGGTGTATACAGAGTTGAATAATCACCACCAAAATCAAGATACATCATCGTTGTGCTGTCTTTTGTAGTCAAACCCTTCCCCTACCTTTAACCCCTGGAGAGCACTGATATCTTCTCTGTTCTTATAGTTTTGCCTTTTCCAGAATGTCATATAGAGTGATTCAGACAGTATGTATCCTCTTGATTCTGGCTTTTTTTCACTTACCACCATGCATTAGAGATTCATCCATGTTGTTACCTCAATCAATAGCTTGTTCCTTATTATTGCTGAGTACTGTTCCATTGTATAGATAGAAACAAAGTGGTAAACAAAATGAAAATTGTTATAGGTTTTTGTGTAAACATAAGGTTTCACTTCTCTTATGTAAATACCTAGGAGTGGGATTGGTGGCTCATAGACTAAGTGTGTATTTAATTTTATAAGAAACTGCTAAAATACTTTCCAAAGTGGCTGTACCATTTGCATTTTCATCAGCCATATATGAGAGTTCCAGTTGCTCTGCATCCTCACCAGCACTTGTTTCTGTTTTTGTTCTGCCATTCTAATAGGTGTATAGCGGTATCTCGGTGTAGTTTTAATTTGCATTAACTAATGACTATTGGTGTTGAGCACCTTTTCATGTGCTTTTTTGACATCTGTGTATCTTCTTTTTTTTTTTTTTTTTTGCGGTACGCGGGCCTCTCACTGTTGTGGCCTCTCCCATTGCGGAGTACAGGCTCCGGACGCGCAGGCTCAGCGGCCATGGCTCACGGGCCCAGCCGCTCCGCGGCATGTGGGATCTTCCCAGACCGGGGCACGAACCTGTGTCCCCTGCATCGGCAGGCAGACTCTCAACCACTGCGCCACCAGGGAAGCCCTGTGTATCTTCTTAAGTAAAGCATCTTTAAAAACCCTTTGACTATTTTTAATTGGGTTGTTAGTTTTCTTACTGTCGAATTTTGAGTGTTCTTGTCAAATGTGATTTGCAAATATTTTCTCCCAGTCTGTGATTTGACTTCTCATTTTCTTAACAGTGTCTCTTACAGAGCGAAAGTTTTAAATTTTGATAAAGTCCAATTTATCGACTTTTTCTTTTAGGGACTGAGTTGTCATATCTATGAACTCTTATCTAATCCTTGGTCATAAATATTTTCTCCTATATTTTCTTTTAAAGCGTTTATAGTATTACATTTATGACTATGATATATTTTAAATTAATTTTTCTATACTCACTTGAGTTCAAATAAACTTTGAACTCTCAAAGTTCATTTTTTTTACATATGAATGTCCAATTGCTTTAGCACCATTTGTTGAAAAGACAATTACCAGCGCATCTACTGAAATGTGACAGAGGAAAAGTAGTCCTAATATGCAATAATAAGGAAAATCTATCTGTAATATATGAAATAAAGTCTCTAATGATGAAATTAGTATCTGAAGCTAAGAGATAAGCGCTAGGATTTAATATTATTGGAAGCTGTTCCCCTGAACTACCTCAAAGACAATCACTATTAGCACTTTGACTTAAAACAAGAGAGAGAGACGGAGAACTCTGTCACCAAAATAAGGTGAGTAAAAATCGGAAAAAAGCACATGTGGGGAGATTAACGTTTTCTAATGTCAGTTTTACAACTCTATACAGACATACAGAGCAATCTATGGATAACAGTAAACTAACTGCATAACTGGGTAACTCTTGGAATGCGTTATGAGATGATGATTGATGCGCTTGGAATTTAGCTCAGTAGAAAGTGCAATAAAGGTCTCCTGAAGGAGGATAAAAGCCATAAAAGAGGACTCAAAGGCTCTCTCTTGATATCATTATTTCTTCTGGATGATTAGACCATCCAATACTCTGCCCGACGTCCCGATGAAACTTTTGGATGTTCCTGGATGATAAATGATTCCATTGCATCTCACTTCCTTTGCTTTCGAGTCAACCAAACTTTGGGACATGTTCACCTCCAGGAAGGAGGAAAATGAGTAATCCACCCCCACCCCCGCTGCCGTGTCTGACAGAGAAGCCAAGGAGCACTGCCCCCGGGTGGCCGCCAACAGTCTGGACGTGCTCTCCAGCCACATGTGTCTGAACACACTGTGAACTGAACCCACACTCCACGTAGAGAACCTAAAGCCCTGGCTCTAGCAGCCCCTCTCTCAACCCTACAACGCAACAAGAGCTCCGCCCAGCACAGGGGAAGTAAGGGCCTTACCTGTGCTGTCCTCCCCAAGGCCTTCCGCGGCCTCCCGAAGCTTAAGGTCCATCACCCTCGTGGAAATCATGTCCGGCTCACTAAAATCAGATAGAAAGTCATGTTAGAGGAGCAAGTCTAACAGAAGTTATCAGTGACTGAAATGGTGGTGACTGCCTCTTGCCCATGTCCCTGGCAAAGACAGATTCCAGGTCAGTAGAGGCCAAAAACATGTCCAAGATTAGTAACCACATCAGCATTTATCTAATCACTGACCAGAGCCATTTAATGGAAAATGCTTCACCGATTTACACAATGCAGATTTCATTCCTTTCTTTGAAAAAAAAAAATTTTCAGAAATTAGGTTTTTCTCTTGTTCACTGTAGAAAGTTTGGAAGATAGAATGAAAATCACCCATTATCCCACCAACCAAGAATGACTAACTATGGAACGTTTTAATGTATTTCCTTCCAATATCTTTTACGCAAATATTTATGTGCACAAGCACACATGCACTATCTTATTAGTAAGACTGAGTTCCTGATTTTCTTATCCCACATCAGTAAAATTCTTGATGTTATTGTAATGGCTACATAATGTTTTGATATTATGCTGTACCATCACTTATTTATATTGTTTCTTTTTTGAACTTTTTATGAAAAATTTCAAACAGATATAAAAGTACAGAGAATGTATAATGAATTTAAAACATGGGGACTCTTGTTCATTTTTACCCCTTCTCCACTCCCCGCTAACTAGGTTATTTCAAAGCGAATCATTCCACATACCAGTATCATTTCATCCATAGGGACTTGCCTTCTCCCCAGATTAAAAATTTCTGACTCTTCATGGAAATCAAATAAATGATTACTGGTCAGTATTCCTGCTACAGAGTATTGAGCTGCGTCCCTGCTTTCCACAACTGACTTTTAAACAGCACATTCTATCCCACACAGACTAACTCCTCATTTACTTGGAAAGCTATTCCTTATTGGCAATTACTATGAATTCTCGTACTTTAAAAGGGAGCTAAAATATTTAATTAACCAATTAACATTTGCCACTTGCACACAGTACATATGGGAAATGATGGGAAAAATTTTAAAAAAAATTAACAGAGGAAAGAAGATGCAGGTCTTTGCTAGAGCTGGGTCTAATATTTAGGTCTCCTTTAATATTAATGTCAAACTGCCCCATCCCTGACCAGCCAATTCCTTAAAAGGGGAACAAACCTTCATTAGCCTTGCTTCTTGATTCTGATATAATTTGGCTTTACAAAAATGTTGGATCAACAGAATGAAGCAGAAAAACACCACACACACAAATCATCTCAACTGATGCAGAAAAACCATCTGACAAAATTCAACACCCTTTTGTGATAAAAAAAAAAAAGCGCTCAAAAACCTAGAAATAGAGAAAAACTACCTCAGCATAATAAAAGCCATATATAAAAAGGCCACAGCTAACATCATACTCAACACTGAAAAACCTGAAGTTTTTCCTCTAAGATCAGGAACAAGACACTCTCACCACATCTATTCAACACAGCACTGAAGTTCTAGCCAGAGCACATAGGCAAGGAAAATAAATAAAGGGCATCTAAGTTGAAAAGGAGGAAGTAAAATGATCTCTGTTCACATGTGACATGATCTCACATGTACAAAATCCTAAAGATCCCTGCCACACCGCACACACACAGAACTGTTAGAACAAATGAATTCAGCAAAGTTGCAGAACACAAAATGAACACACACTCATCAGTTGTCTCTATAAACTAACAATGAACAATCCCAAAAGGGAATTAAGAAAATAATTCCATTTACAATAGCATCAGAAAGAATAAAGCACTAAGGAATAAATTTAACCAAAGAGACAAAAGACTTATATCCTGCAAACTAGAAAATGTTGATGAAAGATTGAAAATAATGCCAATAAATGGGAAGACATCCCACGTTCATAGATTGAAAGACTTCTTGTTGTTATGACGTCCACGCTACCCAAAGCAATCTACAGATTTAATGCAATCTTTATCAGAATCCCTGATCCCACAGTATCCTGCCGCTTGATGTTACTATAGGGGATGGGGCGGCTACCAGAGGATTCGAAGGAAGAGGCAGTAGAGAAGGAGCAATGCAAGGAGCAAGGAGAGTAAAAGTGGTCAGAGCTGGTTAAGAGTCACCAACTACTACCCTGGGTACCATCTTCTATGGTTGCCGCTGAGCTAGAAAGTACAAGTGCTTGAGGTTTCTCTCGCTTGAATTTGGAGTTAACAGCTGCAATTACTTATCAAGCATGCAGCATATCATCTGATTGTCTCATTTCATCTCCAAGAACTCTAAGTATTCCCATTCTGGAAATGAGAACATGTATTATGTACCAGGTAAGTTTATTAACTGGCCCAAAGTAGTGAGGCAGAGACACCAACCTATATACCCATACTGACTGCATATGCAGGGTGGGCAGGCACTTATGAGGCCTGGGGATACAGCGATGGATGAGACCAACTTGGTCCCTGCCTCTTGCACGTGCTGACCCAGTGCGGTGGAGCATCCTGAGCTGTCCCCAGAGGGGCTTAAGGGAAGCTGGGAAATCCAAAGGACACCAATCTCCCACGGAGATGGCTCTGCCTGCCAAGCAGCCCCTGTCCAGCATCAGGCCAGGCTCAGAGGCTGAAGGAGCCCCAGGAGACCATCCATGGGGTCTGACAGGGCATCTTAGTCAGCAGGGGGTGGGGGTGGGTTGAGGCTGCCATGATTCATCAGCTAACACTCCTAAGAAACCATGAGGTTACCCTCAAAATGTCCACTTCTGCACAGTTTACAAAATGTTCCTTGCCAGGAAGTGCTGAGAACATGCAAGTGTATGTGAGCGTGTGCACAACCTCGGAGGTGGGTGTACAGGAGGGCGCCCATCCCGCTGAGTGTGGAGTAGACCCAGGAGCTCAGAAACGCTTCTCCCTGGATTGAACAATGTGGCTGTGATAAAGCCCTGTGCACAGGGCAGAGGACTCAGGAGCAGGTGGGAGGGTGAGCGGGAGACACCAGAGGATGGCCCGGTCCTCACCTTGCTGGAAGGTGTGTTCTCGGCGGGGGCCCAGGAGCAGAAAGCAGCACGAGAGGCCGAGGCTGCTGATGAACTCGCGCTCAGAGGCAAAAGCCACCCCCCAGACCAAGGGACGACAAGTCAGCCTCACCCAACGTGTGAGGTTTGAAAGCCTGCTCACGCTTGAGGTTCCAAACAGCTTCTTACTCATAGGAGTGCAGTATGATGCGGAGGAAACGGGAAAGACTTGGAAGTGAGGCAGTGCTGGAGCTGAAGCCGCATCCCACCACGTACCAGGGCGGAGCCTCTGTTCCCTGGTTTACAAAATGGGGGCAGTAACACTTTAACGAAATGGGACTGAGAACACAGCACATACAAGCACCCGCTGAGAAGAGCTGTCGCTTTCTGCATCTCGTTTCTCACCATGGGCTCACGCCTCTGCACGATTGCAGACAAGAACACACATCACCGGCACGCCCTAGGGACTGGCCATGCTGTCTCACGTAGGCACAGTCTCCTTGGGCAAACGGCTCGCTTTGGAGCCACCAGTATCAAAGATGAAGACACCTGGGCTCCTAGATGACCCCTGACCTTCGCAAGGCTCCGCAGCCCGACGGACCGTGAATGAAACTGTTGCCAAGGAACTGACAGAAAGATATTCCAGGCCCCGGAGGAACGCCCTCCACCTGGGACTGCGGGCTGTGCGGATGGAGGACCGTCCCCTGCACTCGAATGCTCCAGGTGCAAACACGCCGCAGCTGTTACAAGGGAACGTCTTCTCTGTTGAGCCCAATAACTTGCCGTGCTGAATACATGTTCCCCAACCCGAGCAAAATTGAAGAAAAAGCCAGAAGGAGACCCATAATTAGGAAGGCAATGTGGCAAATAACCAGTATCTCCCAGCACCCCTTCTGCTTCTCGCTGTAACTCAAAGTTCAAGTCAAGTGGCCCCAATGTCCCCTCAACCAACTTCTGCCCTCCACCATCCCACCCCGTTGCTCTGACAGCTCAAGTCCAAGTACAGGAAAACTGGTTCTTTAAACCTGGACCTGAGGGGGCCTCTTCAGGGGTTCTAGTTAACTCAAAAGGGTGCTGAGCCTCCAGACCCCTCTGCACAGCACTCATCAGTGTGCATCTGGGCGCCTAACAGGATTCAGGGGCGTTCTGGATCCAAAGAAGGATCCTTGTGAGGGCTGCCCCACCGCCTCTCTCTGAACCCTAATTCACCAGAGGCTTCTCCCCAGCTTCCAGCAGAATTCCATCATTAGTTGCAGCTTATACTGAAAAATTCTACAGAAGTTTATTCACGCGAAGAATGAGAACAGATTTTAATATGGTATTTTAAAGGTACCCATCCATTACACTTATTTACACAATGCAAAGCAAAAGATCTGTATCCTGATTACATACCTCTGAGCCCGTAATTGTATACAAAAACCTTAGTGTCCACCCCTACAGACCCACGCATTCCACACCACCCTCCAGGCCCTGCTTGCATCTCTGTGGTATTCTGTCTCAGCCCCCCTGTACCTGTCTTCACAATGCTCACCACAGCTGTCAACAGCAACTTGTTTGTTAGGTGTCTGCCGACCACTCCCCTCACTTCCAAGGCTGTGAGCTTCTATGCCTGTCACATCCATTGCTCTCTTACCAGCAGTAAACAAGCCAAAAATGAAGTTAAGAGAACAATTCCATTTACAATAGCATACAAAAATAAACTACTCAGGAATAAATTTAGCCAAGGAGGCAGAATACTTGTACTCTGAAAACTACAAAACATTGTTGACAGAAATTAAAGAAGACATCAATAAGTGGAAAGCTATCCTGTGTTCACAGATCAGAAACTGAATATGTTTAACACAGCAATACTCCCCAAATTGATACACAGATTCAATGCATTCCCTTATCAAAATCCCAGATGGCTTTTTGCAGAAATTGACAAGTTGATCTGAAATTTCGTATGGAAATACGAAGGGCCCAAAACAATCTTGAAAGAGAAAAACAAAGATGGAGGACTCGCATTTCGCAGTTTCAAAACTGACTACAAGTCCACAGCAATCATGAATGCATGGTAGGGCTTCCCTGGTGGCGCAGTGGCTGAGAGTCCGCCTGCCGATGCAGGGGACACGGGTTCGTGCCCCGGTCCGGGAAGATCCCACATGCCGCGGAGCAGCTGGGCCCGTGAGCCATGGCCGCTGAGCCTGCGCGTCCGGAGCCTGTGCTCTGCAACGGGAGAGGCCACAACAGTGAGAGGCCCGCGTACCGCAAAAAAAAAAAAAAGAATGCATGGTACTGGCACAGAGATATACATACAGATTAACAGAATTCAGGGTCCAGAAATAAAATATGTTCATGGCCAAAAGATTTTCAACGTGGGTGCCAAGACAATTCAATGTGGGAAGAATCAGTCTTTTCAACAAATGCTGGAACAACTGGACATTCACATCCAAAACATAATTTGTACTCCTACCTCACGCTATACATAAAAATTACCTCACTGTGAATCATAGACTTAAATGTAAGCGCTAAACCTAGAAAACTCTTTGAAGAAAACATTGGAATAAATCTGTGATCTTGGGTTAGGCAATGATTACTCATATGCAACACCAAAAGGGAAGACAGATAAGCTGGACTTTATCAAATGTATAAACTTTTTGTTTCAAATCTAATCTATCAAGAAAGTGTAAAGGCAGCTCACAGACTGGGAAAAATATTTGCAAATCATATATCTGCAATATAGGGATTTGTACCCAGAATATATAAATAATTCTTATAACTCAATAATAAAAGACATCCATTTTAAAACAGATGAAGGATTTAAACAGATACTTGTACAAGAAAGGCAAACAAATGGCCAATAAGCATATGAGAAGATGTTCAACATAATTAATCATCAGGAAACTGCAAAGCCAAACCAAAGTGAGATACTACTTCGCACTCACTAGAATGGCTCTAATCAGAGAGATAGACAGTCACAAGTGTTTGCAAGGACATGGAGCAATTGGAACGCTAATTCATTGCTGATGGGAATGCAAAATGTTATAGCCACTTCAGAAAACAGTTCCTAAAAAAAAAACCCACAAAACATAAAGATACCATACAGTCTGACAATTCCATTCCTACGTGTTTACCCTAGAGAAATAAACACATATGTCCATGGAAGAGTCTAGGGAAACAGTGGAGTAGGAGGCACCAGGAATCTGCCTCCCACTTAGAAAACAACCACACTGGCAGAATCTGTTTAAGGTAACTATTTTGGAGTCCATTTAAGGCTTGCAACTTCCTCTGGAAGGTTGGTATGGAAATTGCAGTTAATTTCAGTCAATTTCAGCTCTTAGCTCAATAGCATCTACTCACCCCCACTCCCTACCGCCCCCCCCCCCCCCCCACAGGCAGCCACGAATCTGTTCCTAGAGCAGCTTGCACACAGCTTGAAGGGAACCATGGTGGGCAAAAAGGACCCTGCTCTCCAAATACTGGGGATCTGTGCTGTGATTAATGCTTATGACGACAGAGTTGCAGACAAAGAGGTGGGCCGCCACTATTGCTGCACCTCCCCTTACTGTTGCAAGCCCCTCCCCTTCTAGCTGCACTAACTTCCAGGAGCTTTAAAGGCCTGGGCTGGTGCTTCATGTCTCCTCCCCCACTTCAGTCTTCTCTCTTCCCCTTTTGGGAGCCAGACATTAAGTACTGGGGCATTCAAAAGCAAACTGTATATATGGGACAAATGAGAAAGTTACTGTATATGCCCAGGGAAAGGCACAGGCTTAGAAAAGATCTGAGAAGACCTTACGATTACAGTTTAGGCTGATCCTTGGCACAAACATAAAGCCCAGCAAACCCAGAGGAAGGGGGAGAATCCGATTTCCAGGGTTACCACATTATTAGATTCAAATGTCCAGTTTTCAATCTGAAAAAGATCTGGTGGCAAATATACTAGACAAAGACTTTAAAACAACTCTCTTAAAGATGCTCAGAGAACTAAAGATGCAGAGAAAGTGAAGCAAATAATGTATGAACAAATAGAAATATCAATAAAAAGGTAGAAAACCTTAAAAGGAAGCAAAAAAAAATCTGGAGCTAAAAATAATAATAATCACTGAAATGAAAGATTCACTAGAGGGTTTCAAAGGCAGATTTCAGCTGGTAGAAGAAAACATCAGAAATCTTGAAGATAGGACATGGATAAAGTGAACAGAGCATAAGGGACGTGTAAGACACCATCAATTGGATCAAAATACACTGTAGGAGTCCCAGAAGGAGGAGAGGGGAGAAAGAGGGGCAGAGAGAATATTTGAAAACTTAATGGCCCCAAATTTCCCAAATTTGATGAAAGACATGAATGTAAACATCTAAGGAGCTCAATGAATTGAGATACGTTATAATCAAACTGTTGAAAGCCAAAGATAAAGAATCTTGCAAGCAGCAAGAGAGAAGCAAATCATCACACACAAGGAATCCTCAATAAGATTATCAGCAGGTTTCTCATCAGAAACTCTGGAGGGTAGAAGGCAGGAGGCCATCTATTCAAAGTGCTAAAAGGAAAAAAAATAAGTCAACCGAGAACCCTGTACATGGCAAAGCCATCTTTCAAAAGTAAGGGAGAAATTAAGACATTTCCAGATAAATAAAAGCTGAGGGAGTTTGTTACCACTACACCTGCCCTGTGAGAAATGTTCAAGGGAGTCCTGCAGGTTGGAATGAAAGGGAACTAGACAGTAACTTTACACCATATTTTAAAAATGGATAAAGAATATGTGGTATGTATACAGAATGGAATACTTCTCAGCCATAAAAAAGAATGAAACTTTGCCATTTGCAGCAACATGGATGGACCTGGAGGGTATTACGCTAAGTGAAATAAGTCAGACAGAGAAAGACAAATATTGTATGATACCACTTATATGTGGAATCTAAAAATACAACAAACTAGTGAATATAACAAAAAAGAAGCAGACTCATAGATACAGAGAACAAATGAGTGGTTACGGTGCGGAAGGGGGGAGGGGCAATATGGGGGTAAGGGATTAAGAGGTACAAGCTATTAGATATAAAATAAGCTACAAGGATATATTGTACAACACAGGGAATATAGCCAATGTTTTATAATCAATGGAGTGTAAACTTTAAAAATTGTGAACCACTATATTGTACACCTGTAACATAATATTAAAAATCAACTATACTTCTATTTAAAAAAAACTAACTTAAAAAAGCTCAGTAAAGGTGAATACATGGCAATTATAAAATGGTAACTATATACATGGTAAATACATGGGCAATTATAAAAGCTAGTACAGTTACCCTTGAACAACATGGGTGTGAATTGCCCAGGTCCACTTAAATGTGAATTTTTTCAATAAGTATGTACTACAGTACTACACAGTCCATGGCTGGTTGAATCCCTGGATGCAGAGCCACAGATATGAAGGGCCAAGTGTAAAGTTAGACTCGGATTCTGGACTGCGTGGAGGGTTGGTGTCCCTAACACCAACATTGTTCAAGGGTCAACTGCATTACTGTAACAATGGTTTGTGACTCCACTTTTTGTTTTCTACACAATTTAAGAGACTAATACATTTTTAAAAAGCAATTCATCTCCAGCTACAAGGTCCTGCCATCCCCGGAAAAGAGTTAATAAAGCCACTGGAGTACCCATCCATGCTAAAAAAAAAAAAAGCAATTAGTTGTCTAAAAGCTAGTATTACTGTAACTTTGGTTTGTAACTTCACATTTTATTTGCTACCTAATTTAAGAGGTTACTGTATTTTTTCAAATTATTAATTTATGTGTCTGCACACACAATGTTTAAAGATGTTATTTAGTGGCATCAACAACTGAAAGCAAGAGGAACAGAGATGTAGAGGAGCAGAGGTTCTGTGTGTCACGGAAGCTAAGCTGGTATAAATCCAAATTAGAGTGTTATAACTTTAGGATGTTAAATGTAGTCCCTATGGTAACCACAAAGAAAATTGCTGTAGAACACACACAGAAGGAAATGAGAAAGGAACTTAAAAGTTTCACTACAAAAAAAATCAACTAAACACAAGGGAGGACAGTAATGCAGGAAATGAAGGATAAAAAATCTATAAGGCATAGAGAAAACAAATAGCAAAATGACAGAAGCAAGTCTCTCTTTATAAGTTGTAAAAAGGAAGGAAATTCTGTACTCTGCTACCACGTGGATGAACCTTGAGGACGTTATGCTAAGCAAAATAAACCAGTTGCAAAAAGACAAATGCTGAATGATTCCACTATTTATTTAGAGGAGTCAAAATCATAGAGACAGAAAGCAGAATGGCGGTTGCCAGGGGCTGGGGGAAGGTGGAAGGAGGGGTAGTTTAATGAGTACAGAGTTTCTGTTCTGCAAGATGAAAAGAGTTCTGGAGATGGATGGTGGTGATGGTGGCACAGGATGGATGTACTTAATACCACTGAACTTATACCCTTTAAAATGGTTAAGATGTTAAATTTTATGTCATGTGTATTTTACAACAATAAAAAATGGGGAAAAACGCACACAGAAACGTATACACCAATGTTCAGCATTATTTATAATAATCAGAAGGTAGAAATAGCCCAACAATTGATGAATACATTTAAAATGTGGTACATACATAGGATGGAATATTATTCAGTCGTAAAAAGGAATGATGCGCTGATACGTGCTACAGTATGGATTAACCTTGCACACATTATGCTAAGTGAAAGAAGCCAGACACAAAAGGCCACATACTGAATGATTCCATGTCTATAAAACACCCAGAATAGGCAAGTCCATTGAGAAAGACAAACAGATTCCTGTTCACCTACGACTGGGGAGTAGAGTGCTAGGGGAGGGAGGCAGAAAGGGAAGTGACACCTAATGAGCACAAGGTTTCCTTGGGGGAGATGAGTATGTTCTAAAATTAGATTATGTTCATAGTTGCACAACTCTGTAAATATACTAAAACCTATTGACTGCACACTCCTAACAGGTGAACTTTCCGGTAGGTAAATTATATGCCAATAAAGCTGCTGGAAAAAAGCGTGACCAGAAAAAAAGGTAAAATAAAGACATCTTCGGAAAAGACGTCATGATACAATGTGTCGCCAGCAATCCCACAGTAAAGCAGATATTAAGGGAAGGAGGATATGATCTCAGATGGAAGCCTGGAGGAATGGAGGGCAGTATATGTGAGTAAACCTAAACGTGGACGAGACTAGCAGGTTGTCTGGATCTCAACCAGACGCCCTGTACACAACTGGCAGGAATGTGCCTGCCCTGCTCTCCCTGACCCACAGGCTTCACTTCCTTCCAGCCCAGGACCTTTACAGACATTGCTCCCTCGGCTTGAATGCTCTTCCCTGTTCTTACACTCCACTTCCTTCTATCAACTCCCACTCAGCCCTCAGGTACCAGCTTCACTTCCACATCCCCCCAGGGGTCTGATCTGAGGAGCCTGCACCTCCCACAATGCACAGTGAGAAGCCCTGAACCTTTTGTTCAGAGCACTCACCAGTTTTCATCACACCTCTGTTTGCACGATTCTGTGATCTGGTTCCCCTTTCTGGATTTAAGCCTGCTTACCTTCCCTATACCTTTAACTAACTTTTCCTTTTCTTGGGGAAAAAGACGAAAATAAACTGGGACTTGACTATTGTTCTCTAGTGAGTCACACCAGGATCTGCCTGTACCTTTTTTTAGAAAAATAAGTTTCACATTACTGAGGCAACGGAATGTGTAAGGCTTGCAAAGTTCCTGTGAGAAATCTCTGCTTGAAAATTGTGCCAGCTTTACTGTCTCATGATAGATACTTTTATCCTCAAGAGCAGAAGGCTTGACCTCTGCTCCCACCCCAAGGTGGCAGGGGCATTGGCAGTGGACCTCTCCACAGTCATGTCTCCTCGAGGGTGCCAGGGGACCTCCTGCCCTTCAGAGTAGACACCTCGATGTTTCTGTGCAAAACCTGCTCCGTCCACCTGTCGGGAAGGGTAGATCCACTCTGACATAGGGGAGAAAAGAAAGCAAAGAAGTCCCCCAGAAATAAACCCACACACCTACGGTCAATTAAACTATAACAAAGGAGGCAAGAATATACAATGGGGGAAAGACAGTCTCTCTCTTCAGCAAGTGGTGTTGGGAAAGCTGAACAGCTGCATGTAAATCAATGCAGTTAGAACACACCCTCACACCATACAAAAAAATAAACTCAAAATGGCTTAAAGACTGAAATACAAGACATGACACCATAAAACTCCTAGAAGAGAACATAGGCAAAATATTCTCTGACATAAACCGTACCAATGTTTTCTTAGGTCAGTCTCCAAGGCAACAGAAATAAGAGCAAAGATAAACAAATGGAACCTAATCAAACTTATAAGCTTTTGCACAGCAAAGGAAACCATAAACAAAACGAAAAGACAACCTACGGACTGGGATAAAATATTTGCAAATGATGCAACCAACAAGGGCGTAAGTTCTAAAATATACAAACAGCTCATACAACTCAATAACAGCAACAACAACAAAACAACCCAATCTAAAACTGGGCAGAAGACCTAAATAGACATTTCTCCAAAGAAGACACACAGGTGGCCAATAAGTACAAGAAAAGATGCTCAGCATCGCTAATTACTAGAGAAATGCAAATCAAAACTACAATGAGGTACCATCTCACACCGGTCAGAATGGACATCATTACAAAGTCTACAAATAACAAATGCTGGAGAGGATGTGGAGAAAAGGGAACCCTCTTGCACTGTTGGTGGGAATGTAAATTGGTGCAGCCACTGTGGAAAACAGTATGGAGTTTCCTTAAAAACCTAAAATTAGAGTTACCGTATGATCCAGCAATCCCACTCCTGCGCATAAATCTGGAGAAAACTATACTTTGAAAAGATACATGCACCCCAGTGTTCACTGCAGCACTATTTATAATAGCCATGACAGGGAAGCAACCTAAATGTCCACCAACAGATGAATGAATAAAGAAGATGTGGTGTATATATATATACAATGGATATTACTCAGACATAAAAAATGAAATAATGCCATTTGCAGCAACATGGATGGACCCAGAGATTACCATACTAAGTGAAGTAAGTCAGAAAGAGAAAGACAAATACCATATACCACTTATATGTGCAAATGAACTTATTTATGAAACAGAAACAGACTCACAGACATAGGAAACAAACTTATGGTTACCAAAGGGGAAAGGGGGTGGGGGAGGGATAAATTAGGAGTTTGGGATTAGCAGATACAAACTACGATAAATAAAATAGATAAACAAAGAGGTCCTACTGTATAGCACAGGGAACTATATTCAATATCCTATAATAAATCATAATGGAAAAGAATATGAAAAAGTATATACATATATACACACACACACACACACACACACACACACACACATATATATATATAACTGAATCACTTTGTTGTACACCAGAAACTAACACAACATTGTAAATCAACTATACTTCAATTTTTTAAAAAGTAGCAAGGAAATCGGATGAGTGAAGGGCTGAAAGCCAAGAACTCAGACACTGAGTCACAGCGCTCGGAGGATAGCAGGAGGGAAACAAAGGAACTTACTGGGCGGTCAGTTTCCTATCGACCTATAATTGATTATCTTATTAAAATACTAAAATTTGGCTTGGCCTAGAGAAGTCAGTCATCCCCTATCTGGCTAAGGATGTAAAACTTGAAGACTAACTCCTTGAGAATAGGGACCATGTACCAGCATGGTACTGCCACACAGGAGGTCCTTAATAAAGATCGTTAAATGAATGAATGAGTGAGCGAATGAACCAGAAGCATTTATAACACTTGTTAGAAAGGATTCACCTCCTGATAAAAATGACACAGCATCAACTACCCAATCACTGTTCCCAAGACCACATAGTACTCCAATGTCTTGAGGAGAGACGTCCTTCTAAATCCATGACTTAGCTAAACAATGTCACATTTCTTTAGCCTGAGTTCTTCTTGTCCATTGTCCCCCTTTAGACATCAGGTGCTCTATAACCATGCAGAGCCTTTGGGAGTCAAGGAATATGGATGCAGAGGACGTCTCTGCTCCAGGTGCCTTGCTCCCATCCTCCGGCTTCCCTTCGGCCACAGCTGGGCAGGGACAGTTGGGGCACCCAAAGAGAACAAGGCAGTGGACCACAACTGGCTGGGCTGTTTCTTTGCAGAGAAACAGCAGAGCTTCATTCAAACAAACTTAGTCATCCGCAAGACAAACGGCACAGTTTATAAGCATATAAATAATATCTTATGTAAGATAAACTACACCACTTTTTGAAACTTATGTAACAGTTGATTTTGTGGTAGTTAGAGTCCTTGTGAATGGACACATTGATAAGTTACTCAGCTGGGAATGCATATAGCTGGCCAATGCATCATATACCTATATACCGTGTATACATGTATACACAACACACACACAGGAACCTCTGTTCACGTATGCAGCCTACGTCTACATGAATGCTCCTCAACAAAGCTCATGTCTCAGACTGTGATTCATGACAGCTTTCACAGGAGTTACCTGTTTTCACTCACCTAGAAATGAATGCTTTCATATGAGATTTCAAAAACGTTAGTTTAGACATTTTCAGATTATTAGAATAAAACAAATCTATTAGCGACATTTACAAAACCATCATTTCAAAAACAGGTAAGCATAAGAGCTTCAAACCTCGCAACCTCAGAAACTGCATTCGCATAATTCCTGGGAAAATACATTCTAACACTGGAGTGTCTTGCCAAGATGCCATCTAACTTGGAAATGTTCAGTCTCAGAGTTAGAGCTGTAAGTTGTGCTGACCGATGCCCACACGGGACGAATGGACCCAGAGCCCAGGGCTCAGGGAAGCTTTATGAAGGCTGGTCTGTTTTTAACTTCATGAGTTTATTTACGTAATAAATTCCCCCTTTTTAAGCATTTATACCAAAAATAATGACACGAAGAAAGTTCTTAAGGTTAAATTTATCTAGGATGTTCCATATGTGATTGGCATTTCTGCAGCACAGCAGATGCAGAATTAAGGTTTTGCTTTGGGTTTTTTTTTTTTTTAATTAGGAAGTCATGCTCCAAAGTCTATTAATGAGGAGACATCACACCACCACTCTATTCTGGTCCATTCAAAATAGGCAGCATCACTTTTGCAAATACGTTCCTATAAAAGGGTTTCCTCTTCATGGAATTCATGGAAAAGACTCTGACAAGTACAGGTTTCTGGTAACTGACTATACTGCTGAACTGAATGAATAAGCATTTTCAGAACTCTAATGGAAAACTGATGAACTCATAAAAGTGCTAACAAAAGATCAAGATGAAAAAAAAATTAATTACATGGGACTGAGTGAACTGATGAGGATGATTATAATTTTTGTGACTTTCTGTTTGAATAAAAAAAAGAAATCCCACAAGGACTCAGAGGCAAAAAATATACAAATCAATTTTCACTGCAAAGTAAAGGAGCTGTTACAGTGGAGGATTACTGGGCTGAATGTCAATATTATGACGTAGTATGAGTGTGCTTCGTGTTTGGTAATTGCAGTCATTGTTGCTTTTGTTGTGGTCATACATTTACAATGCTTGGTGTCAGTCTATTTATCTCTTGTAAAAATAAAATACAGTGTGTGCGTGTGAAAAAATAACAAAAAACAAAATAGGCAGCATCAGACACTGAGGCTGAATAATTACAAGTAAAATGATTTTTATGAAACAATAACAATGATGGGAACGTCCATGCACAGGGCTTTACACAGTACAAAGGCCCATGTTCCCGAGGACTCCTCTGGTTGTTGGGTTCCTGTCCCTAGGTAGCAAAAGAAGGAAGTGAGGCTTGGCGGGTGGACAGTCTGTCCAGGTCCCCCAGCATCCCCACACCACCAGATGTCTGCTGCCAAAGGTGCAACATCCGTTTCCCAAGACGGTCCACCCAGCCCAGGTGATGGGCAGATATGACCATCACTTGGATCAGCAGAGGCTGTCATACTGGAACTTTCCACTTGGTATATGAGACATGCAATTCGTTCACTTATACTTGCAAATGCATTTCAACCACGTCATAGGTCTACTTCCCTCTGTACTATCACGACTGAAGCAAAATGCACCGAGGGCCAAACATTTTCAAAGCACGAGGTCACCTGCAGCAGGGGGTGGTGGCTCTGAAGGTCCACTGGCCTCTGCTCCAAAGGAACTCGGCCAGGTCACTGCCCTCAGCAAATCTGTCAGTTAAGAACAAGCCCTTTGGCATTATGTGAAGTGAAATACGTCAGAGAGAGAAAGACAAACGCTGTATGATCACTTAGATGTAGAGTCTAAAAACTACAACAAACTAGTGAATATAAAAGAAGCAGACTCACAGATAATAGAGAACAAATGAGTGGTTACCAGTGGGGAGAGGGAAGGGGGAGGGGAAATATAGGGGGAGGGGAGTAAGAGGTACAAACTATTAGGTATAAAACAAGCTACAAGGATATACTGTACAACACGGGGAATACAGCCAATATTTTACAATAACTATAAATGGAGTATAACCTTGAAAAATTGTGACTCACTATACTGTACAGCTGTAACTTCTATAATATTGTACAGCAACTATATTTCAATTAAAACATAAATTAAAAGAACAAGCCCTTTGGTGCTGATCTTTAGCTACAGGAATAATTTTTTTTTTTTAACAGTGAAAAGCATACAAATTTATTTATGTTTTACATGGCACAGGAGCCTTTATAAGGAAGTGAAGATCCAAAGAAATGATTAAGCCTGAGTGTTTTTATTCTAGGTTTGATGAAGAGTAGAAAGTTGTGGGAAAAAATGATAGGAGACATAAAGGATATGAGCTAAGGATAGTAAACTGGGTGAAACAGCAAGCCTGTGCTTTCAGGTTCCTCTCAGTATCCCCCCATCTTTGGAGATAAGGATGCTCCTTTCCTCCAAGTATAAGGAGGACACCTCTCACATGAGAGTCTTATGACCTGCCACAGGGTAGAAAGGGAAGCGAGCCCTTCCTATACCTGCCATTTCTCAGATTCCTTCAACTTAAAATAATTATTCTGTCGAAGTGGCATATTTTGGGGTGACATATCCTGATTCCCTTTACTTTCTTTTTTTTTAACATCTTTATTGGAGTATAACTGCTTTACAATGGTGTGTTAGTTTCTGCTGTATAACAAAGTGAATCAGCTATACATATACATATATCCCCGTATCCCCTCCCTCTTGCGTCTCCCTCCCACCCTCCCTATCCCACCCCTCTAGGGGGTCACAAAGCACCGAGCTGATCTCCCTGTGCTATGCGGCTGCTTCCCACTAGCTATCGATTTTACATTTGGTAGTGTACATATGTCCATTGCCACTCTCTCACTTCGTCCCAGTGAGCTACAGGAATAATTCTAATGGTCTTTCACTTTGTCCTCCGCTGTCTACTCTCCACCCGAAGTACACAGACTGTGTCATGTGGATCCAACTTACAGGCATGGGCTGTTCAGAGGAAAATGCTCTGTCTCCCAGCCCTCTGCCCCTCTCCTTCTCCCTTCCTTTCACTCCCCACCCTCTCACCTTAGCCCTCTGCTCCCTGTGTCCCTCTCTTTCAATATATGCATGGGTCACAAAGAAAATAAAGAAAATCATTATTTTGTCCCGGAATTCACGCAATTCAAGGAACTATATAATATACATAATGACGTCTGTAAGGAAAAAGGTCATACACGACAACAGATGCTGAAAGTCAATTCTTGGACCCCAGGGGCTGGGGGTCGTGGCCGGGCCTCCCCCCCGCTCCGCCCCTCCGCCTCCCCCCCCCCCCCACCACCACCACCACCTCTTGGCTCTCAGAGGCCCACCTGGGCTCAGGCTTGAGGCACTGGTAAAAGGCAGCCATCTTCGTGAACGTGGAGGGGGCCTCCGGCACTTTCATCCTCTGGGAGAACAGAGGGCCTTCCCTGTCTTCCCCAAAGGGGCTTGGGGCCCTCGGGACACCCCTGGGTGCTGATCAAGAGCTTCGTCCCCGTCTCCGGAGCAGCACCCCCGGGCCCCGAGGGCTTCGGCCAACTCCTGCGGCCCCGCGGGTCCCCCGGCAGGTGTGCAGCCAGGGCAGTGGACGCTCAGACACACACGCACTTCCTCCTTCCCTCCAAACACGTGGACGCCCAGGGTGGGGCCGGAGCCGCCACCCGCCTCCCTCTGAGCGGAGTCGCTGCCCAACTGCTGAGGGTGGAAAGTGACAAGCCTGGGCTCCGTCTTCCTGCGCTCCCAGCAGAGGCGGGCAAAGGGCACTGATTGCCCCATGCATCCAAGCAAGGGCTCAGGGCCCCGGGGGCACATCCACGCCTGCACGTGTGTTCCCTTGTGCTGGCTTTCTCCTTATTCCTTCTTCAAGGGCCAGCATGTTGCCGCGGGTCCTGGATGTGTTTTGTGAACTGCCTTCCTGGGACCTTCCAAAGGCTCCTCCTTTCAGTCAGGCACCTGCTCAGCAGCTCGCTGTGGCAAGGACAGAGTTCCAGCACTCCCTGCTGGAGACCACACCTGGCAGGTGCGCAGACCACGCCCCCCGCCGGAGAGAAATCACCAGGAGCAGCCCACAAAAAGCCGCCTCCCTGATGACTGGCAGCTGCCACTTCAAAATAATAGACTCCTGCCGTCCAGCATCGCAACTCCACCTGAGTTCGTCCAAGGTCTAAAGGCTGCTAACCTGCACAGTCAGCAGTTTCCAGGCAACGTCTGGAGGGTTGACAGAAGGCTCTGGATGACAAGCATGAGTCTGTATTACTAAAACCAAGGAGCAGCAGGAAGCCAGGGTGACTCCTGGAGATGGTTCTTAGAAACAATCTTAGAAAAAGTCCTAGCTTCCTCTTCTGTTTTCCAAAATGCATCCATATATATAAAGTTCTGGTCAAATGGTTTATAATTTAAATAATAAAGCATAACCAGTGTATTTGATGGTGAACAAAGAAAGCAGTGAGTTTAGCGAACTTGGAAAATGACCCCTGAGTGCTTTTTGACGGCAGCCTACATCCACTTGCCCTTGTATGCTTTAGAGTCTAAATATTTGCTGCCTGAAGGCTGCTAACAGAACAGTCTTCTCCGGGGAGAAAGACAACGGGCCGGCAGGGGGTTCCCATCTCCCGTGAGGCGATCCAGGGGCAGAGTGGACCACTGTAGGTTCAGGGACGGGCCTCAGCCTCGGGGCGGATGTCTCTAAAGAGTGGTCCCAGCCAGCGCTCCTCTCTCCCCAGAGGCCAAATCCAACAGACCCACAGCTGCAACTCACCCCACCAGAGGCCAGCTCAGCAGCCAGCGGCGTTGAACTTGGAGCCACCCTGCCACTCGCTACGGCCGGCTCTGCTCTGGGCCTGGTCAGCACTCCCTGCCAGTCCAGGGCGGTGCCCAGCACAAGACAACACCCTTCAGACTGACACACCACCACAAGGGGATGCGGCGTCGCATCTTGGGGTCACACCGAAGGCCCCAGGGACCGAGAGGGACCCTGAAGACCAGGGAGGGCCCTGCCACCACCCGCTCACACGCACATGCCTTCTCACCGTCCCTCTACCACGTCCCAGCGTGCTCCCCACGGCACGGCACACCGTTCCCACGTCTTAAATCTCTGCTCAATGTTAAGAAAAAATTTCAGGAATGTCCTCTCTTTGATGCTTTCTTTGCCCTTCTTTGCCGTGCCGAAGCCATACATCCCTCAGGACATGGGAGAACCAAACGAAAGGCCAATGACACCCCTGGTGCATTCCTATTACAACGCAATTTATCAACTGCAACAGAAAATCTTTTCTGAAAGAAAATCAAAAGGCTTTGCGATAGGACCTCCTCAGGCCTTTGGTCTCGTTTTATTCAGAGGGAAGAGAATGAAGCAGGTACCAGGTCCACGATGGTCTATATTCTCTCTCACTCGGTGCTCACAGCCAGCTCTGAACTAAATGGCACATCTGCTTTCTGCAGGTGAGAAAACAGAGGATCAGAGAAGTGAAGCAAACGGCCCAAGATCACCGAGCCGGCGTAAGTGGAAAACCTGATGCTCAAATCAAGGCCTGCACCTCACCAGCTGTGAGCTCTTCCCCACGAGGGCAGCTGCCTACTAAGAAGCCCTGGTCAAGATTTCAGGTGACCAGTCACGTTAGATGTTCTCTGGGCTGGAATCTGACAGCAAGCATCAAAGGCCTTCAAAACCCTTGCTGACCTGGGAACTGCGCTCCGGGAAGTTGTCCTCAGGAGATCATCAAGTATCCCCTGAGAACAGCCCCCTGGAAACACTCTAAAGGCTCATCAGTAGGAGACAGAAACAGGAGACCGGCTATGGTGTTGGGACATGTCACGAGGTCACTAAAAACCCTGTTCCATGAAAATATTGATTGACAAGGGAGAATGCCCATGATACCTTGCAAGGGGAAAGAGTAGGCTACAACAGTACTTCTAAAGGGAATATGCACCCCAGAATCTGAAGAGCTGGCTAAACACAGATTCTGCCTCAGTAAGTCTGGGGTGGGGCCTGAGATTCTGGTATTTCTAACAAGCTTCTGGATGACACCAGTGATGTCGCCCATAGACCCTCCTCTGATGATCACCATGCTATGAATGGCGTGTGCATGAAACCCATCGTTACTTTTTTTTACAAGTGTCTTAATGCATAAAAGGAATTCAGGAAGGGCCGCAAAAGGATGTGATCTACAGTTATTTCTACATCCCAGAATTAGGTGTATTTTAAACTTCTTCTCTGCGCTTTTCTATGTTTTGCAAATTTTCTGATTGAACATGTATTTTGCTGATAATTAGGAGACGCTCCAATAGTTTCTTTGAAATACCAAGCAGTATGTGGTAAACAGGCTGGGATTTAAGTTCCTGTTCCTCTCTAAGGCTCAGCTTCCTAACCTGGTAAACCTGAGGAGTGGCTGGGCTGCTGCCCCGGCGCAGATTCCAAGTGTAAGTTTCTGCCCTGCTCTGGCCACACGGCAGGATCTCAGCAGTGTCAGGATCCGCCCTCTCCACGGCTGGAAATGAGAGCTTGAGTCTTTGACAAGCAGTTTCTGTCATTCTTCCAAGGTACTTTCACATTTGCTCCCCCGTTCGTCTGCACACCATTTCTTTGACTACGAGCTGGAGGAGGAATGATCGCTGTAAAGCTTAACAAACACCGACCTGCAAGGAAGGCGAGCATCTTGCCCAGGGTCAGCGCCGGCCGCCTACAGGGGGCTTCGGTGCCAGGACGCAGCATGCCCTCGTGGCTCCACGACCTCTGACGACCCTCTCACACCCCCATCCCAACACCCCACCCTACACACACAGGACCAGCCCGCTGTGCTCTGGCCCTGGGCCAGAACGGTCCCCTGAGCTGAAAGGGCCTGGGTGGAGCAGGGATGCAGAACAGGGTCTCCGTCGGGAATCAAGGCGGGGAGACCCCACACCTCATGCCACTTGGCCCATCCATGCCTCTGCGAGCGGCCCTTCCTGCTCACTCCTGGGATTTCAAAAACATCACGGTGTGCTTTTTCCCCTGTAACATTCTGATCTGCTTAAACAGCCCTAGAAGAGATGGGCTCACTAGCGATGAATTCTTTCCAGCTGCAAAGGCAATCAAACCAAACCATCAGGCCCCCGGAGCCCAAGGGAGCACTTCAGTTACTTAGAGCGGCTACTTACAAGGGTCAGGAATGAGTGAGACAACTTTAGGTCTTCTCTCTGCTGTGTGTTGTTCAGAGTCAAGCTTTGCAAGTGGCACCTGTCACCTATGTGGCCTTTACTTGCTTAGTAGCCCAAAGAGACATTATAAAGAGCACAACGGCCATCGTGAGTTATATTGATATTTAACCAACCCCCCTCCCCGCCCCCCAAAATGGAAAGAACAGCCATAGGTCAAACTGCCACACTGACAGTTTTTCACAGTTCTTCCCAGTTAAACGCAACTCTATGGAAACACAAAAAAGACAAAAACATAGAAGGGCAGCCCCCTAGCTGGGAGTCAGCAGGAATTCTGCACATACTGCTGGGCAGAAGTCTCTCCACCTCCGGCCACATGGGGCCAGCCACCCTCCCAACTCAAGGGATGCAAGGAAGTTACCGGGTGTGAGAAGGCAGGTCCCTGCTGTCTGTGATGGAGGGAAGAGGGGAAGGTCCCAGCTGGCAGGGAGGCAGCAGAAGAGAGGGTAGTAAAGCTGGGAGAGTGAGCCGGTGGGCATCAGGCAGAACTGTGCTGGAGAACCACGCGGCCTGAGGACTAACACACAGACACACATGATTCAACACGGGGCATCAGGGATCACTGGGCAGTAACATGCTGCAACTGAGGACAGAAATAAAAGGTGCCACACAGAGCCAGTGTCTGCATTCATAAAACAATCAAACAGTGGAAGAGCGAAGAACAAAGCTGCCTCCATACTGGATCTGTTTCTTTTGTTTTAACCTCTGTATTCTATTGCTTTTGCTACAAGAATGTTGCCTATAGCCTGAAATATACAGGACAGCCCATTCTCGAGGCTCTGACCTTTAAAGGTATAGCACTTTTCCATTCATATAGAGACAATAAGTTGCAGAACAGAGAATACCATTTGTCTTGTTGAAGGTTTACAGGAACATCCCTACCTGACCTCCGTGAAAAGATGCAAGAACAAAGGATGCTGACACCAAGAAGTCTGCAACTACCAGCTGCACTCCCTCCCCTTTTAGTATAAAAGAAGCCTGAATCCTAACTCGGGGAAGATGGTTCTTTGGGACACTGGTCCACCAACTTCTTGGTCTGCTGGCTTTCCGAATAAAGTCGTTATTCTTTGCCGCAACAACTTCTCTCTTGATTTAGTGGCCTGTCACGCAGCAAGCAGTATGAGCTTGGCCTCAGTAAAGACAGAAGCCAGGCAGCTAATGAAACTGCACATTCACCCATGGTGGGCTGACACTTCAGCCAAGGATTTGCCTCATGGGCCTGCAGGACACTGTGTGTCACCACATAAATGTGGCCTGCCCGCCCACTCACTTGCCTCTTGGTCAACTCCCAGATTACCCATCAGCCAGCTGGACCCTGGTTAGGCCACAAGCACCCAAAACTGGCTTCCTGTACTTGGGAGCAAAAGCCATGGTGCTCCAGGGATCTCCCTGACCTAGCAAGACTTGAGGAAACTATAAAATTACTGAAAACAAATTCTATGTATGGACTTGTTTGCCATTATTTTCTTAATTGAGCAAAAACACAGCTAATGTCATTTTAATGACTTAATAGGTCTAAAATCGCCTGGCTAGTTCAGTAACTAAAGAGGTATTAACTTTGTTTTCACTTTAACTTAAAAATAGTTTAGACAAACAATACAAATGCACTGCAGAGCACAGATCTGTGAAATTGCTTTTCACATTTTCTCCATTCTGTTGCAAGCCGTTGACATTCCTTGCTAAACACGGCTTTTGCCCTGAGACTGTGAGCTGAGGAAGGACCAGTCTGTGGAAAAGGCAGCTCTGTGTTCACAGCACTGACAGCATGGGTGACCAGCTTTCCCTACTGCTTCATTTTTATAACGGTAAGGAAAGGTAAGGCAGAACGGCAACAATGGGCACGTGTATCGCCACTCTCCCATTACCTGCCCTGGGCAGACATCAGTAATCAACCACAGCATCATTCTCAGAATTGCCCACCACACAGTACTCCAGACAGCTACTGCCAGTTGCCTGGAGTAGCACTTGGCTAGAAGCCTGCCAGCACTGTTGGCAGAAACTGCAATAAATCTATAGAATTGGGTTATCGCCTTGCCTACCACTAACTAGCTGCTAACCAGCTGAGTGACTTGGGACAAATCACTTGCCTCTCTGGGCCTCTGTCTCAATTATGATACGAGTGATTTGGACTCTGATATCTGACAGTCTATTAGAGTACTTCAGAAAAGCAAAGGTCTGTAAAATTGGCCCAAACTTCTTTTTGTGTGAAGATGCTTTAGTTAGCCAGCAGAGGACAAGACATGTTTGAGAGCTGAGAACAACATATATTGGAAATATATTTTCAAAATCTAGCTCTCAGTACACTGCTCGTTTGTGATCCGAAAAAACGAAGTGGCAATGGCAATATCACAGAAAGTCCCTCCAGTCTGTCCTGGCCACCACCTCACCTCCTGCCATCCCCGCCCTCCGCCACGCAGCCATACCTGACACTGCACGCCTGCTTCCCGAGGGAGCCGCGCTCACACACATCAGCGTCTTTGCCCCACCCGGACCCTGAGAAATCTCTGCACTTGCTGGGCACCCTGCATCCTTCCTCTGAGCCCCTGCCCACCCACATTATTGTGTACACATTTCCCCTCCTGGAGTTTGAGCTTCATTAAGGGCAGAGACAAGCTCTTTTCATCTCTGTAGCCCTGATAACCTACACACAGTAGATGCTGGGAAATATTTTATGAATGAGTGAGACGTATCACCTGCGCTTATAAAATCCAAGGGCAGAAATCACTTGTAATAACGTCTTTTGCTTTATTACATTTCCCCTAAGGAAAAAAACATCCTCAAACAGTTGATTTCGTTTGAGCCATTTGGTAAGATGCTCTGACAGAGTGCTCCTGTGTGATTCAGATGTGTGGGCTGGTTGGGTTTGACATAAATATCTTCCTATTTTGTAATTCGGAGACATCACATTTGGAGACTGGGGACATGGAGCAGTATGAACACACATTTGGCTCATCACGCAAGGACATCTAATATTCCAAATTATTCCAGCCTCTTGGTTTTTTTTTTTTTTTTTCCGGTTCGCGGGCCTCTCACTGTTGTAGCCTCTCCCGCTGCGGAGCACAGGCTCCGGACGCGCAACCTCAGCGGCCATGGCTCACGGGCCCAGCCGCTCCGTGGCACGTGGGATCTTCCCGGACCGGGGCATGAACCCGTGTCCCCTGCATCGGCAGGCGGAGTCCCAACCACTGCGCCACCAGGGAAGCCCCAGCCTCTTGGTATTTTAAAGACCTTAGAAAAGCAACCAAGTTCCCATCTTCTTCAATATTGCCATGGGGAGGGGGGCGTCGTAGATAGATGCCCCACACCAGTTAGCGCTTAATGGGTCATAACTGGCCTCCTCAATCAGACTGCAAAGTCTTTGAGAACAATGCCAGTAAATTTGATTATTTCTGTATATTCCAAGGAGCCGAGTATGCAGCAGGTGCTTCATAAGTGCACAGTGATTAATACAGTGCAACATATAAACCATGTACTCCTGGACTGGCCAGGGCCATCAGTGGACACAGCACTGGGCACGGGACTAGCGTCAGTAAGGGAGCACCCGTGAAGTCCTAAGTTGACTGATGCACAGGAACGTGGCCAGAGGAAGGCAGGCTGTGGTAGACAGGCGGGATCCCGTGAACGACTGAGGATTTCTCACACTTTACCTTCTAGTAAAGCCGCGGCATGATGCTGGCAGCAGCTCACAAGTGCCAAGAACTGCTGTAAATACTTCATATACATTTACTCTTTAAATGCTGGCTGAACTGAACATTACGAGCGTTTCATCCAAGCCAGGCCACTCTGAGTCGTTCATCGGAGAAGGAGCGTCACCAGGTGGCAGCCGGCAGCAGCACCACGAGGCACCAGCACAGGCGTGGGGTGGAGGGCGGAGCCCGGGGACGCGGGACTCCCGTTGCTGAGCGTGCCTGTCCGCCGGGTGCCTTGTTCCTGGGGTGGTGGCAGCGAGGTCAGGTGGCCGCCCAGCCAGGGGGCCCTCTTCCATCTCCATCCGGTCAAATTTCTCCCCTAGGGCAAGGGTGCTGCAGCCAGATGTGACCCAGAAGGGCAGCCCTAAGTGCCTGATAGACACTCAGTCGCGAAGGGCTCCGAGCTCTAGAGCAGGTGTGTCAGGTGACCCTGTGGCCCAGTCTGATATGCCGACCGCCGAGCAAAAAGTATCAGAGGAAACTGGCCTACTGACTCTCCCCCTCGGAGAAGAAACCTTGCCGCGTGTTCTGCTTCACGGCTTGAGGCGCTGACAGGATGACCACCCTAGGACACCTGTGCCTCACCTGCCCAGAAGCCCACCCTCGGGACGGCGGTCAGTGCTACTGCGGGCACTGCGTCTGAGCAGCCCGTGGCTCTTTCTCCAGAAGCAGCCCAGTGGGATGGCGTCTGATGGCAAACACAGGCCTGGGCTGATGTGTCCACCTGCCAGAGGATGTTCCGAGGCCTCAAGGATGGAACGCCAGTTCCCCTACCACTCAGAGTGCAGCCTGGGGACCAGCAGCCTCAGCATCACTTGGGAGCTGGTGAGAGGCACAGACACTCTCAGGCTCCATCCAGACCTATGTCTCAGAATCTGCCCCGAATCAGCGTCCCCGGGTGATCCCTTTGCATGTGAAGGTTTGAGAACCATGGCTTTAGAGCAGTTGTTCTCGACCCTGGTTGCACATCAGAACCCCCTGGGGAGGTTTAAAAACCTTGGGATCCTCGGGTCATGCCCCAGCCCAACTGCTGGCAGGGGATCCCGGGTGACTTCCAATGCAGCCACGCTGGAGGACAGCAGTTCTCCAACTCTGAGCATGGCCCTCACGTCAGCAGGTGAGCCTTCATTCAGCTGGGGCACCTGCAGGAACATTCCCTGGGGGTCCAAGCACGGTGCTCACCCACAAGGACAAGGAGCTGCTGCAAGCTTGCTGCCTGCACCGTGCAGGCAGTGGAAGTGCTCGTGGCCACCAGCGTGTCCTGGTCTGTGATCTAGTGGCAGGAGCCGGGCACACAGCATCACTGGTTGGGGAGAGAGGGCTCGTCACGTGGATCCAGTCCCCTTCTGAGAGATGCCTCTTACAATACAGGCTTAGGGCAGCCTAGGAAGATCCACCCACTGATCACGGCTCGGCTGCACTCAGAAGGGCTGCACAGGGACTTCCCTGGTGGTCCAGTGGTTAAGAATACGCCTTCCAGTGCAGGGGACGCAGGTTCAATCCCTGGTTGGGGAACTAAAATCCCACATGCCACAGGGCAACTAAACCCATGCACCGCAACTAGAGAGAAGCCCACACACCACAACTACTGAGCCCATGCGCTCTAGAGCCGGCGCACCACAACTAGAGAGCCCACGTGCCGCAACTAGAGAGAAGCCCGCAATGAAGAGCCCACGTGCCACAATGAAGAAGACCCAGCACAGCCAAATTAAGAAAAAAAAAAAGAAGGGCTGGACAACTGGAGTTTTGGGGAAGGAGTGGGATGCTGTCCAGCCCCTGGGGAGGGTCTGTACAGCAGGGGTGATGGCTCTAAAGAACACTGTTCTGCTTTCAATGCTACAGTTTCTGTAACAAAAGGTTTTCCTTTGAGTCACTGAGTCATCCAGGCCCAGGCACCCAGGAACTCGGTAAGAACGTACCAAGGCTTGACTCTTAATACATGATGTGGCCCAAGACAGGAGCTACAGACATGGCCCGGGCCCAAGCTGGTCCACGCAGTTCCATTCCCTGGCAAGAGTGGTTGTTCAGGGACAGGCATGTGACTCATTTCAGGCCAAGGGGAGTGAGGCTCAGGGCTTTTATGGAATTGTTGAAACAGAATATTTCTTTTCTGTTGGGTCTGGGAGGATGTGAGTTTAGAGAGGAAAGAAACACCAAGAGGTGAAGGGGGAAAGCAATGCACCTGGGGACTCTGCTGAGAGTCCTGGATCCAGCTGTTCCTGAAGCCAGCTACCAGAGATTTTCCAGTTACCTAAGCTACAAAGTCCATCTCTCTGTTTTTTTTTTTTTTAAAACCAAACAAACCTTTGCAAGCCTTATCTGTAAAAGAAAAAGTCCCAACTAATTCCCTGAGCAAACAGGGGCTGTGTGAGTGATGCCAAACCATTTGAACCCTCCAGAGCCACCCGGACACAATTTGTTTGGTTCCATTTTTAGATCTTTAGGGCAAAGGGGTTTGGCATACTTTCAGGACAGCTGCACCCAGGACAGGCTGGGGCAAACGTAAAGGCAGTATCAGTAAAGGAAGAGTATGTTCATTGCAGATTTACACAGGGCGGAGGTGCAACCCCTCGGTATCGGAGTCACCTCTGAACAGCTCAGTAATCAGCAGAATAAGCCAGCTCCAAGCTCTGTCCCATTCCCTGTATGTGCCCTGTGTCCCCTCATGGAATCACTTCTTCCAGTAGGTGGAAAACAATCTGTCAAAGGATGAAGGGCTAGGGCTTTGGAGGGAGACAGAGCCAGGTGGAACCAGGGAGTGAGAGCAAGATCCTTGGGTGAAAAGGGCTGTGGGGTGCTCAGGAAAGCCAGACGTAGATGTGTCACTGGCAACCCGAGGCCCAGCAGCAGCAGAGCAGCAGGATGACTCCTGGGCTTCAGGGGAGGCCTGGGCGGGGCAGTGCACCAAACTCAATGGGACCACAGGAAGGGCAGACGAGCCAACCCAGAGCCCCTGGTGCAGAGGCGGGAGGATGGAGCGGCCAGTGGCACCGAGGCCAGCATTATTTCTCCCTCCCAGACATCACGCACCACAGTCCAGCTCCCAGGACTGAGGTGCAACCCACTGGGTGCTGAGGGCCGGAGGAAACACCACACCGGCTGAGATTAAGACGGGTGGCCCTGTGCTCTGGGGGCTCAGAGCACAAATGAAGCCGAGTTGTCGGGAAACCAAGTTGTTTCTTGGGCACCTACGCTGGTGGCCTGAGACCTGCACGTGGGGAGTCCGGCCTGGGGCTCGGCTCCCAGCAGGCCCGCTGCTCTCACAGGCCCCGCACCACCATGAAAGGGGCACGTTGGTACACTAACACAAAGCACAACTTGTGCGGCCGACCAGAGGCGATAAAATTCTACGCCAAATAGAGGGATAAACCCGGGCCTGAGTAGAACAGGAAGAGCCCCGCGTGGCTGTCTGCACGGGAGTCCTGGTTGTCACTCACCAGCCCGGTCTCAATGTCTCACCTGTCACAGGACCTGCTGTGCAGGCCGCCGTGCAGGCCCGGATGAGATGATGTAACGCGTGAGGCGCATGGAGTTAACGGGAAGGCTCTTGGCTCACCGTTATTTTTGGCATCTCTCAGAATGCAGCACATGGCGCCCACACACACCACCTCCACACAAGGCCTGCTCTGGCTGTCCCATCCCCAGCTCCCTGGGATGTGGAAACAGTGTGCCCATGGGAGACGCTTTGTGGCTGGGGAGCAGCCAGTGCTGGGAGGTGGGGGCCACAGACCCACAGGTGCCCCATCCACCTGGAGACAGGGGCCAGCAGGGGGCACGAGGGGGCAGACTTCAATGCAAAGAGGGAGGCACGGATGACGATCTGGTCCCCACCTGCAGGCACCTGAGAAATGGGAGGATGGAGCTGGGCTTTCCGGAGAGCAGTGCCAGATGCCGTGCCCCATCCTCCAACCCTGGAAACAAGTGCCCACTGACTTGGGCACAAGGAGGTTAGGGAGAGAGTGCCTGGCACCAAAAGGCGCAGGAGTGTGGGGAGCGGTGGCTGTCCGCGGCATTTAGGCATCTGTAGCATCATAAGGAAGGAGAAGCCCAAACACAGAGGCTGTGGTTTACGAAGATGATACATTTGAGACAAGGGCTGAAATCTGCTGCTGGGGTCAGTACATCAGCAACTGTAAACGGGCGTGAGATGTGTGGCTCGGTTGCTATGGCATCTTACCTCCAGACCTGGGTACCATTTTCCTGTACCAGGGCCCGTTTAAAGGCCTCTTCTTCTACTTCATGCCGAGGAGCTGCTAACCCAAGGTGGAGGGGGCGGGCGACAGAGAGAAGAGTAACCCCCCCTTTTAATGGTAAGATAGCAACTGCACTTTTAAAGTTTCTCCGCAGGAATAAATAACAGCCAAGAGCCATAACGATGCTATTGGAAGAACGTTTACAATTCAGAGTGAAATAATTATCATAAAAAGATGACTGACAAGGTGCGGTTAGCATTTTTAAAAATTAACTCAGTAAAGCTGCATAAGAAAGAACTGAAAATGCAGATGAAAATGTGGCCTTTAGAAGCTCAGAATCTCAGAGGTGGAAAAACTAGAGCTTTCGCTTGACAACCAACCATTTTTCAAGCCACAGAACTGAGGCTGGCAGATTCTGAACGTGCCCCAGGACACAGTGAATAAGTGGCAAAACGGAGCTGTCTTCGCTAACCAAATGTGATGATGCCAAACATTCAGCGTGATTCCAAACACTTTTAACGATAAAACCAAATGCAAATGACATCAGGAAGAATGGTGGAATGAGGGCCTCCAAGAAAAACCTCTTCTCCATAAAAGCAATTTAAAAACTGGCCCCCCCAAAAAAAGGTTAGAATCAACTTTGTCAGAACTCTAGAAATTAACCAAAGGCTTTAGCACTCCGTGGAGCATGTATTCCACGGCTAAATCTCAGTAAAAAACAGTGAATGTTGTGGCATTTTAACTTGCCTTACTCCAACCCTCGGCTCTCCAGCTCCTTGGGAGCCTTGAAAACCAACAGCTTCACAATTACTGTGTAAATGAGTAGCCCGGCAGTCACCAGATGGGGAAGAACTGGATTGGAACGTCTTCAAAGCTCCATTTCCAGAGAATTGTCATTATTTAACCTGTTTAGTGGTTCCCCAGAAAACCTCACTTGCAAGGGGAAAAAGCCCAGTCTGACCTGAGTTAGAGCTCTCTCAGTGTGAAAAGCCGTTTTCCCCCTAAAGGGAAATATTTAACTTCACTGAGGCAAGTGGATAACAGTTGGGGTAAATGACAGACTAGCTAAAATGCTTAAAAGAAAAGCCCAACATATTCCTGGGAATCTAGAAGACCACATGTAGGGCTATGCACATACTCAGGAAAAGACCTGAGAAGCCCCTAGCCTCTCACCTCTGGCTGACCTTGAAGCTCTGTGAAACTAGGAAGTGAGGGTTTAGACAGAGCTCTCAACTGCCTGTCTGAGTGCCTCAACATGCGCACAGAGTCCCGCAGCAAAGACCGGGAGGACGGCTGATTCTAAATGTCTAAGAAAGTCTCTGTCCAATCACTAGCTGATTACTAAGCCAACCAAAGCAGAGACTTCAGTGGCCACACATGATAAAAAAATAACAGGCTTTATGGAATTAGTTCAGAAAAGTCAAAACAAACAACATATGCTGGGGAGTCAGGGAGAATCCCATATCCAAAGCTGCCACATTATATATTTTAAATGTTCAACGGACAATTACACAACATACAAAGAAACAAAAAGTGTGATCCATACACAGGAAGCCCAGCTGTTGGACTTACTTGACAAAGAACTCAAATCAGCTATTTTAAATATATTCAAAAAACCAAGAAACCACGTATTAGGCAAAGTATGAGAATGATGTCTCACCGAATACATAACATGAAAAAAGAGACAGAAGTTATAAAAGAGAACCAAATGGAAATTCTGGAGTTGAAAAGTACAATAACTGAAGAATTTTTAAATCACTAGAGGGACTCAACAGCAGATTTAAATGGAAAGATTCAGTGAACTTGAAGACCCATCAATTGAGATTAGCCTGCCTGAGAAACAGAAAGAGATAACTATGAAGAAAAATAAACATCACTGAGCACACCAACATATACATATTGGGAATTTCAGAAGGAGAGGAGAGAATGGTGCGGAAAGAATATTTGAAGAACTAATAGTTGAACACTGCCAAAGTTTGAGAACATTAATCTACACATACAAGAAGTTCAACAAACTCTAAGCAAGATAAACTCAAAGAGATCCACACCGAGACACATCACAATCAAAGTGTCAAAGACAAGAGAAAATCTTGGAAGGACTCATACCCTACAAGGGAATCTCCAATAAGATTTTTTTTTTTTTTTTTGGTACGCGGGCCTCTCACTGTTGTGGCCTCTCCCGTTGCGGAGCACAGGCTCCAGACGCGCAGGCTCAGTAGCCATGGCTCACGGGCCCAGCCGCTCCGCGGCATGTGGGATCTTCCCGGACCGGGGCACGAACCCGTGTCCCCTGCATCGGCAGGCAGACTCTCAACCACTGCGCCACCAGGGAAGCCCAAAAGATGTATTTTTTTTTTTGATGTGGACTATTTTTAAAGTCTTTATTGAATGTGTTACAATATTGCTTCTGTTTTATGTTTTGGTTTTTGGCCATGAGGCATGTGGGATCTTAGCTCCCTGACTAGGGATTGAACCCGCATCCACTGCATTGGAAGGCGCAGTCTTAACCACTGGACCACCATGGAAGTCCCCCCCAGTAAGATTAATGGCTGATTTCTCATCAGAACCCATAAGGCCAGAAAGTAGTGGGATGAACTATTCAACGTGCTAAAAGCAAAAGACTGTGGATGAAGAACACTAGACCCAGCAAACTGTTCTCAACAATGAAACAATGGGGAACAACTGCTTAACAGGTACAGAATTTCCTTTTGGAGTGAAAAAAAAATGTTTGGAACTAGAGAGAGGTGGTGAATGTGCTAATGCCACTGAATTTTTCACTTTAAATGGTTCATTTTATGTTACATGAATTTCACCTCAATTGCTAAAAAACAAAGGAAAAAATAAGACAAATTAAGACATTCCCAGATAAGCAAAAACAGAGAGAAATTGTCACTAGCGAACCTGCTCTACAAGAAATACTAAAGGTTACTAGACAGTAACTCAAAACCAGACGAAAAAATTGAGTACCAGTAATTACATAGGTAAACATAAAAACCAGCATAAGTGTATTATTGTTTGTAACTCCTTTTTCCTTCTACCTAATTTAAAAGACAGTTGTATGAAGCAATAACTACAACTCTGTGCTAATGAGCACATGGTGTATGAAGATATAATTTGTCTGACAATAACAGCATTAAAAAGGGCTGAGGAAATGGAGTTATAAAAGCAAATGTTGACATACTACTGAAATTAAGTTGGTATTAATCTGAACTAGGTTGTTATAAGTTAAAATTGTAATCCCCACAGGCAACTAACTACAAAGAAAATAAATCCTCAAAAAGGTAAAGAAATGACAAGGGAATTTAAATGGTACACTAGAAGGCATCTATTTAACACAAAAGGAGGCAGTAAGGGAGGAAAAGAGAAACGAAAAAGGCTTAATACACACAGAAACTGAAGACCAAAATGGCTAATGTAAAGCTCACTTTATTACTAATTACATTAAATGAAAATGGATTAGACATTCCAAATAAAAGAGAGAGACTGATGAAATGGATTAAAAAATGATCCAACTATATGCTCTCTACAAGAGATACACTTTAAATTCAAAGACACAAATAGGGTGAAAGTAAAAGGATGGAGAAAAGATACATCATGCAAACAAACCAAAACAGAGCTGGAGTGGCCATGTTCATATCAGACAAAATAGAGTTCAAAACAAAATTACTAGAGACAAAGTGGGAAATTATATATTGATAATAGTGTCAATCAATGAAGATTTAACAATTACATACATATATGCACCTAATAACAGAGCTCCAAAATACATGGAGCAAAACTAACAGAACTGAAGGAAGAAATAGACAAGCAGTAATAGTTGAAGTCTCCAATGCTCCATTTCAGCAATTATAGAACAACTAGCCATAAGATCGATGAGGAAATAGAAGACTTGAAAAACATGATAAGCCAACTTAGACCTGACAGACACAGAACATTTCTTAGGCCATAAAACATCCTTGATACATTTAAAAAGATTAAAATCATACTAAGTATGTTTTCCAACTACAACAGCATTAAATTAGAAATCAATAAGAAAGAAATCTGGGAAATTCACAAATATGTGGAAATTAAATAACATACTCCTAAGTAACCAATGGGTCAAAGAAAAAAAATCACAAGAGACATTAGGAAATATTTAGAAATCGATAAAAACAAACACTTATGGAGGCAGCTAAAGCAGCTATATTTATAGCTATAAATGCCTATATTAAAAAGGAGGAAAAAACTCAAATCACTTGCCTAACATTCCACCTTAAGATATTTAAAAAGGAGCAAACTAAACTAAAAGCAAGCGGAAGGAAAAATATAATAAAGATTAGAGAAGAAATTAATGAAATTGAGAACAGAAAAATAACAGAGAAAATCAACAAAACCAAAAGCTGGTTCTTTGAAAAGATCAACAAAATTGACAAACTTTTAGCTGGACTAACTAACCAAGAGAAAAGGAGAAAAGACTCAAATTACTAAAATCCAGAATGAAAGAGGGGCCATCACTACTGACCGTACAGAAGTAAAAATGATTATAAAGGAATTCTATGAACAACTGGATGCAGACAAACTACATAACCTAGGCGAAATGGACGTATTCTTAGAAAGATACAAACTACCAAAACTGACTCAAGAAGACATTGTTAATTGACCTATTACAACTAAAGAGGCTGAATTAGGAATTTTGAAATCATCCACAAAGAAAAGCCCAGGCCCAGACAGCTTCACTGGTGAATTCCACCAAATGTTTAAAGGAGACTACTAATGGATTGTAGTTACTTTTTGAGGCAATGAAAATGTTCTGGAATTAGATTTTGTCAGTGGTTCACAACCTCGTTTGGGGATATGTGAATTATATCTCAAGTATTTTAAAATTAGGGGGAGAAGCAAAACAAAAGGAATCTAGTACAGTTATAACAATGGGATTCCTGGAACTTTTTTTTTTCTTATTGGTAAAGTTAAACATTATTTGAAAAGTTGTGAGTCATAAGCCCCTTCCTTTTTTTTTTTTTTTTTCAATCCTAAAGTAGGTGGCTTCTTATTTCATCTCTTCCTTTTCTATACTGTGAAAGCTTTCAATAAAATTGAAGACATGAGTCATGCTAGGGAAAAATATATGCAATATACATAAGAATGGGAATATATATCCTTGATTTATAAAGAGCTCTTATAAAGCAATAAGAAAAATGCAAACATTCCATTGAAAAGTGGGCAAAGGATATGGAAAAACAATTCAAACTATAGGAAACAGCCAGTAAGCACATAAAAAATGGTCAGCCCCACTAATAACCAAATGTAACCATCAGGCTCCTGGAAATTTTAAAAGGTAGATACTATTCATCTTTGGCACAGTGTGAGAAATGGGCATGCCCATATGCTGCTGGTAGTTTAAAAATGGTATACCTTTTCTGGACAGCCATTTGGAAGTTTCTATCAAAATCTTAAATGTATTCATCCTATGACACAGCAATTAACTTCTGGGAATTTGTTCTACAGAAATATTCAGAGACACATACAGATAAATGAGCAAATATGTTCCCTGAAGCCAGACTTGTATTAAAAATTCAGTCATCTCATAAACACTCCTTGACATGGGAATGGTTAACCAATTATTCACGATAATAAAGAGTGGTTAAAAGAAATGAGGTGGATCTATTTACTGACTTGGAAGTGTCTATAAAATACATTATGAAGTTTCAATAAAGATCTGCAGAAAAATATGCATAGTATGACTTCATTTTTGCAAAAAAAAATGTAAACCCCAATATGCATGTATGTGTGTATATGTATGTATACATGCAAGGTGTGTTATATATTTTCATCTGTAACTTATATGTATTACATATATATGTATAATAAATGTAACCGGTTACAGAGCAAGCTGGACACCTTAGAGTGAAGCAGAAACCATCCGCATCCTTCCTCATATTCTTACTAAACTTGCTCTGTGGACCTGTTCCCGCCACCTGCATGCACGTCAGCCATAGCTTTTCGGGCCTTTCTGAAATAGTAGATGAATAGCCCATCTCTTTTGGCACGAAACACTCCAGTCCAGTCCAGTGGACTTGAGGGTAGAGTCCTTTCCACAAGAAAGTGTCTCTACTCCCTGGCTAACGGAGGCCCAGAGGCCCATGGGGGAAGCTGTGTGGACACCTGCCCGGCTTATCACCTGGCCTGTACCTGGACGAAGGCCCCCAAGGACAGGCCCCGTCCAAGTGGGGCCAGGGCCCTCCAGGTGGTCTGGGCCCACCTCCCCCCTGCAGGCCCACATACTCTCTGGGAACCCCTTTGGCCAGGTCCCACTTGGGCAGCCCTCACGCTGGCCGTAGCCTGGCAGGAGTGCCACCCATCCAGAGAGGTGCTTCCCAGGCGCTTTCTACAACCTCCAGGTGCACAGGGTAGGGGGCTAGGTTCAGGGAGGGAAATGGACTTGCTGATCACATCTCCAAAGAACTTTTCGCCATCTACGATTCCAGCTCTCAGGCGAGGAGGTGGCTGGGGCCTGTGTGCCCCCTGCCTTCCCCGCACCGTGGAAACGGGCTGCAGAAGGACCACAAAACAGTCCTCAGTCCAGAGTGCAGAGGAGCTCTACTTCCACATCCCGCTGTGTCAAAGTACAGAAGAGATCTGGAGGGACACACAATGGCTTATCTCTGGGGAAGGGATGACAGCTGTTTACTCTTTATGTTACTGCAGTGTATGATTTTTTTAAATTACTCATGTAAATGAAAACATAATTAAAAAGAAAAAAGTCTCCCAAGTCTATTTCTGACTTTCTCAGTGTGAACAGCTTGTCTTTTACTGAGGAAGCCCCATGCCATCAGCAGAAGGCCCTGTATCCTCACGTCCACCTGAGTTCACCTGAACTCCCAGGGACTGCACAGCGGAGTCACCTGGGCACCATCCCCAGAGGTTCGGATGTAATCAGCCAGGAATGGGCCTGGGTATCAGGCAGTGTTAAAGCCCCCCGGGTGACTCCAAAGTGCAGCCGGGTTAAGCAGCAATGGGCTTGCTCCTTTTCTGGGGCCCAAACCACGCCCAGCTATTCCCACGCCCCCCCTCCACTCCCCTAATTGTGTCAACACCACCTCCTCCTCCCAGAGGAGCTGGAAACACTGCAGAGGTAGAAGCAGCGGCACCTGGTGAGCAGAGGACGAATTGGGAGCCCACGGCCAGGACTGGCAGGGCTGACATCATGCTGCGGGACCACTCACTGGACAGCAGAGGGCATGGCCAGCCCACTGGCGAGGAAACCTTTCCCCTGGACCTGAGAACCTGCACGAGGCAGAGGGTCTGTTAAAGCATTTCCACTTTCTTCAGCTTTCTTCCCTTCTTCTGGATCATCGGCTGCCACTGTTTCTTGTACACCAAGCAATCCCTGTTTTTGTTGTTATAGAGTGTTGGGGTTTTTTGCTTTATCTGGAAGACCCCTTTGACTGACTTCTTCTTTTTCCCCCATATGGGATGTAAAGGTGTATTTCTGAGCCCCTCCAGGCACAAAAATACCTCTATCGGTCCTCACGCTTGACTAATAGTTTAGCAGGGAGTAGCATTCTACGTTGGAGATCATCTCCACCAAACCTGGCAGATACAACTCCACTGGTGCTGATGAGAAGTCTGCTGCCAGTTTGATTTCTGTTCTTTTTGGCAACCTGCTTTTTCTTTCCAGAAGTTTAGCAATATTTTTCTTACCCTTAGAATTCTGAAGTTTGGCTAGTATATATTTCCCCCAGGCCTCTCCTTCGGATGAGAAGCTGGGTAAGTGGGACAGGCTGGCAGCCTGGGACTCTCACAACTGCCGAAAATAAGAAAGCTTTACCCTGGGTGCAAAGCGTGGGAGGTCTTTCACTCCTGGAGAGCGTCATCTCTCCTCTTTCATTCTCCTCCACGTCCGTTCTGAGGTCTCAGGTCACCTCAGGCTGTGCAATGATTCTCGGTCAGAGCCCAGCACCACCGCCAGGAGCCTGTCCGGGCAGACTGCCCACCTTCTTCAGAGAACGCTCTTGGTTTTATCCTGGAGGCAAGATCTGCTCTGGGCTACTCTGATCTGCAGTAAGCGTCAGTGGGGGCTCCCGGGGGGCGGCGGGGGGCATTCGTTCCACATAAGTTCTCATTCTTCGTGTTTAACCATGTGGAGACTGGGGCTTCCCCGGGGCTCCGTGAAAAACTCACTCACGTGTCTCTCCAGGGTCTTGGGCTGCGTCAGCCTCTGCTCTGCTTTCCTCGTCAACCCATTCCGTTTTTACCTTCTAGGCATTCCTCTGCATTTCTGGTCTGCTGAGGGTATTGTGACTTCCTTCTTTTCGCCTCATTGTCTCTCATTTCACTGGGACCCAGGGAAGGAGGAAAGCGGATGTGCGCCTCACCTACCAGCCCAAACTCTCAGGATAGTAACTCTATTAAATCAAAGTTCCGGAGAGAATCACAGTGATCACCTCATGCAAACCCCTCATTAGAGAGACGAGGAAACAGACCCAGAAAAGCCAGTAACCTGGCCATGTGCCACATCTGCTGGTCAGTGGGAAGCCAGGACAAACCAAAGGCCGGGCGACACAGGCAGTGCCCGTAAGCCGAGACCATGAGACTTCCCCATTGCTGGAGGTTTGCTTTAATCAGGAAATCAGACAAGGCTTCACACAAGAACAGGTAGGTGCCCTTGGACCTGGCAGGGCTGTGAACCAGCAGAGCCCGTCAGCGCTCTGGGGCCCTCGTGGCAGTCTGGATGGCTGTGGGATGCAGGGCAAACTGTCCCCGAGGGTCCCAAAGACCAGGCTGGCTGGACTTCAAAGATGGCCGAGTCAGCCCTGGGCACAAGGCACAGCCCTCCCCTGCCTAGCTGGGGGCAGGGGGTGGGGGACCACAGGGTCCTCCAGCCCACATCCCTCCAGCCCCCTGGGTCTAGGGCCTGAGCACATGAGCAGGACACAGGCGCTCCCAGCTACAGCTGGACGTGCCCACAGCCTTCAGACCCATCTTAGGGTCCAATCAGCAACACCTGTGCCCAGATGTGGACTCAAGACACCGTGTTTTCCAAGCGGAAAGCCATCTTTTTTTATTATTATTATTAATTTTAATTGGAGTATAGTTGCTTTACAATGCTGTGCTAGCTTCTGCTGTACAGTGAAGTGAATCAGCTATACGTATACATATATCCCCTCTTTTTTGGATGTCCTTCCCATTTAGGTCATCTCCTTCCCATTTAGGGGACTGAGTGGAGTTCCCTGTCCTATACAGCAGGTTCTGGTCCCTGGAACCAGAGTGGGGTTGGCAAGAGCAGGAGGGAGAAGACACCCCCACACACCTCTGGAAACAGTCTGCCCGTAGGACCATGCTGCAGGGGAGGGACAGCTCGGGAGAGGCCGAATTGGGACGTGTTTCAAAGTTAAATAGGGCAGAGAAGGGACAACACCAGCACATCACGTGAGGGTCATGTGGAGGAGAGTGATGAGGGGCAGAGTGGCCACACGACGCAGCAGTAGGTGAGATTTCCCCTGAAATGTGACAAAACCCTCAGGGCTACCCGACGTCACCCATGGAGGGAGTGGGGTGGGCCCTAGTGGCTCAGCTCTGGTGAGTGGGCAGCAACCTGTACAGTGTGAGAAGGGAGAAAATCCACATGATGTGAAGAAGCAGCAGATTTGTGACGTAACACAGAAGGAGTGCTGCGTAGCTTCTCCAACAGCCTCAACTGCTCCAGCTCCCGTCCTCTCCCTCAGCGGCATTTGGAGTCCATGTTGCATGGTTTAACACAATTACTATTCACGTATTTAAAAGGTTATTATTTCCCTGACCAGACTGTAGGCAAATGAGAAGGCAGGGACTGGCACCTTGAGGCCATTACATTCCTGCTGGTCGCTGGCTCTGGGATTTTACAGATGACTCTGTCCCTTCCTCTTAACATCTTCCCTCAGCACTTTCTAACTCGAGGCACTGTGCTCGGTGCCCAGGACACAACAGTGACAACACAGGGAGGACGCTGTCTGCAGAGATCTGGGGGCAATGATGATACAGCGTGTCAGGTGCCAGGACAGAAGAACAGGCAACTCTTGGGCCAGGAGGGAGGGAGGCTCAGCCAGAAGAAAGTGGCATGTAGGTAGAGGATGGACAGGTGGACGGAAAACTTGCCGGACGAATACTGTGTGTGGTCAGGGGTTGGGGGCACGGTTCCAAGTACAGGGAGTAGCATTCTGCAAGGGCACGGTAAGACATTGAGCGTCCGATTGGGGGTGGGTACGAAGACTAAGCTAGAGAAACAGGCAGAGGAAAACCAGATGGTTCAAGGATAGACATGAAGCCATATCAGAGTGTTTGGACTCTATTAGCTCTTTGGCTAAAAGGTGGAGCTGCGGTGGTGGCACGGGGTGGAGAGGAAATGGGCCCATTTGAGAGCTATTTAGGAGACAGAATTTCAAGACACGGTGCCTCAAGAAGGGTTGGGGAGAGATAACAAGGATGGAACCTGGGTTCAGATTCAGGCAAGTGAGTGGACTGTGGAGTCCATTCCTGAGGCAGGAGACTCGGCTTTGAGAGAGAAGTGAATATCATTGCAGTTCTGGACATGTGTCCAGAGGAGAAACCACTTCAAGGGAATACATTAACAGCTGAAAAGGAATCGCTGTTCTAAGTTTATCAATTTCATGGAAACACTTATAATCATATAAACATTCATATAAATACACAAAAGGAAATCTTGAGAATGGCCAAAAAAAATCACCCAAACCTGCATCCTACATATATTCTAAGGGGCAAGTCTGGAGCAGAGGTGCAAACTCCATGACCTTTTATACAACAAAGAAAACCAGATCGTAACCTTGGGTGCGTCCTGACAACCGTCAGCCAAAGGACACTTGCGACATGAGAGTGAGCCTGGGTTGGGGATCTCTCTAAACCTCTCAGCACAGACGTTGTTACTTCAGGAGAGGAGGGGACCTGAACCTGTCCTCAGGGACTGGACAACGCAGGCACTCCTCACCCTTCAGGAATTATTTTATTTTTAAATTCTCATCCAGTAAATCTGACTTGTTTTCGGTGCACAGTCCCATGAGTTGTGACACATGCCTAGATTCACGTAGCCACCCACTGCCAGGACACAGAACTGTTCCATCGCCCCCCAAACCCTCCCCAGCGCCTCTCCATTATCCTCCCCTCCCCCTCCCCCAGCCCCTGGCAACCACTGACCTGTTCTCTGCCACTGTGGTCCTGTCTTTTCGAGAATGTCACAAAAATGGAATGGCACAGTATGTAACATTTTGAGACTGGCTTCTTTCGCTAAGCATGATGATTTTGAGATTCATCCAAGCTGCTGCGTGTACCCATAGTTTGTTCCTTTTAGCCTTCTGGTATTAAACACAAAGCACTGACAGCATTGCAAACATTTATTTGCTTTGCTCCTTTTATCACCTACGTGGATACTTTTCTCTTACACGGATGCCAAAGAAATCATCTTTGTCACAGGGGCCCTGGTAGCAGCAAACCGAATTCATCATATGGGGTACGCAGTCAATCAGTGCCTCTTGTTGAAATAGATTAGAAAACACTACAGCCCTGAAGGTTCCGTTTGGTATAACTCTGCGGGGGGAGTCATGTTTAACTCCTAAAGTAGGGATGCTCCATGTAACCCAATGAAAAAAAGAAAAATTAACCTGTAATTCTTCAAAAGCCTAACTCGGGGGCTTCCCTGGTGGCGCAGTGGTTGAAAGTCCGCCTGCCGATGTAGGGGACACGGGTTCGTGCCCCGGTCCGGGAAGATCCCACGCGCCGCGGAACAGCTGGGCCCGTGCGCCATGGTCACTGAGGCTGCGCGTCCGGATCCTGTGCTACGCAACGGGAGAGGCCACAACAGTGAGAGGCCCGCGTACCGCAAAAAAAAAAAAAAAAAGCCTAACTTGGGAGATACAGTTAAGCCTCAGCTATTGCTTTTCCTCACCATTCTCATAAAAATAAGAGAGGAGGGGTGCAGAGCAATCCTGTGCTCAGCTCGCCACAGACTTTTGAGCTACAAGGCAACTCGGGACGGCACGCTAACTTTGTGCCACCCTTGTGCCAGCAAACATCACTGGACTCCGGCATGTACGTGCTCAGCGCAGCACTGGGAACAGAGGTGGAGAACGCCCTGCCCTCGAGGGGAGGGAGAAGTTCCAGATGATCCCCAAACTGTGGAGCCCACTGTGAGGGTTCCTTCAGCCAGCTTTCTTCCCTCACTGAAGCTTGCTGAGGTTCCATTAAAATCACAGCCCCCCAAGCTTTCATCATCAATGGGGTGGGTCAGGGGGCCCCAAAGCCTGCTGAGCAGCTGGGGAGGCTGACGTGAGATTTACTGTTTGTCACCTATAGGCCCCGAACAGTGAATCCACGTGTAACTGATCAATAGTTGATTGCCTGAGGGTTTAGATCCAGATACAAAGACTATGGGATCAGCTGAAGGAAAACTCTCCGCTGGTCATTCGGCTGGAATGTGGAGTTTTTCTGCTGGTTGTTGGAGTTTTACTGCTTTTTTCTCCACACCAAAAAGAAACAACAGTCAACAGTCAGTGCTCATTTAAAGGGCCATGAGCAAGTCAACGTGGTAGGCAACATGGGGGTCTGAGGGAGATCAGAGTCCTCACTTCCCTAAGGTCAGGGGCAGAGAGGACATGCCCACAGTAAAAGCATCAGAGCATGGCGTCACCTGATGAGTGCCGACGTGGGACCAGGTGACAAACGTCACCACGTTTAGGAAAGGGGGGTCCAGAATGGCCAGCCAGCCGTCCCGGCTGTCGGTCAGGCAGGGCACACCTTGAGCCCTCTTACCCCGCCAGAGCGGGTGCACTCTGGGCCTAGGGCAACACAGCACGGAGCCTTCAAGGATGCGTGGACGGAGGGCTTGTAGCCTGTCACGGCGGACCGAAAAGGCCAAGGGCAACGGAAACACCGCCACTGTGCTCAGGTAACACGGGGGCAGCCCAGGCCCATTCCCACGAGACCACCTGTTTTTTTCTTAAGTAGAAGGATGCATCAGTTTCTGCCAGAAAGGGTGTGTTTTTCCAAAAAGAGGAAGACAGAGACTGAAATCCAGAGAGGAGGCACGATGAACAGGCTCCTCTGTGGTGACTACAAAGGCCCCAGGCAATTCACGACTGCCAGGCCTCCACAAGGCCAAGATGCTGGAAGCACCGCTCTGACCCCCCCCAAGCTCAGCGGGAGGGGCCTTGTGGGCAGGAGAGGTGGCAGCCCCTGAACATGACAGTCACCTGCTGCCACGGGAGCCAGCCCACTCCACCCAGATCCCAGTCCTAGCAAAAGGCCACCTGGCCACTCTTCTCCACACAGCCTGATGGTCCAGTGGCAAGAAGTGGCCAAGGGTCCATCACTGGCCACCGGGCAACACAGAGGGATGAGACAAGGTCACGTAACCTCAAGCCATTAATCCTTTCTTTCACATTGAAAAATATTTCATAAGCAACAAGGATTTACTACATAGCCCAGGGAATTACACGCAATCTATTGTAATAACCCATCACGGAATACAATCTGCAAAATGCTGGATCACTGCCGAATAACTCTACTCCTGAAACTAACATGATATTGTAAATAACTACACTTCAACTTAAAAAAATCTTCAAATATGTAATCAGCACCTAAAAATGACAAAAATCTACAGGACAAGAGTCCTCACATAACCTTGGTAGTTTCGCGAGCGAGTCGGACAGACATGATAAGTTACACGAGTCCACACGAGAAGGAAATCACATCCCTGAGGCAGAACGTGGGCAGGTGCCAAATGGACAGTCCAGTGGCTGCCAACACTCTGGGTTTGGAGGCCCGGGGAGGATGCTGTGATGCGGGGACCGCAGCCAAGCTCTGCAGGGCAGGGAGGGAGGGGACGTCCAGGTGAAGGGACAGGGTGGGTGGCCTTGCAGGAGGGGATGCCCCTGAGCGCAGGCAAGGCATCAGCAGACAGACTGGCCCCAACGGACTGGAGGGGAAAACGTGGCTAAGGAGGAAATGAGGGGAAAAAGGCTGAAAGGCTGGTGCTGCCTGATAATGGAGGGCCTGAGGGCGAGACCCCCGGATGTGTGTTTGGGAAATCTTGGCCCAATGGGAGTGAGGGGGAGGGACTAGAGGCTCCACGTGTGGGTGCCCTGGTGGCCCCTGCGGCCAGAACCAGGTTACTAAACCTGCCCAGCAATGATTCCCCCAGTGGCCCCCCACCCGCTCCCAGCTTTCCAAAGGGGGCTGAGGAGCAGGAGAGAAAAATGGCAGAGGTGAGGGCTTCCCTGGTGGCGCAGTGGTTGAGAGTCCGCCTGCCGATGCAGGGGACGCGGGTTCGTGCCCCGGTCCGGGAAGATCCCACATGCCGCGGAGCGGCAGCCACAGGGAATGACCAGAGACGGCCTGGGTTCAGGGCCGGTGGTGGCTGCCCACACAGCACCTCCTCATCTGAGACGGATCAGGTCCTCCAGCTCCACCTTCAGTGACGGTGGCGGTCAGAGGATGAATTAAGTTCCACCGAAAGGAAGACTGAGCACCCCCCGCTTCCTAAGGACAGGAAGTGATTCAACAAGTAAAGGGGGTAGGGACTTCCCTGGTGTGTCCAGTGGGTAAGACTCCACGCTCCCAATGCAGGGGGCCCAGGTTCGATCCCTGGTCAGGGAACTAGATCCCATGTGCATTAACTAAGAAGTCCGCATGCTGCAACTCCAAAAACAAAAAAAAAGATCCTGCATGACGCAACTAAGACCCGGTGCGGCCTAAATAAATAAATAAAAATTAAAAAACAAAAATAAAGAGGTAAAGGGCAGGGGGAAGGGTGTTCAAAGCAAGGGGCTCTGCTACTTAGACCAAGGTGACCTAGGGCAAGTCCTGTGACCCCTCGTGGCCTCTCTTCACTCCCTCATCTGTGAAATGGGACCATACCTCTTTGCAGGGCTGCTGAGAACTAAATGAAGCTAGGCTGGCACAGGACCTGGCCAGGGAAAGGCTAATAAACAGTGACCGTTTTGGGCCTCATGAGGCCCCGGAGCCTCTGCTGCAGCGGGAACGTCACCAGCACCATGCAAAAGGATTTCCAGTTTGGGTTCCCGCAAGCGACAGGAAGCACCCTTCCCACCAAAGGTCTGCTCATCCCCTACGCTCGGGGAGCCCTGATCCTATACATACGGCACAGAGGGCACGGGTGAAAGCACCACCCCAGGGCTCCCTCTCTCCTGAGCCCAGAGCCCTGGGGGCACAGCAGACATCCCAGGGGGACCAGCACAGGTGGCCTGGGGGTCCTGACATAGCACCAGCGCCCCGGCGCAGGGGGCCACAGGCCGATGTCACCTCCACTGAGCGTCTCACCCGGGATGCTCATCTGTGTGATGGGACCACACATCAGACCACAGGGCCCCCAATCTGCAAGGAATCCTTCTGTCTCTACTTCAAGTCCTGAATCACAGAAGAGACAGCCTAGCGGTGGGCTCCCTTAGGAAGCCAAGTGAGCGCCCTTCCCTCTGTGCCCCTGGCCCTCGCGGAGACTGGCAGAGCCAGCACCCTGAATCCACCCTGAGTCCAGGTGGCCTGGAGCAGAGGCGCTCACGCCTGCCTCACCCACCCCAGGCCCTGCAGACCCAGCGCCAGGACAAAGGAGCAGTTAGTGCTGCGGCCAAGGGCACCTGGCCACCATCGGGCAGCTGAGGGACCAGCTTTCCTGAACCCGCCAAATGCCCACCTCGGGCCACACCATGTTCAGAATTCCCTGATTATAAATCCATTTTGTTCACCCCCCTATTTTTTAAAAATTCCGTCTAGGAAAAAAATAAAGGAGTCCTCGGGCTTCACTGTGTCAAACAATTCCACCTGCGGGAAGAGGCCACAGCTCTGCAGGCACACAGACGAGAGATAAGTTTAAACCACTGCGAACACTTAAATCAAGGGACAGGTTTTTTTTTTCTAAAGCAACAATACACCATGATGAAAAACATTTGCATTCTCATTAACTCCGAATGCTGAGAATGAGCTAAGGCTTCTTAACAGGCCTCGTCCTGCAATTGTTCTGCAAGTGGATCTTAGTAGTAAGTTTTATTTCTGATACGTCACTGAGTTAGGAAAAAAAAACATCCTTCCGGCATTATCCCTAGGCGCACACACACAGGTGTGCGGTCCTGAGACTAGAAATGCTGCTGCAACCATCAGTCCTGCTCTCCCAGCCCTCTGTCCAGGGGTCGCTGCCTTGTCTGATCTCTGGCGCCCGGAATGACATCTGCAAAAGAGAGTCCCCGGAGCCACCCTCATCCCACTGCCAACGATACCCTGAGCTCCCGGTAGCTTCGCGGTGGAGCCGAAGCCTCAAACCCAGTGAGGACGAGTAAAACAATCCCCGAGAGAGAGAGTTACACAAAGTGAGGGGCCACCGAGAAGGCAGGTACCAAATGCGAAAGAGGGTGAACTGACGTACCCACTCCTTCACACGCACCCGCTGGAGATCATTTTAGCCCTGTCCTCACTTAGGTCCCCCCTCATTCATGCTTTTCTTGAGAACAGTCCACGGGAAGCCACCCCCTGCGTGATTCCAGTATTACAGTCTCCATACCCTGCTCTCTGTCCCACTCACTCCCCGTGGAGATTTGTTCAACACACAAGGCCTCTCGGCAGGAGCCTCCCCGGAGAGCATTTTTTTTTTATTATTACTAGTTCCCCGACCAGGGATGGACCCCGTGCCCCCTGCAGCGGAAGCGCGGAGTCTTAACCGCCGGACCACCAGGGAAGTCCCCCGGATAGCACCTGACTTGGAGTTCTAGCCCAAGACCTGGGTCCTTGCCCCAGACGTGCCACCTACCATGGGAATAACCTTGGGAAACCCACAAGATCGTTTTCTGCCTGCCTCTTCATCTGGGAAGGTGGAGAAGGCATTTTTCTGGTCCATTTTGAGGATACAGTGGGATACGGCACATGGATGCCCAGTCTTTCATCTGCCGTGTTTACTGACACAAATTTCAATCAGAGCAGAAAAAGGCCACTTTTATTTCTCCCCACTGCCCCTCTCCCACAGCTCAAGGTGGCACGTGTGACAAGAGTGGGGCCCCAGTGGACTTGTCACATCCACAGGCCCCTCCAGGCCTCTCCTCTTTGCAGCTGACGCCAACCCACATTCCAGAGCCCTCGGGAGGGTCTGTGGGACCCTCACTCCACCCCAGGATCAGCAGGGCCCTTCCTGTGCCTTTTTACACAATGAAAACATCTGAGGCCTGACTGATGTCGGGCTGGCCCTGGTCTCTCTTCCCACAGATCCTGCCTCCCAAAGACCTCGAAAATCTGGAGAATTCTTTTCCTCCACCTGCTGCCTCATGTGCACAGAACCGAAATAGCAGAACACGTATCCTCGTGAAGATCAGACCCCAGGGGCAGCCTCGTCCACAAATGACCACGCGACAACTCTTGTTAGAGGGCCTGATTCCCATCATGGGACACAGTGGTAAGGAACGTGGGATTGAAATCCAGACTCCTGGCTTCAGTTTGTCTGCACGGCCGTAGGCAGGTGAGTGAATCTATCTCCCCATGCTATCCACCGTACCACCGGGCCCTGTGTCATCTGGTGTGGCAATGCCCAGGAAAGCACCCTGCAAATGAGGGGTTGCCATGCAAACAAGAGGTGCCCTGTCCTGCTTCAGGACTCCGCACGACATCACAATTTTGAATGGAAATGTTGCTTTCACAGTAAAATTACACAGGTTCTCGAAAAAGATCAAGGTGAACTCAAGGGCCTACCGTACCAACCACTGTCACTTCAGTATGGCGGCCCCCCAGGCCTTGGCCTTGTCGGCACTACATTTTGTTCTCAATCATTCACAAAACAAATATTTACTGACTACCGCTAAGTTCCAGGCACTGTGGTAGGCGTTGCAGATTCAGCCGTGAACAACCACAAAAGACTGCGTCCTTGTTCTAAGGGGGAGAGAGACAACAAACAAACAGGTGATGGGAAGGCCTTCTCCGAGAAGCTGACAGTTGAGCGGAGACCTGAAGGAAGCGAGGGGGTGAGCCATGGGGATGTGGAGGGGAAGAGTCTGCAGGCACCGGTCGGAGGGGCGGGGGAGCAAACTCAAAGCAGAGGGATCAAGGGGAGATCAGGAGAGATCAGAGCCATGCCGGGTGCTGGGTGGGGAGCAGGGGACACGGCAAGGAGGGCCTTGCAGCACATGGACAAGACTTTGAATTTTATTCTGAGGGAAGTAAAAAGCCATCGGCAGGTTCCAAGCAGAGGGCTGGCACAATAGGACATACATTTAAGTTTCATTTTCCAATTAATCTTGCTAGTATACACAAATATTAGTTTTTGCACCTTCACCATGTATCCTATGACTTTGCTAAATTCACGTATTAGTTCTAGTAGCATTTGCATAGATTACTGAGAATTACGCCTTCTGCAAACAAAGATAATTTCACTTCTTCCTTTCCATCCAACCTTCTTGCCTTTTATTATAATTTCACTTCTTCCTTTCCATCCAACCTTCTTGCCTTTTATTTCTTCTTGCTGCCCTTTTGCACTGACTGGACTTCCAGGGCTGGGCTGCACAGTGTTGTAAGCAGGCTCCCTTGGCTTCTTCCTGATCAAGGGGCAAACATTCCATGCTTCACAGTTTAAAATGACTTTAGCTGTGGGTTTCTGGAAGCTGTCCTTTAGAGACTGTGGAATTTTCCTTTTATTCTGAGTTTGCTGAGAGTTTTTAATGATAAATAGGCTGTGAGACTTGTCAAAAGCTTTTTTTTCTGCATCTAATAAACAGGTAATATTTCTTTTTTATTCAGTTAATGTGGTGAATTACACTCGAGTTTCACATGTTAAACCAACCTTGCATTCCTGGGATAAACCCCATTTGGTCACGAGGTGTTATTCTTTTAAATATTGCTGTATTCAATGTGCTAGTATTTTGTTATATTTTGTGTCCCTATGCTCATGAGAAATACTGATCTGTAACTTCTTTTCCTTTTTCTAAATCATGGTTATGCTGGTCTCATAAATTTGGGAAGTGTTTCCTCTCTCCTCTTCCTCTATGAAAGAATTTGTATAAGACTAGTGCTATCTCGTCCTTAAGTGTTTTCTAAAATTCACCACTGTAGCCATTTGGCCTGGAGTTTTCTTTGCGGGCAAGTTTTAAATTACAAATTTTATTCTTTTAAAAACTAAAATTCAGGGCTATTCAGATTGTCACTTTCTTCTTGTGTTAATTTTGATAATTTGGGTCTTCCAAGGAATTTATGTCCATTTCATCTAATTTTTTCCTGAACTTATTGACATGAAGTAGTTCTTAATACTCCATTACTAACCTCTTAATGTCTGTAAGATGTATAGTAATAGGCCCTCTTTCATTCCTGATATTGGCAATTTGGTTCCCTCTTGTTATTCTTGAATATTCTTCTTAGGAGTTTATCAATTTCACTCATCTTTTATAGAACCAACTTTTGTTTTTACTGGTTTTTCTCTATTCCTTGTCTGTATTCTTTCATTTACCCTCCTCTTCTTTTTTGTGATACTTTTTACTGTTACATATTAGAAACTCCTCTGTAAAACTGCTATTATTTTTGCTTTAAACCATCAATTGTCTTTTTTTTTAACATTTTTATTGGAGTATAATTGCTTTACAATGTTGTGTTAGTTTCTGCCGTATAACAAAGTGAATCAGCAATACATATACATATATCCCCATATCCCCTTCCTCTTGCGTCTCCCTCCCACCCTCCCTATCCCACCCCTCTAGGTGGTCACAAGGCACTGAGCTGATCTCCCTGTACTATGCAGCTGCTTCCCACTAGCTATCTGTTTTACATTTGGTAGTGTATATATGTCCATGCCACTCTCTCACTTCGTCCCAGCTTACCCTTCCCCCCTCCATGTCCTCAAGTCCATTCTCTACGTCTGTGTCTTTATTCCTGTCCTGCCCCTAGGTTCTGCAGAACCATTTTTTTCCTTAGATTCCATATATATGTATTAGCATACGGTATTTGTTTTTCTCTTTCTGACTTACTTCACTCTATATGACAGACTCTAGGCCCATCCACCTCATTACAAATAACTCAATTTCATTTCTTTTTTTTTTTTTTTTTTTTTGCGGTATGCAGGCCTCTCACTGTTGTGGCCTCTCCCGTTGCGGAGCACAGGCTCCGGACGCGCAGGCTCAGCGGCCATGGCTCACGGGCCCAGCCGCCCCGCGGCATGTGGGGTCTTCCTGGACCGGGGCACAAACCCGTGTCCCTTGCATCGGCAGGCAGACTCTCAACCACTGTGCCACCAGGGAAGCCCAATTTCATTTCTTGTTATGGCTGAGTAATATTCCACTGTATATATGTGCCATATCTTCTTTATCCTTTCATCTGTTGATGGACACTTAGGTTGCTTCCATGTCCTGGCTATTGTAAATTAAGCTTCAGTGAACACTGTGGTACATGACTCTTTTTGAATTATGGTTTTCTCAGGGTATATGCCCAGTAGTGGGATTGCTAGGTCACATGGTAGTTCTATTTTTAGTTTTTTAAGGAACCTCCATACTGTTCTCCATAGTGGCTGTATCAATTTACATTCCCACCAACAGTGCAAGAGGGTTCCCTTTTCTCCACACCCACTCCAGCATTTATTGTTTGTAGATTTTTTGATGATGGCCGTTCTGAAGGGTGTGTGGTGATACCTCATTGTAGTTTTGATTTGCATTTCTCTAATAATTAGATGTTGAGCATCCTTTCATGTGTTTGTTGGCAATCTGTACATTTTCTTTGGAGAAATGTCTATTTAGGTCTTCTGCCCATTTTTGGATTGGGTTGTTTGTTTTTTTGATATTGAGCTCCATGAGCTGCTTGTAAATTTTGGAGATTAATCCTTTGTCAGTTGCTTCATTGGCAAATATTTTCTCCCATTCTGAGCATTGTCTTTTCGTCTTGTTTATGGTTTCCTTTGCTATGCAAAAGCTTTGAAGTTTCATTAGGTCCCATTTGTTTATTTTTGTTTTTATTTCCATTTGTCTAGGAGGTGGGTCAAAAAGGATCTTTCTGTGATTTATGTCATAGAGTAAACCATCAATTGTCTTTTAAAGAAATTTTAAACTGGGAAAACAAATTCTTTTATATTTACCACATAGTTCCCATTTCTGGCACTTTTCATTCCTTTATATGCATCTATATTCCATCTGGTGGCATTTCCCTCCAGGCTGAAGACTTTCCTTTAATGACTCCTGCACTGTAAGTCTGCAGGGAACAATTTCTCTCAACTCTTGTCAATCTGAAAATGTCTTTGTTTCACATTTATTTTTGAAAGATAATTTTTTTCCAGAACTTTAAAGATGGCATTCCGGGTCTTTTAGTTTGCATTGCTTTCGGTAAGAAGTCAACTATATCCTTGTTTGTGTCACCCTATATGTAACACAGTTGACCCCTGAACAACGTGGGGGTTCATCTGTGTATAACTTAGAGTCAGCCTTCCATAGCCATGTATCCACGGATTCAACCAGCCACGGGCCACATACGTAGTAGTTACTATTTAAAAATATCAGTGTATAAATGGACACACACAGTTCAAGCTCACATTGTTTAAGGGTCAACTGTGTATCTCTTTTCTTCCGGCTGCTTTTCCTCTTTTGTTTTCAGCAATCTAATTCCGGTGAGCCTAGGTGTGGTTTTCTCTGGGTTTACCCTGCTTGGGTTACTTGAAATTCTAACATCTGTATGTTGAGATTTTTTTCATCAAATTTGAGGAAGTTTCCTCAAATGTTTTTCTGGCCCAATCTTTCTCCTTCTAGAACTCCAATTACACAGACGTTAGACTACTTGATATTATCTCTCACGTGACATTGAGGCTCTGGTCATTTTTTTTCAATTTTTTTTTTTTACTCTGTGCTTCAGCTTGAATGGTTTCTATTGACCTTCACGTTCATCAATATTTTCTTCTGTAGCGCCCAAACTGCTGTTGAATCATCTAGTGAATTTTTCATTTGAGATACTGTATTTTTCAGTTGTAGAATTTCTGTTTGGTTGTTTCTTAAATTTCCATTTCTCTACTGAAGTTCCCCTCTGCTTGCTCATTATGTTTCTATGGGGCTGTATCTAGTGACCTTTTTCTCTTTGTTCCTGGTCACACTGTTTACGTGTCTAGTGATGTTTTTATTGTATGCTGGACATTGTAGATAACACTTCGTTTAAATAGTGTTGAGTTTGATTCTGGCAGACAGTCAGTTGACGGGCACATCATCCTGATCCTGATGAGGCTTGTTTTTAGGTCTTGTTATTGTGGGTTTAGCGTGGTCCTTACTGCAGATTAAAGAAACCCTGTTCCTAAGGTGTGGCCTTTCTGTGGCCTCAGTTGTTCAGTAAGCGCTCCTCACTCTGGCGGGTTAGAGCTCTGTCTCTCAGCACTGTGTGACCCCCAGAATCTTTGCTTTAGCTCACTACTTGCTCCTTAGTAGTTGTTCTTTTCTGAGCCTCAAGGAGCCCTGTCCTGTGTAAACACAACTTAGTATTGTGCAAGACTAGGCGACCACTTTGAAGATTTCAGAAGCTTCGTCTCCAGTACACTGTGCCCCACAAATTCCGGATGCCGCAGCACCCCCAAGTTCTGACCTCTGTTTCCTCTGCCCATCTCTCTGCTGGTCTCTGCTCCCCTGTGTCTTGGTTTTTTTGTTTTGTGTTTTTGCGGTACGCGGGCCTCTCACTGCTGTGGCCTCTCCCATTATGGAGCACAGGCTCCGGACGCGCAGGCTCAGCGGCCATGGCTCACGGGCCCAGCCGCTCTGCGGCATGTGGGATCTTCCCAGACCGGGGCACGAACCCGTGTCCCCTGCATCGGCCGGCGGACTCTCAACCATTGCGCCACCAGGGAAGCCCTGTGTGTTGGTTTTGAAGGCACTCCCCCACAGAAAGCCAGGATGGATGTGGAACGTGCCTCACACGCTTCCATTTGGATCACAGACCACTGAACATTGTTCCATTCCTGAAAACAGTTGCTTCATATATTTTGCCCCATATCAAAATTGTTGGAAAAAGAGGAAATCCAGCAATTACTATCCCACTGTGGCTGGGGTTGGAAGTCTGATTATATTCTGACTCTGGCTGCTGTGTGGAGGAAACTGCAAAATGAACTACCTACCCTAAGACCACATAAAAAAAGATTGAGGATGGAGCTTTTCTTGGAGCAGAAAACGCGAATGCTTTGACACCTGTTAAACACCTGTGCAAATCCGGCAAGGCATCACGAGTAAAATGTACTTTCAGATAAACCCATGGGAACATGAGGCCGGTTCTCATCTCTGACACCAAGTAGAGACCTGCAGTTTGGAAGGCTGGAATAAAAGGACCTCCTTCCATAGTTCTTCTGGTTGAGCTCAGCCACAGCCAGAGCAGGAGCTGGCAGTGCTCCTTTCCCATTCGAAGCTGTAACCAGTGGACTGATGGGCCATCTCATCTGGGAAACCAGCCACAAGGGCAGAGGAACCCAAGTGTGTGACCTGGGGAGCTCTGAGGTCACCCTCAAGCATTGGGTCTCATTTAGACACTTCCAAATCTTCAGCTGTGGGGCAGCAAACGGGTCACACGCTGTTACTCTCGCAAATGCAGGACCAAGTCAACCCTCCAACAACAGTTATTTTCTTAGCAAATGCCTGCCCCTCGCTACAAATGGGGATCTGGATAGGGGAAGCACCCAGGTATACGACGCCACGGTTTCTCCCATCCACAGCCTGTGGACGGCTTGTCACGCTAACAGCTTGTCAGGGAACAGGAAGATGTTATCAGCCCAAAGAAAAACCCGAACTCAAACTCACCCTATCGCTGTGAATGTCTCCCAGGCAGATAAATACGTGAAAGAGCCTCCCACTCCCTTCCCGGGGACAAGCTGCCATTTGCCCCGGACGACAGACCGAGGCTTGGGTGTCAAGCGGCTCACAGATCCGAGGACCTTCCCTCCAGCCCCTCCACACCCCGGCACCGCTGCAGGAGAGCAGCAACGTCCAGAATCCACTTGAGAAGCGGCCTGAACATCACAATTTCCATTGCAAGTCCATGTGTGCGGAAGTGAATGGCATTTACACCTCACCTGTCTTCTCTCAGCCTGGACTGAGTCTCTATTTGCAGAACCAGCCAGAAGAATCCCAAAGGTTCAGAGGTCTACACAGAGGAAGCTCACTGCCCAAAACTTCCCTAACCCTATCTTTAAAAGTATAATGCAGACGCTAATAGCAGGGGCTGTACAAAGATTTTAAGCCTCACACAGTGAATCAGCATTTCAGAAACTCTGCTCCCCTCAGAGACCCTGTGAGAACTCTCCGGCAAAGTTTCATAAGAGATTGGAGGAGGGCTGTCAGGCAATTTCTGTGTAAGGTTTCTGCGCACGCCACGGAATTCGTATTTTCCAGAGCCCTAGACGGCAGTAGCAAATGCTTACATTTCCCGTACAATATTCCCATTAGGTTCCCTGGGCTTCTCAAGGGGGGCTTTCTTGTTCATGAGGTTATTTTCTTTATTTGGTTCAATTGTCTGCTGATTTACATGTAGCAGCTGTGTGATGTAAGAGCTACCGCTCATAAGAAGAGGTGGGCAGGTATGCAAGAATTCCTATTAAATGTCTGAGAAAGCAGTCATGATTCTTAGATACAGGATCCCAGAGGAGGTTCAGAATGTTTCCATGCAATTTGGACCCAGGCAACTGTCATCAAACCACTGTTCAGGAAACCTGCGGATGCAAAGGAAATGAGCTGTCAGGCTGCGTGACACGAGCAAACAGCAGCCGTGCACGAGGAAGCCGCCTCCCTCCCGCATATTCCTGCTCTGACCTGCAAAGGCCCCCTGCAATCTGATGCCAGGCTGAGCCGGTTTCCCCCGGGGGAGCATGGACCTGGCACCGAACGCTCCACCTGCTAGGGCGCCCCCAGCCACCTGGCCAGCTGCTCGTTTCCCTGCTTCCCTTTTGGTCAGAGGAATCCTGTTCCCGAGCCACCTGCAAACCCACAGAGCCTGTCCCCAGGTCCAAAGCCCATCAGCGGGCATGACGAAGGGGCAGCGATATGGCTGAGGGACAACGACAGTAAAATGAACGGGTATCAGGGCTCTGGCGGCTTTCAAAAGGGGTAACTGAATCCCGAAGGAGGAAATGCCTGCATTCCGTGCAGGTTCTCAACCCTCCGGGCTTAATAAAACACCCTTCAGCAATAAGCCCGTCTTGTCATCGTGTCCTTTCTCCCCAGCATCGCACGGGGGGCAGGGGGGAATGCTGTTCCCTGCCCACCGGCCTGGCACCACCTCCCACTGCGGCTCCAGCCCCTCCTGCAGCTGCTCCACCCGCTGGAGCAGATTTCAGAGACCTCTTGCCAACAGGCTGTGGGTCAGGACCACCCTCAGGCAGGACACACCGCACACCTTTTGCGAACAGCGCAGGGCAGCGTTTTCTCTGAGGACGCATTCTGAGTAGTTCTTTGCTTCCCAAACCACTGCTCCGAGGACGCCCCAGAACCAGAGTCAGCTCTGGCTCACATGACAACCGTTCTCCCCAAACAAGGAGCAGCCTGGAAGCCACACGGGTCAGGGTTAAGGTGTGCTTCCCTCCCACACCCACCCGCCGCCAGAGTGTGGGCTTAGAGGCCATCGGGCCTGGGCCCGTTTACCGGGGGACCCCAGCAGGGGTCTGTCCCCAGTGATTTTCTGCAAAGTGCAGCTGATAACTGCGCCTACGCTCGGGATCAACAGGAAGATTAAATCAGGTGAGACAGGTCAACTGCTCGGCTCAAGGGTGCATGCGATTACCTCTCAGACAAAAGGGGTGTTCAGGACTCAGGTTCCAGTGAGCTTGCTGGACACAAAGAACCAGAAAAATCTAAGAAACCGTTTATTTTTCAAGAAAGGTTGAGAAGTTGTCTTCAACCCCATATGGCTGCCAGGAAGTGGAGGATACAGCAGTGTACGTCTAACCCCTCGGGCCTGAGGCAGGCTGGGCTCACAGCAGCTGTGGTCGCACGTAGCAGCTATGGGACGAATATCACACCGATGTTGCTGGCCAGGCATTATAAACCTGGATTGGGATTAAAAAAAAAAAAAAATCTTCCCCAAATAATTTTTCCAACATTTAGCCTACTGCAAACTACTTCACTCTTCTCGGCTACCGGTTCTGGAAAATACAGAAGTTGTCCAAACTCTGGAACTACTCGTGCTCCACGATCCCCCAGGTCGGGGCTTGCCGAGGGGGTCTTTACACCCAGAGCTCTGGGTGGGGCCGGGGCGGGGTAGGGGGGGCTTGTCCCAAGGCCAGGCACCTGGGCCGGGTGCCTATCTGAGAGGCGGGAGACCCACAGTGCCTGTGCTTCTGCTTCCTACACAGGCACGTCCCTAATGCTCAAAGGGGCATGTTAATTCTGGCCCTGCCCACCTCGCAGTTAATGGTGGGCCCAAATAAGACTGCTGGGTGCAAGCTGTTTTTTGAAAAAAAAAAAAACAGACGGTTCTATAGATGGGGAGGTTTCTCCAGACTATGGGACACTTTGCACAGATGCCCCCGGCAGCCCCAGGTGCCGGCCCACAAGCACTGACTGAGGGTCCTGGGCCTCCGTGGGCAGAGCACGAGGTCAGGCACTGATGGATGAAGCTGACAGGATGCAGTCCCTGCTCTCAGACTCCCACAGATGACCATCTGCCCCCTTAGTGTGTGAGGTCCAGGTGTGTTCAACGTCATGAGGATGCCCAGATCGATGCCAGGGCCAGAAGGGGAGGCACCTGCAGGAACGGGAGCCGCCGAGCCTCTGCAGGACAGGGTGCCGGTGGCCCGCTGTGGCCTCCTGAATCCAAGCGCTGGGGCCCAAGGCAAGGCCGGCACTCCCAGGCAGAAATTACCTGCTGAGCCTCAAAGCTGGGCCACCCTGAAAACCTGTGGATGCTTTGTTTTCTTCCCCAAACCGTCAGTTCACATGATTAAACCCACAGAAACCCCAAGCACACCGACTGCTCTGCTCGCATGCGTCTCACATGGCAACAGGAAAACCGCAGAGGTGACAGTGGAGAAATGTTCTTTCGAGAACAATACTGACACACACGTGCTTAACTGTTTTACTGTCCCAGCTGGCTGACTCATGCGGTGGTGACACACGTGCCAGGCCCCTCCCCGCCCCTCGTTTGGCCCTAACTGGCAACGGGAGTGTTTCCTCTGGTGACAGCCACCAGCGTCCTGGACAACACACCTGCGCCGGGATTGGGGAGAGCGGGAAAGGGGCAAGGCAGACCACAGCGTTTTGCAATTGATTGAAATAGCCATGCTAACGGCTCATTCCTTCGAACAAAAAGGCAGTCTGCAAAGAGTAAAAGAACAACAAATGGAGGAGGGGGCCGTGCTGTCAGGCGGTGGGCAGGTGGTACAACGTGGCCCAGGTATGCTGCAGGCAGGTAAAGGCTCTGGGCTGGAGGTCAACAGCGGGCATGGTGATGCCCACTCCTGTCTGCCACCTGCTCCTCAGGGGCGACCTGGCCGTGCCCGTCCGGCCCCCGCTCTGTCTCCGGCGCTGGGCTCACACCAGCTGTGCTTGCACAGATCTGCTGCTCCGACCCACTGCTCGTCTGCAACGGGGCGTGTGCCAGGCATAGACAGGCTTGTCCCCGCTCCAGGCCCATGATGGCTCCTGAGAGCGATGCCCCCGCCCACCCGCGGCGGCCTGCCTCCCGCCCCCGACTGGCACGGCCGCCCCCTCCCCTCGGCAGCCCTGCTGAAGCAACTGAGCTAATTCTGGGCTCCCTGCCACCCGCACAAGCCCACGCGCACATGTTCTGACTCATTTCTGAGGCGCCTAGAAGCAGGGGCCAGGAGACAGGCCACAAGGCGCCCACGAGCACCCCATCAGCTCAGGGCCAGGGGTCCTCGGCCTGGCGGGGAGGCCTCTCATCACTTCCACAAATCACACTGGTGGGGACGAGCCCCGATTTTGAATTCCACGGATGGATGTCTTGATACGTCCAGCCATATGCTCGTGGTACACAACCATGGAGTTAAAATCTGGAGTTAAAAATTAAACCTGTCTTACTGTTTACCATCGAGACCCGTTTGGCGTGTGGAAAATTCTCACCCTATTGCCAACGTTCTCAAACCTTAAAGACGAGAGATCAGAAAAGAAGGGAGAATTTACATCTAAAAGCTCAGCTCAACCTAATTCCAAAACCATCTCCTGAACACCTATTTTGCGTTAGCCTTCCACGTCCCCAGGACCTCAGGCAGAGTCTCCACCATCAAGAAATCTCAGAGTCGGCTGTTTCTGCCCTACTTGTAGCGGGGGTACGATACAGCGCGAGAGGGGAAGCAACACGGAACAGTTACTTCTGCGCAAGAGGCGAGGGAGGGGGAAGAGTGACCTGTGGGCAGCCCACGGGCAGTGAGGACACAGGCCTGCAGCCTCTGGGGAGGTTTGGGGAACAGGGAGTTTCAAGGCTGGAACCTGTGGGCAGTGAGGGGAGGGGCAGGTATCAGACATGCTCAGATGCAAGGAATGCTGGTCAGATGTGGGGGGGCCCCTTAGTCACTAAGGACCACACCTCCCATCAGAGGGCAGGTCTGGGCATCCAGGAGTCACGGAGAGCACGCTCTGCAGCAGCGAAAAAACAAACATCGTATAGTAACGCATGTATGTGGAAGCCAGAAAAATGGTACAGGTGAACCTAGTTCCAGGGCAGGAATAGAGACGTAGACATAGAGAATGGAAGTGTGGACACAGTGGGGGGAAGGGGAGGGTGGGATGAATTGGGAGACTAGATTTGACATGAATACACTACCATGTGTAAAATAGCTAGCTAGTGGGAACCTGCTGTATAGCACAGGGAACTCCGCTCAGTGCTCTGTGATGACCTAGATGGGTGGGATGGGGGGGCTAGTGGGAGGGAGGTCCAAGAGAGAGGGGATATATATATACATAGAGCTGATTCACTTCATCGTACAGCAGAAACACAACATTGTAAAGCAATTATACGCCAATAAAAAAATAAATAAAAATAAATAAAATGAAATCTGTCTGACTCTTAGAAAAGAAAAGAAAAAAAGAAGGACCTTAACCAATGTATGTGGTCGGGCAAGTTACTTACACACTCTGAGCCTCTCGATAATCAGAATAAACATAACAAACCCTACTGCAGGGCTGTTTTCAGGATTAAATACGCTATGGGAGGAGGCAAGAACCAACAGGGGGGCCCTGCAGTCCTGGAATTCTTCCAACGGATCTTCCACTTGGGAAGTCATTCTCCTCCTCCACCTCCTCCGGCACCGCACAGCAACCCCGCCAGTGCCAACAGCAGCCCGGACATTTACTGAAGGCGGCCTCGGAACCTCCACCTCAGGCAGGAAGCGTCCGAGAGCCAGGTTTCCAGCGGGACAGCGCCCCTCTCTGTGCTGGGCATCACACCCACGCGCACGTGGACGCCGGCAGTGAAAACGCGCAGAAAAGGCGCACACAGGGAGGGGGGTCCCAAGAAACCAGCAGGGTCCTGCCCACCCCTGATGCTAAGGACGGGCAGCCCCACCGGCACACACCCCCACCCCCGGCCTGTCCCCAGGCGCTTCGCGGACTCCAGCCCTGACGCAGCTCCTCCGCCACCGCTGCGGGACCACAGCAACTGAAAAGGTCCGGGGCTGAGCCCGCAGGCGCTTCCAGAAAACGGCGGGGCTGCTCCGGGCTCACCCCTCCCACGTCGGGTTACAGAGGCTGGGTGCCGTCTCCACCCCACGGTAGCTCTCCGATTACACGGGCCGGACGCGGTCCAGGCAGACCTGCTGTTGGTTATCGTCCGCTTCCAAGGAGATTTTTTTAAAAACAGGAGTCGCGGGGTGGAGGTGGAGCCCTGTCTTGACCCCTCCTCCGCCTCCCGCCTCCCGGGGATCGGGTTCCGGAGCTCACCAGTTCAGGGCCCTGGAACCACAGGCCCCTCATCAACTCTGCTCAAACTGGAGGGTCCGCGGGGGAGGCGGGCTGCCCTGGGTGCACGCGCCCGGCAGTCAGCACTCCTGCGGGGGGCGGGGGGGGGGACACAGCCACTTGCCCTTCCTCCTGGTTCCGTTCTTGACAGTCTCGTCCCTGTAATTTAGACCCCTGAGAGAGAAGGAAGGAGGAATCTTAGCCCAAGGCTGCTCCCAGGGCCAGTCTGGCGCAGTGTCCGGCAGTCATCAGGTTTATTGAATTTGTTACAATACTGCTTCTGTTTTACATGTTGGTTTTTTGGCTGCAAGGCATGTGGGATCTTAGCTCCTCAACCAGGATCAAACCCACACCCCCTGCATTGGAAGGCGAAGTCTTAACCATTGGACCGCCAGGGAAGTCCCAGAGGTCAAGCTCTTTCGACACAGTTCTCTCCAACTCTATGATGGAGAGGAAGCACACAGGCAAATCTTCCTAATGTCTACTAACCAGCTCTCCGTCTCCTTGGAACCCAAATCAAAACACTGACCGAATACAGTGCAAGTGCTCAAAGGCGCGGCCCAGCCTTTTGTTTGGTGAATGACAGCAGGTGTCCCTTCCGGGCTCACCCAGGGCACTGGCCTGGAAAACTGCCCCAAACTTCCAGAGAGGGCCGGACGGCAGGAGCCCAAACTCCCACGACATCATCCAATGTTAGGACACACCTAGAAAAATGGGGATTCTAATTATAACAGTAATTCATTGGATTGTAAGAACACTGTGTTGTATCCATACGATGGGATACTACTCAGCAATAACAAAGAATAAACCACTGATGCAACTACATGGATGAATCACAAAATAATTACAGGCTGAAAGAGGCCGGACAAGAGAGGATCTACTGCATGATTCCTCTTATATAAAATTCTTGGGAATGTAAATTGAGTAACAGTGACAGAGAGTGGATCAGTGGGAAGGGAGGGGGATGGAGGGAAGAGATTAGAAAGGGCATGAGGCATTTCTGGGGGTGATGGATATGTTCACTGTCTCGACTGTGGTATTGGTTTCACAGATACATAAATATGTCCAAACTTATGAAATTGTGCACTTTAAATGTGTTCAGAAGATTATACGTCACTTACATCTCAATAAAGCTGTTTTAAAAAAGTCATCCATGCTGATTATAAGAAAAAATACAGAAAAATATTAAATCTCCCATAATTTTATCAGAGCTGACCCAAAACAATGTTTTCTTTCAATCTTCTCCCTATACACACACACAAATAACATATAAACTTGTTTTGTTTTTGTTTTTTTTGGTTGGGGGGACGCGGGCTTCTCACCGTTGTGGCCTCTCCCATTGCGGAGCACAGGCTCCGGACATGCAGGCTCAGCGGCCATGGCTCACGGGCCCAGCCGCTCCGTGGCATGTGGGATCTTCCCGGACCGGGGCACGAACCCATGTCCCCTGCATCGGCAGGCGGACTCTCAACCACTGTGCCACCAGGGAAGCCCTAAACTTGTTTTTACATAGACTACAATCCCTCTGTTAAAAGTTTTTATATTCTGATTTTTAAAAAACTGTATATACTGAGTTTTTGTTTAGTTTTGAACTCCACCCTTCAGGCACACTGAGAACAGGAGCGGGGGACAAGCAGCTCGGGGGCGGGGGGAGGGTGTGCAACCAGAAGGGGGTTCAGTCCCGGAAGCAAAGCCTCTGGAGGGGCCAGGTGGACCCCAGACCCCAGGGCAGAAAGCCGGTCCACTACTCTGAGAGCCTGCCCAGTGTCAGCACCCCTTCCTTTGGTTCCAACTTTCCTGTTCTCCAAATCACGCCTAAATGACAGTGCCTTGCACCCAGTATCTGCTCTGCAAAAAGTGAAGACCGGCCTATTCTCCCAACACATCTCCCATCTTCACTTTGGCCCCCCAGCTCTTTCCCACGGGTCCCCGGCTCCCCCTCCAGCCCCAGCCCACCATCCCTCCCGCCTACTTCATTTAGCCCTAGATCACGAAGTGCCCTTGTGACTAAGCATCCTTCGGAAATGTTCCTAAGGGTTCAACCACACTTGGCGTATGAATGACTCACTCCCTATTATTGGGTGTTTAAATTGCTTCCAAGTTCTCATCTTTGTAACTTATGTTGTGATGAACATCCTTGCATAGAAATCTTTTGACTGCAGATTTAACTGTGTCCTTGGGAAAATTTCCTAGAAGTGGAATCCCCAGGATGAAGGGGTGAATTCTTTTAAGGGTTTTGGGACATACTGCCAAACTGCTTGACAGAAAGCTTGTATCTTCCACACGGCTCCACTTGCACCAAGTACCATCATTCACGAAAACAAACACAAACGATACACACCCCAAATTTTGCTAATTTGATGGCAAAAAATAGTATCTAATTTTAATAGGCACCTATTTTATTACTTTACGACCGACTTTCTCAGATTCACTGCCATTTATTTCTCCTTATGTCAATGAATTCACATCGTTCAGCCACTTTCCTATTGGCAAGTTCATTCACAAAAAGAGTTCTTCATATCAGTTATCAGAGTTGTTTATGTAAGAGTATTTTTCTATGCGTGTTGCAGGAGTTTTTCTTTCTCAGTTTATCAACTGACTTTTTATTTTGTTTGGGGTTTTTTCCTTTTAGCACACTAAAGTTTTGATTCCCCCTGGTGAGACAAAACCATTTTGACCTTGTGGCTTCTGCCTCTGGTATCACATGTAGAAAGATGTTCCTCATCCCATCATTTCTTAAGTTCTCAACTGAAGTAAATTTAATGACTTCATTTTTACATTTAAAATTGCAATCCACATGGAATACATTTTGGGGTTTGACATGAGTGAGAAACCTCATGGTTTTCCTAGTGGTTAAATATTAACTAAATCTATTAACTCTTATTTCCCAGACTTTCTAGTCTGCTCCATGGATATGCTTTCAATTGCCAGCCCCAAATCAAAATGTTTAAAGTATTATAAATTTATAATATGTTTTAATATCTGATAGGTTATCCACCAAGATCCTAGCTGGGAGTTGCATTAACTCCATCTTCAGGCAGGTTCTGTACATTTCCCATCAGCACCCTTCCCGGGAATCCATCTTTGATTCTGTCATTGGTGGAAAAGCTTCCCCATCATATTTCCCGACTATCTTAGGGGCAGACAGGCGCATTGTGAACACTTCCGCACGTAGGCGCTGTCTCTGCAATGTCCCCCAGCCAAGCACAGCTGGTTCCAAAGCCTTCACTGAGTGAGCGGTCGCCCCTGCAGGCCCCCAGGGCTGTGGCCACTAAGGGGCGCCCGCGCTTTCCTCCTCGGTCTCGCGGCAGCCTCCTCTTTTAAACCCCTCCGCCCTCGACAGCCCTCTGCACAGCGCATGCCCTGTCCCATCAGATACAGCCTGTCCCACACACACCAGACCCTTCTCCCAACTGGAGGTGTCGCTCCCTGTAGAAACGACCTTCACTCCTCTAGATCCATCCACTGCTATGTCTACCGCACCTCAAAAGTGCTTCCGGGACTGAACCCCCTTCTGGTTGCACACCCTCCCCCCGCCCCCGAGCTGCTTGTCCCCCGCTCCTGTTCTCAGTGTGCCTGAAGGGTGGAGTTCAAAACTAAACAAAAACTCAGTATATACAGTTTTTTAAAAATCAGTGTAGTGCGTATTTGAAAGGTGCTAAGAGAGTAGATCTTAAAAGTTCTCATTACAAAAAATTGTGTAAACATGTACGGTAGCGGATGTTAACCAGAGTTATTGTGATCATTTTGCATTATATACAAATATTAAATCATTATGTTGTACGCTTGAAACTAATGTCAATTATAGCTCAATAAAAAATAAAATAAAATAGCAAAAATAAGTAAAATAAAATGTTAGGAATTTTTAAAAAATCCCCACTGGGTTTGCACCTTGTGGAGGAGCCCTTACTTATCCAGTTTACTTTCTGATAAGCTATTCACACGTCTGTGCCCTGTCAGGTGATGCTGGGAAGGCCCGGCCCACAGTCAGCTGTCCTGCCCCAATCCCAGTGCCGCGCACTCGGGTGCAGCAAGTGTGTGCTGATAAACTGGGTGAAGGAAGCTGGAAATGTGCACCTTGGGTATGGAGAAGCCAAAAGGAAGAATGATTCCAGGAAGACCGGGAGGCCCGAGGGGCTGAGGACAAAGGAGCGTTTGTGCCTCTTCAGAGCAGATGGGGTGCAGGCCAGCCCAGCCCTGCACACCTGGAATCTTCCCCAACAACTGTTTGGGCTCCTCCCTCCTGCAGGAAGGTGGGAGCCCGGGTCTTGGAAATCAGATCTGCCCAACCGTGGCCCAGACACGCTCAGGTGAAGGCCAAGGCCCTCAACCCTGGCCACGCAGCAGATTCACCCGCAAAATCTTGTTAAACACAAAGTACGGTCCCACCCAGACCTCCTGAGTCAGCAGGGTAGGTGAGGCGACGGCAGCCTCAAGCAGGCTGATATCAGGCCAAGGTACAGCCCAGGCAATCCTCCGCCTCCTTGGCCTCCCTTGAATGACAAGGTGGACCAACAAAGGAGAAGAAAATAACGCTTGACAATGCCTGGAGGCCAGGTCTTACAATTGCATTGGTATAAAGATGAATATATTATTGTATACTAAAACATTTTCTTGAACCTAAAGTTCATGTTTTCCTTCTGATTTTAGAAGAAATTAAGACATTTCTGTGGGCCCCTAAAGCTATTACGGACGCTCAGCACTGTGCGTCCTGTGTCCACTGGGCCGGTGGGCCCTGCCCCACTGTGAGCCCCACAGGGTTCCCTGGACGCTCCCCACGGAAACTGGCGCAAGCTCGGCCAGTGCCTCTAGGACCCAGGCCCCAGGCACCCCACCCCAGAGGATCTGCTGCCCTCACCTGTCACATTCATTGCCCTTATGCTTATATTTCAGTGCTGTTTAGACTGTGGGCTCCATGGACCTTGATAATGTGTACTGAAGGCACACTGAAAAGAACAAATAGCAGGGAACTTTTACCAGTGGGACTACTGGATGAAACGATAGGTTTGTTTGAGGACTTCTGCCTGATTTTCTTGGCTCTGTATTTCATATTCAAATTAGCTTGACATGCAGCTCTCTCTCGCAGGTGAATAAGAGGCCACGGTGGCCTGTGAGACCAGGCTGCTGAGGGAACAACGTGCCTGCTGGAGTCCTGGCTCCTTCTGTTAGGGTCCAGGTATAAAAGTGGGGTCCTGGTGCCTCATGGTCCCTAAGTGGTTAAGACATCCTGGGTACTTCTAATGCTAAAGCTCTCCTGGGCTGTGACACTTCAGACCCTTTGGAAGTTAGTGCAGTGCCTGACGCTTGGGGATTGCTTTGTAAAAATCAATCCTGGGGATTCCTGGCAGTCCAGTGGTTAGGACTTGGCGCTTTCACTGCCAGGGTCCGGGTTCGATCCCTTGTCAGGGAACTAAGATGCCATAAGCCAGCGGTCTCCAACCTTTTTGGCACCAGGGACTGGTTTCGTGGAAGACAATTTTTCCGCGGATGGGGGGTGGGGGAGGATGGTTCAGGTGGTAATGCAAGAGATGGGGAGCGATGGGGAGCGGCAGATGGAGTTTCGCTCGCTCGCCTGCCACTCACCTCCTGCTGTGCGGCCCGGTTCCCAACAGGCCTCAGACTGGTACCGGGGGTTGGGGACCCCTCCCATAAGCCACGTGGCATGACCAATAAATAAATAAATTAGTTAATTAATTAATTCTGAAATCCTGAAATAGAGAAAACTAAGCAGTAATTAATACTTGGAATTTTGGTATTATTCAGCCTATTACATCTCTTAAATTTGTCTTCATGTTTGGTTACCTCTTTTAGACCATTTTTTCTTAATTCATATGTTTTCTTTTAATTAAGGTATGTTTGTCCTAAAAAGAAAACATTTGGGAGTAGAAAACTACACTTTGTCTCATAGCTGGAGTGAAGCTTCATCCACTGCAGAAGCACCCCCTGGTGGAACCTACTGAAATTGCAAGCAAAGTACCCAGGAGGAAAAAGCAAACTGCAAAAGGGCATATCCACTTTTTTGAAAGGCTACAAATATGAAATCTCCAAACACAGATCCTTAGTTCTTTACCTGTGAATCCCTGATAAAGAAGCATTATATAGAAATGGTATCAATATTATGTCACATACATATGCAGGTTATTATTTTTATTTTACTTTTTTTATACATCTTTATTAGAGTATAATTGCTTTACAATGGTGTGTTAGTTTCTGCTTTATAACAAAGTGAATCAGCTGTACATATACATATATCCCCTCATCTCCTCCCTCTTGCGTCTCCCTCCCACCCTCCCTATCCCACCCCTCTAGGTGGTCACAAAGCACCGAGCAGATCTCCCTGTGTAGGTTATTATTTTTAAATAAGTGTAGATGTGATTAATAAAATATGTCATCTAGATGAGCCTCAAAATTCATACTGTCTTTTTGTTTATATACTGATATATTAAAAATATAACTGCTGTCATGTGGAAGGTTTCCCTAACTGTCCAATGTTACAAAGGGACACTCCTACTCAGAAAGACCAGGAACTCTGGCTTTAGGGGAGAACTGACAGCCTTTAAGAAACCAAACACCATGGCAGACCATCCTGGATGTTGTGTCTTGAATTCAGATGGGAATTCCACTTTGAATGACAGTGAAGAGCTTAAACTGCAACTTCACACAAAAGACTACACATCCATGAGAAGAGCAAAGAACTGTTGTAATGTCATGTTGATATTACAGCAGAAGTGTTTATTTGGGAATTGGGGAGAAACAAGAACAGAGGATGTTTGGGAAGTATCTGCTCCCTTGGCTAATCCTGCCGGCACATGGTGAACCGTTCACTTGGGATTGCCCCATGGAGCCCGAGAGACTCAGGATGCAGCCACCCTGGTGTGCCAGCCAACCACTGACCTGGTGACAAGGCAGGATCCCAGCACCAGTCGCTCCGGACCCCCTCCCCCACCCCCAGGGGCTTCAGGTGACCGCCTCCCTCTCTGCCCACCTAGGTGTCCCCAGATGGGGACAGGCACACACGCCACTTTCAGCTCCTGAGCTTTCGTTTCCTCACCTCCAAACAGGGATAATTGTTTGTACTCTTTAAGGTTGCTGTCAGAACCAGTGGGATCACGTATTCCTTAAGCACACAACAGTGCCTCGAACACAGCCCATGTTCAGCCCACTGGGGCTCCAACCCGTCCCCCTCACTCGACACTACACTTTTTATTCTCTCAGATGGCACGTTACAGGCAACAGTACCCCAGTTGGTCCACACAACGACCCTCAGAGGTAGGGGCTCGTCCCATCCCATTTTCCAGATGGGAAACAGAGGCGCTGAGAGGCCACGTGGCTGGAGAATGTGAGAGTCAGGCTCTGCACCCAGAGCTCCCAGTCACGAGGCCTTGTTCAATTTTAACTAGGAATGTTCTAACATTAAAAAAGAGAGAGAGGTAAGTAAGGCTTAATTATAATAACACGTCCTTTTTAACTCACTCTTGTCCACTGGCTACAGCATACCTGCCACTTCCACACAAACGACTGCCTTTGCTTCTCCCAACAACCCTGGAGGAAAGTGAGCCCGAGGCCCACTGGGTCAGCCCAGCCCCCAGCCCGTGCCCTCAGCTGTCTCCCCACCTGCCACCTCCCCTCCTCTGCTTTCCTGCAGAAGCTGCTGCAGGCGGCGGATGCAGGAGGGAAGCAGGAGGGTCCCCAGAGACTCCCGCCCCACGTGGGTGTCATGGTAGCAGCTCTGGGGGGAAGCGGGCTGGAACAAGGAGCCCCTCCCGTGCCCCAGGCCTCGTGCACACCCTGGGGAGTAACTTGCCAAGTTCACTCCCACTAAGAGAAACCCTGGGCCAGTTATAAGGACACTTCCAGGCCATTTCCACATTAACAGTTCAAGAGGTTGACAAGGAAGAGTTCAACAGGCGACAAGGAAAGGACACTGGGTTCAATTCCCTGCTCCACCGTGGACTGGCTGTCTAGGTAAGTCTCATAACCGCTCTGTGCCTCAGTTTGCTCCTCCAGAAAATGGGAATAAAAATGGGGGTGGGGGTAAAGCAGTCCTGGCAGCACCTGGCGTGTTACCTAAGGAACAAACAGTCTGTTTTCAAGGCGAAATCATCTCCTGAGAGACGAGGGGGTGGAAGTGGGTCCACAGCTCTGTTGCTCACTAGCTGAGGGGCCCTGGCCAAGTTACTTGGCTTCTCTGGGCCTCAGTCTCCTTATCTGTAAAATGCACAGGGTGATCGTAAGGACAAAATGAGATGCTGAAGATGAAAGACCCAAAATGATGCGTGGCCTCGACATCACCTGCTCTCTGCGCTGGAAAGAGACTCATCTAATCTGGAAAGGGACTCATCTAATCGCACACACACTCACAGCTTAGTAACTATTTGAAAGCACAAGATTCGGGGAGGGGGAGGTTATGCAATAGGCAGCCTGGATTATCCAATGTATCTATGCCACATGCACAAAATTCAGAATCTCATTGTACGTGCTTAGAAAAATGGAAAGAAACACCTGTTGCTGGTAAAATAATTATTTCAGTTTACTTCATCATATACAATCAATGTACAACCCCCTAAAATTAAAGAAAGGCAAATGTCTGTTACATATAAACCACAGAAAGAAGGTGTTGTGGAAACCTAAGGCACGTCACTTGGGATACAGCAAATCACGATTACTTTCTCTCTTTTAAAAGACATGGGTTCCTTTGATGCGCCTCGCTGAAAGCATGACCTGCTGGACCCTCCAAGGACTAGTCCCAAGGGCTGAGTCGGCCCACCTGGAGATGGAGGGGGCCGAGCCCCCTTCTCACCCCTACCACCCCCCTCAGAGCTTCGAGCTGGGGAGCACCGGCTTGTTTTAAACAGTCCATCTCTAAAGGGGGAGCACACACCATGAGGGCCAGAGAACCTGTTGAGGGTCAGGAGAGCGTGCACCCCCAGGCTGGGGTTGCCCCCCTGCTGTCACCCAAACACCCCCCCACCACCACGGCTCTGGGTTGCTAAGGACACGGTCTTTTCTGGAATCCTTCCTCGGCAATGCTTTCCTGGAACAACTGAAAATACAGAAACCACGCAGAGGGGGAGCTTGGAGCTATACAAACACCTGAATTCACACTAATTACACATAAAGGCCGTTGGAAGAGGCAGGGAGAAATACGGTTCATAAACTACCTGCTGGTCAATTATGGGTCACGAAAAAAAAATCGGCTATTAACTTAGCATAAGCTAACTCCTGCTTCCTACCCACGCCTGACAGCTCAGGGCTGCTCAGTGTGAAGGGGCAACAGAACCCAGGGTCCCCCAGAGAGAAAAGAGCCAGCCCACAGCTTCCCACAGGCAGGCCTCAGGGGGCCTGATTTTCAAATACGTGGTCTGTATAGAAGGCAAGTCTGCAGGCGCTATTCGTGTGTGGCTTCACCTTGAGATAGATACTGATACATAGAGACAGATATATAGTGTTTCTTTTTTTACCTATTTGAAGCTCAGGCTGGAGAGGCTGCCAATCTGGTTTCTAAGAATGAGCAGGAAGGGGGCTGGGGTCATGTCAAAAGGGGTCTCAAGAGAAGGGGACTGAAATGAAAACCTTATCAGGGAAACGACCTTGACCTTCTCTGGAGAGGACAAATGATTGATTCCGCAAGGCAGGGACCAGGCCCACAGAACCCACGGCTAAACTCTGTGAACTTCACCCGTCTGCATCAAATAGAACACAAAAAGTACAAAATATTTTTTTAAGAAAAAAGAGAGAAGGGCTGAGATACAGTTCAGCCCACCTGCCGGCTTGCTCACTGCCTGCTAGAAGCTAGGAAACCAAGACCACACTTCCCGGCCTCCATCCAGGCCACGCTCCCCACGAGGTGGAGTTTCCTGTGCCTCTTTGCTAACAGGCACCACCACGGAGGCATCAGATTTTCCCATGGGTGGTGATGGGGGTCCCAGGTGATCCACTGGCCACAGCTCCGCGACGATCGCCGAGCAGCAGGTGGGACCCTCCACGCGGTGGGTCTGGGGTGGGAGGCAGCTCCCGGCGGGACAGCTCTGCAGTGTTGCTCTGGGGGTCACCCCTGCGGGTCTGGCCCAGGGCTGAGCTTTCAATGATTCTGTTATCCCGGAATTTCCTGCATTAAATCCTCTTCTCCTTAAACTAACCAGAGCAAATCCTGAATAGCACAGATGCTGACGATGCCGTCGACCAAGATCCATGAAATCTCGTGGGGAAGAAAAGCTTTAGTGTGGGAAAAAAAAAAAAGACTCTGGGCAGGACACCTCAAAGGAGGAGGCTTGTACATAGACAGGAAATCTACTTATGAGACAGGACGTCAAAGGAAGCGACCAGACAACGTACAAAAGAGCACTGACAGCGATCTTCACTGTCGTGCTGCTAGACGGTGACAGACTGAAAATGACCTAAGGAAACGTCCATCCGACAGAGGGCTTGGTGAGTAAGCGGGGACCACCCTGACCGTGGAATCCCTCGCAGCCATGACAGCTGGTGCTAAGGAAGCGTATCCGACCATGTGGAAAAGAGCTACTCATTTTGAAAAGGCAGCCCAGAAAACAGTGTAGGCATTACCTCTTTGTATTAATATATACTTTTGTGCATACACGTAGGTATGTGTATTCGGAGAAGCAGGGACAAAGTTTGGAAGGATACGCCCCCAAATGTTACCGAGCTGCCTCGTGTTCTGCCCCCTGGCTTGCTGGGTGGGAGAGTCTGTCTGTTATGCAGCACCTGGCCTCGGGCCACCCGAGGGGGGCAGCCTGCCAGGACGGAGCCAAATCACAAGTCTGGTCGGGGCCCCAGGCGGCTGGACGACCCGTGCCACGCCGGGTTCACCACCTTCCAGGCCCTCCCCGCTTGCTGGCCTGGCCGAGTCCTGTCTGCAATGGTCCCTCTGCCACCTAGAGACCCCGGGATACCCATGCAACGCTCCCAGCGACTTCAGCTCTAGAACGTGGTACGGGATAAGCCTTGCTTACCAGAACCCCTCGACGCACAGACCCGTCTTCGCTTGCGAAGGCCACACAGCGGCAAGATGATACCAGCTAAGCCTCGGAAAGCAGGTGGCGCACATCTGCAAGATGTTTTGTGTTCGTACACTAAGAGCCCATTCACATCCCGAAAGTACACTGGAAATGCTAATACATCATGATTTAAAGATCTGATTTCCAATGGACCATGCAGCTGACACCTAGCAAATATACAGGGCCGAGTCTATCCCCATGGAAATGACCCCAGGGCACGGAGGATGAATCACCAGGTGGAGTGGCATGGCCGCCTGGTTCAGACGACGACCCCCCAGCAAACGCCACCCTCCTTCTCCTCACTTCCATCAGCAGAGTTAGCACTGCAGCTGCTAAGTCAGGAATCTTTCACGCAGACGGACCCATAAGAAAGCTCCTGCCACCACTCCTTGCGGAGGAGGTCAGGGAGAAAGGATGAATAATTAACAGGCAAGCTGATGGAACCTCGGGATTAGGAGTTAGGTATCAAACCCAGGTTAGAAGAGCTGGTGCCAGTGCAGACGCTGCTTCGGAGCAGCTCCCTGCATTTCCCACGTAGGCTGCAGAGCCGTGAGGAGAACTCAAGGGACCCAGGTCAGAGCCTTCATGGCCACCGCACCTGCCCCTGCACCATGAGGTGCTGAGGCTGTGCCTGCCCCAGAGCTGCAAGCAGACCAAGAGCGAAGAGCTGACAGCAGCTTGCACAGGCTCGCAGCAGCGCCTACAGAAAGGACAGCAAAGGGGATGGATGACGCTCGCAAGATACGTTAAGCGGAGATAAAAACTCAGGAAGGAGGGCACGTGTGCATCCAACACAGAGAGGTAGGGAAGGACGGACAGACACCCGATAGTCATGAGGTGCTAAATATACCCAGGCAGCTGGGCAGTAAATATTCATGATACACTAATGTTGAAAAGGTACTAAATATTCATACTATATTCACATGCAGGAGACTAAATATACAACAGGAACCTGATATTGGCTGTCATTCGGTTACCCACTGGTGACACCGACTGTGTTCCTCTGATCCACGGCTGTTCATGAGGCTCACCGGCAGGCCACAGATGTGGCCGGGCAGAACCGTCCCTACGGCTCCCGGCAGAACGTGTGTGTGTATGTGCGCGCGCGCGTCACTGGCCCAGGGCACCTCCCATCCGCGGCCCTGCTGCTAGTACTTGTAAGCACACGTTAGCGGGGAAAGCTGACACTGCAGAGGGAGATGGGCCACGGGAACCCTGCACGCCCCAGGACTCAGGGTCTGAGGCTCTCCCACCCGCTGAATGGAAATCAGAGGAATTCCCACCTGTGTCACCCTCTCCTACCTGTGTTACCTTCCCCATCTTTCTGCCCTGGCTCTTTGCTTTAACTTGCATCAGGGTCCTTTCCCACAGGACATCGATCACTTAGCCCTGCTCAGGGGTGCTCTGTAGAGCACACATGCTCATTTTCCTGGAACGCCATCAGATCTCAGCTGAGGAAGGACCCTTTATTGCTTTAGGAGACTTTATTAGGGGTTCCTAATTGGGAACTATAATAAACACCCTTTTGCCTTCTAAGAAAGACAATGGAAGAGTAACAGCCACAAATAATTTATGAAGCATTTTCTCCGCTGATACAGTACCTCAAGTGATGCTTGTGTGTGTGTGTGTGTGTGTGTGTGTGTGTGTGTGTGTGAGCGCGTGTGTCCCTACCCCCATGCTATGGGGTCGCAGGGACTCTAAGTGGCAGAGCGGAAACCAAAGCCCTGACTGCCCGCCTCGGCTGGACAACCTGCTTTAAGAAAGCAAAACACCTCTGACATTTTCATGTCCACACTTGGGACAGCTGTTCTGAGACCAGTTTCTTGGGAAACTTGCACACCTCAGCTGATGCTTCTGTTGTCTCCCACAGATGTGAGAATCTGGGGACAGAAACAATGGTCAGATTGGTGTTTGGACCCCAGGGGTGAAGGTGGGTACTCCAGAAGTTCTCAAACTTCATACATTCAAAAGCCCGTCCCACACATCAGGGCTAGGAAGACACTTGAGCAAATAAATAACTTCCTACTCCTCACCTTTCAAAAGGCTCTTCTGTAGTTTCTTTTCACGGATAGCTTAACCATAAGAAAAATAACTGGGAGCCCTTCCTACCCGGAATCTACACAGGAACAGTGCAAGTGTCTGCACGGAGCTAGTGGCCAACACCGGTGAGGGGGCATCCCTAGTGGTGTGGCCACACCTGTCTGGTCATTTCTTGTCAATCTGCTGCTAAGTTTGCTGAGCATCCGCCCCCCACCCCATGGCATCTACTGGTTTGTGACCCACTGAGCTCAGGGTTATGGGTCATAGCACGTTAAAGCAATACAAAGGATGCTGCCGTAACTCCTAAGAATCACCGATGTGTCTTAAAGGTCCATTTACCTGAGCTGAAAGTTTGAAATGAGTTTCCAGGTGCAGATAACTAAGAATAACAGGGTTAGATGAGAATTCCTCTGATTTCCATTCAGCTGGGGGAAAAGACCGGGCATTTAGAAAGCTGACCGTGCCTGTTGTCCTTTGTACAGATGACACTACCTCTACCAGGGTTTACAGGTACCCTGACAACAAAACGGATAAGCACAACACCAGGAAGGGTCAAGTCACAGGTGGGACCCGAAAGGCCACACCTGGGGCAGCCTTCTGTCTCTAGGAATTCAAGAGCTCCTTCCCATGGGAAGTTCTCTTTCATCTCACGTCTGTGTGGCCAAGTCTTAATGTTACTTAAAGTCCCACCTCCTCTGAGAAGCCTTCACTGGCCACTTAACCTTCCACGCATGGAGTGTGAACTAAACCCAGGGCTTTGGGTGCATAGCTTTAGGTTTCATAAGAGCTAATTATATTCTCCAGACAATTCCCAAGGACCCTGAAGCATCCATTATGACTGGGACTTTTCTGTATTTTTCCTGCTGCTTTTAGTAAAATGCCAAGCATACAGTGGGTCGCTCTGATGATGAAGCAGCAGCGGCAGAAATAGGGTGACTGTTCGGAAAACACTAATGCATGTGAAACTGGTCTACCGGGCTGGGCTCAGTAGTGTGTAGGCAGACAGCTCTTCTCTCCCCCCACCACCAAAGCTTCAAAGCTGCTCTTTCTCCATTTCCTCCCAGCCCCAGACTGGCAACTCCAACAGGCCCTACAGCCTTTCCAGTCTTTTTCAGGTACTAAGAAGCCCAGTGCACATAACCGAGGTCGGCGATCCAGAAGATGGGGCGGGGGGAGAGGGAGTTTCCAGTCTATTTCGCCAGCTTGCTCCCCACCCTGCTTCCTTCCCACCTTGCCAGAGTACATCTGGTTTCTCCAGGGATGGGGGAGTTAAGAGAAAAAGATGTTGAAATTCCCTTTACACATCAAGAGCTTTACTCTAAGCCACAATGTCCAGAAGACAGGAGACACAACCTAAGAAAGACTCCTGCCCTGCAGGTGGAAAAAAGTTCTGGTACCGGGAGAGAGGAGCCTGGGAGCCCCCTGGCCCTTTGCACCATGCCTGGAGGAGGAGAGGCGGTGCGGGAAGAAAAACCCCCAGGAGGTGGAGGGGGATGGAGAAGGCAGGGGGGAGTCTGTCCTTCCTCCTGCTGGTAGCACAGGGACTGCTCAATACAGCAGGTATGGGGGCCTGGGCTGTTCCACACAGACTGGGCAGGTTCCCAGGTGCCCAGCAGGGACCTGGTGGAGACCCAAGGGGGTGGGGACTTCAGGACCAGATGCAGGAGCCGGGTCCCCAGCTGTGGCTCACCCCAGTGACACCCGGCTGGACAATAGGCAGTGGAAACAGAAAAAGGAGGCTCAGTCGTGGGAAACCCATCAGAGGACGGCAAAAGGCCACTCTCCCCCATGCCCCGATGTAACTGCAACCTTCTCCTGGAGCCCAGAGACCACCTGCGGTGAGAAGGGGCCCCAGAGGGTGAGCTGGGGAGACAGAGACTGACTCTGAGGGACTACGCTGCTTTAAGCTAGATAGCGGCTGAGAGAAACTCACTAGAATTAGGCTCAGGAAAGTCACGATCATGACCTAGCACTAGATATATCAAACGGGAACCAAAGTCCTTTGTTCGGGGCAGCGAAATTAAGCTCACCTATAAAAATCTTTGCACATCACAACTGGTGGCTGGTGACCTTCACCCTTCCACGATAAAGCTGGGCAAGAAACATCTCTACTCGGATTCAAATGCTTCCGCAGGGTCTCCATGCAACACAAACAGCGTTTATAAAAGTGTGTCTGGGGGCTTCCCTGGTGGTGCAGCGGTTGGGAGTCCGCCTGCCAATGCAGGGGACATGGGTTTGATCCATGGCCCGGGAGGATCCCACATGCTGCGGAGCAACTGGGCCCATGTGCCACAGCTACTGAGCCTGTCTGTGCTCTGGAGCCCGCGGGCCACAACTATTGAAGCCCGTGTGCCAGAGTAGCCCCCGCTTGCTGCAACTAGAGAAAGCCCGCACACAGCAGCAAAGACCCAACACAGCCAAAAAAAAATTAATTAAAAAAAAAAGCGTGTCTGTGCACAAGGCACGTGGCTAACCTCCAGAGGAAGAGCAGGTGACTGCAAGCTTGCCAAGGCAAATCCAGGCCCCCTGAGCCATCGCGGAAAACTTACCCCCCAGAGGCCCAGGCACCCTCACCCACAGTCTCTCACTTAACCCTGTGAGCTGGCGATCACCGCTCCCATTCTGCTGAGTCAAACTGAGACTCAGCAAGATTCGGTGACCAGCTCAAGATGTCCAAGCTGAGTGACAATACGAACAGGACAGCCACCCTTCCGTGTGCCCCACGTGCCTGGTCCCACGCAGCGGCCACATGCTGTGCCTGAGCTGCACAACACCCATGGAGGGCCACTTTTTAAAATTTTATCAACGAGGAAACGTGCTCAGAGAGGCTAAGAAACTTGACGCACAGGCAAGTCTAGACCGAGGGTGAGGCAAGCGAGGCCCTCGCTCCAGGCACAAAATGTAAGGCGGTACCAAAAACTCCAGAAGATAAATGTTATAATGAACTGTTTTAAAACATCAAAATTAACACAAAATCCACATTGTACAAAACATCACAATTTTAAATAAAGACAGGATCCGTATTACTGATTTTTCCTTCTGCCTTAGGCTCCAATATGGTTCAGCACAGCACTGGGGCAGTGCCAAGAAACCAGCCCAGCTCAACCTTTCTCCACCAGCCCCCAAAGGCAGAGACCCCTGATGCTCCTGCACTGCCTCTAGATATGTTTCTCCTCACAATTTTATGACCTCAAAGGGCTGTAAGGAGTGATCAGGAGGTTCCATCATCGCAGGTGTGAGCTCCAGGGAGACCGGGGTCTAAACAGATTCTGTTCCATGGTCACGTGCACATGTTATGTAAATGAAGGAAGCGTGCAGGCTTGAATAACGGGGTGGGATATTTTAAGATATCAGTTGGGGAAGGTGTGGGGTGGGCTCGATCACACAGCTGCTTGTCTCCCACTGGATGGATTTCTGGCTCAAAATTAAGTTTTCAGCAGTGACACGATACCAGCTGCCGCCTGTACCTACGCAAGTCCAATCCAAACGGTGGCATTCCTTTTCACTTTGCATTTCAAAAGCCGAAGCTTAGTTGGTAACTACTACATTGGCGTAGCTACTTATGCTTTGATCACTTGTTCACCTCATATTAAAGCCCCACCTGAGATGAAGTCTCTGTTCAACAAATATGTGTTGATTAAAAATTCGAACATTTCTTAGATCACATCCAGAACCTCGTACTAGCGGTTTGTAATCAAAGCCTAAAACCTGTATAACAAATCAACCATTACCTGGAGCAGGAGGAAAATAGTTTATGACTCTGTCCACTATTTTCTCCTGCCGTGGCCATTAGCGACGGGAGGCACAAATACTTCCGTCTACTAACAACTTCAACCCTGCAGACCGTCTCCCCTCTTTTCTATTTTCTGAACACGATCAACTGCGAGGCTTCCCCTCACGACGCAAAGTTGTCCGGCAAAGTGAGCAAAGGGAAACTTCGGGCGCTTGCGGGAGCGCGTCCGGCTAGACTCGGCCCTGGGCCAGCGCTGCCCCGAGAGGCGGCCGCGGGCAGGGCGCCCTGTCCGCGGTCCGAGGGGCACCTGGAGGCCCGCGCCCAGCCCTCGGCGCCCCGAACCCTGGCTGGCCGGCCGGCCAAGCCCGGCTCCCGGCCCGCGCCGTCCCCGCCCGGGTCCCCGCGCCGCGGTCCCCGGCCCACGCGCACCCGCGGCCGCTCCACTCGGGTCCCCCCGCCCCGGTACCTGCACGGGAGCGCGGGCGGCTCCACGAAGCGCCGGAGGCTCGGTCGGCGAAGTGGGGGCGGCGGGACTGCGGCCGCCCCGGGAGCGCGGACGCCCGTTCCGCACGCGGCGCTGCAGGTGGCCGCCCGGCCTCGCCGCCGCCGGGTCGTGGCCCGGAGACCCGGACGCGGCCGGGGGCACGACCCTCCGGAGCCGACGCTCGCCCGGCCTCGTGCGCGCTCCCCGCCCCGGGCGCGCCGGCTCGGCTCGGCTGCTCTCGGCGCGGCGGGGGCGGACGCCGCTCAGCTCGCTCGCTCGCCCGCCAGTCGCGCGCACCTCCCCCGCGGCGCGCCACTCCCGCCGCCGGGCCGAGTCTGGCCGCGAGCTCGCGGGGAGGGGCGGGGGACGTGGGCCCCGCAGGCCGGGACGGCGCCGGGTGCGGGCCTGGCTGCCCGCGGGAACCCCTCCGCAGCCTGCGGCGACCCCGCCTGGGCCGGCCCGTGCGGCGGCGCTGTCGGGGCTCCAGGCCTGGCCGCCCCCACTGAGCGGGGCCGGGGTCCGCCAGAGACCCAGACGACCCAGAAGACGAGGCGCCCTGGCCCCGCGCCCCTGCGCGCCCCATCCGAGGGGGATGCGGCCCCGACTCCAGCCTCGACCTCGGGGGTCACCTGGGGGTCAGCGGCCCGACGGCCGGGGCCAGAGGGAGGGCGCCGTGGATGGGAATTGTACGTTTGAATAAAAGTTGTTTTTTTTTTATAACCGTCTGGGTCCGGAGCGTCTCCGGGCTAATTAGGGAAGCTGCCGCCCTGTCTTGGGTTGAATCATGGTTGTGACACTGCAAGTGGGGGAAGAAAGAAAGGCTGCTGACAGCTTCGCAGCCTCACTGGCTCCCCTTTGCTTCTTTTAGAGACAGGCTGGTCCAGGTAAGGAGAGTGTCTTAGGAAACGTGGCCTCGGGTGGTCGCTCAGCGAGTCAACTCGAGAGCCGGCCTTTAAGCCTGGGCCTGCGGAGCGCACAGTCCGGGACACCTCCACTCCAACCATGTGCCCCCAGAGCAGGGAGCTTTCCCGGCAGGGAGGGAAGACGCACGTGAACTGTGACCCGCAGGAGACCGAGAACACGACAGCTGACCCTTGAGAAACTTCCATGCCAGCTGGAAGAGCTCATGCTAGCTGGCAGAGCTCATGCTAGCATCACGGAGTAACACTCGAGTGATAGCCGACATCTGAATCATCAGCTATCTCAGCGCCGTTATTTGGGGACACGCCCGGAATCCGCGCCACATCTTGGGGTGGTGGGTTTGGGGATTTTCCCTGCGTACGCTGAGGACTGGAGAAGCCTGCGTTTGTACCACTATCCGCAGCAGAGCCAGGGTGGAAGCCTGGAAGGGGCTCTCCCCACCCCTGGCTTTAAAGGGGATCAAAATCCCAAACACAAGAATCAAAGGCAGGGAAAAGAGGCTAAGGACAGATTTCATTTACTTGAGCACATAAAGAGAGGTTTACTCAAAAAAAAATTTTTTTTCGTATAATCCCTTTGGTACAAGCCATTCTCTTAAAATCCCCCTTTGCCCTTAAATGCTTGAAATTCCCTGTGTGAAAGGAATGAAAATATATTGTGGATCAGTCTACAGCCCCCCAAGTTAACAACCTGCCCTCACGATGGACAGGTGACTCGTGACAGCCAGAGACAATGACTTTGTTAGGGGTGTGTGTTTGCTTTTTTCAGAACCGTCAGACTAAACTGAACAACTACAAACAAATCTACACTCCTTTCTCTCCTCTCCCACCTGAGCCTCTGTTTCTTGCTCCTCAAAATCACATTTATTTTTTGTTATAACTAAATATTTATTGACTTCATAAATTCCCTTTCTAACTAAGGATTTCATTTGTTTCCAGAGTATCTTAAACCTCTGGCTTTATTTGTGTGTGCTGTGGGGGGCTTTTGAAGTTCCTGGAGGTTTTGAGGGGACAAAACCCAAAGTTCTTGGTGATTAGTTAAGGCTGGGAAAGAATACGGTGTCAAGACCCACAATAGAAAGTGGTGAGGAGCTTTGTGAATAGGTTAGGAAAATGGGAAGTTACCCGCTTCTGGTAGAGCAAGCACCTTCATGCTTTAAAAGTGTTGAAAGGAAGACTGTCCCTTCCCCACACCCAGTCCCCAGGGCTCCTCCACACGGCCTTCGAGGGAGCTCTTCACCTCCATAATGCCTCTTGGACCAAACCTTGAAGCCAGGTTGAGAAATGGCTAAAGTGAAGTTTTGCCAAAGGTTCCAAGGAAATAGTCTCCACGTGGAGTTTCTGGAAGCCTGCACAGACAACCATAAAGCTACGAGCATAGGATTGGATTTTGGTTTTGTTTGTTTGTTTTTTCTGGAACTCCAGAAAATCTCTCTCATCTATCCCTGAACACCTCCTCCCAGGGAAGGAGAACCTCACCGCCAAGGCAAAAGGAAAAGTCTGTGCTACCTCTAAATATACTGCACCTGATCAGGGAACACATTTTTATCAAACTGCAGGTGCTGTTCTAAACCATTTACAATTTGTCGCTCATTTAAACCATTCAGTCCCCAGGAGAGCCCTGAGCTAAGACCTGCTATTATCCCATTTTACAGATAAGGCACTGCCATCGTCTCCCTGTTGTGGAGGAATGAGGTGCCCAAGGTCAGGCAGGAAGGAAGTGGCAGAGCCAGGGATTGAATCCACAGTCTGCACTCTCGGCACTGAACAGGCTGCCTTTCTACAAGTGGCACCTAACGCTGCAAACTGAAAACACCTTTTAGCTTAAAAAGGGAAGGAGAAGCACCCTCGCCCACACTCAGGAAGAGGCAGCTTCTGGGATCTCAGAAAACAAGAGTATTTAAGTCTAGTCTCCTCTTTCCTGCATCATCATTTAGTCAGACCAGAGGGCTGTCATTGATGGGTTGAAGAGGGGTTCGCCAAAGGTACCAGGCTCACTAGCCCAGGCTGGTACCCAGGAGACCCTTCTGCAGGACAGGGCTTCATCCCAGCCTTCTGCTCTTGGGTCTTCCTAAGACTCTCAGCCTGCCTGTCTTCCGTTGGGTTCCAAAAATACAGACCCCATCAGGCACAGGTATCCCTACCTGGGCAGAGGATTTCATCCAAGGACCAGCCAGGAACCAACTAGGAAAAAAAAGATGTCAACCTTCTCATGACAGCAGGCCCGTTGCCCAGGTGAGCCTTGGTGACAGAGGTGGAACTGAGCTGCCTCACTGTCAGAGGTCCTCCTTCCTTGTCTTTTGTTTACATGGCATCGTCTGCCACCACACACCCAGGCAGGTACATTTTTGTCCACACAGTCAAGCAGCTTGTGCATTTTTGCTCTAAGTAGTGATTAACTATTTTCAAGACCATCACAAGGGTCACGAGGCTCTGCATTGAGATCACACCTTTATTTCAGTGGTTCTGAATGTTTTCTCATAAATCTTTACTATCTTAATTTTTTTGTAAAATAGATGTCTGATTGAAAGGCTGGACTTACGTTCAGAACAAGTTCAGGGCACTCTGTTTTCCTTGATGGAATGCTTTTTCCTAAGTTAGAAACTATTTATCCTTTGGGGCCAGTTTATTGATCTGTAGGAAGGTATTTCAGGTTTAGTGAGGTAGGGATATTCAGTAATTCTGGCTTAGTGTTGGCTGGGGCTGGGAGGTCACAGTTCTGCTAGAAGTTTATCATGGTTGATAAATTTCATAAAATCTTAGGGTTTCAGGGTGGGTTAAATCTTGGCAGTGGTTTTTGATGACAAGATTTGGTTTGGTTTTTGTTTTCTGAGGTATAACTGACCTAAAGGACACACATCTCTGTTCAGCTTGAATTTTCGGTTACATATCATTTCTCTCATGCAACCATCAGCCACATCAAGATCTAGAACATTCTTAGCATCCCAGGAAGCTTTCTTGTGCCTTTTTGTAGTCAGTGCACATACCCAAGCTAACCACTATTCCACACTGTTACCATAGATTAGTGATCTGTGTTGTTAAGGCTCATGAATAGGCATATGTAGACTGATACAGTATGTCTTCTTTTGTATCTGACTTCTGTTATTCAACACAGTGTCTGTGAGATTTATCCATGTTCTGTGTATCAGGTCATTCCTTTTGTATTGCTGTGTAGTATTCCACTGCATAGATATACCATAACTCACCCCTTCTACTCTTCTTAGGCATTTGGATTCTTTCCAAGTTTGGGATATTAGAATATATCTGCTATGAACATTCTCATATATGTTTTTTGGTGGGCATAAGCACTCAGTTTTATCCAAGAGTGGAATCCTGGGTCATAGGACATATATATGTAAGTTTAACTTTAGTATTTACTACCAAATACCATCTCTCTACTGCACTGTTTTCCTTTGAAAGTATGATACAAAATTCTCTGACAAATATCTGTGTCCATAGTTTGTCTGCATTCATAATTATATCTTTAGGAGAGATCCAGAGAGGAGTTCCTGGGTCAATGGCTGTGAATGAGTCAGAGGCTCTATTAATCACAGGGTATGAAGGCTTCTTAGGTTGTAAGGCCCTAATGACACAATTGGATAATACTTTCATTCATCTCTGGGCAGCTTCTTCTCCCATTCCCCACAGCAACTAGCCCTTACTGCTCTCATGCACCACGTGTTCTCAGCCCCCATCACACTCTTCCAAACAGATGGTCTGCTTCCTTTTTTTTCATAGAAAATCAAAGTTACTGGGCATGGAAATAAGTCTGCTAAGCAGCTGACCTTAAAATAGGGAGATTTTCCTGGATTATCTGGGTGGGTCTAGTGTAATCACAAGGGTGCTTAAAAGGGAAGAGGGAAGCAGCTGAAGACCAGAGACGTGGCGGCATGAGATAGACTCAGCTCAGTAGTGCTGAATTTGAAGGTGGAGGGAGGGGCCACAAGCCACGGAAAGTGGGCAGATTCTAGAAGCTCGAAAAGGCAAGGAAATGGATTCTCCCCTCAAGGATCCAGAAGGGACATAATCCTTCCAACACCTTGATTTTTAGCTTAATGAGACATATAGCAGACTTCTGCCCTCCAGACCTGTGAGATCATTAAACTGTGTTGTTTAAAGCACTAAGTTTGTGGTAATCTGTTACTGCAACAATAGGAAATGAATACGGAATTTATTTTAGAATTCCCTTGACTTATAGCTGGAAAGTCTATTTCTCCATGCCCACTCACTGGCACAGTCTATAGCAGAGACCCCATTAGACATGCCTTGGCTCAATCCTAGCTGAATAAGCTTAATATTTTAAATGGAAATTATCATTCAATGTAGGATTCAGATTCTTAACTAAGGCTCTCCCAGGCACTTTTTTTTTTTTTTTGGACAAATGCCAGACGCTGACAGCCTGAAATTTTAGAGCCTTAGGCAGCCATTTAAATACCCTTCGGCAATTTATAGGCCTTTCAGGAATGTCCACAACAGTATCTTCTGAGAACTCAAAAATGCTTTCAGTTTTATTTTAACCTGCCCCAATTTTGTAAGATTTATTTTTAATTATTCCCTCTTTTTTAAAAAAGTGCATTCTCCTGTTATACCATCTAAAAATCATAGTTTTGTTGGTTTTCTTATCAGTAGTAATGTTATTTTCCATAAAATCCTGAGCCTTCATACTTAACCCTTCCTCTAACCTAACAAGAATTTCTTATCCGAAAACATCAGCTTCCTGACCGGGGATGAAGCTGGAAGATTATTTTGGAACAATATCCGTAACAATGCTGATTTTGTGTTTATATGGAATAATATTTTCGGTAAGAGAAATGAGAACTTTCATTACGCTTATAAAGTCTAAACCTCTACTTTTCTTTTCTTTTGGTTTTATCCCAGAGAGATAAAGCAAGCAAGGATCCGATTTATGGGCTGGCCCACATAGCTCCTTTTGCAAATGTGGCTTTAAACCAGCTAATCTTTTGAAAGTCTTTACACTGACTAATTTAGAAGCAAGGAGAACAAATGTGGGAGTATAAATGCAAGGCACTGAATAAGAGTGATCAGCTCTGCCAATGAACACACTGCTGTGTTTCTGAGTACCCAATGCAGTTCACGACTTTCATTTAGATGAAGCTTCCTGGGGCTTGTCTTGCCTCCCCAGCACAGTGTGCTACGTGACTGGAATTCCAGCTTGGAAGGTGAGATCTGTCCAGGATCTTAAAGATCAGAGTCTCCAACCTCATGTTATGGGGGACTAGAAAGTGACTAGCCCAAGGTTACACGCTGCTGGCTGAGCTTTGCGAACGGCAGGTGTGTTACAGCATCTGCTCACCTCTCACTGACTCTGTAGTCTCCCAGTCTCTGAAAATCACCAGAAGATTCTGATGGAAAACTTATCTTCTTAGTAGAACAAATGAGCAACACTCCTATTCACTTAATAGGAGTGCAGCATCTTATTCATTTGATAGACTGTAAATAACAAATACAGTATAAATAAACAAACAGTAAAAAAGGAAATGTAGGGGTTTTTTTAATCACAGAAAGGTTTTCTTATTGACACTGTTTGGGCAGCTCCTTATTTTTTGCCTGAGTTATGAACAAAAACATGTTCATAAGGCAGTTTGGTACCCGAAGCATACACCCTCTTCTGCTAACTGTGGGAGCAGCTCTTCCGTGGCTCTGTCAGTGAAATGATATGACATTCAGGTGAAAGAATGAAGGGAATGTTTCTGTAGCAAATGGTAACACTAAAAATAGTGTTTGGAGTGAAAGTAGGATGAGGAATAATTTCTTCATTGTTTCCATGGAAAAGTAGGAAAGTGGGAATGATGTATGGCCTTTTGAGGCCTTAGGTAGATCTGGAGATGTCCTTCAAAGAAATGGGAGGGTCTCTGCTGCCATGATAGCTCTCTAAACAGCTGTTCCGCATTTCACTTTCATCTCTATGATCTCTTCCCATTCTAAATGTCTGTGAGTCTGATTTATTTCATGTATATATGAAAATTTTTATTGACTGTATTTTTATATCTAGTTGCCTATTGTTTGATCCGTGTTGCTTCTATAGAAAATGGCATAAGGGGTGCTGAAATGCTGACCCATGCGAAGTTGTGATGTAGGTGAAGCTTGTTTTTTGTGCACTTCGAGTCCTCTTCCAGCTCAGAGACCTATCCTGCAGATGCCCCAGGCCTGCCTTCTGCAGACAAGGCCCCATTGTACCCCACCCCCTTCAAAGGTACCCCTTCTATACACCTCAGCTCATAAACCAACATGCTCGTAAACTAATCCCTTCAAGGATGTCAGTGGCTAGTATTGCTTACGGTTTTCCTGCCTCTATCACCATTTCACAGGGGTATGTGTAATTCTACAAAAGTTCTCAATGAAATACTAGCAAAATTAATCCAGCAACATATCAAAAGGATTACATACCATGACTAAGTGGGATTTACCCAGAAATGCAAGGTTGGTTGAACTTACAAAAATCGATCAATGCGATAAACCATGTTAATGGAATAAAGGACAAATACCACATGAGCATCTCAGTAGAAAAAAAAGCATTTGACAAAATTCAGGACTTTTCATGATAAAAACACTTAACTAGGAATGGAAGAGAACTTTCTCAACCGGATAAAGGGCATCTGTAACAAACCTAAAGCTAACATCGTACACAATTAAAGGCTAAATGCTTTCCCCTTAAAATCAGGAACAAAAATATCTATTCTCACCACTTCTATTCAACTCTGTACTAGAAGTACTAGCCAGGGCAATTGGCAAATAAAAGAAATAAAAGACATCCAGATTTGAAAGGAAGAGTAAAACAATCTCTGTTTGCAGATGACATGATCCTGTAGATAGAAAATCCTAAGGAATTCACTAAAAATTATTGTAAATAAAAAAAAAATTCAGGAAATGTTGAACTGTACAAGATCGATATACAAAAATCAATTGTATTTCTATACACTAGCAACAAAATGTCACTGAAATGACATTAAGAAAACAATTCATTTACAATAGCATCAAAAGTAATAAAATACATTGAAATAAATTTAACAAAAGAAGCATAGACTTGTACACTGAAAGCTGAAAAACATCACTGGAAGAAATTGAGACCTAAGTAAATGGAGAGATAGCCCATGTTCATGGATCAGAAGACTTAGTATCTTTAACATGGCAACACTCTCCAAATTGAGTTACAAATTTAATGCAGTGCCTATCAGAAACCCAGTTTGTTTTTTGTTTTTTTTTTTTGCAGCAGGACGAGCTGATCCTAAAATTCATATGGAAATACAAGCAACCCAGGGCAGCCAAAGCAATCTTGAAAAAGATGGAGAACTCACACTTCACAGTTTCAAAAGTTACTGCAAAGCTAAAGAAATCGACAGTGTGGTACTCAATAATTAACTCACATGAATGATAGACATAATGTAAGACTAAAACTATAAAACTCTTAGCAGAAAACACAGGGGTAAATCTTTGTGACCTTGATTTCAGGATTGATTGCTTATATATGATACCTGAAGGCACAAGTGATAAAAGAGAAGTTGGAATTCATCAAAATTATAAACTTGCATGTTTCCAAGTACACCATCAAGAAAGTAAAAAGTGATAAATGTTACACTTTTAAGTAACTTTTACTTAAAAGTAAAATATATAAAAAGTCTTTAAAAATATATTTTATTCTTTGTACCATATTGTACAGAAACCACTGTAGCAGATATGTTTTAATAGAACTGTATGAACGCATATAAAGTATGCTCCTTTAGTTCCTGGATACAAAAGGTTACATAAATATTGCATAAAAGGATTTTCTGGAAGTGTTGGCCGTTAAACAGCTAGACCACTGAATTTTGCTTCCAAAACTACCTCCTCATATCAGAGGAGAATTTCATAGCATATCATAGATGTCACCAGACCTCTGTTCAGTAAACGGACATTAGAATCCCAATAAATTAAAGGAAAATAGAAAGGTAACCAAAATATTTGCAAATTATATACTTGGGAAATGCAAATCAAAGCCACTAGACACACACAAGAATGTGTATAATAAAAAATCCCTAAATATTTGGTAATTAAGAAATATAATTAAAATAATCTGTGGGTCAAAGTGGAATCACAATGGAAATCAGAAAATATTTTTAACCAGTCATGAATGAAAATATGACATATCAAAACTTGTGAGATCCACGTAAATACTTTGCCTTAGTGGAAAAGTATTACTTGTTCAAAACACATATGTTAGAAAAGAAGAAAGACTGAAAACACAATTTGAGCATCCATACTCAAGAATCTAGGCAGGACTTCCCTGGTGGCACAGTGGTTGAGAATCTGCCTGCCAATGCAGGAGACACGGGTTCAAGCCCTGGTCTGGGAAGATCCCACATGCCGCGGAGCAACTAGGCCCATGAGCCACAACTACCGAGCCTGCGCATCTGGAGCTTGTGCTCCGCAACAAGAGAGGCCGCAACAGTGAGAGGCCCGCGCACCGCGATGAAGAGTGGCCCCCACTCGACACAAGTAGAGAAAGCCCTCGCACAGAAACGAAGACCCAACACACCCAAAAATAAAATAAATAAATTAAAAGCCATGCTCATAAAATCTTAAAAAAAAAAAAAGAATCTAGGCAAAATAGTAGCAAATTATACCCAAAATGGAAAATAGAAAAAAAGAGAAGAAATTAGTGAAATAGAAAACAAAAAGCACAGTAGAAAGGATCTACAAAGCCAGAAATTGAAAAGATTAATAAAACTGATATATTCCCGGTGAGACTGACTTTGAAAAAAAACAAGAGAAAGAAGGCAAAAATAGTCAACATCAGGAATGAAAAAGGGGGTATGTAGATCCTGTTACATGAAAGAGATAACTGCAGGATTTTATGAACAATATTATGTCTAAAAATTTGTTTAAGTTAAATGGACAAATTCCTAAAAAAAGAATTCAAATAACTAAAACTGACTTAAGAAGAATGATATCGGAAGAGTCCTATTACTATTAAAGAAGATGAATTTGTAATTGAAAACCTTCCCACAATGGAAACTACGGGCCCAGGGGCTTCACCAATGTAATTCTACTAAACATTTAAGGAAGATATCATTTCACTCTTATACTGCTCTTCCAGAAAATATAAAGTTCCTAATTTATTCTTTGAGCCTGACTTAATCTTAATACCAAAACCTGATAAGGCCATTATGAGGATGAAATTTTACACAACTCAATTTCATTCAGTTTTATCAAATAAAATATTAGCAAATCAAATCTAGCTGTATATAAAAAGGTTCCATGTGAAACCCAAGTTGACTTTATTCCAGGAGAACAAGGTTAAATTAATATTTGAAAATAAGTCAACATAATAAAGGAGAAAGTAATATGATAATCAAAATAGATGCAGAAAAACATTTGATAGTGTTCAACATCCATTCAAGGATTAAATCTCTCAAATTAGGAACTGTAATTAACTTTGTTAATCTGATAAATAGTATCTTTGAAAAAAAAAAAAGGACACTAACCCATAGCAAGTATCATACTTAATGGTGAAATGCTGAAAACTTTCCCTTTGTGATTATAAAGAAGACAAAAATATCCATTATCACCACTTCTGTCCAGCTTCATATAGGTGGTCTTAGCCAGTGCATTAAATCCAGAAAAAATTAGAAGTACAGGTATTGTGACAATAAAAATGTTTTTTTCCACAGATGATAGGATTGAATATGTAGGGTCCTAAAGAATTTACCGCTAAATTATTAGAAAGAATAAATGACTTTTAGCAAGGTTGCTAAATCAGTACAAGGTCAAAATACAAAATTCAAATAAGTTTTATACGTCAGCAAGAATTTAAAAATGATACACATTCATGTATAAATGCATCAAAAAATTCAAATACTTGGTGACAAATATTTTAAAATGAGTGTATCAACACCTTCACACAGAAAACTATGAAATATTACTAAGAAAAATTAAATAAATAGAAAAATAGAAGTTCATGGACTAGAAGACTCAGTATTAGAAAGACGTCAGTTCTCCCCAAATGTATCCATAATTTGATGTAAATAGTATGTTAAAGATCATAACAAGTTTATATGGAACTTCACTAAATGATTTTTAAATTATATGGAAATACACAAGAAAAAGAGTCAAGATACTTTTGAAGAAGAACAATAACATGATAGGATCTGCTATAGTGGATAGCAAGACTTTATGGTAAAGATACAGTAATTAAAACAATGAGGTATTTGTCAGATAGAAAAATAGACCCGTGAAATAGTATAGAGAGCCCAAAACAAAGACACACCTATTTTGGCACTTCATAGGACAAGGTAGTAATGCAAACCCATGGGGAAAAGACAGTCTTTTCATGGGTTTGTTGGCAGTCTGTATATTGTCTTTGGAGAAATGTCTATTTAGGTCTTCTGCCCATTTTTGGATCGGGTTTTTTGTTTTTTTGATATTGAGCTGCATGAGCTGCTTGTAAATTTTGAAGATTAGTCCTTTGTCAGTTGCTTCATTTGCAAATATTTTCTCCCATTCTGAGGAATGCTCAACATCACTAATCATTAGAGAAATGTAAATCAAAACTACAATGAGGTATGACCTCACACCATTCAGAATGGCCATCATCAGAAAAATCTACAAACAATAAATGCTAGAGAGGGTGTGGAGAAAAGGGAACCCTCTTGCACTGTTGGTGGGAATGTAAATTGATACAGCCACTATGGAGAACATTATGGAGGTTCCTTAAAAAACTACAAATAGAACTACCATATGACCCAGCAATCCCACTACTGGGCATATACCCTGAGAAAACCAGAATTCAAAAAGAGTCATGTACCACATTGTTCATTGCAGCTCTATTTACAATAGCCAGGACATGGAAGCAACCTAAGTGTCCATCGACAGACGATGGATAAAGAAGATGTGGCACAAATATACAATGGAATATTACTCAGCCATAAAGAGAAACGAAATTGAGTTATTTGTAGAGAGGTGGATGGACCTAGAGTCTGTCATACAGAGTGAAGTAAGTCAGAAAGAGAAAAATAAATACTGTATGCTAACACATATATATAGAATCTAAAAAAAAAAAAAAGGTTCTGAAGAACTTAGGGGGAGGACAGGAATAAAGACGCAGACATAGAGAATGGACTTGAGGACACGGGGAGGGGGAAGGGTAAGCTGGGAGGAAGTGAGAGAGTGGCATGGACATATATACACTACCAAATGTAAAATAGATAGCTAGTGGGAAGCAGCTGCATAGCACAGGGAGATCAGCTCAGCGCTTTGTGACCACCTAGAGGTGTGGGATAGGGAGGGTGGGAGGGAGACACGAGAGGGAGGAGATATGAGGATATATGTATATGTATAGCTGATTCACTTTTTTATACAGCAGAAACTAACACACCATTGTAAAGCAATTATACTCCAATAAAGATGTTAAAAAAAAACAACAGTCTTTTCAACACATAGTGCTGAGTTAATTGGAAATCTATATGAAATTTTTAAAATCTCAACACTTTCCTCAATTCTACACAAAAGTCAATTCCAGATGGACTGTTGTAAAATTAACAAGAAATAATGTTTATAGATGAAAATATGAGACACCATTGCAAACTTCAGGTAGGAAAAATTTTCTTAAATAGGACAGAAAAAAATGTACATCCATAGAGGAAATAACTGATAAATTGGACATTATTTTATTTTTTATATTTATTTATTATTATTATTTTTTGGCTGCATCAGGTCTTAGTTGCAGCGTGGGGTCTTCGTTGTGGCATGTGGGCTTCTCTCTAGTCGTGGCACGTGGGCTTCAGAGCGCGTGGGCTCTGTAGTTTGCAGTACATGGGCTCTCTCCTTGAGGCGTGCGAGCCCAGTAGTTGTGGCTCACGGGCTTAGTTGCTCCACGGCATGTGGGATCTTCCCGGACCAGGGCTCGAACCTGTGTCCCCTGCACTGGCAGGCAGATTCTTTACCACTACGCCACCAGGGAAGTCTCAGCAGCCCAAATAATAAATAAATAGTCTCATATTTGTAAAATGGAATAATACACAACAATGAAAATGAAAAAACCCTGAAACTATTATTACATTTAGCAACATGGGTAAATTTCAGAAACAAAATATTGAGTGAAAAAAAAGGAAATAACAATACATACCCTAGGATTCCATTTATAAAAAGTTTCCAAATAGGTAAAACTGAACTATTTGTCTTAGAAGTCAGGACTCTAGTTATTTGGCAAGACAGGAAGAGTGATTGGGACGGGGTACCAGGGAAACTGCTGAGATGCTGGAAATGTCCTGGATCTTGACCCAGCCAGACAGTGGTTTTATGGGTATTTGTGATAATTCATTGTACTCTTCTACGTGGTTATACTTTACCACCAAAAATGCACTCTATGAAGTACTGCTAAGATTTTATTTTTTTTATGACTAGATTTTTCTAATAATGAAATACAGAAAATTGGGATCAAATACTTCCCTTATCCCTATAGGTGACATTTTCTAGCCTTTCTCAGTGTATCTGGCATATCACAATATCAGGTTTATGAACCTATAAGATCATGGTCACAAAGACATTTTGCCAGAAAAGAAAAAGTCCTACTTCTCATTGTAGAATCCAGAGATGTCTGCTCTATTTTACCCCAGAGAGCTCTGAGACAATGAACAACAGAGCACAAAGAGAGAAGCACAGAGAAACACACAGAGGGACAACAGTCTACCCTGTCTGGTTCTGATGATCTGTGGAAACTCCTCAAATGGACGATTCCTATTCATTCTTTCTCATCAGAATTTACCTGTGTCAATCTGCCATTCACTGCTATAAAGGGAGATACTGTTCTATTGCTTCACGTATGAATTAACCACTTGCCCCAGTGAAGGTGTTTATTTCAAAACCTTTAAAGGCTAACCTACTGCCAGATGGGAGCTTAGTGAAACCTGAAGTCATTTATCTTTGATCTACTTGCAGAAAATCCTTGTCTCTGAATAATTCAAACTTCACAAGTGACTGAGGTTTGTAGGTAAGCAGAGGGATTTGAAAGATGCTACAATGGGGGCTGCAATAATCAAATGTAGATCAGTTATAGCAGTAGCCAAAATTCAATCAAGGTACAGAATTGGAAGAAAAAATCTTTTTCTTTATCCACAGCAAGTGTAAAATTCTGATCATAAACACAGTTTAGAACTTTTTAACACATGGAAATTTTTTTGCAATAGGAAATTGAAAGTCCTGGGTTTATGTGGACACATAATGTATAAATTTCTGTGAGTTTATACATAAACCCATAACTTTCAATTACTTATTATAAAAAGTTTTCACTAGTCTGTGTAGTTATTAGGCGTTTTTTTTTAAGTCATTCAATACAGCTTTTTTCTAATAGAGGCAATCAAGTCCTTGTACTAATGCCTACGAAGTCCAGGATTAACTGTCCACTTCCAAATGGAAGTCCTGAGAATGGTCAAAGGGACTTGTTTCATCATGGATTAACTTGATTATTGAATTTTACAACTCTGGGCTGCTAAGGAAAAGATCTTGCATTTTTTCCCACCTGTGACCATCTTCTTCAGATCTGCCTTTAACTCGCTTCTGCAAAAACCCACTGTCTGCTTTTTTCTGAGGAAATTATTATTATAAATAACTACCTAAACGTATTAAAGCTATGTTTTGTTTAGCTAGAAATTTTTAGAAGGTGGAGAGAAGTGGGCCATGTTTCAAAAATGTAAATGCAGTTGAAGAGAATCCCTCAGCCGAGCAGAGTCTTTACCAGCCGTTTGGCTGCAGTGAGGGAAACACATTAAGGCTGCCTGCACTGGAGCGCAGTTCCAGTGAGTTCTTGGAGCTACAGGGAAGTACTGAGGCAAACCTTTCATCCTGATGAATATAAAAAGTAGGTTTCACTCATTTGTTCATTCAGCAAATATTTATTGAACATCTACTCTATCAAAGTCACTGGTACTTGAGTGTGAATTGGCGAAAAATGCTGCAACAGTACAATGAAAGAAAAACAGGAAGAACTATATGAAAGTAAATATCAAATGAAGGTTACACTTAAATACAGATAAAAACACTTTCCTCTGAAAACAAGAGGACCGTGAGGCATATTCCTGATTCTCCCCATCACTCTCATTAGTAGGAAGCCAAACCATAGGTCTATTTGTCTACAGGCTGTTATCCTGAAGTACAGACAGATGGAGTTAATTAGCTGCCCTTGAGCTAGGCGTACTTCCAATTGCCTTGACTTTGATGGAAACATCATTAAAGAAACTGGTCCTTTAATAGCAATCCCTGCAATTCCATAGCCTGTTAAGAAAACTGAGGAAGCAGAAGGGATTTCTGCCATATCAAGGAGTCTGAAGTCTTCTCTTTCAGAATATTGCAAAATGGCCCCTCTATTATATCAGACACTATAGCCTAAGAGATGATGCAAATGTATTAATAATTACTATAATGTCTGTTTCCTACTGAGATAAAACTGGTTTAAGTCCAGCTCAACAAAACACATATAAAGAGGCAGCAAGCAGAAGATAGATTTTTTTTCCCCTTAAACCTAAAATAGGACACTGTATTTGTCTTAATAGATAACAGCTCATGTTACCTTACCTGTAATTAACCTTACCTCCAAAAGCAAAGTAAATATAAGATAATAATTCTTCATCCTAGGGACAAAATGGGATATTTTCTATATTTTATCTTCTCTTGTTTGTTGAGCCTTTATGAAATTTGGTCTTCATTTTACTAAATGTGTAAGTGTAAGATGCAAAATTTCCTGGAAGTGCAGCAAGAAGAAATTTAGAACACAGAAAGCTTTTGCATGGCCAAGGAAACCATTAACAAAATGAAAAGGCAACCTACCAAACGGGAGAAAATATTTGCAAATCCTATATCTGATACGGGGTTAGTATGCAAAATACACAAAGAACTCATACAACTCAATAGCAAAAACAAAAAATTGGATTAAAAAATGGGCAGAAGATTTGAATAGATATTTTTCCATAGAAGACATACAGATGATGAACAAGTACACGAAAAGATACTTAACATCACTAATCATCAGGGAAATGCAAATCAAAACCACAATGAGATATCACCTCATACCTGTTAGAATAGCTATTATCAAAAAGATAAGTGCACCAGAGGGCGGACAGCAGAAGCAAGAAGAACTACAATCCTGCAGCTTATGGAACAAAAAACACATTCACAGAAAGACAGACAAGATGAAAAGGCAGAGAGCTATATACCAGATGAAGGAACAAGATAAAACCCCAGAAAAACAACTAAATGAAGTGGAGATAGGCAACCTTCCAGAAAAAGAATTCAGAATAATGATAGTGAAGATGATCCAGGACCTCAGAAAAAGAATGGAAGGCAAAGATCGAGGAGATGCAAGAGATGTTTAACAAAGACCTAGAAGAATTAAAGAACAAACAAACAGAGATGAACAATACAATAACTGAAATGAAAACTACACTAGAAGGAATCAATAGCAGAATAACTGAGGCAGAAGAACGGATAAAGACCTGGAAGACAGAATGGCAGAATTCACTGCCGTGGAACAGGATAAAGAAAAAATAATGAAAAGAAATGAAGACAGCCTAAGAGACCTCTGGGACAACATTAAACGCAACAACATTCGCATTATAGGGGTCCCAGAAGGAGAAGAGAGAGAGAAAGGACCCGAGAAAATATTTGAAGGGATTATAGTCGAACACTTCCCTAACATGGGAAAGGAAATAGCCACCCGAGTCCAGGAAGCGCAGCGAGTCCCATACAGGATAAACCCAAGGAGAAACACGCTGAGACACATAGTAATCAATTTGGCAAAAACTAAAGACAAAGAAAAATTATTGAAAGCAGCAAGGGAAAAACGACAAATAACATACAAGGGAACTCCCAAAAGGTTAACAGCTGATTTCTCAGCAGAAACTCTACAAGCCAGAAGGGAGCAGCATGATATACTTAAAGTGATGAAAGGGAAGAACCTACAACCAAGATTACTCTACCTGGCAAGGATCTCATTCAGATTTGATGGAGAAATCAAAAGATTTACAGACAAGCAAAAGCTAAGAGAATTCAGCACCACCAAACCAGCTCTACAAAAAATGCTAAAGGAACTTCTCTAAGTGGGAAACACAAGAGAAGAAAAGGACATACAAAAACAAACCCAAAACAATTAAGAAAATGGTCATAGGAACATACATATCGATAATTACCTTAAACATGAATGGATTAAATGCTCCAACCAAAAGACACAGGCTTGCTGAATGGATACAAAAACAAGACCCATATATATGCTGTCTACAAGAGACCCACTTCAGACCTAGGGACACATACAGACTGAAAGTGAGGGGATGGAAAAAGATATTCCATGTAAATGGAAATCAAAAGAAAGCTGGGGGCTTCTCTGGTGGCGCAGTAGTTGAGAGTCCACCTGCCGATGCAGGGGACATGGGTTCATGCCCTGGTCCGGGAAGATCCCACATGCCACAGAGTGGCTAGGCCCCTAAGCCATGGCCGCTGAGCCTGCACATCCGGAGCCTGTGCTCTGCAACGGGAGAGGCCACAACAGCGAGAGGCCTGCATACCGCAAAAAAAAAGAAAGCTGGAGTAGCAATACTCATACCAGATAAGATAGACCTTAAAATAAAGCATGTTATAAGAGACAAGGAAGGACACTACATAATGATCAAGGGATCAATCCAAGAAGAAGAAATAACAATTATAAATATATATGCACCCAACATAGGAGCACCTCAATACATAAGGTAACTGCTAACGGCTATAAAAGAGGAAATCAACTGTAACACAATAATAGTGGGGGACTTTAACACCTCACTTACACTAATGGACAGATCATCCAAAATGAAAATAAATAAGGAAACAGAAGCTTTAAATGACACAATAGACCAGATAGATTAAATTGATATTTATAGGACATTCCATCCAAAACCAGCAGATTACACTTTCTTCTCAAGTGTGCATGGAACATTCTCCAGGATAGATCACATCTTGGGTCACAAATCAAGCCTCAGTAAATTTAAGAAAATTGAAATCATATCAAGCATCTTTTCTGACCACAATACTATGAGATTAGAAATGAATTACAGAGAAAAAACCGTAAAAAACACAAACACATGGAGGTTAAACAATACGTTACTAAATAACCAAGAGATCACTGAAGAAATCAAAGAGGAAATCCAAAAATACCTAGACACAAATGACAATGAAAACACGACAATCCAAAACCTATGGGATGCAACAAAAGCAGTTCTAAGAGGGAAGTTTATAGCTTATACAAGCCTACCTCAAGAAACAAGAAAAATCTCAAATGAACAATCTAACCTTACACCTAAAGGAACTAGAGAAAGAAGAACAAACAAAACCCAAAGTTAGCAGAAGGAAAGAAATGATCAAGATCAGAGCAGAAATAAATGAAACAGAAACAAAGAAAACAATAGCAAAGATCAATAAAACTAAAAGCCTGTTCTTTGAGAAGATAAACAAAATTGGTAAACCATTAGCCAGACTCATCAAGAGAAAGAGGGAGAGGACTCAAATCAATAAAATTAGAAATGGAAAAGGAGAAGTTACAACAGACACTGCAGAAATACAAAGCATCCTAAGAGACTACTACAAGCAACTGTATGCCAATAAAATGGACAACCTGGAAGAAACAGACAATTCTTAGAAAGGTATAACCTTCCAAGACTGAACCAGGAAGAAATAGAAAATATGAACAGACCAATCACAAGTAATGAAATTGAAACTGTGATTTAAAATCTTCCAAAACAGAAAAAAGACAAGTGATAACAAGTGTTGGAGAGGATGTGGACAAAAGGAAGGAATGTGCACTGCTGGTGGGAATGTAAATTGGTGCAGCTACTATGGAAAACAATATGGAGGTTCCTCAAAAAATTAAGAATAGAAGTACCATATGATCCAGCAATTCTACTTCTGGGTATTTATCCAAAGAAAATGAAATGAAAATGAACCCCCATATTCATTTCAGCAATATTTACAGTAGCCAAGATATGGAAACAACCTAAGTGTCCATTGATGGATGAATGGATAAAGATGTTGTGGCATGTATATACAATGGGATATTATTTAGCAGTAAAAAGGAAGGAAATCTTGCCATTTGCAACAGTATGGATAGGTCTTGAGTGCATTATGCTAAGTGAAATAAGTCAGACAGAGAAAGACTGATACTGTATGATCTCACTAAAACAAAACAAAAACAAAAGAATGAGCTCGTAGATACAGAGTACATATTGGTGGTTGCCAGAGGCAGTGGGCTGGGGAGGAAGTGGGCAAACTAAATGAAGGGGGTCAAAGAGTACAAACTTCTAGTTGTACAATAAATAAGTCATGGGGATGTAATACACAGCATGGTGACTACAGTTAATAATACCATATTGCATATTTGAAAATTGCTAAGAGTAAATCTTTAAAGTTCTCATCATAAGAAATTAGGTATGGTGATGGATGTTAACTAGACTTACCGTGTTAATCATTTCACAATGTAGACAAATACTGAATCAGTATATTGTATACCTGAAACTAATATAACATTATATGTCAATTATACCTAAATTTTTAAAAAAAGGATAGTAGGTTTTCCCTAACATTAGATCATAGACTTATAGAAAGAGAAGGGGCTCAGAAAGGATACCAGGAGCATGTTTCCCAGCTGAAAAGCTGACCTTTCTCACAAGGAGAGCTTCCCTGTACATCGGGGCCTCTAAAATTTCTCTCCTTGGCTTCACTGGCTCCTTGTTTGACTCTCTCTGCCACAACTCTGCCCACCTTAACTGAAAGTAATAAAGGTGAGCTCTCCAATCACAGTCCAAAGAAAGGAACTCTTATTATCCATGAATCTGGGTGCCCATCAAGTGCATGTTCTTTTCAAAGACCTAATTCTTTTCACTCCTCATCAATAGACTAAACTCACCATCATTTCATTCTTCTATTTTCATTAGTAGATACAGCAAAATACCCTTTTTTTAAAAAAGAGGAAATAAAAGAAAAATCTCCTTTGAAATACTCTGAAAGTTTATCGCTACAAACAGAACTCCCATAAGATCCAGTGATTCTACCTCTGGGAATATATTCAAATGAAAACATTAACTCAGAAAGATCTGCACTATGTTCATAGCAGCATCATTTACAAAAGTCAAGACATGGAAACAACCTACGTGTCCATTAACGGATGAATGGATAAAGAAATGTGGTATGTATGTACAATGGAATAACATTCAAACATTTAAAAAAATGAGCAAATTCTACCATTTTCCACAACATGGGTAGACCTTGAAGGCATTGTGCTAAGTGAAATAAGTCAGACAGAGAAAGACAAATACTGAATGATCTCACTTATATGTGGAATCTAAAAAACACCAAAACAAAAAACCAAAAACCCCAACCTCCCCCAACAAACTTATAGAAAAATTGGTCAGATTTGTGGTTACCAGAGGTAAGGGTTGGGGAAGGGGGAAATGAGGAAAGGTAATCAAAAGGTATAAACTTCTAGTTATAAGATAAATAAACACTAAGGATGTAATGTACAACATGATGACTGTAGTTAACACTTCCACATGATATATAGGAAAATTGCTAAGAGTACATCTTAAGAATTCTCCTCACAGGGAGATTTTGTGTGTGTGTGTGGTACGCGGGCCTCTCACTATTGTGGCCTCTCTCGTTGCGGAGCACAGGCTCCGGACGTGCAGGCTCAATGGCTACGGCTCACGGGCCCAGTCGCTCCGTGGCACGTGGGATGCTCCCGGACCGGGTCACGAACCCGCGTCCCCTGCATCGGCAGGCAGACTCTCAACCACTGTGCCACCAGGGAAGCCCCAGGAGATATTTTTTTTCTTTTTATTGTACCTATCTGAGATGAGGGATGTTAAATAAACCTATTTTGGTAATCGTTTCACAATATACGTAAATCAAACCATCTTGCTGTATAACTTAGACTTATACAGTGATACATGTCAATTATTTCTCAATAAAACTGGAAAAAAACTGGAATAAATTTATCAAAAGAGGTGCACTGAAAACTGCAAAACATTGTCAAAAGAAATTAAAGAATCCATCACATATTCATGGATCAGAAGATTTAATATTGTTAAGATGGCCATACTCCCCAAAGTGACCTATAGATTCAATGCACTTCCTATCAAAACCAGGTACTCTCTTTTGCAGATGTTGAGAAGCTGATCCTAAAATTCATATGGAAATAAAAGCAACTTAAAGTAACTAAAGCTATCTTGAAAAAGAAGAACTAAGTTGCAGGACTCACACTTCCTGGTTTCAGAATTGACTACAAAGTTACAGTAATCGTGACAGGGTGGTACCGGCATAAAGAGAGACATATAGGTCAATAGAACAGAATTGAGAGTCCAAAAATAAACCTTCACATTTATGGTTAATTTATTTTCATCAGGATGCAAAGGGAATTTGATGGGGGAAAGAATGGTCTTTATAACAAATGTTGCCCAGACAACTGGATATCCACAAGCGAAAGAATGAACCCAAACCCCTTCCTCACACTGTACATAAAAGTAATTCCAACTGAATCATAGAATTAAACTTAAGAGCTAAAGCTATAAAACTCTCAGAAAAAAAATAGGAATCAATATTCATGACCTTGAGTTAGGCAACGTTTTCTTAGATACAATACCAAAAAGTACACCTAACAAAAGGAAACAATACATAAATTGGACTTGATCAATTAAAAACTAGTACTACAAGTGATACCATCAAGAGAGTGAAAAGACAGCCTAAAGAATGGGAGAAATATTTACGAACCATACGTCTGATAAGGGTCTAATATCTAGAATAAAGAAAACTTACAACAATAATAAAAAGATAACACAATTAATAAATGGGAAGTGGATCTGAATAGACACTTCTCCAAAGGAGACAGACAAATGTCAAATAAACACATGAAAAGATATTCAGTATCAGTAGCCATTAGGGAAATGTAAGTCAAAACAATACCATTTCACAACCACTAGGATGGCTATTTAAAAAAAAAGGCTGATAATAACAAGTGTTGGTGAGGATGTGGAGAAATTGAAACCCTCATACATTGCTGATGGGAATGTAAAGTAGTGCAGCTGCTTGGAAAACAGATTGGTAATTCCTTAATTACTATATGACCTAGAAAGTTCTCTCCTAGGTACCTACCCGTGAGGTTAGAAAACACATATCCACACAGACTTGTACATGAATGTTCATTGTATTATCATAATAGCCAAAATGTGGAAACAATCAAAGTGTTCATTAATTCATGAGTGGATAAATAAGATACAGTATATTCATGCAATGGAACATAATTCAGCAATAAAAATTAAAGAAGCACCAATACCTGCTATAGTATAGAAAGCCCCTGAAAATATGCTATGTGAAAGAAGCCAGTCACAAAAGACCACATGTTTGTATGGTTCCTTTTATGTGAAATGTCTGGAACAGGCAAATCATAGAAGTGGAAAGATGATTAGTGGTTGCCTAGGGCAGGGGATTGAGTGTGTGGAGAATGGGGGATGAGTGATTGCTAATGGGAATGCTGTTTCTTTTTGGGTGACAAAAATGTTCTAAAATTAGATTGTGACGATGGTGACACAACTCTGTGAATATACTGAAAACCATCGAATTATATACTTTAAATAGGTGAATTGTATGGCATGTAAATCTCTCAATAAAGCTATTAAAAGGAAGGATAAAGGGAGGGAGGGAGCAAGGGAAGAAGGGAGGGGGGATGGAGGAACTAGAGCTTTGACTCAAAGGAAATATTTTGAGGGACTGGAACAAAATGTGTATATTCTCAGCACCAGAAAACACTACAAACAAATAGACCCTGGTGTGTACAAATAAAGGAAAGGACCTTAAGTAAATGAAGATAACTAAATAGACTGTATAGAGGGTGTGCATTCCAGTTTATGTTTCTAGCACATTAGAACAACAAGGTTGTTTCGGAAAATTAGTTTTGGCATACTGATCAATCTTACCTTGTTCAAAATCTAGAGATCTGATTCTGCACCTGTGAATCACCCTAGCATTTATTAAGCACCCACTTACATTTTCAGCATGGTTAGAGATGGAAAAACTTAAAAAACCGGATCCTAGTATTGTATTTGATGAAACAAAGCAAAAACACATGAAGTGGGAACCTAGCTAAATACACTTTAACCCATTCAACATATATTTAAAGACTACCTGTGATGTACAAAGGACTGTTTTGAGCAGGAGAAGGCTGGGGATAAAGATAAAAGTGGGTGAAACTATGTTCCCTTCCCTCAAAATATTCAAAGTCTATTATAAAACATCTACTCAAATAGGTGTAATACAAGGCATTATGTGATACAGGCCTAAAAAAGGTAAACATTTTAAGGGGAGGTCAGAAGGGCAAACTAATTTAGGGCTGATGGGATTAGAGAAGACTTCAAAAGCCTTCTAGCTGTTGATCTGTTTCTCACCTTCTCTCTTAAAACAAAATAAAAACTTAACACTTACACATTCTGTTTTAATTTTAATCAAAATTATAAAAGATTCAGATAGTTCCACAAGGTTATTAAGACAAAAGTCTCCAGCCAGCCTTATTTCCACCTGTGCATTTTCCCCTCCCAGAGGCCACCAGTTTTACCTCTTTTAGCTGATGGTTTTGGTATCCCTTTCTCTAAATAACAAACTTGTATCACTATTTCTTGACTTTTCAGTTTTAGGCATTAGCTATTGACTTACCACCACAAAAGAAGAGAATTTAGCTTTCTTTCTTTCCAAGGCCTTCATTACACATTGCTTCTTTCCAATTCCTTCATTCTCTCATTAATTCATTTTGTTTAGATTTATATTCAGTGTTTACATTATTATGTCTGCGAAGTACTATTTGCAATTGAGCCACCTGGTAAACCATGATTAATCATTCCCTTCCTAAACTGCTTTTTGTTTTCCCTATCTTGTTTTTCATTCGTTTGATCTCCTATCTCTTACCTGCTAAGGACTAACAAATCTCTTTCCCCAGGCAAGTTTTCTCTCTTGATACTGAAACCTATAGATTTCTTTATTAATTCAACAAATCATAAAAACATCAACTGACCACCTACTGTACATCTGGCATTGTACTGAAACTAAGCACTTTAGATATATTATCTCAGTTAAACCACATGATTCTATTTTGGGTTAGGTACTATTATAAATATACCTTTTACAGATAAGGAAAATAAAAAGTTAGCACTTTAGAAAGTGCTAACTTGCCCAAGTACACAGCTATGTAGAAACATGACGTAAAGTCAAGCAGTGGGACTTAAGAACCTATGATCATAACCACCTATGCTTTATACTCTTTCAGTAAATATATATCAACTGGAAACCACCATGAGTCTGGCATGGTCTGTACCATGATAAATAAATCAGACTATTCTTGCCTTCATGGAGCTCACAGTCTAGCAGGTATGACACACAAACAAGAAGATACAATAAGAATGCAATGGATACTCCAATAAAGATGTTAAAAAAAAAGAATGCAATGGAGCACATGGGATAAGTGAAATTAATAGTGAATAGAAGAATACACAGAAATTAGCAAGAAATAAAAAGGATTTCATTTTTAGAAATAAATATTGAGCACACATCAGTGCCAGGCACTGTGCTAGGTGCTGAGGACACAATGTTAAGACAAACAAGAATTTTCCAGGCTGGGAGGGGAATAGGAGAGAGGAAAAGGAGTGATCCAGGCAGGAAACAGCATGTGCAAAGGCCGAGAGATAAAAGAGCATAAACTGTTCAAGGTCCTGAAAGCAATTCAGAATAACTATAATATATAATTGTAAGGTGGGGGGGGTGAGGTATGAAGTTGAAGAGATTAAAAAAAAAACAAAACAGAGAGGTCTGTAAAGGCAATGTTGAAGAAATTGGACTTTAGTCTAATGATAAATTTGGTACTCACAGCGTGCGTGTGCGGAGAGAGAAGTAAGCATATTTGTGTTTGAAAACTTCTTGATTACAGTGTGAAGAATGGATTAGATGGAAGTATGAAAGCATACCTGTTTTTTGTTGTTGAGTTGTAAAAATTCTATATATATTCTGGATATGACATCTTTATCAGATATATGATTTGCAAATATTTTCTCAAATTACTTGGGCTGCTTTTCATTTTTGTGATACTGTCCTTTGATGTACAAGGTTTTGTGATTCTGATGAAGTCCAATTTATCTATTTTTGTTGTTTGTCATTTAGTAATATTTAAGAAACCTTGTGAAATGCAAGGTCATGAAGGTTTGCTTCTATGTTTCCTTCAAAGAGTTCTATAGCTTTAGCACTTAAACTTAAGTATATGATCCATTTTGAGTTGATTTTTGCATGTGGTGTGTGGCAGGATCCAACTTCATGCTTTTGCATGTGGTCATCCAGTTGTCCCAGCACCACTTCTTTGCTTTTTTTTTTAATAAATTTATTTATTTTATTTACATTTTATTTTTGGCTGCATTGGGTCTTCATTGCTGTGCGTGGGCTCTCTAGTTACGGCGAGCGGGGCCTACTCTTTGTTGTGGTACGTGGGCTTCTCATTGCGGTGGCTTCTCTTGTTGCCGAGCACAGGCTCTAGGCACATGGGCTTCAGTAGTTGTGGCACGTGGGCTCTAGAGTGCAGGCTCCATAGTTGTGGTGTATGGGCTTAGTTGCTCCACGGCCTGTGGGATCTTCCCGGACCAGGGCTCAAACCCATGTCCCCTGCATTGGCAGGCAGATTCTTAACCACTGCACCACCAGGGAAGCCCCCAGCACCACTTGTTGAAGAGACTGTTCTTTCCGCATTGAATGGTCTTGGAACCCCTGTCAAAAATCAATTGACCATAGATGTATGGGTTTATTTCTGTGCTAATAGAATAAACCAATTCTATTCTATTGATCCTTATGTCTGTCTGTATGCCAGTACTACACTATTTTGATTACTGCAGCTTTGCAGTAAGTTTTGAAATTGGGAAACGTGAATCCTCTAACTTTGTTCTTCTGTTTCAAGACTGCTTGGGCTATTCTGGGTCCCTTGTAATTCCATAAGAATTTTAGGACTGGCTTTTCCATTTCTGCAAAAAAAAAAAATAATAATAAACTCCATTGGGGTTTTGATAAGGATTGTATTTAATCAGAAGACGGTTTGGGAGAATATTTCTTCTTAAGAATATTAAGCCTCCCAATCCATGAATGCAGGATGTCTTTCCACATATTTAGGTCTTTAATTTTTTCAGCAATATTGCATAGTAGGAAGTGACATTTAAGTTGACAGAATGTGTGGAGTGAGAAGGGAAGGGAGTGACCTGGTGTGGCATCTGGCCTCAGGGTTCAGGTGTCCGACTTAGTGGCTGGTGTGGCACTCCATGGTGGGAAACCAGGGTAGAGACAACAAGGAGTTGTTGTCTCAATTCAAACATTGTTGAATTGAGTTTAGACATAACAAGACTCAGTGCCTATGAGATATTTAACTCAGAGGGTTAATAATCCTCTTTTAAAACACACTTACCTCAGCAAGAGTGGATGTTTTGTACTAAACATGACTTTTCAAAACTGAGAGCTCTTTTTCAGGAGATTTCTTTGTCATCAAAGAAAGAATATGTTTGGTATAGTTTTTGCATTCTGTATGTTATTGCATTTTTTCTATTGTGTCTTTACCATATCAATAGGCTATTACACATTTACCTCAAGCAATTAGAATCTCATTTAAAACAATAAATGCGATGGGCCCCCAGCCTGAGGAGCAGGGGTGGGAGCTTTGAGACTAAGGTGGTGCAAAAGCCGTGTAGATAACAGGCTCTTGGTGCTCCAGCCAGGCATCAAGGCTGTGCCTCTGAGGTGGGAGAGCCAACTTCAGGACATTGGTCCACCAGAGACCTCCCAGCTCCACATAATATCAAATGGCAAAAATCTCCCAGAGATCTCCATCTCAATGCCAAGACCCAGCTCCACTCAATGACCAGCAAGCCACAGTGCTGGACACCCTATGCCAAACAACTAGCAAGACAGGAACACAACCCCTCCCATTAGCAGAGAGGCTGCCTAAAATCATAATAATAGTCACAGACACCCCAAAACACACCACCAGATGTGGACCTGCCCACCAGAAAGACAAGATCCAGCCTCATCCACCAGAACACAGGCACTAGTCCCCTCCACCAGGAAGCCTACACAACCCATTGAACCAACCTTAGCTACTGGGGGCAGACACCAAAAACAATGGGAACTACGAACCTGCAGCCTGAGAAAAGGAGACCCCAAACACAGTAAGTTAAGCAAAATGAGAAGACAGAGAAACACACAGCAGATGAAGAAGCAAGGTAAAAACCCACCAGACCTAACAAATGAAGACGAAATAGGCAGTCTACCTGAAAAAGAATTCAGAATAATGATAGTAAAGATGATCCAAAATCTTGAAAATAGAATGGAGAAAATACAAGAAACATTTAAAAAGGACCTACAGGAACTAAAGAGCAAACAAACAGTGATGAACAACACAATAAATGAAATTAAAAATTCTCTAGAAGGGATCAATAGCAGAATAACTGAGGCAGAAGAATGGATAAGTGACCTGGAAGATAAAATAGTGGAAATAACTACTGCAGAGCAGAATAAAGAAAAAAGGATGAAAAGAATTGAGGACAGTCTCAGAGACCTCTGGGACAACATTAAATGCACCAACATTCAAATTATAGGGGTTCCAGAAGAAGAAGAGAAAAGGAAAGGGACTGAGAAAATATTTGAAGAGATTATAGTTGAAAACTTCCCTAATATGGGAAAGGAAATAGTTAATTAAGTCCAGGAAGCACAGAGAGTCCTATACAGGATAAATCCAAGGAGAAACCTGTCAAGACACATATTAATCAAACTGTCAAAAATTAAATACAAAGAAAAATTATTAAAAGCACCAAGGGAAAAGCAACAAATAACATACAAGGGAATCCCCATAAGGTTAACAGCTGATCTTTCAGCAGAAACTCTGCAAGCCAGAAGGGAGTGGCAGGACATATTTAAAGTGATGAAGGGGAAAAACCTACAACCAAGATTACTCTACCCAGCAAGGATCTCATTCAGATTTGACAGAGAAATTAAAATCTTTACAGACAAGCAAAAGCTAAGAGAACTCAGCACCACCAAACCAGCTTTACAACAAATGCTAAAGGAACTTCTCTAGGTAGGAAACACAAGAGAAGGAAAAGACCTACAATAACAAACCCAAAACAATTAAGAAAATGGTAGTAGGACCATACATATTGATACTTACCTTAAATGTAAATGGATTAAATGCTCCAACCAAAAGACATAGACTGGCTGAATGGATACAAAAACAAGACCCAGATATATGCTGTCTACAAGAGACCCACTTCAGACCCAGGGAAACATACAGATTGAAAGTGAACAGATGGAAAAAGATATTCCATGCAAATGGAAATCAAAAGAAAGCTGGAGGAACAATTCTCATATCAGACAAAATAGACTTTAAAACAAAGACAATTATAAGAGACAAACAAGGACACTACATAATGATCAAGGGATCAATCCAAGAAGAAGATATAACAATTTTAAATATTTAATGCACCCAACATAGGAGCACTTCAATACATAAGGCAAATACTAACAGCCATAAAAGGGGAAATCGACAGTAACACAATCATAGTAGGGGACTTTAACACCCCACTTTCACCAATGGACAGATCATTCCAGAATGAAAATAAATAAGGAAACACAAGCTTTAAATGATACATTAAACAAGATGGACTTAATTGATACTTATAGGACATTCCATCCAAAAACAAGAGAATACACTTTCTTCTCAAGTGCTCATGGAACATTCTCCAGGATAGATCACATGTTGGGTCACAAATCAAGCCTTGGTAAATTTAAGAAAATTGAAATCATATCAAGTATCTTTTCCAACCACAATGCTATGAGACTAGATATCAATTACAGGAAAAGATCTGTAAAAAATACAAACACATGGAGGCTAAACAATACACTACTTAATAACCAAGAGATCACTGAAGAAATCAAAGAGGAAATCAAAAAATACCTAGAAACAAATGACAATGAAAACACGACGACCCAAAACCTATGGGATGCAACAAAAGCAGTTCTAGGAGGGAAGTTAACAGCAATACAATCCTACCTTAAGAAACAAGAAACATCTCAAAAAAACTAACTTTACACCTAAAGCAATTAGAGAAAGAAGAACAAAAAATCCCCAAAGTTAGCAGAAGGAAAGAAATCATAAACATCAGATCAGAAATAAATGAAAAAGAAATGAAGGAAACAACAGCAAAGATCAATAAAACTAAAAGCTGGTTCTTTGAGAAGATAAACAAAATTGATGAAACATTAGCCAGACCCATCAAGAAAAAAAAGGGAGATGACTCAAATCAATAGAATTAGAAATGAAAAAGGAGAAGTAACGACTGACACTGCAGAAATACAAAGGATCGTGAGAGATTACTACAAGCAACTCTATGCCAATAAAATGGACAACCTGGAAGAAATGGACAAATTCTTAGAAATGCAAAACCTTCTGAGACTGAACCAGGAAGAAATAGAAAATACGAAAAGACCAATCACAAGCACTGAAATTGAAACTGTGATTAAAAATCTTCCAACAAACAAAAGCCCAGGACCAGATGGCTTCACAGGCGAATTCTATCAAACATTTAGAGAAGAGCTAACACCTATCCTTCTCAAACTCTTCCAAAATATAGCAGAGGGAGGAATACTCCCAAACTCTTTCTACAAGGCCACCATCACCCTGATACCATAACCAGACAAAGATGTCACAAAGAAAGAAAACTACAAGCCAATATCACTGATGAACATAGATGCAAAAATCCTCAACGAAATACTGGCAAACAGAATCCAAGAGCACATTAAAAGGATCATACACCGGGCCTCCCTGGTAGCCCAGTGGTTGAGAGTCTGCCTGCCGATGCAGGGGACACAGGTTCGTGCCCCGGTCCGGGAAGATCCCACATGCCGCAGAGCAGCTGGGCCCGTAAGCCATGGCCGCTGAACCTGAGCATCTGGAGCCTGTGCTTCGCAACGGGAGAGGCCACAACACTGAGAGGCCCACGTAACGCAAAAAAAAATAAAGAAAATATCATACACCACGATCAAGTGGGGTTTATCCCAGGAATGCAAGGATTCTTCAATATATGCAAATCAATCAATGTGATACACTATATTAACAAATTGAAGGAGAAAAACCATATGATCATCTCAATAGATGCAGAGAAAGCTTTTGACAAAATTCAACACCCATTTATGATAAAAACCCTCCAGAAAGTAGGCATAGAGGGAACTTTCCTCAACATAATAAAGGCCATATATGACAAACCCACAGCCAACACTGTCCTCAATGGTGAAAAATTGAAACCATTTCCACTACTATCAGGAACAAGACAAGGTTGCCCTTTCTCACCACTATTATTCAACATAATTTTGGAAGTTTTAGCCACAGCAATCAGAGAAGAAAAAGAAATAAAAGGAATCCAAATCGGAAAAGAAGAAGTAAAGCTGTCACTGTTTGCATATGACATGATACTATACATAGAGAATCCTAAGGATGCTACCAGAAAACAACTAGAGCTAATCAATGAATTTGGTAAAGTAGCAGGATACAAAATTAATGCACAGAAATCTCTTGCATTCCTATACACTAATTATGAAAAATGTGCAAGTGAAATTAAGAAAACATTGCATTTACGACTGCAACAAGAATAAAATATCTAGGAATAAACCTACCTAAGGAGACAAAAGACCTGTATGCAAAAAACTATAAGACACTGATGAAAGAAATTAAAGATGATACAAATAGATGGAGAGATATACCATGTTCTTGGATTGGAAGAATCAACATTGTGAAAATGACTATACTACCCAAAGCAATCTACAGATTCAATGCAATCCCTATCAAACTACCAATGGCATTTTTCACAGAACTAGAACAAAAAAAAAATCTCACAATTTGCATGGAAACACAAAATACCCCTAATAGCTAAAGCAATCTTGAGAAAGAAAACTGGAACTGGAGGAATCAGGCTCCCTGACTTCAGACTATACTACAAAGCTACAGTAATCAAGAAGTATGGTACTGACACAAAAACAGAAATATAGATCAGTGGAACAGGATAGAAAGCCCAGAGAAACCCACGCACATGTGGTCACCTTATCTTTGATAAAGAAGGTAGGAATATACAGTGGAGAAAAGACAGCTTCTTCAATAAGTGGTGCTGGGAAAACTGGACAGCTACATGTAAAAGAATGAAATTAGAACACTCCCTAACACCATATACAAAAATAAACTCAAAATGGATTAAACCTAAATGTAAGGCCAGACACTATTAAACTCTTAGAAGAAAACATAGGCAGAACACTCCATGACATAAATCACAGCAAGATCCTCTTTGACCCACCTCCTAGACAAATGGAAATAAAAACAAAAATAAACAAATGGGACCTAATGAAACTTCAAAGCTTTTGCACAGCAAAGGAAACCATAAACAAGACGAAAAGACAACCCTCAGAATGGGAGAAAATATTTATAAATGAAGCAACTGACAAAGGATTAATCTCCAAAATTTACAAGCAGCTCATGCAGCTCAATATCAAAAAAAACAAACAACCCAATCCAAAGATGGGCAGAAGACCTAAATAGACATTTCTCCAGAGAAGATATACAGATTGCCAACAAACACATGAAAGAATGCTCAACATCATTAATCATTAGAGAAATGCAAATCAAAACTACAATGAGATATCATCTCACACTGGTCAGAAAGGCCATCATCAAAAAATCTAGAAACAATAAATGCTGGAGAGGGTGTGGAGAAAAGGGAACCCTCTTGCACTGTTGGTGGGAATATAAATTGATACAGCCTCTATGGAGAACAGTATGGAGGTTCCTTAAAAAACTAAAAATAGAGCTACCATACGACCCAGGAATCCCACTACTGGGCATATACCCTGAGAAAACCAGAATTCAAAAAGAGTCATGTACCATAATGTTCATTGCAGCTCTATTTACAATAGCCAGGACATGGAAGCAACCTAAGTGTCCATCAACAGATGAATGGATAAAGAAGATATTACACATATATACAATGGAATATTACTCAGCCATAAAAAGAAACGAAACTGAGTTATTTGTAGAGAGGTGGATGGACCTAGAGTCTGTCATACAGAGTGAAGTAAGTCAGTAAGAGAAAAACAAATACCGTATGCTAACACATATATATGGAATCTAAGAAAAAAAAATGGTCATGAAGAACCTAGGGGGAAGATGGGAATAAAGACGCAGAACTACTAAAGAATGGACTTGAGGATATGGGGAGGGAGAAGGGTAAGCTGGGACAAAGTGAGAGAGTGGCATGGACATAAATACACTACCAAATGTAAAATAGATAGCTAGTGGGAAGCAGCCACATAGCACTGGGAGATCAGCTCGGTTCTTTTTGACCACCTAGAGGGGTAGGATAGGGAGGGTGGGAGGGAGGGAGACGCAAGAGGGAAGAGATATGGGGATATATGTATATGTATAACTGATTCACTTTGTTCTAAAGCAGAAACTAACAAAAAATAAAATAAAATAAAACCATAAATGCTCTTAAATATTACCATAAGGACTTCCCTGGTGGCGCAGTGGTTAAGAATCTGCCTGCCAATGCAGGGAACACAGGTTCGAGCCCTGGTGCAGGAAGATCCCACATGCTATGGAGCAACTAAGCCTGTGCACCACAACTACTGAGCCTTCACCCTAGAGCTCTCGAGCTACAACTACTGAGCCTGTGTGCCACAACTACTGAATCCCACATGCCTAGGGCCCGTGCTCCGCAAGAAAGAGTAGCCCCCACTTGCCACAGCTAGAGAAAGCCCACGCGCAGCAACGAAGACCCAATGCATCCAAATTAATTAAATTAATTAATTAAAAATATATATTACCATAAGAAATCATCTTTTCTTTGAATTTTAGCATAGAATATACTTAAGGTTTCCCTACCTTTGGATAATGTTGGCCCCTTTATACTTACCATATAATTTTCCTTTTAAGTATTCTGCAATTAATGGCACAAGTCAAGTACAGTATACTGTTAATCAAGTATGGAAATATTTTCTGACATACTTCATTTCTATTTCTGTCACGCCCCTCTGCCTCATACTGCCCTCTCCACTTACAATATCAAAGAGAGTCATACAGAGTGAAGTAAGTCAGAAAGAGAAAAACAAATATTGTATATTAATGCATATATTTGGAATCTAGAGAATTGGTATAGATGACCTTATTTGCAAAGCAGAAATAGAGACACAGAGGTAGAGAACAAATAACAAGGGGGAAAGGGATGGGGTGGGAGGAACTGGGAGATTGGGATTGACACATACGCAGTATTGATACTATGTATAAAGTAGACAATTGAGGGGAACATACTGTATAGCACAGGGAACTCTACTTAATGCACCGTGGTGTCCTAAATGGGAAGGAAATCAGAAGGGAGGGGATATATGTATAATGTATGGCTGATTCATTTTGCTGTGCAGTAGAAGCTAACACAACATTGTAAAGCAACTATACTCCAATAAAAATTAATTTAAAAAACCCCAATATATGTTAAGTGCACGCAACAGGTGACACTCAGCTCCTTATCAGCTCTTCTAGGAGGTGGAGAGACTAAAATGAATATTGTGATGCTTTGCTACCTAGCAGAGGTTAATTTTGCATATCTATTGGTATATTATTTAATACCAGTAAGAAAAACTTTTTGTATATTATTCTGTAACATGTTTATAAAAAGACATCTTATTTTTAATTATTCAATTTTTAAAACCAATCTGTAATAACTGTCCTGAACTAGCTGTGTAAACCTCAAGGGTTTTAAAAATCAAAGTAAAGTGAATATAGAGCATAAATTTATGGTGAAAAACATTAGAGAGCTAATGCATACACAAGACCTAAATCGGGGCATTATCCTACATTACTGTAGTCATAATGAATAGTGACTCTATAAAATGAGAAACTGTCTGCATCATATGAATACTATTAATGACAGGGCTTTTTAAAAATTATTAAAATGGCAAGAGTACAAATAGCTTTTACCAGTAGTGTTCAGACTGTAATATCAACATTAAATCAAAGTCTATGGACAGAAACGGTAAGAGATTTAGGAGATTTTAGGGAATAAATAAGGAATAAATAAGGAAACACCACTGAACTTGGTACTCTACATTATAGACAGCTGCCACAGGCAAAAAAATAAATAAATAAAATGGCAATTAAGTTGACTGCAGTATTTTAATATTTTAAAGAAAAACATATTAAAAATACAGACTTTTAAAAAATTTTTACATTCTTGACAGATATAGCATCACCTACCTTTCTAAAAATAGTAAGGGTAAACAATTGTAGAAAATGTATGTTAATTAGTGGTACAACACTATGTATTTAAAAACCCTGACACACTCGTACTATCTACTGCTTTGAAGTTAGATTATGGCCTAGAGTTAATGTCACGTTGGTTCCAAAATGGAATATGGGGTCCCAGGCCAGTATTGGTACACTGCACCTATTGTGGCACAACTTGTCCAGCCATGAAAGCATAAGTCACAAAGAAAAAAATCAGTTTTGTAAAAACACTTTTCCCCCTTTTTATAATCTTCTTTATTTACTCTGGAGAGTTAACATAACAGTGTTCAATAGTGAAGTAAGCAGATGTTACACTCACTATTACTGTATGGATAGAAAGAGACATATGCATTTTTGTTTTTTACAAGTCATCTCAGATCACTGCGATATGGCACATGAAAACAGAGATTCAGAGGCACAACGTTAATAAATTCATTTAACATTGTCAAGCATTCAAAAGATAAATGCAATCATATAGCAAGAAAAAAATCAGTTTGAAACTTTGACCTCTCCCAAGGAGATGAAGAATCTTTTCACGTGTCAGAAATCTCTATAGCAAAGATTCCTATAAGAGAGAAAAAAATTACGTAGATTAATATTTTCAACTCAATGATTTCATGATGAATAAAAAAATGTGTTCTAATATTAATTTGGTAAGACTTAGGATTTTTCCCTCAGCTTCTGTGTAAGAAAACAGATACAATGTATTTTTTCACTCAGTTTTCACAAGCTGTGATACATCCATATCATGGAATACTATGGATTCAACAATAAAAAAGAATGAACTATTGACACACACAACTTAGATGGATCTCCTGGGCACCGTGCTAAGAGAGAAAAACCAGTCTCAAAAACTTACATCCCATGTGTGATTCCATGTATACAACATTCTCAAAAGGACAGAATAATAGAGCTGGAGAAGAAATTAGTGTTTGCTCAGGAATAGGGAGGAGAACGAGAGGACTGTGACCATAAAAGGGTATCATGAAGGAATGAGTTCCTCGGGGCTGATGGAACAATTCAGAATATTGACTGTGGTGATGTCATATGTTCTGCACACACAAGCACGTGTAAAAACTAGTGAAAACTGAATAAGGCCTATAGACTGGTTAATTATGCCAATGTCAGTTTCCTGGCTTGCCATTGGGGAAGCTGGGGGAAGGATATGTGGGACTATCTGTACTATTTTTGCAACTACCTGTGAGACTGCTGTAATGATTTCAAAATAAAAAAAGTAAAACAAAGCAAAACAAAACTGTGTTACAGTCACACAATGGAATATTACTCAGCAGTTAAAAGGAATATCCAATAATATCTGATACATACAACAAGCCGGATAAATCTCAGATATGTAGTGCTGAGTGAAAGTCAGCCACTACTTAACACATGATTCCATTTATATGACAACTTGAAAAGGCAACACTAGAGGAACAAGAAACAGATCAGTGGTTCGGGGAAAGTAAATTAAGTACATTGACTGTTGTCTGGATAATAGGTGGCAGTCAAAGGATACCATTTAAAACTAACAGCAAAATGTTAAAATTTTTTAAAAAGGGTACTTTAAGGGTACTATTAAAAGTATTAATAGAAAGGTAACCATTATAATGAAACACAAAACTTCTTGAATATCAAAAGAAATGTTCACAAGCAAAGAAGAATAATCAAATAGAGTAAATATCACATAGTAAACGTGGTTATCATAACATAAGATGATATGACAGAGTTGAGGCCAAATTTAAGTTATATCAATAATATGAAGGAGCTTAACTCACCTGTTTTAAAAAATTTTCAAAATGATTCATAAAGCAAAACTCAAATCCATACTATATAAAAGTGAGATACTTAAAATGCAGTGATTCACAAAAGTTAAAAATAAAGTGATGGACCAAGATCTACCAGGCAAATGGAGACAATAAGGAAATGAGTTGTAACTCTAATACCAGACAAAGTAGGCGTCAAGTCCTTCCTCCTTCCAAAAAAATTAAACGCATCAGAAAATAACACTTCATAAAAGCCACATTCACAATAAAGATATGATAGTTCAGAATATCTATGCCACAAATAAAACAGCAAACCACCTATATAAAACAAAATTTATAGGAGACATAAGAAGAAATAAAAACATACTAATAATAGGTTTTAAAACACCATTCTTAGTAAAACAAGTGAACAAAAATTAAACGACATTATAAAAGAACTAAAAATTAAAAAGGCAAATCTTTTAGATATATTACACTATACTCTGATAAGAAAGAATGTATCTTCTCAAGTGCACATGAACTGTTCACAAAAATTGATCATGCAGTAAAGTACCAAAAAAATCAGTAGTGTCCATAAAATAGAAATATTATAGACAATAGTCTCTGATCACAATGCAATAACACTCGGAATTAAAAATGAAACCAAAACCAACAAACAAAAAAGCTCTTCTCATTGAAAATTAAAAGATTTTCTATCAAATAACTCTTGGGTAAAAGTGAAAATACAAACAGAAATTACAGAATTTATGAAAAATAATGATCACAAAAACACCATATATCAGAATCTATGGGATATATTTAAAGCAGTGATCACAGAAAAATTCATAGCTCTGAATATCTACATCAATAAAAGTGAAAGAATGGTAATAAATGAATTAAATTTCTAACTCAAAACTCTAGGGAAAAAAACCCAACAAAGTAAATGAAAAAGCACAAGGAAGGAAATAATATAAATAAAAACAGAAATTAATAAGAAAGAAAAACAGATTAAATCAATAAATCAAAATGCTGGTTCTTTGAAGCAATGAACAAAGTAAACAAACCATAGGCTAAGGTAATCAACAAAAAAAGGAAGAAACATACACATACAAATAAGAAATGACAAAGGATATAACTATTGATACAGAAGAAATTTTAAAATTTATAAGATATTGCATTGGTTACTTCTGTGCAAATAAATTTGAAAACCTAGATAACTGAAAGCCTAGATAACTTTTAGGCAAATAGAGATAGAAAGCTTAAAAAGACCAATTTCCAAAGAAGCAATAGAGGACTTCCCTGGTGGTGCAGTGGTTAAGAATCTGCCTGTCAATGCAGGGGACACGGGTTCGAGCCCTGGTCCGGGAAGATCACACATGCCGTGGAGCAACTAAGCCCGTGCGCCACAACTACTGAACCTGTGCTCTAGAGCCCACAAGCCACAACTACTGAGCCTGTGTGCCACAACTAGTGAAGCCCACACACCTAGTGCACATGCTCTGCAACAAGAGAAGCCACAGCAATGAGAAATCCGCGCACTGCAACGAAGTAGCCCCTTCTCACCGCAGCTAGAGAAAGCCCGCGTGCAGCAATGAAGACCCAACGCAGCCAAAAATAAATTAATTAATAAATTTTAAAAAAAAAGTCGTGTCAAGGCTTTAAAAAAAAAGAAGCATAGAAAAAGTTATTAAGGAAGTACACCCCACAAAAAAAAAGAACCAAGGCCACATGGTTTGACAGGTAAACTCACCCAAATCTTTAGAGATCAAATAATCCCCAACTATATAACTTGTTTCAAAGCACGGTAAACAAAAAATTTTCAAATTATTTTTTTGAAACAAATATAACATTTATATCTAAACTTGATAAAAATAGCACAGAGAGAAAATTACAGACCAATATCACTTATGAATATTGATACACAGATCTAAAATAAATGAAATAGTAGTGAACACCAAGAAAATAATATACTATGACCAAGTAGGGGCTATGCCAGAAATTCAAAGATGGTTCAGTACTTGAAAATCTATTAATATAATTCACATATTAATAGTTCTAAAGAGAAAAACCATATCTTCATAGATGATAAAAAGGCCCTTGACAAAAACATCCTTTCCTAATAAAAAGTCTTGAAAAAATAGTAATGAGTAGTATTTCCTTAATATCATAAAACATATAAACCTCAATCCTAAAGCCAGTATCTTACTTAATGGGCAAACCCCACTGGCATTCCCACCACAGGTCAGAATTAAAACAAGAATGTCCACTTCAGTATGCGGGCCTCTCACTGTTGTGGCCTCTCCCGTTGCGGAGCACAGGCTCCAGATGCGCAGGCTCAGCAGCCATGGCTCATGGGCCCAGCCGCTCTGTGGCATGTGGGATCTTCCCGGACCGGGGCACGAACCTGTGTCCCCTGCATCGGCAGGCGGACTCTCAACCACTGCGCCACCAGGGAAGCCCCAAGAATGTCCACTTTTGCTACAGCTATTTATCATTATTCTGATGATACTGGCAAATGCAGTCAACTAGAGAATACAATTCAAGAGATACATATAGGAAAAGAAGAAATAAAATTATCTCTTTTTGCAGGTGACATGATAGTATATCTGGAAACCCCTAAAGATTCAATTACAAAACTTAATGAAAAAGTAAAAGAATTTAGCAAGATAATGTGATAGAAGAGAGAGAGAGAGGGAGGAACAAGTGCAAGAATGTGAGTGCATGAGACAGCATGTGTTGTCTCATAAACACAGAAAAAGCAAATGCGGTAAAATTTTAATAATAGTGAGTATGGGTAAAGGGTTGCACAGATGTTCTTTGTATTATTTTTTTTTAACTTCTTGTAACGTTGAGATTATTTCTAAATAAAAATGTTTTTACGAAATTTGTGACATATAGGAATATATCTAAAATATTTTCCTCTGAAAAATTAGCCTATTATTTTCCTGAAGTATATGTATTTTATGGTGCTGTAATAATTAGCCAATATTTTGTCAATGAAAGTATATGAAAAAACTGTATGATGTAGAAAAAAAAGAAAATCAGATTTTAAAAATATAATTTATGTAGACATTAGATAAAATAGACCTTTCTTTAACATATTTATATAAAACTAATTATCAAAATACTTTATTTTTATGTCTACATATCTAATTATGTAATGATGTTTAAATAGCACTATTAATGGTAGACTGTTACAGAGTTTTCTTACCCCCTCAGATATTCAGTTTTTATTGCTATATGGTTCCCGAAGAATGGATCCTTAAACCACTTACTCTTCTACTGATCGATCCAGGCCTCGGTCAGGAGATCGATGGTGAGAACGTTCTGGTGAGTGACATTTTGTATTTGGCTTTATTGTGGAACTCAAATGATAAGCATTACTTGAGTAATTCTGGCGGCGAAGTTCTTGCACAGCTCTTTCCCTAAAGCAAAACAGTGAGACTTTTACTAAACTTTATATCCAGCGACATTATTAACACTGTCGTAGAACTATAGTTCAAATCATGCTTTAAAATCTAAGCATCATGAAATAACCAAAATCTGTGGTTATCCAAGGAACAATGCTTTCCAGGCTGAACGTGGCATAGAGACACACTTACCTTTCAAAGCGCTCTGTCCCTAGTTGTCTCTTGGTAATGTCTAAATCAGCTTCCAACTGCGTTATGGCGTTCCTGAACTGGGCCACATCTCTACTCTGGATGGCCCTGTGTAAAAGAATGTGAGTGACAGTTAATTACAGGTAAAATATGGCTAGGACTCCTAGAGTACATGAAACCATGTTGGCAATGGTTTCTCAGCTGGATCCAAGCAAAATTGTCATTTTCATAGATGTATTAGTGCATCTAAAATATGCCAGCTTTAGATGTAGTAAATGTGCAAAGTAGCCTACTAAAAGCCTAAGCTGTCCCAGCCCCATTCAATTAGTTAAACCTTTTCTGTTTCAGTTTCTTTATGTTTAGAGGGGTACTATTATCTATTACCTACCTATATTACTTATTTACTGCAGATCATTTTTACAAGTGTACTTTAAGGTATTAGGTGCATATTCCAGTGCATATAATACTAGAATTCACTAGCACCATGATGAATGTGTGTGTATATATGTACATTTAATTGACCAAATGCCTTATATATACTTGCAATGAAATTTGATATATCTACTGTTAAAAACAAAATCTCTTCAATTTAACAGGATCTTCCTTAGGGCTAAACACTGCCTCAAAAACCCTGTGATAAGGCACACTACCATGAGGCAGATGACAGAGGTGAATGCTTCTTGCACAGAACATTCTATCCTATCTGCTGGCTTTCAGGACTGCATTACAGACTGCTGGAGTCTAAAATTTAGAGACTAAGAACACACAACTTTATCAAGCTTACTTGATACTACTCACCAGCCAGTCTAAAACAGAATGTACCCCTTAAGGTGGGAGAGTCGGCACATTTCACTGAGGCAATTTCCATCTACGGCTTGAGGAAATGATCCTGCAGAACTGGTTGAAGGTACCCCAAAAGCCCAGCTGCAGTGATTGAAAAGAATGACTCAATCACAGCTGCCAAAACCTAAAATCAGTTTCTGAAGGAAACGGGCCCTGGCTTTGCAGCCTTTGCTTAGTCGGGGCTCCTACAAGTAGCTGATTCCTGAGACCATGATTCCTGTCCTTCCCCACGTCCCCTGCTCGGATGGGAGGGCAGAGTTGAGGCTGGATGAAAAAGTGTTTTAGGTTGGACAGATAAGAACAGAGGCTAAAGGTCCCCATGAAGTTTTGTGAGAAGTGAGTTTAATAATAAAATATTAAGTTTAATAATAAAATATTTTAATAATAAAATATTAGGGCTTCCCTGGTGGCGCAGTGGTTGAGAATCCGCCTGCCGAGGCAAGGGACACGGGTTCGTGCCCCGGTCCAGGAAGATCCCATGTGCCGCGGAGCGGCTGGGCCCGTGAGCCATGGCCGCTGAGCCTGCGCGTCCGGAGTCTGTGCTCCGCAACGGGAGAGGCCACAACAGTGAGAGGCCCGCGTACCGCAAAAAAAAAAAAAAAAAACAAATAATAATAAAATATTAGTTTAATATTTTAATAATAAAATATTCACTATGTTTAATAATAAAATATTCACTATGCAGGCAGGCATTTCCACCTAATCCTCCAGTCTTGTAAATAAGGTGCTAACGGTATTAGGGATTCTTAAAATAAAAAGTCAAAATCAGGGCTTCCCTGGTGGCGCAGTGGTTGAGAGTCCGCCTGCCGATGCAGGGGACACGGGTTTGTGCCCCGGTCCGGGAAGATCACACATGCCGCGGAGCGGCTGGACCCGTGAGCCATGACCGCTGAGCCTGTGCGTCCGGAGCCTGTGCTACGGGAGAGGTCACAACAGTGAGAGGCCACAACAGTGAGAGGCCCGCGTACCACAAAAAAAAAAAAAAAAAAAAAAAGTCAAAATCAATGCTCTGGGGGAAGTCTTCAGCATTCTGTAAATGCAGCAGTTCTTCCAGGTAACCAGCATACACTTACAGGTACATAGGGAAATATTATGTGGCAAATGGAAAGACGGTAGCACTATCAGGTGGGTCCATAAATGGAAAAATTCTTCTGGTTTCAGAAGTGCTTAATTTCTTCTAATCTGGTTATTTCCTAAAGGCAATATGTTAGATCAGTAGGTGTTCATTTATACCCAAACAATCAACAAAGATGGTTAAACTTAAATTTAGATAAACATATAATAGAAATAAGTGCTAAATCTTAGACAAATCACAATATTTGGGGTCCTTAGTTTAATTAATAGCAAATTATGACACTAAATTGTCTAAACGCCAGCTTTAAAAGTCTATTAATCTATAAAGTACCAAAACTTTAGAAATATGACTTTATGTTATCATATTGCTAACCAACTCACATTTTACTTTCTGCCAAACAAAGGTGTTCTTTAAGAAGCTGAATTTCAGATTCTTTTTCTTGAAGTGCTATCTGAGACTGATATTCTTTGTCTCGATTGGCCACCAGCAAAGCTTCTAGATTCTGCATGGAGATTCTCTCATTTGTCATCTGACTCCTGAGGAGTTCTATTTCAGAACGAGCAGAATCCAACTCATTCTCCATCTGTACAATAATAGGAAGATACCTATACTTATTCCTATTCGTTCACTTAACTGATGTATTATCAGAGACTCATAAAATGTCTGTATTATGTTATAAACTGACAACCACTTTTAATTTCTTGATTAGAAATTGTGTCCTCCTTCTTACCAGATACACACACGCACACACACTGAGTATCACTTTCCCCAACTCTCTGATAATATCAGAAAGTTCATTAATTTAAGTAAAGAGTTATTAATCTCAAACTTCAAACAATTTCCATTTCCAGCTTTGATATTTCTTATTTCTGCAAGACTGACATGGTAGTATCTGTAACTACTGCTTTGTCCTGAGTTGGGTGAATTATAAACACCTAACTTCCTGACAGAATGTCATCGCGCTCCATAGTTAAGAAAGATAAGGAGTAATTGCACATTCCCTCTCTTGCATGATCCTGTGGAAAACTTCACTTTTTGAAGGTTATCTTGAGCCTAAAATACGTTCTATAAGCCAAATGTTTCTTCAAAAGGAGAAAAACCAGACATTATTTAGAAAAAAAATATTCCTTATCTCATAATACATATTATAATAATTTACATATGCATTAAAAAAGTTAAATGTTGGGCTTCCCTGGTGGCGCAGTGGTTGAGAGTCCGCCTGCCGATGCAGGGGATGTGGGTTCATGCCCCAGTCCGGGAAGATCCCACATGCCGCGGAGCGGCTAGGCCCGTGAGCCATGGCCGCTGGGCCTGTGCGTCCAGAGCCTGTGCTCTGCAACGGGAGAGGCCACAACAGTGAGAGGCCCGCGTTCCACAAAAAAAAAAAAATGTTAAATGTAAAAGATAAAACCCTAAGAAAAAAAAGTTAAATAAAAATGAAATTATTAGGAAAGGGGCGGGCAGGTAGGGGAAGAACTTTTTAGACTAGATACAATTAAAAAATTATGTCTGACTGTAGAAAAAACAAACATATTTATACTCATTATAAAGAAACAAAATTTACGAGGAAAAAAAACCAGATGAAAATAAACTCAGTAAATAGTTAATATCTTATTAATATAAGGAAGATGAACAAACTGCGGAGAAATATGAACTAATGTTGTGAACAGAAAATGTACAAGATACAGCTAATTAGTAAACATATAGAATAACTTACCCTTACTAATAATCAAAGAAATAGAAATTAAATCAAGACGGTATTTCTAGTCCAGGATTTCTTAACTTTGACACTACTGATCTTTTAGGTTGGACATTTATTTGGGGTAGGGAGTTGCCCTATGCATTACAGGATGTTTAGTGGCATCCCTGGCCTCTACCTACCAGAGATCCACAGCAGCCCCCAACCCTGGTTGTAACAGTCAAAAATGTCTATAGACATTGCTAAGTGTTTCCTGGGGAGCAAAATCTCTTTCAGGTGAACCAATGTTGTAGTTTATCAAACTGGCAAATTTCTTAGCTTTTGTGTTGATTAACATTAAAGTGGGCAATGGCAATCTCATATACCTTGCTGGCAGGAATATAAAATGGAGCGTCACATTTTTGGTAACAGCTTTATTGGAATATAATTCACATACCATACCACTTGCCCATTTAAATTGTACAAGTCAATGGTTTTTAGTATATTAACAGAGTTGTATGATCATACCACAATCTCACAACCTATTGTGAGAACTTTTTCATCATCCCAAAATGAAACCCAGCACACATTAGCAGTCATTCCCCCACTCCTACCCCAGCACTAGCCCTAGACAATCCCTAATCTATTTTCTATCTCTATGAACTGCTTTATTTTAAACATTTCATATAAATGGAATCATACAATGTGTGTGTGGTCTTATGGGACTGCCTTCCTTCACTTAGTGTAATGTTTTCAAGAGTCATCCATGTTTTAGCAGGTATCAGTACTTCATTACTTCTATTGCCAAATAATATTCCATTGCATAGATGTAGGAATATTTGAGTTATTTACACTTTTTGGCTATTATAAATAATGCTGATAAGAACATTTGTGTATACGTTTTTACATGGACCTATGTTTTCATTCTTCTTTGATAAATAGGAGTGGGATTTCTGGACTTTACGGTAATCCTATTTTTTCACATTTCGAGGAACTGCCAAAATGTTTTCCAAAGAAGCCTATTTTACATTCCCACCAGCAATGTATGAGGGTTCCAAGTTTTCTACATCTTTGCCAACATTTGCTATTGTCTTTTGTAAATTATAGCCATCCTAGTGGTTATGAAATGGTATAGTTTTGTTTTGCATTTCTCTGATTATTAATGATGTTGAGCATCTTTTCATGTGCTTTTTGCCCATTTATGTAGTGTCTGTAGAGAAATGTCTATTGAGATCCTTTCCCCATTTTTTGAGTTGGGTTATTACTAAGTTGCAAGAGTCCTTTATATACTCTGGATAAAAATCTCTTATTAGATATATGATTTGCAAATGTTTTCCCCATTCTGTGCATTGTCTTTTTACTTTGTTGATATCATTTGCAGCACAAAAGTTTTTTATTTTGATGAAGTCCTTCTAATCTATTTTTTATTCTGTTGTACTTTTGATGTGACTCTAAAAAAGCATTACCTAACCCAAGGTCACACAGATTTATTTGTATGTTCTCTTCTTAAGAGTTTTATAATTTTAACTCTTACATACAGGCCTATAAAACATTTGAATTTAATTTCTGTATATGGTACGTGATAGGAATCCAACTTCATTCTTCTCCATGTAGATGTTTAGTTGTCCCAGTAGCATTTGTTGAAAAGACTATTCTTCCCCCATTAAATTGTATTACTACCAATTTTTTGGAAATCACTTCACCACAAATGTAAGAGTTTATTTCTGGACTCTCAATTCTGTTCCACTGACCTATATAGCTTTCCTTATGCTAGTACTACACTGTCTTGATTACTATAGACAGTTTTGACATTGGGAAGTGCTCTGACTTTGTTCTTCTTTTTCAAGATTGTTTTGGCTATTCTGGGTCACTTGCACTTCCATATTAATTTTATGTCATCTTGTCAGTTTCAATGAGGAAGCCAGCTGGCATTCTAATAGGCATTGTATTGAATTTGTAGACCAATTTGGGGTAGTACTGCCATTTTAACAGTGTTAAGTCTTCTGATCCATGGATGTGGGATGTCTTTCCTTTTATTTGGGTCTTTAATTTCTCTCTCTCTCTCTGTCTTTCTCTCTCTCTCTCTCTCTGTCTCTCTCTCTATCTCTCTGTCTCCAAACTGGAAATAACAGATGTCCTTCAAAGGATGAATGATTAAACAAACTATGTTACAGGAATGAACCACTAATATATGCAACAACCTGGATGAATCTTCAGAGAATTATGCTGAGTGAAAAAATTCAATCCCTAAAGTTTACATATCGTATGATTCTATCTATATAACATTCTTGAAGTGACAAAATTTACAAGTGGAGAACAGATTAGCTGTTTGTTTCCAGGGGTTAAGGAGAGGTTGTGGATAGAAGGGGAGTAGATAGCGCTAAAAAAGGGCAACATGATGGGTCCTGTGATAGAAATGTTCCATATCTTGCCTGAAACAATGTCAAAAGCCTGGTTGAGATATTATACTATGGTTTTGCAAGATGTTACCATTGTGGGAGGCCAGGTAAAGGAGACACAACATCTCTTTGTATAGTTTCTTATAATTGCATGTGAATCTACAATTATCTCAAAATCAAAAGTTTAACTTAGAAAAATTATTTGACTGTCCCTTATATGCATAGTACAGCTGAAGAAATACAAAGATAAATAAGATAGTTCTTGCACTTGAAATACAGCTTATTATGGGGATAAACATAAATATATAAATAACTAAATTCTAAGGCAAAAAAATTTATGTCAGGAGTATTTAAAAATACTATGAGAATTAGCCTGATGACTTCACACCCATCTGGATAGTTATTAGCAAAAGAGAGAGAGAGGTTGGGGGAAGAAGGGAGGGAGGGAGGGGGGTAGAGAGAGAGAGAGAGAAAGAAAGAAAGAAAGAAAGAAAGACAGAAAGAAAGAAAGGCTGAAAAACAAGTGTTGGCAAGGATGTAGAGAAATTGGAACACTTGTGCACTGTCAGTGGGAATATAAAATGGTACAGCTGCTTTGGAAAACAGTATGGAGATTCCTCAAAAAATTAAAAATAGAATTACCATATGATTACCATATGATCCAGAAATCCAACTTCTGGGTAGAGACCCAAACAAAATGAAAGCAGCATCTTGAAGAGAGATTTATACCCCCATGTTTATAGCAGCATTATTCACAATAGCTAAAACATGGAAGCAACCCAACTGTCCACAAACTGACAAATAAATAAGCAAACTGTGGTATATTCACACAATGGAATATTGTTCAGCCTTAAAAAGGAAAGAGAGGGTGGAGTCAAGATGGCAGTGTGGGAAGACGTGGAGTTAGCTTCTCCCCACAACTAGGGTGCCTGCTGGCCACTGGTGGGGGACTCTGACACCCAAGGAGATGGGAGGAACCCCAAAGTGAACCAGTAGGATGTAGGGGGACTGAGGGGGGAGGAGAAGTGGAGGCCAGACAGGATCTGTGCCCCCTAAGGCCAGAGAGATCAGGAGAGGCAGTTGGGGGAGACTCTCCCAGAAGAGAGGGAGAGGAGCGGAGGGCCATCGCCTGGCCCACTAGGGCCGGGGAGCCTGCTGAGCTCCCAAGCTGGTTTCCCCTATCCAAAGCCCGATCCAGGCCACATGCGTCCTTGGGGGCATAGCAGGGAGGCTGGAGAGATCAGGAGATGCAGGTGGGAGAGGCCATCCAGGAGGAGCAGGAGAGGAGTGGAGGATGATTGCCCTGCCCACTCGGGCCCAGGGAGCCTGCTGAGCTCCCAGGCCGGTCCCCTGCCCTCCAAGGCCGCCCACCCCTCATTGGTCCTGGGGACATAGGAGGGAGGCCAGGAAGATCAGGAGAGGCAGGTGGGAGGGGCCCTCCCAGACAGGAAGAGCAGGAGAGGAGAGGAGGGCATTTGCCCTACCCCCTCAAGCCCAGGAAGCCTGCTGGGCTGCCAGGTAAGGTTTCCTGCCTTCTAAGACCAGGGGTGGGGGGCATGCCTGGGCCTCTTCTGTTCCTAGAGCCTAAGCCCCAACCCCCCACAGCCCCCAGGGTCTTTTCCAGCCCTGTGGGTCCTGAGCATAGGCCCCGCCCACCACCCAAACCTCGCCCTTGCTTAGGCCCTGCCCTCCACAGCCAAAGTCTTCCCCACACAGCTTTGTTTTGCTTTTCCCTCCTCTTTTTTACTATTGGGGCGCTGATGTACCTTCCGGTTGTTGGCTCATCTATATCTTTACGTTCTTTCTAACCTCTCTGTTAGTTCCTAGTCTAATTTTATTTTTTACTTTGTTATTGTTCTCTCTCTTTTTTTTTTTTTGCTGCCCCATGTGGCTTGAGGGATCTTGTTCACGAGCCCGGGGTAAGGCTGAAGCTCCTGTGGTGGGAGCTCCGAGTCTGAACCACTGGACTAACAGAGAACCTCAGACCCCAGGGAATATTCATCAGAGTGAGGTCTCACAGAGTTCCTCATCTCAGCACCAAGACCCAGCCTACAAACCCCAGTGCTGGAAGCCTCAGGCCAAATAACCAGTAGGACAGGAACACAATCCCACTCATTAAAAAAAAAAAAAATGTCACAGATGAAGCAGCAAGGTAAAAACCTACAAGACCAAATAAATGAAGAGGAAATAGGCAATCTACCTGAAAAAGAATTCAGAGTAATGATAGTAAAGATGATTCAGAATCTCGGAAGTAGAATGGAGGCACGGATTGAGAAAATACAAGAAATGTTTAACAAAGATCTAGAAGAACTAAAGAACAAACAAACAGAGATGAACAATACAATAACTGAAATGAAAAATACACTAGAAGGAATCAATAAAAGAATAACAGAGGCAGAAGAACGAATAAGTGAGCGGGATGACAAAATGGTGGAAATAACTGCAGAGGAGCAGAATAAAGAAAAAAGAATGAAAAGAATTGAGGACAGTCTCAGAGACCTCTGGGACAACACTAAACACACCAACATTTGAATTATAGGGGTCCCAGAAGAAGAAGACAAAAAGAAAGGGTCTGAGAAAATATTTGAAGAGATTATAGTCGAAACCTTCCCTAACATGGGAAAGGAAATAGTCACCAAAATCCAGGAAGCACAGAGTCCCCTACAGGATAAACCCTAGGAAAAACACACCAAGACACATATTAAACAAACTAACAAAAATTAAATTCAAAGAAAAAATATTAAAAGCAGCAAGGGAAAAACAAAAAATAACATACAAAGGAATCCCCATAAGGTTATCAGCTGATTTTTCAGCAGAAATTCTGCAGGCCAGAAGGGAGTGGCAGGGTATATTTAAAGTGATGAAAGAGAAAAACCTACAACCAAGATTACTCTACCCAGCAAGGATCTCATTCAGATTCGATGGAGAAGTCAAAAGCTTTTCAGACAAGCAAAAGCTAAGAGAATTCAGCACCACCAAACCAGCTTTAAAACTAAAGAAACTTCTGCTAAAGAAACTTCTCTAGGCGGAAAACACAAGAGAAGAAAAAAACCCACAAAAACAAACCCAAAACAATTAAGAAAATGGTAATAGGAACATACATATCGATGATAACCTTGAATGTAAATGGATTAAATGCCCCAACTAAAAGACACAGACTGGCTGAATGGATACAAAAACAAGACCCATATATATGCTGTCTACAAGAGACCCACTTCAAACCTAGGGACACATACACACTGAAAGTGAACACATGGGAAAAGATATTCCATGCAAATGGAAATCAAAGGAAAGCTGGAGTAGCAATACTCATATCAGATAAAGTAGACTTTAAAATAAAGACTGTTACAAGAGATAAGGAGGGGCACTACATAATGATCAAAGGATCAATCCAAGAATAAGATAGAACAATTATAAATGTTTATGCACCCAACATAGGAGCACCTCAATACATAAGGCAAATGCAAACAACCATGAAAGGAGAAATCGATAGTAACACAGTAATAGTAGGGGACATTAACACGCCACTTACACCAATGGACAGATCATCCAAAATGAAAATAAATAAGGAAACACAAGCTTTAAATAACACAATAGCCCAGATAGATCTCACTGATATTTATAGAACATTCCACCCAAAAGTGGAAGAATACACTTTCTTCTCAAGTGCACATGGAACATTCTCCAGGATAGATCACATCTTGGGTCACAAATCCACAAAGCCTCGGAAAATTAAAGAAAATTGAAATTGTATCAAGCATCTTTTTCTGACCACAATGCTATGAGATTGGAAATCAATTACAGGAAAAAATCTGTAAAGAAACACAAATACATGAGGCTAAACAGTGCGCTACTAAATAACCAAGAGATCACTGAAGAAATCGAAGAAGAAATAAAAAAATACCTAGAAACAAATGACAATGAAAACATGACGACCCAAAACCTATGGGATGCAGCAAAAGCAATTCTAAAAGGGAAGTTTATAGCAATTCAATCTCACCTCAAGAAACAAGAAAAATCTCAAATGAACAATCTAACCCTACCCTTGAAACAACTAGAGAAAAAAGAACAAAGAAAACCCAAAGTCAGTGGCAGGAAAGAAATCATAAAGATCAGAGCAGAAATAAATGAAACAGAAACAAAGAAAACAATAGCAAAGATCAATAAAACTAAAAGTTGGTTCTTTGAGAAGAAAAACAAAATTGATAAACCCTTAGCCTGACTCATCAAGAAAAAAAGGGTGAGGACACAAACAGATAAAATTAGAAAAGAAAGAGGAGAAATCACAACTGACACTGCAGAAGTACAAAGGATTATAAGAGACTATTACAAACAACTATATGCCAATAAAATGGACAACCATGAAGAAATGGACAAATTCTTGGAAAGGTACAATTTTCCAAGACTGAACCAGGAAGAATTAGAAAACAAAAACAGACCTATCACAAGTAATGAAATTGAAACCGTAATTAAAAATCTTCCAACAAACAAAAGTCCAGGACCGGGGGCTTCACAGGTGAATTCTATCAAACATTTAGAGAACAGCTAACACCCATCCTTCTCAAACTCTTCCAAAAAATTGCAGAGGGAGAAACACTCACAAATTCATTCTATGAAGCCACCATCACCCTGATACCAAAACCAGAAAAAGATATCACAAAAAAAGAAAATTATAGACCAATATCACTGATGAATATAGATGCAAAAATCTTGAATAAAATACTAGCAAACAGAATCCAATAGCACATTAAAAGGATCATATACCATGACCAAGTGGGATTTATCCCAGGGATGCAAGGATTCTTCAGTATATGCAAATCAATCAATGTGATATACCACAATAACACATTAAGGAATAAAACCATAAGATCATCTCAATAGATGCAGAAAAAGCTTTTGACAAAATTCAACACCCATTTATGATAAAAACTCTCCAGAAAATGGGCATAGAGGGAACCTACCTCAACATAATAAAGGCCATATGTGACAAATGCACAGCAAGCATCATACTCAATGGTGAAAAACTGAAAACATTTCCACTAAGATCAGGAAAAAGACAAGGATGTCCACTCTCACTACTCTTATTCAACATAGTTTTGGAAGTCGTAGCTACAGCAATCAGAGAAGAAAAAGAAATAAAAGGAATACAAATTGGAAAAAGAAGAAGTAAAACTGTCACTGTTTGCTGATGATATGATACTATACATAGAAAATACTAGAGATGCCATCAGAAAACTACTAGAAGTAATCAATGTATTTGGTAAGGTTGCAGGATACAAAATTAATGCACAGAAATCTCTGGCATTCCTATACACCAACAACGAAAAATCAGAAAGAGAAATTGAGGAAACACTCCCATTTACCATTGCAACAAAAAGAATAAAATACCTAGGAATAAACCTGCCTAAGGAGGCGAAAGACTTGTACTCAGAAAACTGTAAAACACCAATGAAAGAAATCAAAGATAACATAAACAGATGGAGAAATATACCATGTTCTTGGATTGGAAGAATCAATACTGTGAAAATGACTATACTACCCAAAGCAATCTACAGATTCAATGCAATCCCTATCAAACTACCAATGGCATTCTTCACAGAATTAGAACAAAAAATTTTACAATTCATATGGAAACACAAAAGACCCTGAATAGCCAAAGCAATCTTGAGAAAGAAAAACAGAGTTGGAGGAATCAGGCTCCCCAACTTCAAACTATACCATAAAGCTACAGTAATCAAGACACTATGGTACTGGCACAAAAACAGAAATATAGATCAATGGTACAGGATAGAATGCCCAGAGATAAACCCACGCACATATGGTCACCTAATTTACGACAAAGAGGCAAGAACATACAATGGAGAAAAGACAGCCTCTTCAATAAGTGGTGCTGGGAAAACTGGACAGCTACATGTAAAAGGATGAAATTAGAACACTCCCTAACACCATACACAAAAATAAACTCCAAATGGATTAAAGACCTAAATGTAAGACCAGACACTATAAAACTCTTAGAGGAAAACATAGGAAAAATACTCTTTGACATAAACCACAGCAAGATCTTTTTTTACCCCACCTCCTACAGTAACAGAAATAAAAACAAAAATAAACAAATGGGACTTAATTAAACTTAAAATCTTTTGCACAGCAAAGGAAACCATAAACAAGACAAAAAGACAACCCTCAGAATGGGAGAAATATTTGCAAATGAAACAACAGACAAAGGATTAATCTCCAAAATATATAAATAGCTCATGCAGCTCAATATCAAAAAAACAAATAATCCAGTTAAAAAATGGGCAGAACAACTAAATAGACATTTCACCAAGGAAAACATACAGATGGCCAAGAGGCACATGAAAAGATGCTCAACATCTTTAATTATTAGAGAAATGCAAATCAAAACCACTATGAGGTATCTCCTCACATGGATCAGAATGGCCATTATCAACAAATCTAGAAACAATAAATGCTGGAGAGGGTGTGGAGAAAAGGGAACCCTCCTGCACTGTTGGTGGGAATGTAAACTGATACAACCACTATGGAGAACAATATGGAGGTTCCTTAAAAAACTAAAAGTAGGACTACCATATGACCCAGCAATCCCACTACTGGGCATATACCCTGAGAAAACCAGAATTCAAAAAGAGTCATGTACCACAATGTTCACTGCAGCTCTATTTACAATAGCCAGGACATGGAACCAGCCTAAGTGTCCATCAACAGATGAATGGATAAAGAAGATGTGGCACATATATACAATGGAATATTACTCAGCCATAAAAAGAAATGAAAATGAGTTATTTGTAGTGAGGTGGATGGACCTAGAGTCTGTCATACAGAGTGAAGTAAGTCAGAAAGAGAAAAACAAATACCATACGCTAACGCATATATATGGAATCTAAAAAAATAAAATAAAATGGTACTGATGAACCTAGTTGCAGGGAAGGAAAAAAGAGGCAGACATAGAGAATGGACTTGAGGACATGGGGTGGGAGGGCGAAGCTGGGGCAAAGTGAGAGTAGCATCGACATATATACACTACTGAATGTACAATAGTTGGCTGGTGGGAAGCAGCAGCATAGCACAGGGAGATCGGCTTGGTGATTTGCGATGACCTAGAGGGGTGGGATAGGGAGGATGGGAGGGAGGCTCAAGAGGGAGGGGATATGGGGACATGTGTATGCATATGGCTGATTCGCTTTGCTGTGCAACAGAAACTTACACAGTATTGTGAAGCAATTATACTGCAATAAAAATCTATTTAAAAAAAAGGAAAGAAATTCTGCAATATGCTACAACATAGATGAACCTTAAGGACATTATGCTAAGTGAAATAAGTCAGCCTCCCAAAGACAAATACGTATGATTCCACTTATGTGAGTTACTTAGAGAAGTCAAAATCATCAAGACAGAAAATATAATGGTGGTTGCCAGGGGCTGCAGGGAGGAGAGAATGGGGAGTTATTGTTTAATAGGTATAGAGTTTCAGATTTATAAGATGAAAGAAGTTATGGTCATGGACGGTGGTGATGGCTGCAAAACAATGTGAAAACCACTGAACTTTAAAATGGTTAAGATGGTAAAGGTTATATGTATTTTAACACAATAAGAGAAAAAATATTTAAAGACTAGTAAGTAAGCAACAAAACCTGTGGTAAACATCCTTAAAAGATTAAAAAATAAATATAAATCATTATTGATTTTATATTTAGTTCTGCTAAGGGTAATAATTTTAAAGCTTAAAGATTACTAATCCTTTTGGTTATGGTGTATTTGTGTATGTGTATCAACATATAACCAAAATGTGTTGATATTTCAATTATACTATGCATCTTGAATACATATCCCTTCAGGACTCAGGCTCCATCTATTTTTCCAGATGCATCTCAGCCACCTGGCCATTGCAAATGACTTACTACTCACTCAAGAATTTACTTATAACTTCAGACCATTGCCTAAGTGGTTGTTCCCTCTGAATGGGATGCCTCACCACTTCCGAGTTCAGTAGTTTGCCCTTGTGAACTCCTCTCTGACACCCATAGGCCAAAAAGGAATTCCCTCTCTGAAAACTTGAGTATTCCTTACTAGTAAAATATTCACCCCAAATAATTTGTACGTCAATACCAGGAGGCCCTTGAGGGCAGGGGACTGTATCTTTTGAACATTATATTCACAGTGGCAAGCACAATGTCAGGCACGTGGTAGACACAGTCAAGTGAATTACAGTTTAAAAGAACTCAGCCAAATAGTAAATTTTGCTTAAAAGGATATCATTAAAGTTATTATTTTGCTAGATAAACCTCAGCCTCATGGTTCTTTGCTGATTGATATGTCAATGTGTTTTATACTTCTTTTGGCTAAAAGTAAATGCAAATTACACACTCAAAGGAAGAGCTTCTGTTATGGTCTTGAGTTGTTTGGAACACAGCATAAATTAATTTCTTGGACTTTAAAAATAAAATCTAAAGTTGAAAGGCATGGCTTGATGTAATATTTTATTAAAAAATAGTTCATTTTTTGAAAATGGTGGTAATTTTATAGTAATATTAAAAGAACCATTTCAAAACATAATACATACCATTTCTATTTCTTGATCTTTAGCAATTAGCTGTCGATTAAGAAGTTCTTTGCTTGAGTCAAGTTTAATGCAAAGTTCCCTTGTGGAAGACAAGTCTGCAAGGGCAGACACTTTTTCAAACTGAACCTTCTGAAGCTCCTCTTCCATCTTTACAACAGACTTATGTAAAGTAGCAATCTGGGACTTGTAAGACCGTTCTGCATTTAAGTGCTGCAAGGACAAAATTATTATATATATGTATTTTTTAACTTGAAAAAAACCTACAGCATGGAAAACAAAGTGGGGCAAATATTTTAATGATAGTACTTTTAGATTATAAGGAACTTTAGATGATATAGGTGGCAATAGTATGCACAAAACATTCTGGGAAAGATAAATTTGGGCTTCAAATTTCTATATATAAAATCCAGGAGTAAAGTGGTCAACTGGTCGTTCTTTTTTTTTTTTTTTAAATAAAGTTATTTATTTTTGGCTGCGTTGGGCCTTCGTTGCTGCACACGGGCTTTCTCTAGTTGCGGCGAGAGGGGGCTACTCTTCATTGCAGTGCGCGGGCTTCTCACTGCAGTGGCTTCTCTTGTTGCGGAGCACGGGCTCTAGGCACACGGGCTTCAATAGTTGCAGCACACCAGCTCAGTAGTTGTGGCGCACGGGCTTAGTTGCTCCGCGGCATGTGGGATCTTCCAGGACCAGGGATTGAACCCGTGTCCCCTGTATTGGCAGGCAGATTCTTAACCACTATGCCACCAGAGACGTCCCTGGTCATTCTTTTCAATGTATTTAGAAAACAATTGAAAAGTCTCATCCCCAAAGTTAGTTGAGATATACACGTTTGGCCTGCAGTTCTGTCTATATTTGCCATAGTTCCAATTATTCTACAGTATAAATATTATTATTGTTAAAGACAAAACATTGTCTACTGTTTCATTCACAATACCCATTTTCTAATTCTTGAATGGCATGCTGATATGGATCATAATATCATAAAACGAGAGCTGATAACTCTCTAGCACTTACTAATACCTCTGAGGGAAAAAGACTCCGGGCAAGTATAAATCAAGAACACATCCACATTATGGAAAATAAGAGCATGCCTTTAAAACTGTAATATGAGAGTCAAGTTATATAAATGCTTTCAAATGTTCAAGATAATTCCACACACCGCCCCTTTTTTTTTCAGAAAAATGTCTTATGTAAGTGCACTGCCACCTACAGAGTATTTGCTATTATGTGAGACTAACAGAACTGAGAGACAAATAAAGAAATGTTCCTGCTTTTACAAGCGTTTTTACAAGTACAATGCACAAAAAATTGCTCCTGGAATAAGTTATTTGGCCACAATTCACTCCTACCTTTCTGCCTCCCTTCCTTCCTCACTCACTCAATTTCTCACTCATTCTTCAAACAACTTTCTATCCATCCATCCACCCACCCGCCCATCCATTCCATACTTATTGAGTATATTCTATGTTCCAGTCAATGTGCCTTGATGCATATCCAATGATAAGCAAAATGGTCTCTGCTCTCGTGAAGTTTCCAGACTATGGGGGAATCATGCATTAATAAAATAATCATACACATGAATATGTAAATATATATTGAGCAAATATTTCTAGAGAAAAAAGTGTAGAACACAGGAAAGTGACCTAGACTGATGGGATCGGGGAAATCAGGAAAGTCTTCTCTAAGTAAATGACACTTGAACTGAGATCTGAAGAGTGAGTAGATATACAGTGTGTTGGGGGAGGGTGGCTTTTCAAATCAGAGGATGCTAAGTGCAAAGCAAGAGCAGAGAGAAGGCTAGTATGGCTAGAGCCCAGAGACTACAGGGAAGAGTGATAGGAGGTGCAGTTGAAAAGGTACATAATTTACAAAATAGAGCCTAGTAAGCCATGTAAAATTCAGGTCTTTATTACAATTGACAGATCTTACAGAGTAGGTTATGTTATCGGTTTTGTGTTTTGAGAAGAATGCTTTGGACGTTTCAGGTTCTAGTAAAATAGCTGATTAAGCTAAGAGGAAAATCTGGATAAAACAGAATAAAAAATTATTTTTGCAGTTCATAGTTGAACTTGCAGGTAAGAAAGAGAAATTCTCACATGCCAAAAACAGAGAAAACAAAACCAGAGCAAGGAGCAAATGAGCAGGTCTGAAGCTAAGAGTTGGGGGTTGGAAGACCCAGTAATGGCGAATGGCTTAACACACTCAAGTAAGACTAGGAGACAAGAATTTAGGACTAATGGAGACTTGGAACTGAGATCTCCATATAATCTGGGACCCTCGAAAGGAGGCTCCAGGAAAAAAAAATTCACTCGACCTCACAGAGAGACAACCAAAAGTTTATCTTGACCTAGTCTCTGGATAGAGAAAAAAAAATGTCTTCTGTAAGAAACTGAAAACTTTGGTCTGGCTTCACCCAATTTTGGAGTCTGACTTTACCCTGCCATAAACAATTCTAAAGTTTAACATAATGTTTGTTCCATGCCAATGATAACTCAGAGTCCTTCTGTAGAAGCAGATGCACCTCCCTGAAATTCACAGTGAAGCACAACAGGAAAGATGAACGTTTTCTGGCTGGGTTGTGGAGGTCTTGAGAGCTACTTTCTATCACAAAACGATCCTCTAGTCTCCATTCCTGGCAGATTTAGGACTTAAGAGTTCCCATGAAATCCTTTCTCCCACACGTTCCGCTTGTGTTTTTACAATAACTCCTGTTTTCTTGAACTAGCTGGAGTAGATCTCTTTTCCTTACACTTGAACAAGTTTTAATATATAAATGAATTTACTCAGACATGTGAACACATATTAAATGTCTTCAAAAATGTTTTCCTTTTAGAAAAAGTGAAAAATGTATCCTTAGGAAATCCCAAATTTCAGTAACATATATTCTGCTAAGTATATTTTACCAAAGTTCTGCAGAGAACTGGATTTTTAGAATTGGGTTGAGCATGTTTTATACCAAACTCTTGGCCCTGATCACTATTGCCCTTAATATCACCTAAAGTCAACCCTCCTGGATTTGATCACAAGGTTTTAGGATCAAGGATAGCAATATTGTCATATAACAATGACAAAAACAAACAACACTGATATTGAAACAAGCATACCAATTATTTATAAGGTTCTTTGAGCAAGAGTTATTTACAGTGATTAAAGCAGATGATTTTTAATATATTCATGACAAAAAAAGAAGCAACGATGAATGAAGGATTCTGTACACATATGGGTAGATACAAATAAGGATTGACAAAGAATAAGAACAATAGTAATGATTTATTTTTAAGAATATAAAAACAAGGTGGAACTAAAATAGTATACAACAGTATCATAAAAGATTGGTGTATGTGTGTTTGTGTGAAAGAGAAAATAAGAGAGAGGGCACAAGATCTAGTAAGCAGTAGTTTTATGCTCAGTATTCAAATTTTCTCAGGACCATATATTACTGTTTAGGAGAAAGGTTGGAGATACTAACAACAGACTTTGTTAAGTATGCATATTACAATTTTAACTACCAAAAGAAGAGACTGAGAACATATAACTGCCAAACCAATCAGCAGTGGGGTAGGAAGTGTGTAAGGAAAATAAACACATAAAAGACATGTAAAAAAAGGAGGTTCTTCAGAAATGAGGGTGAAATAAATACTTTTTAAAACAAACAATACCTGAGAGAATTCAATGCCAACGTACTACAAAAAACGGGTTTTTTCCCCCTCAGTTGAAAAGAACTTAGCTCTTACCACTTTATTTTATTTTACTTACTTTTTGTTAAATTTTTTTCTATTTGTTACTTTATTTAGAAGAAATGTTTAAAGGAACTTCTTCTAGCAAAAAGAAAATTATAGTAGATGAAAACTTGGATCTCCCCAAAGGAATGAAGAGCATGAGAAATAGTAAATATGTGGGTGAATAAAAATGTCTTTCATATTTTAACTTCTTTAAAGATAACTATTAAAAGTTAAAATAATAATGTACTATGGGGTTTACAATATATGTAGAAGAAAAATGGAGGAACAGTAGGATAAAGAATGGGAGGGGGAAGTAAAGGGGTACTAAGAAGTAATCTATTATTTGAAGGTAGACTGTGACAATTAAAAGGTACATGGTCTAGGGCTTCCCTGGTGGCGCAGTGGTTGAGAATCCGCCTGCCGATGCAGGGGACACGGGTTCGTGCCCCGGTCCGGGAAGATCCCACATGCCGTGGAGCGGCTGGGCCCGTGAGCCATGGCCGCTGAGCCTGCGCGTCCGGAGCCTGTGCTCCGCAGCGGGAGAGGCCACAACAGTGAGAGGCCCGCGTACCGCAAAAAAAAAAAAAAAAAAAAAGATACATGGTCTATACTCCAGAATAATCAGCAGAAAAAAATAATGATGTACAGCTCATAAGGCCATAATAGAGATAGAATGGAATACTAAAAAAAAAATACTCAAAAGAAGGCAGAAAAAGAGTGAAAATGAAACAAAAAATAAGTGGGACAAATAGAAAACAATAACATGGTAGGTTTACACACAACTATATTAATAATTCCATTAAATATAAATGGCCCAAAGACAACTAAAAGACAGATGTAAGACAGGATAAAAAAGCAAGATCCAACCATATGCTGTCTACAGTAATACTATTTTAAACATAAAGACATAGAAAGATTAAAAACAAAAGCATGGAAAAAGATATACCATACAAACAATAATTAAAAGAAGTCTGAAGTGGCTATATTAATACCTTACTTGTAGTATACTACAGTAAGGTATTACTTACTTACTTACTTGTAGTATACTACAGAATGAGAAGCATTACAATGGATAAAGAGATGAATTCATTAAGAAGTAATATAACACAGATTCAAATACATGAAGTAACATGACAGAACTGAAATAAAAAATACACAAATATGTTTGGAGATTCAACACTCTTCTCTCAATAATTGGTAGAACAAGTAAACAGAAACTCAGTAATGATAGGAATTGAAAAACACTATTGATGAACTTGACCCAATAGACATTTATAGAACATTTTACCCAACAACAAAATAATACACGTTATATTCATGTGTACATGGAAAACCCAGAAAGATGACCATATGCTAGCCATAGTCTCAATAAATGTAAAAGACTGAAAAATCAATAACTAGAAAGGTATTTTTTTAAAATCTCCAAATACTGAAAATTAAACAATACCACAAAATAATATAAGGGTAATCAGAAAATTATTTTGACATAAAATAAAATGAAAACATATCAACTGTGTAGAATAAGGTTCCATTTCTGGCACGGCAGTGTGAGCAGCTCCATAGAACCAGTGAAAGTAGTGAAAACTATAAAAAAGCAACCTTAAATGGTCTTTAAATAGTCTCTGGAAATGGTCTTAAGAACATACAGTAAATGAAGAAACACTTTTAAGAAAACCAACTAAAACTGGGAGAAAACAGGAAAAGTCCGTGGCATCTGAAGTATGACCCTCTCTCCCCACACCCAGCTCAGCACGATGGAAATTCCACTCCAGGTGGGTGCAGCTAAAAACAATGCTCCCTCTCCCCTCAGTACTCAGTCAAGAACTATAGTGTATTCCCAGGAGAGGCAGGCTATCAGCATTTCTCATGCCACTCCAACAGCTACTTATTTCAGAGGCCAAGTTTCTGGCAACAATGTCTGGGAGGCATTCTGACCAGCCTCTCCACATGGGATGGAGGTTCTATCTTGTTTGTGGCATACTGAGAACACTGTGGCTCTGATTCTCCTTGACACAGGTTATTCATAAGGAAGAGGTTCCATACCTGGAGAGGCATGCTGAGAAGGCCAGAGGCTACAGCCATATACCCACCATCCCCTCCAAGTGCCCAGATCCTAAAGTGGGCACGTCACTGCAAGAGAACTGCACCACTGTCCCCATACCAGCTTTAGAGCCAGGGCTCAGAGATTTTGCCCAGGGAGAGAGAGAGGCCTTAAAGCAGGAAGCTCCTAAATTCTTCCAAAGGAACTTTACTTCATTTACAACTGACTATAGGAAAATTCAAGTCTAAGGCACTCTCAAGAACAATGGAAGGTACAGCGAAAATACTTCAAGGCTATGTTGAAAAGAAATTTTAAAAAGAATGGTAAACTCTTAAGAGATACAAGCTCCACCATAGGTCAGCTAGTTTACCAGTGAAAATTAGGGGAAGAGACTGCTAAAAAGAATGTTCTCGGGTTCAGAAAAAACTCAAACATTGACCTCAAAAGCTATCCCTGTAAAACAACCCAAATTTAATTGAATCAGTCTATGAAGCAATTTGTGCTTGAGGGCACTGTTGCAAACAATAAAGCAAATAGCCAGAAATTCGTTGGGCTTAACAGCTGAGTGTAGTAAAGGAAGAGAGTCAAAAAAGGCCCTGCCAAAACCACTGTCATCGCAGGGTAACTGTGGACGCATTCAAGGCTGCACCTCTGAGGAGAAACATCAGAGGCTTCACACTTCAAGGGGACAGGGGAGAAAGAGATTTCACTAAATAATCCAGCCAGTCTCTAATCATATAAACAAGCAGCCTTCCAGTTTCTGTTCCAACATGCAAACAGCTTAGAGATCATCACTCCCATGCTCACAATACAAAAAAAGCAGAAAATATGACAATAAGCAACTCCTCTTTGATCTATCAGAGAACTGAAGACATAAAATGAATCACTGCACCCAAAATATAGAGAAAGGTAAATACAGAGAATTGCAGCTTACCAGGAGGAGAAACTGCCGCTGGAGCTAGCAACCGGTAGCGACTCTTAAAGGGTAATTGACCACCTGCTAGAGACTGAGCATGAACTAGCTTGAGAGATACATCCTCCTGGGCTCCCAGCCTGAGAAGAACCCCACATTTTTATTAGTTTTACCTCCTGGAGCCCACTGGGTTTTCAGGATTAATATCTGAGAAAAATCCCCTCATGCTTCTAGCAGGGTGAGGGGAAAAGTAACCATTTTGAATAATCCCACAGGATTCTGTACTTCTTGACAAAGGTCTGCCCTCAAAGGAGATGATTTTGTGACAGCATAACCAACATGGTTGTACCAGAGCCTAACCAATGTGGAGGGATGGTAGTACCTGACGCAGAGTCTCTCAAGCCTTTCTACCTCATCTAAGGGAGAAAAAAACTGAGAAACGCTTGTGAAGGTCGCATCCCAGGGGCACATGCCCACTAAAAGACTAAGACCTAATCGTAGGATAATAGAACACGTCTCCTCCACCTACACTTCACTACCACATCAACAGGGCTCCTGTATAATAACAGGAGGTCACAGTTGAAAGAACTACAAGGTTCAGACTCTATTTAAGGAGTCTCTTAAGTGAACCCAAAGACAATAGAGGAGACAAAGAAGGAAACCAGAAGGAATTTTAGCCTCTCTGACATGCACGGCTACAGTAAACAGTAATCATAGCCTAACTCATAGACAGATAAACACAAAACTTCACAGTAAAGGCCTATGTACCTCAGTAACTTTTACCAAATGCTGCTTGTTGCAGCATTTTATTATAGAAAAAGTGAAGACAGTTAAATGTCCTTTAGTACGGGAATGAATTTTAAAAATAAAATATTTTATTCAATGACTATAGAAGCAACTGTTTAGATGTACACTCTATGTATTAAAATAGATACATTTCAAAATTATAATATTGAGCAAAAAATGCAAATTGCAAATAGATACCTACAGTGTATTATCACTTAAAAAAACTTAAAGCACACAAAACACAAAATACATCATTTGTGGGTGACAGATATGTAGAAAAAGTACAAACATATGATAAAGAGTTATACAACTGACATGAAAGTTCTACATACCAACCATTAGGGAGGGAGGAGAAGAAAGGATGAGGAGTTGTATCTGCAATGTTTTGTTTTTTTAAATAAAGAGAGACTTTATTTAAATAATAAATATATTCTTCATAAATATGGCAAAATGTTAGCATCCTTCAACTTTGGAGATGGGCATATGTGGGTCTTTTATATTACTTTTGGGGAGGGCACTGTTTTTGTATGCTTGATATAGTTTCTAATTTTCAAAAATGCTAAAGATTATTCTAGTTGTAGAGTAGGTAAGAGATTAGAGAACCAGAGCGGAGAACAGTTAACAGACTACAATTCACAGTATATTTAAATAACTTAAGTGTTTGTTTATACACTTAATTTACGGAAAGCCAAACAAAACTCTTTTAAATATGATACAGGATGTACTACAAGCATATTTTACCAAACTTACCTGCTCAACCTCTCTGTTGAGGGCATCTACCTTTTCTTTTAATCTGTTACCCTCTGCCTCAGCAGTGATAAGTTCTAATTTGAGGGTACTGTTATCTGCCTCTGCTTGACGGCACTTATTTTCCCAGTTTTCAGCATCTTCACTGGCTTTTCGGAGTTGGTCCATCATTTGCCGGTTCTCAGATTCCTAAAAAGCAAATCTTAGGTATTACTTTAGGAGAGTAAAATGTTAAACATGTGATGCAAATTAAACATTATTTGCCAGGCCACTGGGAATTTACTTGCCACGATGACCAACTGTACCACAATCTCAAGGACTCCTATCTCTACTCTCAGTTTAGAAAATTGGTCATCCTGTAATTAACAGAAGGGAATGGAAGCAGGATCTGCCCTGGCTCCTGAGTCACACTCACTCATCTAGTAAAGTTTTCACTCTTATCTTCAAGACCTCAATGAATATGTTCTTCTATTTGCTTCTGTTCAAACAAAATCCTCATTGCCTCCCTATAGCTGCTTGCTGACTACTCGCTGGTCTGGTTTCCGAGTTTCTGCCTCGACCTGACCTTTTGTATCTGTGTAATTCCCTTGTTCCTGACTGCTCTTCTGGGTTGTACTACGGCGATAGAGCTTCTGCCTGCTTGCATCTCTTAAGCATCAGCTTCTGATACTTCTCTTGGTTTGGCGTGCTTCCTATCTGGTTCCTGCCTTTCATTCATAACCCCAGCCTTAATTTCCTCGATCATGGACTGTTCTATAATTCACTTTTGCTCACTGTTCTAATAACTTGCCTCAAGTTGCTCAGAAGTAAAATATGGAACCTATGCCAATAAACACTACTCACAAATATACATTCATGTACATACTGGGCATACAGTATAGAACCACTGTTAGAACCTATCATGATAAAGTTCTATCATGATGGACTGACTAAAGTAGGATCTCATTTCTAAAGGAAAACAATCAGCTCCTCAAATAATATATTATACGGAGTAATAATTATGAAGCTACTTTTAAAAATATAATTTTAGTAGTATGGTTTGGCCAACTCATTCTAAAAAATCATTTATAATTCTGGTAATTCGTTAAAAAGGCACTAGATCTCTTTGCCTCCTACCTGTTAATAAACAGTTCAGAAACACTGGAATAAGCAACATCTAATTGTATAAGGCAAATTACAATAAACAACACCGCATTGTATAAAGCTTTCAAATCAGATTTTTCTCAGAAATATGATTAATCATGAGACTGGTTGAAATTCAGTTAATATTGCCACCTTGTGGTCTGGTTGTACCTTGACCAATATGAAGGATCTTTGCCAAGTCTGTTGATTAACAAGTTAACATACTAAACTACTGTATTGGCTTTTAAGATTCAGATATTCCAAATGTGCCGGTAGGAATCTGATGTGTGTTTTCTATTATTGTACTAAAAATAACAGTTTTGTACAGAGTATGTACTTGGGAGCTACATGATATAATATACATAAACTGAATTTTACCCACATTAATTTTTACCCTCTTTAACTTTCTGTAGCACTTATTGTGTGTGTCATTCTCTTAAAAGAGCCTTATAGCTTTATGTAGTTAGCTGTGGATGTACCATCTCCCCAATAACCCCTCAGATTCCTCAAAGATAGGAACTATTTTTATGTTGAATTCAGTTTTCTAAGGTAGAAATCATTTTTATATTAAATTTGGCTTTGTGACTAGGTAATATATGGGTCCAAGTTTAAGCAGCGAAAAAGCCTGCATTAAAACGTCTCTCTGCCCTCTAACCACTTAGTGCCCTCCCTCCCAGCAGCCGGCAACCAGTTTACCCGTTTTTGTACCTGCCCAAAGCACCCAGAGCAGTGTGGGGTGCAAGATGGGCAACATTATAAAGAAAGTGCAACTGATCTTTGGTATTCTCCAGTTCTCTCTTTGCAGATCTCTTTCCCTCTTTCTGGTGCTTCCCCACCAGTTCCCTCTGGTTGACCACTGGGCTCTTTACACCCTCCCCTCTCCTAACTGCTCTTCCCCCTCTTTTGTTACCCTTCTGATTTATTCTTTTTCCAACATTTCCTGAACAATCTTTCTAAAAGGCAATTCTTCAAATAACTTCTGTGTATGTTGTAATGAGAGCTTCCTAAAAACACAGTTCAGACATATCCTTCTTACCTCTTTATTACCACCCACTTTCACATTCCACTCTAGCTACAGGACCTACTTTTCCCCCCTCTACTTGTTGTTCCCACTGCCAGGGATGCCATTCTGTCTCCTCGCAGTTTTTCAACTCTGTCACCTCAGCGCCCAGCATACTGCACACTGAATGGATGGGTGATGAATAAAGTACTCGACAATCCTTAATGGACCTCCCTACCAAAATGGACCCGTGATCCTTTCTCTCAGGCGGGTGCCTGGATCCATCCAGCTATGTTGTGAAACAGAGTCTCAAAAAAGAACTCACATGAGGATGCTAAAAGCTGAGAGGAGTTTGATGTGTGATGTCTGAAAATACAATTCCAGAATCTAAAAGCCCCAATCCCTAATGGTGGAATTTCAGGTAATGCGATGGGCTAGGGAGAAAAAGTGTCTAACACCGACTGAAAGCTTACTACGCTAAATGTTGCTCAGATAGTCTTTTATTTAATTCTGCCCTATTCCAGAATAGACTTAGATGGCTCACTGTGCTAGGCGTATCTTACTCACTTGGGTGTTCTTCCCAATTACCGATGGGACACTGAGACTGAGGGAGGTTGAGTGGCCTACAGAAGTCCATGGCATTAGTGAGAGGAAGAGTCAGACCTACCTGACTCCAAAGCTTCTGTCCATTTATGACATTACATTGCTAGCACCTTCAACTCAAGAAGGGTAGGAAATCACCTGATTTGGCAACATGAGGCTGCTGCCTTACTGCCTGAAAACAAGGGTTGCAATTCAGGAGTCCTTAGAATCTCTCACCTCTCAAAGTCCTGAACGGTCTTATGTACACCATAAATAAATGCTCAAGATATGTTTATGGACTGAAATTAAATGATATGTTAAATACGATGAGGAAAATTGTTTGGGGGAGGAATTCCTATTAGTGGTTTGATTGTTACGTAAGTAGGTAACACCACACCTATTACAGGAGTCAATCCAACACTATTTTATATAATAGTTTATCAGATGGACATACCTAACATCCTTGGTCTAGCTGTCTCTTTATTCCAGGGTTGTCACACATGTGCCCAAATTTATCGGGAATCATCTGATATCAGACATACTCGTCAACATGTGTCTAGTCTACTGGTTACTAACAGAGAAATGGAGAAGAGAGCCATCTGCCCTCTGGTCCTGGGAAACAGGTGGCTCCACAACAGAGAGATCAATTCTGATCTGCTACACAGTCAGGTGGAGCCTCTTTTGTCAAAGGTTTGTAACTGTAAACTACCATTTCCAAATATAAGTGAGCCCAACTTGATTCTGGCCCCTTGTTCTTCATCCAGTTAGGAGGATTCTGCTTATCTAAAATGGCTAAGTGGCAAATAAAAGGGGTGTATCCTTGAGTTACCCTTCTGGACATTGGTGACATTCTAAATATATAGTTAACACGTAACTGTCAACATCAAAATAGGTTATGCCTTAAAGAAATGCACTTGATTCAGCTGTCCCTATGAGTGCAATCCATCAACAGCTTTAGTGAAAACTCAAGTGTCTCGAGCCAAGGTGGAAATATATATATACGTACTTCGGACTGTAATATATTCTTCAGTTTATTAACCTCCAAATTAGTGTCTTGAACCTTCTGTTTAATGTCATTAAGCTCATTATGAGTATCATTCAGTTTTTTAGACAGTGCCTATAAGAAAAAGACAGTTAGATCTGACTACAAAAAATTAAAAATTGCTCTGTGTCAAAACTACCATAAATTTTTAAATATTTACAGTAAATATGATAAATAAAAATTAATATACCTAATATATAAAGCTCATATAAAGACAGTGAGAAAAACACAAGAGTCCAAACAGTAAATGGGCAAAGAACCCAAACACAATTCACAAAAAGGAAGCATAAGTGGATAATACTTGAAAAAAGTTAAAATTTACTAGTAATCAAAGATATGGTAAGGAATGGGCGTTTCCATGTATTATTAGAGTAAATGTAAATTTGAGAAAAGCAAATCTGTGATCTGCTACCTGGTGATGACATGAGACATTTTTAAAAGCTCATAAAAACAAGAAAGACAAAAATATGTTACTTTTTGTTAAAGGTGGGAGATGGATACTTGGGTATTCACGATACCCATGTCCACTTAGAAGGCTTTTTAATTTAAAAAAGAAACCTCATAAGCGTTTGATTCAATTTGAAACTCAATCTATAAAATTTAATGAAAAAGAATGTTTATTAAGGCATTATTTGCTATGTGACAATATTTATTCACATTAGGTGAATGATGCAGTACATAATAGTATCTACATAGTGGTAAAACCACACAGAATACTATGAATTCATGAGAAATGTTTGGAATAATTTTTAATAACAGAGAAAAATGTTAATGTATATTTGAAAAAAATCAGGATAAAACACTAAAAACAACTCAATTTGTTTAAAATCGTGGTATTGAGGAAGAAATTTTTTTTAAGGTTTCTGCTTTCCAAATCTTTTATGATATGGGTTTTTTCTTTTTTTTAACATCTTTATTGGAGTACAATTGCTTTACAATGTTGTGTTAGTTTCTGCTGTATAACAAAGTGAATCAGCTATACATATACATATATCCCCATATCCCTTCCCTTTTGCGTCTCCCTCCCACCCTCCCTATCCCACCCTTCTAGGTGGTCACAAAGCACCGAGCTGATCTCCCTGTGCTATGCGGCTGCTTCCCACTAGCTATCTATTTTACATTTGGTAGTGTATATATGTCAATGCTATTCTCTCACTTCGCCCCAGCTTACCCTTCCCCCTCCCTGTGTCCTCAAGTCCACTCTCTACGTCTGCGTCTTTATTCCTGTCCTGCCCCTAGGTTCATCGGAACCATTTTTTTTTTAGATTCCATATATATGTGTTAGCACACGGTATTTGTTTTTCTCTTTCTGACTTACTTCATTCTGTATGACAGACTCTAGGTCCATCCACCTCACTACAAATAACTCAATTTTGTTTCTTTTTATGGCTGAGTAATATTCCATTGTATATATGTGCCACATCTTCTTTATCCATTCATCTGTCGATGGACACTTAGGTTGCTTCCATCTCCTGGCTATTGTAAATAGAGCTGCAGTGAACATTGTGGTACATGACTCTTCTTGAATTATGTTTTTTTCAGGGTATATGCTCAGTAGTGGGATTGCTGGGTCATATGGGAGTTCTATTTTTAGTTTTTTAAGGAACGTCCATGCTGTTCTCCATAGTGGCTGTATCAATTTGCATTCCCACCAACAGTGCAAGAGGGTTCCCTTTTCTCCACACTCTCTCCAGCATTTATTGTTTGTAGATTTTTTGATGATGGCCATTCTGACCAGTGTGAGGTGATACCTCATTGTAGTTCTGATTTGCATTTCTCTAATGATTAGTGATGTTGAGCATCCTTTCATGTGTTTGTTGGCAATATGATATGAGTTTTTAAACAACCTGCAGTCCACAGAGGGATCCATCTTCTACTCTTGGGCCCTCTGACCCAAACAAAGGAAAAAACTATTCTTGAACATTTGTATATTGTTATGATACTAATTTTCTTCTTCTGATTATAGAAGATGTTTATGAAGGTGTAACAAACAACTATGATGTTACAGTAAGCTAATAACAGTTAAAAAATATTTATCTAGTGATTATGCGAGACACTCTACATTCTTGCCAGGCATATTCTCATCTACTCTCCATTTTTACAGTTGATAAACTGAGAGAAGTTAAATGATAGGATCACACAGCCAGGCAGGGGACTTGAACTCATGTGGGTCTTAAACACTCCACTCTATTGTCTTCTCATGTAGAACAAAACATGATATAAAGTGCTATGTGGTTTTATCCCAGCTACATTAAAAAGTTCATGTAAAAGATAGTATAAAAATTTTTTAAGTACATTGAAAATCAGTAAAAAATACATTAACAGTGGGTAACTCTGGGTGGTAAATATGAGAGTTTTTAATCTAATTTTCATAAATATAAGTTATATTTACCTTTAGCCTATTTGCTTTAGCTATAAATAGAGCACACAAAGTAGATCCTATAAATTCACATCTCTTGTTTTTATTGCTATTAACTTTTAAAAAATAAACTTTCTTTTAAAATAGTTTTAGACTTATAGAAGAGTTATTAAAATAGTATAGAGAGTGCCCATATACCCTACACTTAGCTTCCTCTATTATTAACATCTTATATTAGTATGGTAAATTTGTCACAATTCATGAACCAATATTGATACATTATTGACTAAAGTCCATATTTTATTCAGATTTCTTCCATTTTTACATAATGTCCTTTTTCTGTTCCAGGATCCCATTATTCATTAATTTTTGAACAAAGTACTTTAACACCTCAGGCAACTTTTTAATAATTAATCAAGTTTTGCATCTTTATATCTGATTATGTAAATTAAAATATTTAACAGTTAAAAAAATACAGACTTTTATGATGCAAACTGAACACATTGAGAGTGATAGCAAAGCAAGGGAAATTATTTGGACCAAAAATTTTAAAGGGGGAAGAAAGTTTCCAAGTAGAATTTTTTTTTCTTTTTTCTTTTTTTTTTTTGTGGTACGCGGGCCTTTCACCGTTGTGGCCTCTCCCCTTGCGGAGCACAGGCTCTGGCCGCGCAGGCTCAGCGGCCATGGCTCACGGGCCCAGCCGCTCAGCGGCACGTGGGATCTTCCCCGACCAGGGCACGATCCTGTGTCCCCTGCATCGGCAGGCGGACTCTCAACCACTGCGCCACCAGGGAAGCCCCAAGTAGAATTTTTTAATGTTAAAATTAAAAGTGATATTGGTAATGAGAGCTCTGGATAAAGCTGAACTGTACTGGCTTAGAGAGCAAGTAATTAAAAGAGAAATTTTCCTAAAAAGAATCACAGTGCTAAAGAGGACCAAATAATGTATCATGGTCTGTATACTCATATTCAAACGGAGTAACAGTCCATCAAATAAATCTATGCTTTTCGTAAAAATTTCGGAAGGTTATCTTCATTTGTTGGTTTATTCAAATATTTATCCTTCACTAAGGAAGTACTTCCTAAGGTTTAATGCAAATCTATTATATCCCCGTTCCCTCTTTTCTCTGATATTTAAACTATATGTCTGAAAATTTCATTTAGAAATTATGTGGCATATTCTGTGTAATAAAGGTAAAAAATGGCTAGTTCCAAAGCCTGAGCTTTTCTACAAAATGAAATGAGGGTTATGTCTCAGAAGAAATACCTATTTTTCTCAGAGAAAAAGATTGTAGGAACAAGTATACCTGGTTTTCTTGTTTAGCTTTAGAAAACTGTTCTTGGAGACTGTCATTCTCATGAGCCAAGATATCCCTTTCCTTGGCAATTTGAGACAGCTCATCATTTGTTTCATCCAATTGCCGACGCATTCTGGAAATGTCTTGTTCACACATAATTAGGGCTTCAGTAGACTGTCTATTCCACAAATCAAATAGTACATAAGAAGAGACATTTTACCAGAAAAGAATAACAAATTTTCACAAGACAGAAGATAGACAGTTAGCATGAAAACATTTGAAGAAGTTTTAAATACATTTAAATGTGTAGGAAGAAACACTGCAGAGATAGTGCACTGCAGTTCCTCTGTGTTGCCAACATTTCACTATAAACAAGGATGCCAAATATACACAGTAGTCAATGATTTGTTAACTATTTCAAAACTTCTGACATTCAAGTATAAGAAAGACTTCATCCTACCTCTAGCTGCTATGGCTTAGTCTCCTCTGCAGGCTCCTCTTCTCCTGCCCTCTTAAAAATGAATGGTTCTCAGAGCTTAACCCTTAGCCTCCTGATTCTTCTCACGCTACCCCTTCGCTCAGACAATTCCTATTCATATCCGTGGCTCCCAACCCTGTCTACACCCAGATGACTCTGAAATGATCACCCCAGCCTCAGCATCTCCCTCACACTCTAGACCCTTATATTTAACTGCTAACTAGACATACTTATAAGGACATCTCAAAAGCTCTTCAAAGAAAAATCTTTTCTCACGTAGGTTCATCATGTCCAGTATTCATCCCCAGACAGAAACCTGGCATTTTCCTAGATTTTCTCCTTTACAAACACCACACTCCTGTCCTCCAAACTCCCAACCCCAATTTATCATCACCTCTGCAGCCTAGCTCATCTTTCCGGCATAAAAATCTCAAAATTCTTTAATGATTTCTCATTGCCCACAGACTCATTTGTCTGTAACACAGGCCTCTGCCTGCCTACCTAGCCTCTTCTCCTTCATTTCTCCCCTTACGCTTTGGGTTCCAACACACTCACTTACTTGTCATTCAAGAGGCTCTTGAACATGATCTGTGGTTCTTTGTGGCTTTGTTATTCTTTCTACCTTGAATGCCTTCTCTTTGCTTTCCTTGGCAAACAGAGTATCCTCCCTTTACTTCCCTAAACAGACTTAGGCCTCCTTTCAACATTAGAGAGTTATCATCTTACATATAACATTAGGCTCCTTGTTTCTTACTATCTTTGTACAATACCTAACATAGTACTTTGCCCCCAATAAGTGCTCACATTTTTGTTGAATAAGTGACTTACCTTGATGCCTGTTCCATCTCAGCAATGATATTCTTCATGCCTGAAATGGTCTTTTCCTTGAAAAGTAATATAAGTATTAAATAAAAAATTATCTTAAACTGTTATTTCTGTTAAAACTGAATAAACTAAAAGAATTTCCCCTCCCTTTTGGATTTCCATTTGGTTTTAAACATTTATATTCTATTTTTCTTTGCTACACTTTAAAACTAAAGCCTAATATATCAGTGTGAGTATACGTACTGGATAAAAACAATAGATTATGCTCATTTAAGCAAAGACTATACTTAAGTATATTGATATGATATCATTATATCAAATACTGTTAAAAGATGTTTTGTGCAGTTATCCAGCAACACAAGAACCCCTTAAGCACCCTGTTTTTGGAAGAAAACCAATGGTTGGCATTGTAGTGTTCTATACTGGGAATAGGACTGATTTACTTCCTCACTTCTTCATGCTATAAAACCCAGGAAAGTGAATCATGTAAAACTGAATTTAGTTATTAAGAATAATAACTTTGACCAAGTATAATATATATATGTCATCAACATCATATTCAAAAAGCTGTTCCAATGGAATTACTTATAAAAGTATATGATTAATTTTAGGTGTGAGTTAACAAGGAGGTAAGCATTAGGCCTAGAGCAAAGGTATAAAAAAATAAATTGCTATTCTTCCTTTTCAAGGGTATGGTGAGGAAGTAGAATTAATGGAGTCAATCAAGACTGAAATGAGGGGGAATATCTTAAGGCCATCAATACCATTCCCACACCTCCTCCTTTAAAAACTCGCCGATCCTGAACTAGTTACAGATACTTTACATAGGTTCTTAGCACTAACATTAGTCCTAAAAAAGGAAAATTATTCTTTCACTAAATACCTAGATTTCACTTTGCCCTTTAAATTTTCAAATCCTTAGTAACCAAGTAGCAAGATGAAAAACTAAATCTGTATTTCCCAACTAGTGCTGTTTTTTTCATCAGAGAGACAGGTGTGTGTGTGTGTGTGTGTGTGTGTGTGTGTGTGTGTGTGTGTGTGCGTGCGTACGTGATCTTCCTTTATTCACATGCTCCTCTCTAGGGTATTTTTATCTCTGGTTTCCCATTCTGCTTTCTGGTAGAATGGTACAGATTCCACATCTGGCAGTAATAGGTATTGAAGTATGGTTAAAATATCCATTAGCAAAACTGTTAAACCCCTTTAAGAAGCACAAGCCAATGGAAGAAAAACTCAAAGAGACAATACCACTTAAAATGGAATATTTACACATGCTTTCGAAATATAACTTAATACACTTCTAAATAAATTCTGAAAAGCTCATTGAACTTCTAGTGTTTCTGACAGAAGTTCCTTGGTTAAAATTTAAACATGGCTTATAAGCCTAAAAAGGACTTTCCTTTATCAATAGAAATTCATCTTGAAAGACTCTCTAAGAACACTGTAAAGTATCCAGCGCAACAAAATTACTGTATAGTATCCAATAATATATCCTCTTAGCCTATTTTTCTCGTAATATGACCCAAATAGTACTGTTTCTTAAATTGTTGAAATTTATGCCATCATTATCAATTTGATATTCCTTGTACAATCTCAATACGTCTGTCCAACCAGTGACATAGATTCAAGTTAATTGTTAAAAATTCAACCTGGACAGGATGGTCATAAATCTACTCAGAAAAAAGAAACAAACTAAAACTTTACACAAATAATTCTGGCTTTTATGATTCAAAAATCGGTGAACTGGCTATTGAATTTTCTAACTTTAATTGGTAGCAGGTAGTAGAACATCTTTTAAAACTATGATTACCAGTAAAAATTCACCTTATTCACTATAATATAGACTTTTCCTTGGTAATTTATTTCTGTGATCTCCAGATTAAACTATAAAACTACTGCTTTTCACTGAAAGGCATTATAAATTCAGCTCTGAAATATCACTCTAGAGAACATTTCCTCTTTTGAATGTCTAACACTGCTTTAAAAAGTTATTTTCCTTTCATAGGATGGATGCGTTTACATTCATAATCCTATACAAAACTCTTAATTTTGAAATAGACTTGCAACTCAATATTCTTTGTGAAGGAAAAGATAATATTGGTACAGTTAGTAGAATGGAAGAAATGTGAAATACAAGATATAACAGAAGGAACAGATATTCAGAAAGAATTGAGTAATTTGTTTCTAAAGAAAATCATGTTTAACTATTCAAAAAGTGGTTTGAATATAATGAGAAACAAAATCCCACCCCCCAAAATACCATAAAATTTCAAAAATATTAAAAGGTATTAACTATAATGAGTCAGACTTTTCAACAAGTTAAAAGCCAAAATTTACTACCTCATGTATTTTGATAACTTCAATTGTGCTCATGATTCTCAAATCTATTAACTTCAATTTTCTCTCCAAACCTTAAAATCCAAGAGCCTATGAATATTTCACTACATGTCCCAAAGGCATGTCAATAATCTTCCTCTCTAAGCTTGTTCTGTGTCCTGTGTTTCCTACTTCACACATAGGAACTATTCATTTGGTTCTGAAGTCAGAAAGCGCATCTTGTCAGTCTTACTTCCTAGAGTTGTCTATTTCTCTCATGGATACTGCCACTCTCCTAATACAGTTCTTATCATTTTACTCCTAACTAGTGTCCTTGTCACTACTCTCATTTCCCTACAATCCACCTTTTATGTAGATTAACAAGGGCTAGGATAATGTTTTAATGATCTAATTGTAACATTTCATTTTCATTATTTCAATGTTCCTCTATGTCCATGATGATGGAAACTAAACTCAATATCATGTGTAGTTCTGATTTGTTGCTTATCTATCCCACCTCATCTTTTACCACCGCCCCCCCCTTCATCCCCCCATACTCCCCTTTGCACTCTATTCTCTGGACATATTAAACTATCAAGAAATCTCATGAAATTCTCTTATGAGAGCCACTGGGCTTTCATATAATCTGCTCTACTTGTTTGGATCACCCTTTCTCTAAAAAGTGCTCTGCCTGTCTGGATCACTCTTTCTCTCACTGTCCCCTTTCTCTAAATCTTTTCTTGGCTAATTCCTAGTCATCTTTCAGGGCAGTGTAGGCACCATCACCGTGTGGAAGGCTTCCTAGATCTTCTCCCTCCCCTAATCCAACCCCCAGGCTGAATCAGGTATGTTTCTGACAAACTTCACTCATACATTGTGCATACGTCATTATGGTACTTAGCACATTCTATCATAACAGCCTCTTTCTTTATCTTTCTCTGAATTATACCATAGGCCTTTGGAAGGTATGCCCACTCAACCTCAGTTTCTAACATAATTCCTGGTACATGTCAATAAATGTTTGTTGAATGGATGGATGGCTGGATAAATGAATGAATTAGTTCCCTTAGAGAGGGGAAAGACCTTATGCCAGAGATGCTGCCTTTGCTTAAAACATTTGTGGAAAACAGTTTAGGAATTGCCTTCAGAATCAGCTTATGAGCTAGAAAAGGGGGTCAATATATCCCTGCCTTTTTGAGAACACCTTTTTGTTGTTGTTGTTTGAACAACAGAAATGTGGGATGAAGCTTATCATCTAACTTTATTCACCAGTTCCATGTGATCCACTCTAAAGGCTAAGGATGATGTAACAACGTGCCCCAGTTCTGAATACAATTACAAAGGTGGTTTTAATGAAATACACATATTGCCTCCCAAGGTGGCTACCTGAAAACGTAAGTTCTGGTGTGCTTTTAAAAAGAAATCAGTCTCACTGCTTTTTTTTTATTATGCTTTACATTTTGATATTTGAATTAGTTATTGTTAGTGAATGTTGATCATAAAGTGATGAAAGAAAAATCTATTTCAAAATATTAGCTAGTGAATTTGAACACATATTTCCTAAGACTATCTTGAAATATTTCAAAATCAGATTTTAAAGTTTTAGCTCTCTAGGAAAAAATTGAGAAAATCCTATTATTTTATTCAGATTCAAGTTCAAACATTTCTTTTAAACCACGGTTGTCAGAACATACTTTCATTGCCAAACTCTCTCCAAGGGATGCAATATTCTCAGATTTTTTATCCAAACATGCTTGCAGGCATTCCTTTTCTTTAGCCAGATCATTGAGGGTTGCACCGAGAATGCTGATTTCTTCTCGCTGGGCAATACTTTGTCTTGTAAAATTATCTAAATGTGTAATCATAAAGGCATTGTTTTAATCAAGATAAATTTTTTTCCAGTTCAAGCAGAGTGAAATACTTTTCAAAGAAAATTATCCTGTATTATATTCAATGACTAAATATAAAGTACTGTATCCCAAATAAATAATGGCTTTTGTTGTTAGTGATTAAAAATGAAGGTTGATCATGAAATTCTAAATGATATAAATGTAAAAGCACAATTAATACATTTGAATTGGAACAGCAAAGGATATATGTGGAATCTAGAAAAATGGTACAGATGAACCGGTTTGCAAGGAAGAAATAGAGACACAGATGTAAAGAACAAACATATGGACACCAACGAGGGAAAGAGGTGTGGGGGGAGGTGGTGTGATGAATTGGGAGATTGGGATTGACATATATACACTAAATGTATAAAATGGATAACTAATAAGAATCTGCTGTATAAAAAAATAAATAAAATAAATTTTAAAAAAATAACGGAAAAGAATATGATAAAGAATGTATATATAGATATATATGTATAACTGAATCACTTTGCTGTACAGCAGAAATTAACACAACATTGGAAATCAACTATACTTCAATAAAGTATATTTTTTAAAAAAAGAACAGCAAAGGAAAGTTCTTATTATAATAAGTTCTCAAAGTAGGATGTGTGGTGGGGTAGGGAGGGTGTGTGGATGTAGCATGTGGACTATCAATCTTCCCCCCTCTAATTTCACCTCCCTCTAGCTTAGAATCACTGTTGGATGTAAGCTGGTAACTAACAGATCTTAATAAAATATCCAGTTAAGTCATCTTCAGAGTCAAATATCTTCTAGTATTTTGGTTTTTCTAAAGTAGTGTTATAAAAATTCCTAGAAAAAAAATCATCCCAGGAAGTCTGATTTGATTTGTAAGAACGCTGGCAAGCCAATGTCACTGTTGAAGGACTGAAAGATGGTGTGGAATAGTGGTTTCTAAATTGTGGTTTCTCAACCAGCACCATTGGCAGCACCTGGGAACTTGTGAGAAATACAAATTCTTAGGTCCCATCCTAGTCCTACTGAATTAGAAATTCTGAGTGGGCAGACCAATTTATGTTTTAACAAGCACCCCTCCCAAGTGATTCTAATGCACAATAAAGTTTGAGAACCACTTGAGGAAATTGGTAAGGATACAAAAGCCCTGGCCGTAGCCTACTTCGAGAAGCCCAGCTCAATGAGGTTAGCTCTCCAGGTAAAGACTGAAGTTTGAGAACCACTGGTCTAGAGCTCTACCAAGGAAGCTCTGTGTGACTAGACCTCTAAGTAAATGCCCACCAAGGACCACCCAGTGCACCACTAAGAGACGTAATCCCATATGCCAAGAGGGTGATTTATATAATACATCACATCCCTTTTCCAGGCAAACCACATGTTTTGGGTGTTCTGTTATCTGAGTTCATTCCCATTGGCATAAAATAAACTCTAAAACAACTAGTATATCCTAGCTTAAAAAAATCCTCAACCCCACATCCCACTTAAGCTACCACCCCATTTTTCTACTACTCTTAATAGTCAAACTTCTTAAGACTTCTATTCTCTCCTGTCTCTACCTCCTCACTTCCCAATCATTCGTCAACCTACCCCATCTTCCACATCTAACACTGTAATTCAAACTTTTTGGGGGGGATCAGTGCTACCAAAACCTCCAATGTGCCAATCCAATCAATGTTTTTTCATTCTCATCTTATTTTGCTTCTTGAAAGTATCTGACAATTGATCATATCCTCCTTTTTAAAACATGTTGCTTTCTTGCTTCCCAAAATGACACTCACTTCTGGGTTTTCTTCCTATGTCTTTGGCTTCTTCTTACTCAGTCCTGAATCCTCTTCTCCTCATTCTCTATATTTCCCCTAGGTGATTTCATGGTTTTAAAATATCATTTATATGCTGATGTGTCCCAAATGTATATCTTTAGCTTAGATTTCTCATCTGAGATACAAACTTATCTATTTACCTGCTTACCCTACCTTTTTACTTGAACTTAAAATATCCAGAAATGAGTTCTTCAATCTTCCCCTTTTATATTTTCTTTTAATACTTCCTGTCTCAATAAAAAGCACCTCCACCCACCTAATTGCTTATGTCAGATATTTTTGAACTGCATAATAGTAAATCTTAAAAAATATTTATTGCTTTAAAATGGGCTCTTTTATAGTCTTGACCAAAATTTTACTTTAAAGTTATAACCATATTTTCATAAAGATCACTGGTAAGAAACAATAATAGGAGACTTTATAAAAATAATCTTTATAAACTCAAGTGATACCATAGATATAGCCAAATATATGTACACTTTCCACCAAAGATAGTATATACGTAATGTATTTCATTACAACAGCTATGGGCATGACATATAATACAAAAACTTATAAATTCAAAATTGATCATCATAAATTTACAAAGTATTGCTGCTTTGTTTAGCTATTTCTTCATTGAAAAATATGAAGCCATGTCTAAGTATTTATGGTCCTAAATTTAAGTAAAAATTTTTATTATCAAAGAAAAATACATTTTCCCATGATTTCTGACTAAAAAACTTTAAGGGCATATTTCTAAGTTTATCTATGTTATAACTGAAGAGAAGAAAACTTTTTTTAAACCAGACTTTAAAAAAAAAGTAACATCGGGAAAAAAAAAAACTCACCAATTTTTTCATCCAAGCACATAATTTTCTCCTGAGTAAGCTGTAGCTCATATTTTTTCTTAGCAAGGTATCGTTGAGTATCAGAAAGATCTTTTTCTGTGTTTTCATATAAAAGTCTGTAAACATTTTAATAATGAAACTAATTCTGAAATTTTGTTTTATCAACTTTTTAGTGTATTTAAATCTAAAAACTTTTAAGAATACTAATGTACATTTTTTTCTTCTTAGTATTTTCATTATAAAAACACATTATAGGAGGTTTGAAATATAAAGGATAAAAAGGGATACTCAATCCGCCACTCCAACATAAGCAACTATTAGCATTTTGGTGTTCATTAGTTTGTATTTTTTTGGCTACACGTATTTTAAAGTTACCATATTCTAAATTCAAAACTGAATCCTGATTTTTTTCCACCTACACTTAATCTTTAATATTTTTTAGTCTTATTATTCAGCCCTCCAAATTATCGTTTTTTGGCTGAAAAACCTTATATGAGCAGTAACCATTTACTTAAGTACTCCCCTAATATTAGACATTTAGGTTCATTTCAGGTTTTCACTATTACAAATAAATCTGTAATGAATAGCATTTCATTGAGTCCACAAACATTTATTAAGTGGCTAGTATGTACCAGGCACTAGGTGTTGAGGAAGCTATGGTGAACTAGGTGGGCAGTGGCCCTGGTCTCATGGAGTTCACAGTCAATAAACAAATATTAATAAGTAAACAGACTATAATTTCTGGAAATATGGAAGCTAGATAATCTGAAAGTCCTCTCACCACAAAACACTTACACATACTAAATATGATGTAAGAAGCATCCTTTTAAATGTATAGCAAAACTTAGAAGGATTTGTAAGGGAAGTCCCCTGGAGCCAAATCAGAGCAATAAGACAATGAACTGATGTTATGTTAGATACAGTTGGGGTTTGCCTGTCTCTGTGGCCTAGAGTCTTGCCTTTTAACTCAGAAACAGAAGATAAGGCCACAGAGATGGCTGCAACACAAGTATTAGAACTAAGGTCCGGGAATTCCCTGGTGGTCCAGTGATTAGGACTCTGTGTTCTCACTGCTGAGGGCCCAGGTTTGATCCCTGGTGGGGGAATTAAGATCCCACAAGCCATGTGGCATGGCCAAAAAAGAAAAAAAAAAAAGAATTAAGATCCTCTACCGTAAGGCCACTAAGGGCTACACTATTACTGGAGAGGACTAGAAGAAATCAGCTTGCCAAACATTGCTAGGGCCAGGGTAATACAAATAACTAAAAGTCTTCATTGGGAATTCTCAACCTCAAGATAAGAAATCAAAATAAAATCCGGTTCCAGGATGGTCATATAATCTAGAACACTCAGTGGAAATAAAAGTTATCTGGAGGGACATGCCCTCAACTCAGGCACAAACTAAACCTCAGACAAAGGTCTGTTGAAAATGAGCTCACAATTCAAACTTAAAAACACATTAAGAAACAACCCAAACTTAGTGGGAGTCAAAATACACACAAACTAAATTAAATCCCAAAGAACTTCAGATTATAGCATTATTAAATAGCAATTTAAAAATAGTTTTAAATACTAAGACATAACATAAGTAATAGAATACACAATGAAAAGAAAAAAGAACCAGCAGATTTTTAAAAGAACCAAAGAGAACTTCAGGAAATTAAACTGAAGTCACTGAAATAAAACTTTTAAAAGGACAACATCAAATGACAAGTTTAAGAACAAAATAGACACAGCTAAAGAGACAATTAGTAAGATAGAAAGAAAAAAAAAAAGCCAGATCAGAGGAAATTACCTATAATAGAGCACAGAAAAAAAAGATAGAAAAAATACAAAATAAAGTTTAAGAGACATAAAGAATAGAATGAGAAGGTCCAATATTCACCTAATAAAAATTCCACAAGAGAATAAACATAATATTCAAAGAAACAATGGCTCATATAATACATGAAATCTTAAACTAAAGAAACATCAATGAAAAACATAAACAGCAACTTTGAGGGAATGTAAATCATGGGTAGAGCCAAAAAAAAAGCTGTATCTATTAAGACAATTATAAATGGAGGAGGGTAAAAGTATTTAAAGGGACACAAGATTTCTACATTTAAACTGATAAAACGTGACACCAGTAGGCTGTGTGTATAATGTAATATCTAGAGCAACCAATGAAAACATCTACATAGAGATACTCAAAAGTATTAAAGATAGATCCAAATGAAATTCTTAAAAATGTTCAAGTAACCCACAGAAAGGTGGGAAAAAGAAAACAGAGATAAGAAAAACAAAGGGAAGAAACAAACAAAAAAACAAATAAAACAGGAGACTTGAGCCCTAACATATAATAATTACATTAAATACATAAGGTCTACCTTATTTGTGTTAGCTAAACACTAGAAACAATCAAAATGTCCCTCAATAGATGAATGGTTAAACTGTGGTACATCCATACCATGGAATACAATGATAAAAATACATAAAACTATACATACACATTGAACTAGTGACAATTTCTGCTTCTGATATTGTACTATAGTTATATAAAATGTAATAGCTGGGAGAAATTGGGTGAAGGAATCTCTCTGTATTTTTGCAACTTCCTTTCACCCTAAATTATTTTAAAGTTAAGAAGTAAAACAAATTCTCAAATCCAACCTGCACAACTAAAATAAATAAATAAAAATCTCAGGGTGGGGGGACTTCCCTGGTGGCGCAGTGGTTGAGAGTCCACCTGCTGATGCAGGGGACACGGGTTCATGCCCCAATCTGGGCAGATCCCACATGCTGCGGAGTGGCTGGGCCCGTGAGCCATGGCCGCTGAGCCTGTGCATCCAGAGCCTGTGCTCCGTAACGGGAGAGGCCACAACAGTGAGAAGCCCACACACCGCAAAACAAACACACAAACAAAATCTCAGGGTGGGAATTAGGAATCACTATTTTTTTTAAAGTTCCTTATTTGATTTCAATATGCAGCCAAGGTTGTTAAGGAGTGCCTCCTACTGCTGCTTCACCCAGGGGAGCAAAAGGTGAAAAACTGACAAGCAGATGTTATGTAAGACAAAATGTTATTGCAATTTTATGGTGTCTCTCCCACCTTAGCACTCTTCCATCCCCCATAGTGTGAACTCAATGAGGCTGTTCCCCCCAAAGGACTGTATGACATAATAACTTATATCTCAATGGAAAAAGGTGCTCACAGACCAAAATGACAAGACATTTGAAAAGACAAGTCATTTCAAAAGAAAAAAAATATACTGATTACAAAATCCAGCAATAGCAGATATATTAGAAGAAGCAGATCAAAAATTTTTAATTAGACTAATAAACATATTAAAAGAAAGAGAAAGATATCAGCAATATGAAAAAAGAACCAAGGGGAAAAACAGATGTGACAGGTATGAGAAATGTAGTAGATGAAATTAAAAGAACAAAAAAAACAGATGGTGTAAATAGCAGAATGAATATAGCTGATCAATGAGTTAGCAAACTGAAAGACCAAATTGAGGATATTTCTCAGAATGAAGTATAAAAGGACAAATAAATTGAAAACATGAGGGCTCCCCTGGTGGCGCAGTGGTTTAGAGTCCACCTGCCGATGCAGGGGACACAGGTTCGTGCCCCAGTCCGGGAAGATCCCACAGGCCGCTGAGCGGCTGGACCCGTGAGCCATGGCTGCTGAGCCTGCACGTCCGGAGCCTATGCTCTGCAACAGGAGAGGCCACAACAGTGAGAGGCCCGTGTACCGCAAAAAAAAAAAAAAAAAAATTGAAAACGTGAGATGAAAAGTTAGAAGACTTACCAAAACTGACTTTAAGACTTACTATAGAAACCATAATAGAGAGCCCAGAAATAGGCTCACATTTATTCAGTCAATTAATTCTCAACAAAAAGCAATATAATGGGGAAAAGAAACAATTGGTATTGGAACAACTGAATTGCCATGTGGGGAAAAAAATGAATCTTGACCCCTACATCACACCACATACAAAAGACATAATATAAAAGCTAAAACTATCAATATAATGCTTTTGAGAGAAATCACAAACATACACATAAGAAGTTTTAACCAATTTTAGTAAATCAAATCCAAGGATATAGAAAAACTATAATACATCATGTCCAAGTGGAGTTAACTCAGGAATGCAAGGTTGGTTTACAATCTAAAATTATTTAATGTTATTCACCATATTAACACCCTAAAAAAAAGGAGAAAAAAGCCATATGACCACATTAATAGATGCAAAATAGACATCTGACAAAATTCAATATCCACTCTTCATATGAACTCTCAGCAAATTAGGAATAGAACTTTTTCAATCTGATAATAGGCACCTACAAAGAGTCTACAGCAAACATCACAATGGTGAATGGTTGAATGCTTTCCCACTAAGATTAAGAATAAAACAATGATGACTGTTCTCATCCTTCTATTCAACATTATACTAGAGGTTCTAGCCAGAGAAATAAGGCAAGAAAAAGAAACAGGCATTCAGATTGGAAAAGAAGAAGCAAAACTCTCTATTCACAGACAACATGATAATCTATGTAGAAAATCCTACTGAATCTACCAAAAAAAACTATCTTAACAAGTGAGTTTTAGCAAGATTGCAAAATACAAGAGCAGTACACAAAAATCAATTTTGTTTCTTACACAGGTATACCTCATTTTATTGCATTTTGCTTTACTGCACTTTGCAGATATTGCATTTTTTTTTTTTTTTTACAAATTGAAGGTTTGTGGCAACCCTGCATAATACAAATCTATTAACACCATTTTTCTAACAGCGTTTGCTCACTTCATGTCTCTGTGTCACATCTTGGTAATTTTCAAAATATTTCAAACCCTACACCAGCAAAAAGATTGACTTGCTAAAAGCTCAAATGATAGTTAGCATTTTTTAGCAATAAAGTCTTTTTATTTTATTTATTTATTTATTTATTTATGGCTGTGTTGGGTCTTCATTGCCGTGTGTGGGCTTTCTCTAGTTGCGGTGAGTGGGGGCTACTCTTTGTTGCAATGCACGGGCTTCTCATTGCAGTGGCTTCTCTTGTTGCGGAGCACGGGCTCTAGGCACATGGGCTTCAGTAGTTGCAGCACACGGGCTCAGTAGTTGTGGCTCACGGGCTCTAGAATGCAGGCTCAGTAGTTGTGGCGCATGGGCTTAGGTGCTCCACGGCATGTGGGATCTTCCTGGACCAGGGCTTGAACCCATGTCCCCTGCATTGGTAGGTGGATTCTTAAACACTGTGCCACCAGGGAAGTCCAATAAAGTCTTTTAAAATTGAGGTGTGTACATTGTTTATTAGACATAATGGTACTGCACACTTAAGAGACTACAGTATAGTGTAACCATAACTTTTATATGTACTAAGAAGCCAAACAATTTATGTGACTTGCTTTATTGTGATATTTGCTTTACTGCAGTGGTCTGGAACAGAAGATGCAATATTTCCAAGGTCTGCTTGTACTAGCAAAAAAACAATAGGAAACTGAAATTTAAAAAGCATTTATAATAGCATAAAGAATGTGAAATACTTAGGTATAAATATGACAAAGGGTGTACAAGATTTGTACAATGAAAAAATATAAAACACTGTTGAGAGAAATTTTAAAAGATCTAAATAAATAGAGAGAGATTTTCTATTTATGGATCAAAAGGCTCAATATTGTTCATAGTTAATTTTCCAAAACTGATCTGTAGATTCCACATAATTCTAAGCAAAATCCCAATAATAATTTGTATATGTTGACAAGATGATCCTAAAATTTATATGAAAATGTGAAGGATCTAGGACAGCCAAAACAATTTTGAAAACAAACTAAGTTGAAGGACTTAACAGCACTTGATTTCAAGACTAATTATGCAGCTTCAATTATCAAGACAGAGTGATAATAGCATAAAGATGGAAAAATAGATTGATGGAATAGAGTCCCGAAACAGACTCACATATGTGGTCAACCAATTTTTTCACTAAGATGCCAAGGCAATTCAGTGGATGAATGGATAATCTTAACAAATAACTAATGGATACCCATATACAAAAAACAAACCAAAAAACTACCTCTACTTTTATCTCATACTTTACACAAAAATTAATTCAAAAAGGATTACAGACCTTACATTTATGTAAGAGGTAGAACTATAAAACTGCTAGAAGCAAACACAGCAAAAATTTTTAGTGACTTTAGGTTTGGCAAAGATTTCTTAAATAGAACACATAAAGCATGATATAAATGAAAAATAATTTCAATTGTGCTTCATCAAAATTTAAAGTCTTTGCTCATCAAAAGACACTGATAACAAAATAAAAAGGCAAGCTCTATACTGGGGCAAGATATTTGCAAAACATGTATCTGACAAAAAATTTGTATCTAGACCCTATAAAGGACTTTTATAAGTTAATGATAAAGAGATAAACAAACCAATAAAAAATGGGCAAATACTTGAACAGATATTTCACTAAAGAAGATATATGAATGGCAAATAAGTAAATGAACAGATAATCAATATCACTGATCATTAGGGAAAAGCAAATTAAAACTACACTCAGATACTACACACCCACTAGTATAACTAAAGTAAAAAGATGATATCAAATGTTGATCAGGATATAACACAACTGCACTCTCATGCACAGCTGGTGGGAATATAAAATGGTAAAACAATTTTGGAAAACAGTTTGGCTGCCCTGGAAGCTATCAGGGGAACCACCACTGTGTCCTTGGGTTATAGGATCAGGGCAGCAAGGATTTACAGTGGTACTTATCTGGCTTTTGGTGGAGAGCTGCCCTTGACAACAGAGACCAACATTCTGTGCACTATACTTGACTGTTACAAGATCCTACCTGATAACCCTCATTCAGTATGCATCTGGGAAAAAAAGCACCAATGCATAGTAAATCAACAGTAATAAAATATTTTAAAATATAGTTAAATTCTACTGTAGTCCAAGAAGAATCCCTTCAAATGCTCTGACGGATTATTTTCTTAGCTTTCTTCTTGTAAAACACTTTTAAAATGCATGCTAATCATACTGCTCAATATCAAAAAAATAAACAACACAATCAAAAAATGGTAAGAAGATCTAAATAGACACTTCTCCAAAGACATACAGATGGCCAACAGGAACATTAAAAGATGCTCAACATCGCTAATTATTAAAGAAATGCAAATCAAAACTACAATGAGGTATCACCTCACACCAGTCAGAATGGCCATCATCAAAAAGTCTACAAATAATTAATGCTGGAGAGGGTGTGGAGAAAGAGGAACCCTCCTACACTGTTGGTGGGAATGTAAATTGGTATAGCCCCTATGGAGAACAGAATGGAGGTTCCTTAAAAAACTAAAAATAGAGCTACAGTATGATACTGAAATCCTACTCCTGGACATATATCTGGAGAAAACCGTACTGTGAAAAGATACATGTACCCCAATGATCACTGGCACACTCTTTACAATAGCCAAGACATGGAAGCAACCTAATTGTCCATCGACAGGTGAATGGATAAAGAAGATGTGGTACATATATACAATGGAATATTACTCAGCCATAAAAAAGAATGAAATAATGCCATTTGCAGCAACATAGATGGACCTAGAGATCAGCATATTAAGTGAAGTAAGCCAGACAAAGACAAATATATGATGTCGCTTGTATGTGGAATCTAAAAAAAATGATCAAATGAACTTATTTACAAAACAGAAAGAGATTCACAGACATAGAAAACAAACTTATGGTTACCAAAGGGGAAAGAGGAGTGGGAGAAAGGATAAATTAGGAGGTTGGGATTAACATATACACACTACTATGTATAAAATAGATAACCAACAAGGACATACTGTAGAGCACAGGGTATTATACTCAATATTTTGTAATAACCTATAAGGGAAAAGAATCTGAAAAGGAATATATATATGTATATGTATATAACTGATTCACTGTGCTGTATACTTGAAGCTAACACAATACTGTAAATCAACTCCATTAAAAAATTCTTTAAAAAATGGATGCTAATATAAGAGACATAAATATATTGCAATAATAAGTATATCAATGCATATGATAATGAATGAGTCCAGAAAAGACAAGCAGAGGATGTGGCAAAACCTTCCGGTGTACACTGTGGCCGTCCTTATCCTGTTAAACTGCACTGCAGCCACATATCTTCCCAAATAGCCATAAGACCCCTGCACAACACAAGAATATACCTAATAAGAAAAAGGAAAAATGGAAAACTACATTCATAATCCGAAGTTCTCAGATCAGACCTTTAAATCACTGACCAATAAACCCACACCGAAAACAGACATTCAAGAAATAGAAACTTTAGAAATAAAGCTGGTAGCTTCTTTTGCAGACTCTTCTAACTCCAATATGAGAAAACAGGCACTCAGAAAACTTGTTCAAGATATGTTTAGGAGTTGCTTTTACCAAAGCCCAAAGGGGCTTTGGTTAAGCTATCTAACATGGTTTATATCAAATGCCTATTTTGGGGCTTAAAACCAACCCTCTGTGCAGCCTTAGTAGGAGGTGTTAAAAATCAGGGATCTGCCATGGGGTGCGATTCCCCTGATTTCTCTGTATGGTCTTATTCTCAAAACAAATTACCATTTAGTTCTCAAGTTGCACTCTCCATTAGAGCTCAGATGTATACACTTTTGTCCATTTCTAAGGGAGACACTCATTCAGAGACACTCAAAATAATGCTCTTACACATAGTTGGTTATAATCAAGTAGACTCTCCAGAGAAACTCAAACCAGTGAAATAGAAAACTCTACAGACGACAGCACTGATAAACCAAGCTGTAACGTATGGTGACAGTTTTTTATAGTTTCCACTCAGCATTTTAACAAATAATATTACAAGCAACAGTTTGATTAGCAGAGGCTGAAATTCATGCTTTGTTACCTCAGAATGATTCTAAGACTTAAAATTCAAGATGAGAAATCTGCACTTATTATAAACCTCACTGCACAGAATGCTTCCTTCACAAAATGACAGAATCAGAACCAAATCATAGATTTTTAAAGCAATTTTGGAAAATGTGGTATCAGGTGATTTGTCTGGCCAGAAATCAGATAGTGAGGGTTCTCAGTATGACATTAATATGGGATCTGACATACAGTTGTCATCTCCAGCTCAGAGTCCTAGAATAGATTTTGGTTGTTTCCAAATTTGGACAATTATGGCTAAAGCTGCTATAAACACTGCATGTAGGTTTTTGTGTGGACATACATTTTCAACTCCTTTGGATAAATACCAACCAGCATTTAAGAAAATTGAAATTGTATCAAGTATCTTTTCCGACCACAACGCCATGAGACTAGATATCAATTACAGGAAAAGATCTGTAAAAAATACAAACACATGGAGGCTAAACAATACACTACTTAATAATGAAGTGATCACTGAAGAAATCAAAGAGGAAATAAAAAAATACATAGAAACAAATGACAATGGAGACACAACGACCCAAAACCTATGGGATGCAGCAGAAGCAGTTCTAAGGGGGAAGTTTATAGCAATACAAGCCCACCTTAAGAAGCAGGAAACATCTCAATTAAACAACCTAACCTTGCACCTCAAGCAATTAGAGAAAGAAGAACAAAACAACACCAAAGCTAGCAGAAGGAAAGAAATCATTAAAATCAGATCAGAAATAAATGAAAAAGAAATGAAACGATAGCAAAGATCAATAAAACTAAAAGCTGGTTCTTTGAGAAGATAAACAAAATAGATAAACCACTAGCCAGACTCATCAAGAAAAAAAGGGAGAAGACTCAAATCAATAGAATTAGAAATGAAAAAGGAGAAGTAACAACTGACACTGCAGAAATAAAAAAGATCATGAGAGATTACTACAAGCAACTCTATGCCAATAAAATGGACAATCTGGAAGAAATGGACAAATTCTTAGAAATGCACAACCTGCCAAGACTGAATCAGGAAGAAATAGAAAATATGAACAGACCAATCACAAGTAATGAAATTGAAACTGTGATTAAAAATCTTCCAACAAACAAAAGCCCAGGACCAGATGGCTTCACAGGCGAATTCTATCAAACATTTAGAGAAGAGCTAACACCTATCCTTCTCAAACTCTTCCAAAATATAGCAGAGGGAGGAACACTCCCAAATTCCTTCTACGAGGCCACCATCACCTTGATATCAAAACCAGACAAGGATGTCACAAAGAAAGAAAACTACAGGCCAATATCACTGATGAACACAGATGCAAAAATCCTCAACAAAATACTAGCAAACAGAATCCAACAGCACATTAAAAGGATCATACACCATGATCAAGTGGGGTTTATCCCAGGAATGCAAGGATTCTTCAATATATGCAAATCTATCAATGTGATAAACCATATTAACAAATTGAAGGAGAAAAACCATATGATCATCTCAATAGATGCAGAGAAAGCTTTTGACAAAATTCAACACCCATTTATGATAAAAACTCTGCAGAAAGTAGGCATAGAGGGAACTTTCCTCAACATAATAAAGGCCATATATGACAAGCCCACAGCCAACACTGTCCTCAATGGTGAAAAACTGAAAGCATTTCCACTAAGATCAGGAACAAGACAAGGTTGCCCACTCTCACCACTCTTATTCAACATAGTTTTGGAAGTTTTAGCCACAGCAATCAGAGAAGAAAAGGAAATAAAAGGAATCCAAATCGGAAGAAGAAGTAAAGCTGTCACTGTTTGCAGATGACATGATCCTATACATAGAGAATCCTAAAGATGCTACCAGAAAACTACTAGAGCTAATCAATGAATTTGGTAAAGTAGTAGGATACAAAATTAATGCACAGAAATCTCTGGCATTCCTATATACTAATTATGAAAAATCTGAAATTGAAATCAAGAAAACACTCCCATTTACCATTGCAACAAAAAGAATAAAATATCTAGGAATAAACCTACCTAAGGAGACAAAAGACCTGTATGCAGAAAACTATAAGACACTGATGAAAGAAATTAAAGATGATACAAATAGATGGAGAGATATACCATGTTCTTGGATTGGAAGAATCAACATTGTGAAAATGACTCTACTACCGAAAGCAATCTATAGATTCAGTGCAATCCCTATCAAACTACCACTGGCATTTTTCACAGAACTAGAACAAAAAATTTCACAATTTGTATGGAAACACAAAAGACCCCGAATAGCCAAAGCAATCTTGAGAATGAAAAACGGAGCTGGAGGAATCAGGCTCCCTGACTTCAGACTATACTACAAAGCTACAGTAATCAAGACAGTATGGTACTGGCACAAAAGCAGAAAGATAGATCAATGGAACAGGATAGAAAGCCCAGAGATAAACCCACGCACATATGGACACCTTATCTTTGATAAAGGTGGCAGGAATGTACAGTGGAGAAAGGACAGCCTCTTCAATAAGTGGTGCTGGGAAAACTGGACAGATACATGTAAAAGTATGAGATTAGATCACTCCCTAACACCATACACAAAAATAAACTCAAAATGGATTAAAGACCTGAATGTAAGGCCAGAAACTATCAAACTCTTAGAGGAAAACATAGGCAGAACTCTCTATGACATAAATCACAGCAAGATCCTTTCTGACCCACCTCCTAGAGTAATGGAAATAAAAACAAAAATTAACAAATGGGACCTAATGAAACTTCAAAGCTTTTGCACAGCAAAGGAAACCATAAACAAGACCAAAAGACAACCCTCAGAATGGGAGAAAATATTTGCAAATGAAGCAACCGACAAAGGATTAATCTCCAAAATTTACAAGCAGCTCATGCAGCTCAATAACAAAAAAACAAACAACCCAATCCAAAAATGGGCAGAAAATCTAAATAGACATTTCTCCAAAGAAGACATACAGACTGCCAACAAACACATGAAAGAATGCTCAACATCATTAATCATTAGAGAAATGCAAATCAAAACTACAATGAGATATCATCTCACACCAGTCAGAATGGCCATCATCAAAAAATCTAGAAACAATAAATGCTGGAGAGGATGTGGAGAAAAGGGAACACTCTTGCACTGCTGGTGGGAATGTGAATTGGTTCAGCCACTATGGAGAACAGTATGGAGGTTCCTTAAAAAACTACAAATAGAACTACCATATGACCCAGCAATCCCACTACTGGGCATATACCCTGAGAAAACCAAAATTCAAAAAGAGTCATGTACCAAAATGTTCATTGCAGCTCTATTTACAATAGCCCGGAGATGGAAACAACCTAAGTGCCCATCATCGGATGAATGGATAAAGAAGATGTGGCACATATATACAATGGAATATTACTCAGCCATAAAAAGAAATGAAATTGAGCTATTTGTAATGAGGTGGATAGACCTAGAGTCTGTCATACAGAGTGAAGTAAGTCAGAAAGAGAAAGACAAATACCGTATGCTAACACATATATATGGAATTTAAGGGAAAAAAATGTCATGAAGAACCTAGGGGTAAGACAGGAATAAAGACACAGACCTACTGGAGAATGGACTTGAGGATATGGGGAGGGGGAAGGGTGAGCTGTGACAGGGGAAGAGAGAGTCATGGACATATACACACTAACAAATGCAAGGTAGATAGCTAGTGGGAAGCAGCCGCATGGTACAGGGACATCGGCCCGGTGCTTTGTGACCGCCTGGAGGGGTAGGATAGGGAGGGTGGGAGGGAGGGAGATGCAAGAGGGAAGAGATATGGGAACATATGTATATGTATAACTGATTCACTTTGTTATAAAGCAGAAACTAACACACCATCGTAAAGCAATTATACCCCAATAAAGATGTTAAAAAAAAATACCAACAAGCATGATTGCTGGTTTATATGATAAGAATATGTTTAGTTTTGTATGAAACTGCCAAACAGCCTTACAGAGTGACTGTACCATTTTGAATTCCCACCAGCAATGAATAAGAATTCCTGTTGACCCACATCCTCACCAGCATTTATTGTGTTTCCGATTTTGGCCAATCTAATAGATATGTATTGGTATCTCATTGTTGTTTTTAATTTGAATTTCCAGATGACATATGATGTGGAACATCCTTTTATATGCTTATTTTCCATCTGTATAACTTCTTTGGTGAGATGTCTGTAAAGGTCTTTGGCCCATTTTTTAAGTGGGTTATTTCTTATTGTTGAGTTTTTTAAAAGTTCTTTGTATGTTTTGGAAAACCTATCTATCTATTATTAAGGTACAGTTGATGTACAATATTATATAAGTTTCATGTGTGTAACATAGTGATTCACAATTTTTAAAGGTTTATGCCATTTATAGTCTGATTTATTTCACTTAGCATAATACCCTCCATGTCCATCCATGTTGTTACAAAGGGCAAAATGGCAAAATTTCTTATATTGTATATTCATATTCATTAATATATATATGTATATATTCCCATACATATATATACACACAGACATATATATACCACATCTTCTTTATCTATTCACCTGTTGATGGACACAGGTTTTCTCCCTATCTTGGCAACTGTAAATAATGATTCTAGGAACACTGGGCTGCATGTATCTTTTTTTTTTTTTGATTTATAGTCATTCTTTTTATCTTTTTAATTTTATTTATTTATTTATTTATTTATTTATGGCTGTGTTGGGTCCTCATTGCTGCATGTGGTCTTTAGTTGCGATGAGCGGGGGCTACTCTTTGTTGCAGTGTGAGGGCTTCTCATTGCGGTGGCTTCTCTTATTGCGGAGCATGGGCTCTAGGTGCGTGGGCTTCAGTATTTGGGTTATGCGGGCTCTAGAGCACAGGCTCAGTAGATGTGGCACACGGGCTTCATTGCTCCACGGCATGTGGGATCTTCCCAGACCAGGGCTCGAACCCGTGTTCCCTGCATTGGCAGGCGGATTCTTAACCACTGCACCACCAGGGAAGCCCCTGCATGTATCTTTTCAAATTATTATTTTCATTTTCTTCAGATAAATACCCAGGAGTGGAATTGCTGGGTCATATGGTAGTTCCATTTTTATCAATAGTTTCTTGAGAAACCTCTATACTGTTTTCCAGTATAGAGAAACCTCTATACTGTTTTCCATTGGCTGCATCAATTTCCGTTTCCAGTGCACAAGGGTTCCCTTTTCTCCACATCCTCCCCAACATTTGTTATTTGTGGTCTTTTGGATGATGAGCATTCTGACAGGTATGAGCTGATATCTCATTGTGGTTTTAATTTGCATTTCTCTGATGATTAGTGATGTTGAGCATCTTTTCATGTGCCTGTTAGCCATCTGTATGTCTTCTTTGGAAAAATGTCTATTCATCTTCTGACCATTTTTAAATTGAGTTGTCTTTTTAAAATTGAGTTGTGGATAGCAGTTTTTATCAGAGATGTCTTTTTTCTTTTTTTTTTTTGAGGTACACAGGCCTCTAACTGTTGTGGCCTCTCCTGTTGCAGAGCACAGGCTCCAGATGCGCAGGCTCAGTGGCCATGGCTCACGGGCCCAGCCGCTCCACGTCACATGGGATCTTCCCAGACCGGGGCACGAACCCATGTCCCCTGCATCGGCAGGCAGACTCTCAACCACTGTGCCACCAGGGAAGCCCCAGAGGTGTCTTTTGCAAATACTTTCTTCCAGTCTCTGGCTTGTCTTCTCACCTACTTGACATTGTGTTGTGTGGAGTAGAAGTCTTTAATTTTAATGAAGTACAGTTTATCAATTATTTATTTCATGGATTGTGCTTAAGGGCTGTATCTAAAAAGTAATCACCATACCCAAGGTCATCTACGTTTTCTCCTACGTTATCTTCTAGATGTTTCATAGTTTTGCATTTTACATTTAGGCCTATGATTCATTTTGCGTTAATATGAAAGGTGTAATGACTCTGTCTAGATCCTTTGTTTCTTTGTGTATGGGTGGGGTTTTGTTTGTTTCGGGGTTTTTTGTTGTTGTTGTGTTTTGTTTTTTTTGCACGTGGATGTCCAGTTTTTCCAGTACCATTTGTTGAAAAGACTGTCTTTGCTTTATTGTATTGCCTTCGCCTTTATCAAAGATCACTTGACTATATTTATCTGGATCTATTTCTGGGCTCTCTATTCTGTTCCATTGGTTTGTCTGTTCTTTTGCCAATACCACACTGTCTTGATTACTGTAGTCTTACAGTAAGTCCTAAGTCAGGTAGTGTCAGTACTCCAATTGTGTTTCTTCAGTATCTTTTACCTCTTTACCTCTCCATATAAAATAGAATCCATTTGTTAATATACACAAAATAATTTGCTGCAATTTTGATCAGAATTGCACTGAATCTGTAGACCAAGCTGGGAAGAGCTGACATCTTGACAATATTGAGTTTTCCTTTCCATGAATATGGAATATCTCTTCAGTTATTTAGTTCTTCTTTGATTTCATTCACCAGTTTTGTAGTTTTCCTCATATAAATTTTACACAAAGTTTATTAGATTTAACTTAAGTATTTCTTTTGGAGGGGGTGCTCATATAAATGTGCTTTTAATTTCAAATTCCACTTCTTCATTGCTAATAAATAGTGAAGCAACTGACTTTGTATATTAACCTTGTATCCTGCAACCTTGTTATAAATGTTTATTAGTTCCAGATTTTTTTGTTGATTCTTTTGGATTTTCTAGGATATCATGTCATCTAGATTAGATTTTAATATTGAAATATTTTTAGCTTCAAATATCCAAATTTAAACGAAACCAGTTTTAGAATCACTGGACACGGAGACCCAAACTAACTTTTTAGTAACAGATAACTCTATCGATCATTCAACTCCATGGGATATTCTAACTTTTTGGGCCTAGAGATGTTTGATGTACAAATGCAGACATAGAGACCTTTTTTTCAAAATGATATGCTTCTAGGAAATATTCTGACAACACTCCAGCTTTTTAGAAGTGTTGATTTATCTGACATCAAAATCCAAACAGAAGAACTTCTACTACTAAAATATACCTGTTTAGAGAGAAAAGTTCGTGTAAGCAGTATAGAAACACAGAAAATAAGTATTGGTTTTGAAACCTGGAGATTTTTTTTTTCACTAGCAATGAAACATAAACAGCAATAGATACATTTCTTTCTGGCTGGTTCAACCTGAACACTGTGGAACCTCAGTTTAGAGTTATAGAAACCTAAGCATGTGCTGAACTGTGCTCAGGACTTAACTTCTAACGAGTGGAGTTCACATGTGGGATAAACTTAAAATTTTTCTCATGAACTGACAAAATGGAAAACAGAGACAATGGTATTTTAACTATGCATAGGTTCATTATAATTCTTTGCCTTTTGTACACATATATATGAAATCTATGATAAATGTGAGTGCGTTATAAAGACATTGACCTATTAAAATAAATGGACAGCTGACTTCTCAGCAGAAATAATTTAAGTCAGAAGACAGTAGGATATCATCAAAGTGTTAAACGAAAAATAATTCCCAAACTGTAGAATTCTCTACCTAGCAAAAATATGCTTCCGTACAGTAAGGTTGCAATAGAGGTAGTGAGAAACACTCAGCTTTTGGATACATTTTGCAGACAAAATCAACTGGATTGTATATGGGTATATGAAAGAGAAATCATGGATCACTTCAAGGTTTCCGTATGAATGGAGTTTCCATTGACTGAGATGAGAAGACTGAAAGAGCGGGTTTGGGTTTGTGTGTGTCAGAGGGGGAAGGGTGGAGAAACTCAAGTTTGGAAATGTTAATTTTGAGAGGCCTATTAGACATCCTAGTGAAGATGACAAGAATGTGGTTGGACACTCAAGTTTACAGTCCAACAGAGAAGTCCAGGCTACAGATACACATTTGAGAGTCAAGAGTAAATACATGAGAGTGAATGAGATCACCTAAGGATGAGTATAGATATAAAAAAGAAGCAGTCTAAGGACTGAACTCAGGGACACTTCCAACATTTGGAGGTAAGGAGATGAGGAAGAACTATCAGGAAAGACTGAATAGGACAACCCAAGAGATAAAAAGAAAATCAAATGAGCATGGTATCTCAGAAGCCAAATGAACATGTGTTTAAAGGAGCAGAGAAAGAGAACGTAAGTGATCAACTTTGCCAAATGTTGCCGATAGGTCAAATAAAATGAAGACTGATAACTGACCACTGCACTGAGCAACATGAAAGTAAATATTACCTTGAAAAGAAGTTTTGATAGGATGGTGAGGGAGAAAGGCAGATTATAGTAGGTTCAAGAGAAAACAAGAAGTGAGACATTGGAGCCAGAAGTTCAGGCAACTCTTTCAGTGAAATTCCTGTAAATGAGACACAAGATTTAGTACAAATATAGGACATCTGAATAACATGATTACAAATCTGATTACAAAGGGACAAATACAAAAACAATGCACCAACTATTTCAGAATTTATAATTTCTCAAGTATACACAGATCACTACCAAAAACTGACCATAAAATAGAGAACAACAAATTTCAGAAATTTTAAATCTAACAGTATGTTAACAAAACAATGTAATTAAGCAAGAAATCAATCACAAAGGGAAAATTCGCTATGTTTTTTGGATATTTAAAATCACACTTATAAATAACCAATGGATCAAATAAAAAGTCATAATGGAAATTAGAAAATATTTTATAAAGAAAGAAGTACATACCAAAACTTATAGCTTACATTAAAAGAAATATTTTGAGAATATATGGCCTTAAATGTTTATATGAGAAAAAAGACTTAAAAGTAATAAATGTAAGCATCCACCTTAAGAAATTAAAAAATAGAAAATAAATTTAAAGAAAATAGAAGAAAGGAAATAATAAAGAACAGAAGTTAATGAACTAATAAGACAAACAATAGGGAAATTGGTCCTTTGAAAAGACTAATAACAGACTAGAAAAAGAGCAAATCACTACTGATTCTGTGGGCGGTAAAATGTTGATAGAATATTGTATACAACATTACTCTAAAAATGTTTTAAAATTTAGGGAAAATGGACAAATGCCACAAAAATATATATTTTGAAAGGCATAAGAAGAAATTTCTGATTGTCCCTTTTTCCATTAAACAAATAAAATAAAAGCTTCCCTCAAAGAAAACTTGAGACCTAATTGGCTTCACTGGGAAGTAATAAATTATTCCAGATAATGAAAGAAGACAAAATGAATTGGAAAGATTATTATAAAGTTTATATTACCTTGATACCAAAATCTGATTTAAAAAACCCCCAAGATTGGCAAATTATTAGCCAATCTCATTTATAAAATTAGAGTTGAAAAATATTTTAAACAAAGCATTAGTTAACTGAGACCAGAAATTTATAAAAAGTATAATAATACCCTGACCAATCTGACAAAGCACATCCATTCCTGAAAAAACACTCTCAGTAATCCACAAATAGAAGGAAACCGCTTCATTATGATAGAAAACATCTGGGAAAAACATGAAGCTAACATCATACCAACTATTGAGAGTCTGAATGCTTCCCCTAAGATGTGGAACAAGACAAGGATGTCCACTTCACCAATTCCATTCAACAAATCACTGGATGTTCTAGCCAGTGCAATAAGGCAAGAAAAATAAAGGGAAAAAAAGCATGCAACTTGAACAAGTAAAAGGGTCTTTATTTGCAGATGATCTAATTATCTATGTAGAAAATTGAATGGAATCTATAAAAAGGCTACTAGAACTAAAAGGTATATTTAGCATGGTTGTAGAATACTGGATAAATAAAAATAAATTGTAGGACTTTTGGTTTTAGCCCTGACATGTAAAGAGCTTAGGAGCCATCATTCCCATTGTTATGGGGGAAATAAAGATGAAAAAGCTGAGAATCAAAGACTTTTCATGGACATATCAGAGTAGTGAGTTGCAAGATCACCACCCCAAAAACTGAAAAGTATGGCAAATTAGGAGACTTACAACTGAGATCTGCTTATCTAAAGCGGAAGTCATTAGAATTATAATTGGTTAAGAACATTTAAACAATAAACACTTCATCAAAGATATACAGATGGCAAATAGCAATACGAAAAGATGTTCCACATTACTTGTCATTAGAGAATTGCAAATTAAAACAATGAGATATCACTACACACTTATAATGGCTAAAATACAAAAGTCTGACAATACCAAATGCCGACAAGGATGTGGAGCAACAGAAAGTCTCCTTCACTGCTGATGGGAATGCAAAATTTTACAGTCACTTTGGAAGAGAATTTGGCAGTTTCTTACAAAGCTAAATAAGTTTTTCTATATATGATTCAGCAATTGTGCTCCTAGGTATTTCCTGAACTGATCTGAAAACTTCTGTCCACACAAAAACCTGCACATGAAAGTTTATAGCAGCTTTATTCACAACTGACAAAAACTGGAAGCAACCAAGACGACCTTCAATAGATGCATGGATAAACACAACGTGGTACATATATATGATTGAATATTATTCAATGGGAAGAAATGAGGTATCAAGGTATGAAAAGACATGGATGAACCTTAAATACACATTACTAAGTGAAAGAAGCCAGTCTGAAAAGGCTATGTGCTCTATGATTTCAATTATATGACATTCTGGATAAGGCAAACATTACCTCAGCCAGGCGACCAAAGTCAAAATCAACAGTAATGAATCATATCAATAAGATGTACTCATGACACCCTGGGTATCTGTGTATACTAAAATGGCACTTTAATTCTGTGATCTTTCTCTCAAAAACATTACCCAACCTAATCATGAGAAAACCATCAGACAAACCCCAACTGAGAGATATTCTACAAAATACCTGATCAGTACTCCTCAAAACTGTCAAGGTCATCAAAAACAAGGAAAGTCTGAGACTGCCAAGAGAAGCCTAAGGAGACATGACAACTAAATATAATGTGGTATCCTGGATGGGATCCTGGAACAGAAAAAGGACATTAGGGAAAAACTAAGGAAATCTGAATAAATTACAGACTTTAGTTAATTATAGTGTATCAATGTTGAGTCATTCATTTTAACAAATGTACCATACTGATGTAAGATGTTATTAACAGAGGAAATTGGGTGTGAGGTACGTAGGAACTTTTCACTATCTTCACAATTTTTCTGTAAATCTAAAACTGTTATATAATACAAAGTTTATTTTTTAAAAACAATCGTATTGATACTTTCATATACAAGCAATAAACAATCAGACAGTGAAATTCTAAAATTCCACTTACAACAGCATCAAAAAATGGAAAATACTTAGGGATAAATCTTACAAAAGAAATGAGAGATCTATATGTATAAAACATTGCAGAGGGAAATTAAAGACCTAAATAAAGAAATGGAAAGTGTTTATGAGTGGGAGTTTTTCCCCAATTCCAATCAAATCCCCAAGCAGGCTTTTGTGTTTACACTATGAAGCTAATTCTAAAATTAAAATAAAATGCAAAGGAACCAGAATAGCCAAAACAACTTTGAGAAAGAACAAAGTTGGAGGACTAACATTACCTAATTTGAGGATTAAAAAAAAAAAAAAGGAATCAGGAATGTTGTTTTGGCATCAAGATATATATAGATCCACCAAACAAAATAGATAATCAAGAAACAGACCTAAACATATATGGACAATTGACTTACTACAAAGGTACAAAACAATTCAGTGTAGACAAGTAAGGAAAGTTTTTCAACAAATGGTGCTGGAACAATTGGATATCCATATGCAAAAAAACTGAACTTTGAGCTACACCTTGTACTATATACAAAAATTAACTTGCATAGATTTAAATTTAAGAACTGAAACTATAAAACTGCTAGAAGAAAACACAGGAGAAAAATCTCATCTTAGGCTTGACAACCATTTCTTTAAAAGAACACAAAAGCTGGATATAAATTTTTAAAAATCAATAAGTTTTGCTTAATCAAAAATCAAAAACATTTCCTCTTTAAAAGACACTTAAGAAAATAAAAAGGCAGGCCATAGACTGGGAAAAAAATATTTGCCAAACATATATGTACCTAACAAAGGACTTTTATCTAGAATATAGAGAGGATGTTTATGACTTAATACTATAAAAAACTCAATAAAAGTGTGCAAAAGTTCTGAACAGACACTGAAGAAGATATATGTATGGCACATAAGGACATGAACGGATGCTCAAAATTACTAGTTATTAGAGAAGGCAAATCAAAACCATAATACGTACCTATTAGGATGGCTAAAACTATAAAGATACTGCATACCAAGTGTTGGTGAGGATATGTAACAACTAGCACTCACACACTGCTGGTGCAAATGTAAAATAAAATAATACAACCACTCTGGAAAACAGTTTAATGGTTTCTTCAAAAGTTAAACATATATCCATCATATGACTCAGTCTTAGGTATTTACCCAAGAGAAATAAAAGCATATGTCCACACAAAGACCCATATAAGAATACTCATAACAGTTTTATTTGTTATAGCCCTAAACTGGAAGCAACTGAAATATTTATGTGGTATATTCATACAATGGAATACTACTCAGTAATAAAAAGGATTAAACTATTGATTATATGTGACAACATGGATAAATCTCAGAATAATGATGCTGAGTGAAAGTAGCCCAACAAAAGAATATATACTGTATGATTTCACTTATACAACATTTTAGAAAATCCAAACAAATCTCTATGACAGAAGCCAAATCATGGTTGCCTGGGGAGGGCAGGGTAGGGGAGAGGTTAGAGGAGTACAAGAAGACTTTGTGGACTGATAGATAGGGCCACTATCTTGAGGGTGGTGACGGTTTTACAGGTACACACACATGTCAAAACTTACCACACTGAATACTTTAAATATGTGTAGTTTACTGTACATATATCAATTAAACTTGAATAATACTGTTAAAACTGTATACAAAAAAACCTCTAACTTATTGTACATTTATCTGTTAGAATATTTTAATAAACCATGATAATGCTTTCAAAGAATTTCTAATGACATGTGTAAATGTTTATGGTATACAATTAAGTGAAGTTGGCCAAATATATAACTTAATATAGGAAGATGTCAATTACATAGAAAGCTTTTATACACACAGATAGATCTAGTTCTGGTTAGAAAAATGATCTATATTAATAATAGTTTTCCCTGGGTTATGGAATCATGGGTGATTTAAATTTCCTGTATGCTTTTCTCTATTTTCCAAAGTTTTCTTTGTTGTCCTTCTTATTTTATTACTATTTTTATTTTACCTGAGCTTGCAATATCCTTTTAAGCAGGAAAGTAAAAAATAAATGAAGGGAAAAAATTTAAGTGACTCTCTGTCCTGACAAGTGATTCCAATATATGCACCACAGACCCGTGAAAGACCAAAGAGGGGATTCTGGGAATTCACATATGAACCAAATATTATCTGTAGATTTAATAATATACTTCATACTCATATGAACTATTATATTTCATATGTTCATAGATGCACTGAAATTCAACCTTACTGAATCTGTAGAATGTCTATTTCTCACATCAATACATACTACAAGTAAAGCACTAACATGGAGGTCTTCAAACACTTATTCCCCTACGTCATTGCCTGTAGGTTGCTTCAATTGGAATATCTTCTGCTACCTTTCTGCAATATGTAGAAGTGCTAAGCACAGTACGTAGCATTCAATTAATAGAAGTTCTATTACATATTCCTATTTCTCTGCTATGGCTTTTATTACATGCTAAACTACCCCTTTCCTAAGCTACTATCAAACCAGTGCTTTGTGCTTTCTTATATCATTCAGATCCCAGAACATAACTAAAGTTATAAGGTAAATAAAACAGTGAGGGCTTCCCTCGTGGTGCAGTGGTTAGGAATCCACCTGCCAATGCAGGGGACATGGGTTCGAGCCCTGGTCTGGGAAGATCCCACATGCCGCAGATCAACTAAGCCTGTGCCCCACAACTACTGAGTCCGCGCGCCACAACTACGGAAGCCCGCACGCCCTAGAGCCCATGCTCCACGACAAGAGAAGCCACCACAATGAGAAGCCCACGCACCACAACGAAGAGTAGCTACCGCTCGCTGCAACTAGAGAAAGCCTGCGTTCAGCAACAAAGACCCAATGCAGCCAAAACTAAATAAATAAAATAAAAAATAAATTAAGCAGTGAAATACCAAAGTCAAATATGCTCTTTACACAGGAGGGCTGTGTAAAAGCTATTTCAGCTAAACATTGAGGCCTTCTGCAAATATAAGATTAAGATTACTAGTTAAGTGTGGCATTCCCAGTCTGTGACTGACCTTCAGGAAATCATTTAATGTCTGCTAAGGTGTCTATGACTGCTTCATAATAATCCTCTCAGAAAATAAAGTCAACAAATAACTTAATTATCACTATAAAATACACTACAAAAAGCAGAGCTATTATTTATAGTTAAACTATTAGTTGTTTAATGGTAATTGAGTTTACCTCAAAGAATTATTCTCTACTTTTTGTCTGCCAAGTTCACTTTCGGTATCCATTGCCTTTCTTGCTAGTGATTTCATTTCTTTTTCCACAGTGGTTATGGTTTCCTTCATCAAAGTCATATTTGACATTTGTTCCATACGTTCATCATCGAGCTATACAAGCAGAATGACAAAGTTACTGCCATCACTAAAAACGTTTCAGTAATCTTCCTAAAGAGACATCCTTTCTCTGTACAAACCGGTATATAAGATTCACACAATGAGATGATCAGATTAGACTTAAACGTTGCAGGAGGCTGTACGGACAAGGCGACCGTGGAGCAGGAACTCAGACAAGCCACTGCACAGCTTTTCCATAAAGCCTATCACAGTATACATATCTATATTTTCAGTCTGGTTCAGCTGGACTATAGCACACACAGCTTATTTGCAAAAGGATTTCTTATTTGTTGCTCAGCATTAACAAATTACATATATAAAGTGGGATTATGAAAAATAATGTTTTTCTCCTGTCTACTGCTTTTTCTAAAACTCATTATAACAACATAAAACAGATGAATTCAGAAATATAATCAATTAAATTTGGTTAAAGGAAAGTTGAATTCCCTTAATTCTGTTTATATAGTAAAAACACTTCAAATATATATGCATAGCATCTCAAATCCTTGATTAGTAAAAAGGTGATGCTTCTCAATGAAATTCAGTTTAAATACATTTCATTAATTGCCATTTCATTATAATTTTCTCTACCCTAGCTACTCTTTAGGTAGAATAAGCCAGTTTTTCTATCCCTGGCAATGTTATCGTTTATGAAACAGGGAGATGACAAAGTTGCTAAAATCCCTTAGAATGCATCCCTAATGGTTTATTTAAAAGAACACACTTTGCAACCTAACACAAAAAAAGACTTCACTCACATTTTTTAGAAGGAAATAAATAATGAAAAAGTGACTATTTACACCATACATACTACCATAAATATATTAGGATTACAAACACTATCATAAAAAACCAACTTCTCGGGGCTTCCCTGGTGGCGCAGTGGTTGAGAGTCCGCCTGCCAATGCAGGGGACATGGATTCGTGCCCCGGTCTGGGAAGATCCCACATGCCACGGAGCAGCTGGGCCTGTGAGCCATGGCCGCTGAGCTTGTGTGTCTGGAGCCTGTGCTCCGCAACGGAAGAGGCCACAACAGTGAGAGGCCCGTGTACCACAAAAAAACAAAAACAAAAACAAAAAACAAAAAACCAACTTCTCTGAACACAGAAAAGGGGGAAAGGAGGGAACCGCTGAGAGTTTATAGCCGAAAGTGCAAAAGTGATTTTTCTTTACATTATGAACTGTACACTCCAGCTCCTCTATCCTTTGTTCCAAGTGAGCCTTCTCATTAAATGCTGTCTCTTGGGCAATCTGTTTAAAAAACAAAAACAAAACAGAGCGCTTTCAATGTCACTGCATGGTGTCTCACAAATGCTCGTATAGATAAAATTCTTCCAAACCTTCAGCCTTTCCCTTAGACTATCTCGTTCTGTGGTCATTCTTCGTAAATCAGTGAAGGCCACATCTCTCTCAGTCTCCACCCGCCGGAGGATGGCATGTGCTGTTGTTGATTTAGGAGATTTACAGCTTTTCATCATTTCTCGTCGAAGTCGGGCAATTTCTTCCTGTGCCTATTATTTAAATACACAGATAGACTTTTATTTAACAAGCTTTAGAACAGAAATAAATACAGCTATCTTATATCCAGCCAGTTAAAATGCAAACCTATATTAATATGCATGCGGCAGGATAATGGTATAATTCTTTAATGAGTTTACACATATAAATGCAAATGATTCCCCCATATGTAAATGAATGTCTACAAATAGAAGCTTGGTTTACAATGTCTTTGCCAAAAATTTAAAAAAAAATTAATTTGGAAGCAGTCAATGAAAGAGACAGTGTTTTACTAAGAAATATATATGGTACTCCATCTATTTTTTTTTAGACTTTTTTTTTTTAACATCTTTATTTGGAGGATAATTGCTTTACAATGTGTGTCAGTTTCTGCTGTATAACAAAGTGAAACAGCTATATGTATACAAATATCCCCATATCCCCTCCCTCTTGCGTCTCCCTCCCACCCTCCCTATCCCACCCTTCTAGGTGGTCACAAAGCACTGAGCTGATCTCCCTGTGCTATGCAGCTGCTTCCCACTAGCTATCTATTTTACATTTTAGTGTATATATGTCCATGCCACTCTCTCACTTTGTCCCAGCTTACCCTTCTGCCTCCCCATGTCTTCAAGTCCATTCTCTACATCTGCATCTTTATTCCTGTCCTGTCCCAAGGTTCTTCAGAACAATTTTTTTTTTTAGATTCCATATATATGTGTTAGCATACGGTATTTGTTTTTCTCTTTCTGACTTACTTCACTCTGTATGACAGACTCTAGGTCCATCCACCTCACTACAAATAACTCAATTTCATTTCTTTCTATGGCTGAGTAACATTCCATTGTATATATGTGCCACATCTTCTTTATCCATTCACCTGTCAGTGGACACTTAGGTTGCTTCCATGTCCTGGCTATCATAAATAGTGTTGCAATGAACCATGTTTCTTTTTGAATTATGGTTTTCTCAGTAGTGGGATTGCTGGGTCATATGGCAGTTCTACTTTTAGATTTTTAAGGAACCTCCATACTGTTCTCCATAGTGGCTGTATCAATTTACATTCCCACCAACAGTGCAAGAGGGTTCCCTTTTCTCCACACCCTCTCCAGCATTTATTGTTTCTAGATTTTTTGATGATGGCCATTCTGACTGGGTGTGAGGTGATACCTCATTGTAGTTTTGATTTGCATTTCTCTAATGATTAGTGATGTTGAGCATCCTTTCACGTGTTTGTTGGCAATCTGTATATCTTCTTTGGAGAAATGTCTACTTAGGTCTTCTGCCAATTTTTGGATTGGGTTAGTTTTTTTTTTTTTTGATATTGAGCTGCATGAGCTGCTTGTATATTTTGGAGATTAATCCTCTGTCAGTTGCTTCGTTGGCAAATATTCTCTCCCATTCTGAGAGGTGTCTTTTCGTCTTGCTTATGGTTTCCTTTGCTGTGCAAAACCTTCATTAGGTGCCATTTGTTTACTTTTATGTTATTTCCATTTCTCTAGGATGAGGGTCAAAAAGGATCTTGCTGTGATTTATGTCATAGAGTGTTCTGCTTATGTTTTCCTCTAAGAGTTTTATAATGTCTGGCCTTACATTTAGGCCTTTAATCCATTTTGAGTTTATTTTTGTGCATGGTTTTAGGAACTGTTCTAATTTCATTCTTGTACATGTAGCTGTCCAGTTTTCCCAGCACCACTTATTGAAGAGGCTATCTTTTCTCCGCTGTATAGTCTTGTCTCCTTTATCAAAGATAAGGTGACCATATGTGCATGGGTTTATCTCTGGGCTTTCTATCCTATTCCACTGATCTATATTTCTGTTTTTGTGCCAGTACCATACTGTCTTGATTACTTTAGCTTTGTAGTATAGTCTGAAGTCCAGAAGCCTGATTTCTCCAGCTCCGTTTTTCTTTCTCAAGATTGCTTTAGCTGTTGTCTTTTGTGTTTCCATATAAATTGTGAAATTTTTTGTTCTAGTTCTGTGAAAAATGCCACTGGCAGTTTAATAGGGATTGCATTGAATCTGTAGATTGCTTTGGGTAGTATAGTCATTTTCACAATGTTGATTCTTCCAATCCAAGAACATAGTATATCTCTCCATCTATTTGTATCATCTTTAATTTCTTTCATCAGTGTCTCATAGTTTTCTGCATACAGGTCTTTTGTCTCCGTAGGTAGGTTTATTCCTAGGTGTTTTACCTTTTTGTTGCAATGGTAAATGGGAGTGTTTCCTTAACTTCTCTTTCAGATTTTTCATCATTAGTGTATAGGAATGCAAGAGATTTCTGTGCTTTAATTTTGTATCGTGCTACTTTACCAAATTCATTGATTAGCTCTAGTAGTTTTCTGGTAGCATCTTTAGGATTCTCTACGTATAGTATCATGTCATCTGCAAACAGTGACAGTTTTATCTCTTCTTTTCTGAGTTGGATTCCTTTTATTTCTTTTTCTTCTCTGATTGCCGTGGCTGAAACTTCCAAAACTATGTTGAAAGACAGTGGCAAGGGTGGGCAACCTTGTCTCGTTCCTGATCTTAGAGGAAATGCTTTCAGTTTTTCACCATTGAGAATGATGTTGGCTGTGGGTTTACTCCATCCATTTTGTAAAATTTGAATTCAGCACAACTCAGGTAGAATACTGGTTTAAAAAATATCATAGCGTTCCAGTCTTTCTCTCCAAAATGTATATGCCATTTCCATGTCCTGGCTACTTTTACCCTGACAGAAGGGCCCATCAATCCTTACTGACAACCCAACAAACTCTTCACACACTTGTTCAACAACCATCCTCGGGTTCCAAATCTATTCTATATCTACAGATGATTTCATATCCTACTTTTTGAATCCTACTTTTGTTTCACATCCTACTTTTTTTTGAATATCATCCTCTCCACTGACTCTTTCTCTACTTCTTCAACCATGCACACAACCCCCATATCTTGAAAAACTGTCACTAAATCCTGCTGCCCCATTTACCATCAAATGTCTCTCTTTCCTTTGACAGGCTTTTTTTTTTTTAGTGCCATGGATTGTACATCTTGACTGTTCCTTACCTCCCACTCTCTCTCCCCAGTCTAACCTGGCTCCCACACCCACCACTCTGCAGAATTTCACGTAATGACCTCACCAAATCTAATGGCCTCTTCTCAGTTCCTGTTCTTGATATTTCGGCAACACTTGCCATTGCCTTCAACACTCTCCTTGAGATTCCTTCCTTCCTTGGGCGTATAACAATGTTCTGCCTTAGTTTCCTGTCTTCTTTATCTCTTTCAAAGGTTCCTCTACCAATTGAATAAAACTTCCCAAGATTCCATCTTGACTTCTCTGTTACTCTATTTATAGCTTTCTCATTCAGAAACTTCATCCATTCTGAAGGCTCAAAACAGACGACTTCTCAATCTACATACTCAGCTCTTGCCTCTCTCCCCACTCCAGTCCCACATTTCTTACTGCCTGATGGTAGTTACTACCTGATGTACCGCCATCATCTTACTCTATCTCTCTGAAACCAAACACATCTTTTCTCTCAAACCACTGATGACTTTCCTGTTTCTTTTTCTATTACCACAATTCTTCAGTCATTCAAAACAGAACTTCAGTGATCTCCATTTGTCCCTCCTTTGTGCTAAAGTCAAATCTTGTTAAGTCTTCCTTTTCAGTGTCTTTTGCATCTGTCCCTATCTTTATTTCCACTGATCGCACCCTAGATTAGTCCCTTAATGCTTCATGCATGGACTACTGTTAACAGCCTTCTAAAGAGTCCATGGGGACTTCCCTGGTGGTGCAGTGGTTAAGAATCCGCCTGCCAATGCAGGCGACACGGGTTTGAGCCCTGGTCTGAGAAGATCCCACATGCCACAGAGCAACTAAGCCCGTGGACCACAACTACTGAGCGTGCATGCCACACGTACTGAAGCCCACACGCCTAGAGCCCATGCTCAGCAACAAGAGAAGCCACAGCAATGAGAAGCCCACACACTGCAATGAAGAGTAGCTCCCGCTCACTGCAACTAGAGAAAGCCCACGCTCAGCAACAAAGACCCAATGCAACCAAAAATATAAACAAATAAATTAATTAATTAAAAAAAAAAAAAGAGTCCATGGTTTCCCCCTCCTCCAAATCTCCTGAAGGAGAAATTGTTATATAAGATGATAACATAGAAAGATTATGTAAGAGATAATAAAGAACTGTTACCAGATTAAAATTGTAAAAATGTAGATTTCATCATATTTCTTCCACTTTAAAAAAAAAACAAACAGACTGTCCATTGCTTATAAGAAAGCAAAGTATAAACCTCCTATAGGGCCCTCTGAACAGCTTCTACCATGTAGTCTAGAAATTGGCAAACTATATATAGTTCACAGGCCAAATCCAGCCTGCCTATTTTTGTAACTCTGTAAGCTGAAAATGTTTTTTATATTTTTAAATGGTTAAAAAAAAATCAAAACAAGATGAATATTTCACAACAGGTAAAAAGAATATGAAACTCAAATTTCAGTGTTCATAAATAAATTATACTGGAACACAGCCAAACTCATTCATTTGTATATTATCTATAGCTGCTTTCACACTACAACAATAGAGTTGAATAGCTGTGTCAGAAGTCACATGGCCTGCAAAGCCCAAGCTATTTCTTATCTGGGCCTTTACAGAAAATGTTTTCAGACTCCTGCTCTAGTCTAGTCTACCTCTCAAGCCCTTACTCCACTGACATATACTTTTATTCTAGTCATAAACTGATCCATTTATGTACTGACTTTCCCACCTTTATCCTTTGCTTCATACCATTCCTTTAGTCTGGAATGTTCTTTCTTACCCCTTTCAAGATAAAAGAAACCCCATTCATTCTTCAGGACTCAAACTCCACATCGTCTAGCAAAGATCTTGATAACCATAACTAAAAGTACTCACCTCTTTTATTTCTTACAGTATCTTCTAGACTACTTACGCTAAAGTAACAAAAAGTAAATACAAGATAATATATTTTATCTCCCCAACTAGACTGCAAACATATAAAACAGTGTCTGGTTTATTTTTTCTATCTTTTAGAGTAGCAAGTCCAGAACCCTGCACTTAGTAGCTGTAATTCTTAATAAAATTTGATATTTTTAAAATAAATTATATTGGTGATGTATGGGGTTTATTTGTTGAGTCAAGAAGCCATTTGATTAATAAGGGTTATATAATCTTAAGCTAAAAATAGAGATAAACTACAAACTAATTTTACTCTCTATATTAAATTATATGGCAATTCCTAAAGTGACTGACAGTACATCAAAGTGATGTGTTTGTATTTTTTAACCCCCAAGTCCAAATTTTTTACCTTGAACTCACCACACCCTATCATTTAACACCTTCCCCATTTCTTATTCCAAAAATCAGACTATTCCGATGCATGCGTATGAGCTTTTTCGGATACGGGGATAACGTGTGTGCATGTGTGTGTGTGTGTGTGTACACATACACAAATACATTACATTTCATTAAGAATATCATAAGAACAAAGGCAATTCCCAAATGTTAGATTAATTTGATTGACAGATTTAAGCATTCTCATAGAACTTAAAGAATTACTTATCTCTAGAATTGTTAGTATTTATGTATTTTGTTTACTTATAAATAAGTTTACCTGCTCATACAGAAAAAAGCTCTTGTCTCTCTCAGATGTGAGAACCTTGACATTACCCTGAATTTCTGCCAAATGACGCTCATATTTTTCCAGCATGCATTTGAGCTCTTCACGGTCTCTCGTTGTCTTCAAAAGCTCTACATCACACTTTGTACCCTACAATTATTACATAAGAAATCTGAATAAACAACAAGGTCCTTCTGTAGAGCACAGGGAACTATATTCAATATCCTGTGATAAACCAAAATGGAAAAGAATATGAAAAAGAATACATATGTATAACTGAGTCACTTTGCTATACAGCAGAAATTAAACAGAACATTGTAAATCAACTATACTTCAATAAAATTTTTTAAAAAAGAAATCTGAAATTATTCTTTGACATGTGTTACTGATAGAAAGGTGCTACTGATGGCAGCACACGATCTCTAGTTAAGCAAACATGACGATATAATGAAATGATGAAAAAAGTTTAAAAATCGCCTCTCTTTTAAACAACTTCATCCCAAATTGCTCCACATTTGTATGATTACCCCCAACCACTACTAATGCTGGGGATAAAGGCCAATTTCAACGGTCCACTGTGCTATCAAAGAGAGCTCTGTCTCCCATCCTCGTTGGTATACCAATTCATGCCAAATTAAAAGGAATTATTTCCAGATTAGATAAATCAAAGAATAAAAGTCACTGAGCAACAAACTCCAAAGTATTTATAAGTTTCCAAAACCTACCCGGGAAGATGGAGATGGGCGTCTTGGGCTTTTAGATCTACTTCTGATCATCTTTCTCAAATTTTGAGCTTCTCTCTTGTAGTATTCTCTGTCTGCTTCTAAAGTTTTGACAAAGGAATCAAGTCTGGAAGGAGATTTATTTTGTGCTTTTTCAGTCTCTAAAATTATCTTGCCAAGGAGGAAAAAATTAGGCCATTATTTCAAGCTAAACTATAGCATCATTTTCTAAATGAAAGTTGAAAGCAAACAGGATCCTTAAAAATAATAAATTTGGTATTTTGAAAATAATTCAAAAAATAATAATTCATCAATACTTTTTAAAAAGCAGTTAGACACCTTTCTTTTCCAGCATTTCTGAATGTAGTGTATTTTTATTTCACTGAAAATGTCCCTACATTTACTCAATAATTTGAAGAAAAAATAGTAAAGAAATTTCAGAGAGGCCAGAATTGTTTCTTGTATCAGATCTAGTAACAAATCCTAAAAATGGAATTAATTTGCTTAGAGAAACTTGTATGCTACTATTAAAGCACCTGTTCATAGCGTTCAATTTTGTTCAATAATCATTCAATGAATGAATAAATTAAATGAATGCTGGATATTCTATACGTATATATACTTTCAAGTGCATTTCCATTCACTTTAATATATTTAGAAACATTTGTTTTACAATATTTATTTTACCAATACTTTATTGGGAAAAAAGTACGGATATTTTAGAGAGGATGTTTCAAATATTTTAAATGATAACACTAAAATGTCTAATCAGAGCAATTTTCATTTCACATTGTTAAAGAGAACATATTACTCAGAACTAAGTAACAACATTTGACTTTAAAATATTTATTATTAAGAGGAATAAATGTGTACACAAATACATCTTACATTTTGAGAATTAAATTACTCACAGCCGTCATTTTAATCAAGTAACAGCTAAGAGCATTAATAAAACCAACCAAAAGTTCTCTCCAGCTCTAGGAAAGAAAGAAGTAATGATGAAATAGAGCAAGAATAGCATCGCTCTTACGGATGGGAGTACCCCTGGGCATCAAGCAGAGCGTGCTGATTTTAGAAAACAAACATTTTTTACTGTTCACAAAATGCATGAGAGCCAAAACATATGTACAATTTTTGCTGTCCTACTAACAGAATAAAAATGATTCCTTAATATATATTTATGAAAAATGTACTTACAGATCTGAGTCTTTTTATTGTATCTTCCAATACTATTATATTATTTTGCTGGCAAATGAGTTCAATCTGAAAAACAAGCCAGAAAAAATTGTTATTTAGGTGTAAAATGTTTAAACTGATTTCACTGGAAAGAGAGCATCAAAAACAGGAGCTGCTTAAAAATAAAAACATGCAGACAGTGAATACTTTATGAAAGAAAAGATAATCCACTCTTATGTTTACCTACTTTTGATGGTAAAAGAACCTAGAATGAAATGAAGCAGTTCCTTTAAATTGTCTAATGTTTTGTATAAAATACTAATTGATTTTATTTTGTCAAATTGCTCCTCATAAACTGGAACAAACTGTTAATACTAATTATAATTTTGAAGATGATAATGCGGAAGAGTCAAAAGAATGACTAGAATAAGTTTTCCCAAGTCACCATAGTCAGAAGTGATTGCTCTTTCCTCTGAATTCTTTTAATAGTTTAGTTCAATCCAACCCACAAAATACTTTTTGTATCAGTTTTATAACATTGTCTTAAAAGTCTTACAGTATAGCCACCTGCAATCATATATCTAGTCTATGACTAGATTGTACCTTCCTGGAGGATAGTGACTATGTTTTTATGTAAAGCTGTAAATCTCTTTGTTAAAAGTTGGCATATTAGTTTAATGGATTTCTCAATTCGTAAACCTCCCCCTTGTTATTCTAATCACAAATGTCTCCTGTTATATTTTAAATTTGAATTTTCTGCAATTATTCCTTCTCATTTGTTCTTTAGACCAAAGTTCTAAGATTTCTCTGGCAGTTATATTTTAGTTTATGATATACTAAGGGGTGTTATGGTATAGAATATAACTTACATACAGTTTGGATAAGGTTATATATGGTTTTGGATAATTTGGATAATTTTTCAATGCTTTAATGTGTACTACTATGTAGACAGTAAAAAAAATGGATCTATACTGAATTCTGTGCAAAGATGTCCATATATATTAAGTATAAAAACTCACACTGCCAAAAATTTTATCTAGTATGACACATTCTTGTAAAAAATAAATTCATACACACATATCCTAGATACAGATGGAACATAACCAATAAGTAAATTGCGCAAGATAGATTATGTCTAGGTATAGCAAGGTGTGATTAACAGTACATATTATTTTCTTCATTATACTCTTCTATTAAAAAAATATGTATTACTTTTATAAAGATAAAAACATTAATGCTTATTCCACTCTGAAAAACAAACTTATAACTGGCTCAAATGAAAAGATGCCAGCCCAGTGCTTTCATTTATTTGACAATTGTTTAATGAGTGTCTACTATGTGTCTGACATTGTGTTATTTGCTGGCTATAGCAGTGAATAAAACAGACAGAAACGTCTACCCTCATGGAGCTTACATTCTCGTTGAAAAGAGAAAAATAAAAGATAATAGGTAAAGTATATATCAGATAGTCATTGTGTCATTCAAAAATATATAATGAGTACTCACATCTGTTCTATACTTAAGATTTTTAAAAAGGGAATAAAATAGACAAAGATCCTTGCCTTTGGACAGCTTACATTCCAGCTGGATAGACAACAAAAAATAAACCTAACGAATAAATTACATACTACATTAGAAAAAAAGAGCAATATCCTTAAGAATATTGGGAGTGTTTATGAAGGAATAGGCTGGAATTTTAAAGGGGGTGATCAGGGAAGTCCTCACTGAGGGAGTCAACCATGTAAAAATTCGGGAGAATATTCCAGGCAGAACATTCAGCTATAGCAAAAGGCAAAAGATTGTCTGCTAAATTCCAAGGAATAGTAAGGAGGTCAGTGTGGCTGCAGCAGAGGGAAGGAGGAGGAAAGTAGTAGGAAAGTGCTAGAGAAAAATGAATCAGGGAGAGAGAGGGGGAATAAGCATGTGTGGTTGGGGGTGTAGGTCAGAAACTGATACAGGCTTTACGCCTTGTCTTCCTCATAGTAGGTTCTGAAGCATTTTTGACCGAATCACATACAAAGTAATAGTAATGACAAGAGCTACCAGAGATCCAGTCCAATAATGGCCCCATGTTAATTAAAGATATAAACTGTATGAAGAAATAGTAACGGTAAAATTGCAACTCTGTTTCTTCATATTTCACAAACTTGTGTTCAGTAATCTGGGAAACATTGCATTAAGTCATGAATGATAACAACTCAAGAAGAAAAAATCAAAGAAGGCTTACGGTTGTGGAAGCTTTAAAATATGTCCCAAAATTCTGATACTCTTTCCTTCAAAAGATGGAGCTTAATTTCTCTGCCCCTTAAGTGTGGTCTATACTTAGTGACTCACTTCTAAAGAACAGGATATGGTGGAAGTGACGGTATGTAACTCTTGAGACTGGATCATAACAGGCACTGGAAATTCTTCCTTGTTGTCTCTTTTGGATCACTGGCTCCAATGGGAAGCCAGATGCCATAAAGAATACATCAAGAGACTTCCCTGGTGGCGCAGTGGTTAAGAATCCGCCTGCCAATGCAGGGGACACAGGTTTGAGCTCTGGTCTGGGAAGATCCCACATGCCGCAGAGCAACTAAGCCCGTGCGCCACAACTACTGAGCCTGCGTTCTACAGCCTGCAAGCCACAACTACTGAGCCCACGTGCCACAACTACTGAAGCCTGTGTACTACAACTACTGAGCCTGCACTCTAGAGCCCACGAGCTACAACTACTGAGCCTGCACTCTAGAGCCTGAGAACCACAACTACTGAGCCCACGTGCCGCAACTACTGAAGCCCGCGTGCCTAGAGCCTGTGCTCCACAAGAGAAACCACCTCAATGAGAAGCCCACGCACTGCAATGAAGAGTAGCCCCCGCTCACCGCAACTAGAGAAAGCCAACGCGCAGCAACGAAGACCCAATGCAAACAAAAGTAAATAAATAAATAAACTTATATTTTTAAAAAAAGAATATATCAAACAACCTAGGGAGAGTTTCACATGTCAAGGAACTAAGCTTCCTGTCAAAAGCCAAGAGCCATCTGAATAAGTCATCTTAACAGCAAATCCTCCAGTACCAATCAAGCCATGACTGCAGCCTGGCCATCACCTCGATTACAATTTCCTGAGAAACCATGAACTAGAACTACTTAGTTAAGCTGCACTTAAAACTGTGAGATATAAATGTTTGTTGTTTGAAGTCATTAAGATTTAGGGGTAACTTGTTACATAGTGATAGATAATACAATAGCAAATCCTCAAAACATTTTCATGGAATGAATGATGGAAGAAGTTACTCAGTGGACTTTAAAAATATGACTAAAAGTAAACTCTTCTGAGTAAATAAATTTAATACTATCTCAATTCTAGACAAACAGCAGTTTTAGCCTCAGACTCTACCTCCACATATCTAAAGAATAATCTCAAATAGTACAGGGACCCAAACATTCTCAGCTCTCAAATTAGAAACTCTCTTGTTTCAAGTCTCATCTCACACATCAGACAAGGAATCTCTCCCCAGTGACTGGATGCCTAAACTGTACACCCAATGACTTCATGATGATAACAACACGCACTGGTATTCACATTCCCAGCACCTTTCACGCATCTTTCTAATCCCCATTCTACCTGGAACATCCCCTTACTGAGGTTGGTGTTTTCATTTCAGGGCATTTTACCAACACAAAGGACCTATTTCCATTTTGTCCTCTCTTTATTGACTTTCCAATGTTTTCCCTGCATCAGCAATGTTATCTCTACCCTAAGACTACAGTCCACCTCTTCTACAAATAGCTTTCCAATTCTCGAATACACCAAACATTCCAAATCATATATATATATATGGATATCTATTTCCTAGAAACACTCTTTTCTGAGCTAGGCAGAATTTCCATCTATGAATTTAATATTTTCAGTTTTAGGTAAATCCTAGCTCTTTTATTTTAGATGTTCTGCATTCCTGAAATTCTTCCTTTTGATAGCAGAGGATTCACCCTCAAAGAGTACTCACTCTCTCTCTAGAACACAGACCCTAACAACACTTTAAAATTGATGACTTCTAAACCAGGCATTCTCTTTATGGGAATTTGGCCAACTAGGCTTCCCACAGTCTGGGAAGGAGTGCTGTTAATTTTAAATTTGAAGAAGAAAACAAGAAAGACATAATAAAACATCAATCCAGTGTTTTTTGACAATTTTTATAATTAAGACTGAACTCAATTTACCATTAAACTGTGAATGAATGATAACTATTATTAAAAAAGAAACAATACAAACAAAAAAGTTTGTTGAGAATGTTTAAAATAGTTAAGTTACTTTTAAATACCCTTCAAATACTTTGGTAACAACTATTACAAGATAAATAATTTGCAAGTTAAAAACAAATCATTCTTATCTACTCTCTCAAATAGTTCTCCTAAGGACCTCCTCCAGGCAACACAATCTTCCTCCGGGAAGATTGTGTCCTTATATTAAAGTAATAAACTTCATGTATTTAAATATTCCATTATTCAGACTTTTCATTAATACAGAGTTATCCTTTACACACTCTAAATAGTGAGGCTACTGTATGTAAACAAATACCATCCTAGTGCTCATTAACGAGGCTCTTAGGTTTCAAATTACTGTAACAAATAATGTCTTCAGTAACACTTAGGTTTATAGCCTGATCATTTAAGTGCTTTATCATATGCTACCAAGAGTACCATATAATATGCTTTATTAAATTATTATAATAAATAATATATTTTTATTTTATTATATTATATAATAATATATGCTTTATTATATTATATATGCTACCAAGAGTATATTAAAAGGATGTGTATGAAATAACATGTAATAACAATTAGCTTTGGGAAACTACCATCTTACAGACACAATTTACTAATTTGGTGATTAATAAAATCAAGATGAATAAGCACATGTTATCACTTAAAATTTCAACAGGTTGTTTTCTGGCTTTAATATATACCATGTGTCTTGCCTGTAAGCCATTAGACAACAATGAGAAATCAAAGTCTTCATTTTATAGTAGTGTTTAAATTCCTAGTTTCTAAAGGTCATGGTAGGGTACTAAAATTTAATCAAGAAATAAAATGTTTATCAAAATATCATAAAGCTATAGTTATTAAAATAATACGGTAGGGGCATAGAAGATGGCAAATGAATCAATGAAACCAAATCGTCCAGAAACATATCCATGCACGTACAAGAATTCAGTAGCTGTTAAAATGGCGCTTTAAATCAGTGACTGAAGAAAGGACTATTCAACCATACCTCATACTAGAACAAAAAGAAATTCCAGAAGGATTAAAACTTTAAATATACATGTTAAGAATTCTTTAAAGAAAACTGTAGAAAATATTCTTGTAGTTCTTGAGGTGAGAAGGCCTTCCTAAACAAGGTTCAAAACTAGGTGGAGAGGGCTTCCCTGGTGGTGCAGTGGTTGAGAGTCCGCCTGCCGATGCAGGGGACACGGGTTCGAGCCCCGGTCCGGGAAGATCCCACATGCCGCAGAGTGCCTGGGCCCGCGAGCCGTGGCCGCTGAGCCTGCGCATCCGGAGCCTGTGGTCCGCAACGGGAGAGGCCACAACAGTGAGAGGCCCACGTATCCCCCCCGCCCAAAAAAAAACCTTAGGTGGAGATAGAGGGTTTTTAGGGCAGTGAAATTACTGATACTATAATGGTAGGTACATGTCATTTTACATTTGTTCAAATCCATAGCATGTACAACACCAAGAGTGAACCCTAATGTAAACTATGGACTCTGGGTGATCATGATATGTCAATTCTTTTTTTAAATAAATTTATTTATCTATTTATTTATTTATTTTTGGCTGCATTGGGTCTTCGTTGCTGTGCACGGGCTTTCTCTACTTGTGGCGAGCGGGGGCTACTCTTTGTTGTGGTGAGCGGGCTTCTCATTGCAGTGGCTTCTCTTGTTGTGGAGCATGGGCTCTAGGCACACAGGCTTCAGTAGTTGTGGCACATGGGCTCAGTAGTTGTGGCTTGCAGGCTCTAGAGTGCAGGCTCAGTAGTTGTGATGCATGGGCTTAGTTGCTCCGCAGCATGTGGGATCTTCCCAGACCAGGGCTCGAACCTGTGTCCCCTGCATTGGCAGGCGGATTCTTAACCACTGTGCCACCAAGGAAGTCCCAATATGTCAATTCTTTATCATAAAATGTAACAAATGTGCCACTTTGGTGGGGGATTGTGGATAATGGGGGAGACTAGGCATGTGTGGGGGCAGGGAGTATATGGGAAATCTCTGTTACCTTCTGCTTCACGTTGTTATGAACCTAAAACTGCTCTAAAATAATAAAGTCTATTCAAATATATATTTTTAAACTTTTATTTATTTTATTTATTTTTGCTGCGTTGGGTCTTTGTTGCTGCGCGTGTGGGCTTTCTCTAGTTGCGGTGAGCAGGGGCTATTCTTCATTGCGGTGTGCAGGCTTCTCAGTGCAGTGGCTTCTCTTGTGGAGCATGGGCTCTAGGCCCGAGGGCTTCAGTAGTTGAGGCACACGGGCTCAGTAGTTGTGGCTTGTGGGCTCTAGAGCGCAGGCCCAGTAGTTGTGACACACGGGCTTAGTTGCTCTGCAGCATATGGGATCTTCCCAGGCCAGGGATCAAACCTGTGTCCCCTGCACTGGCAGGTGGATTTTTAACCACTGCGCCACCAGGGAAGTCTCATTCAAATGTTTTAAAAGGGGGTGGGACCTCAAAAAATAAAAGATCAAAACTCAGAATTCAGTAAAGATTGACAAATTTGACTACATAGAAATTTAAAAGCTTTGGTTAAAAAAACCCCACCTTTTTTAAAAGTGTGAATGTGTAAATTATAATTATATAATTATAATAAATTGTGTATGTGTGAAAACAGAAAAGAAGAATGGGGGGAGTTCCGGGAAGATGGCGGAAGAGTAAGACGCGGAGATCACCTTCCTCTCCACAGATACACGAGAAATACATCTACGCGTGGAACAACTCCTACGGAGCACCTATTGAACGCTGGCAGAAGACCTCAGACCTCCCAAAAGGCAAGGAACCCCCCACGTACCTGGTTAGGGCAAAAGAAAAAACTAAACAGAGACAAAAGAATAGGGACGGGTCCTGCACCAGCGGGAGAGAGCTGTGAAGGAGGAAAAGTGTCCACACACTAGGAGCCCCTTCGCGGGTGGAGACTTCGGGAAGCGGAGTGGGGGAGCTTGGGAGCCGCGGAGGAGAGCACAGCAACAGGGGTGCGGAGGGCAAAGCGGAGAGATTCCAGCGCAGAGGATCGGGCCGACCGGCACTCACCAGCCGAGAGGCTTGTCTGCTCGCCCGCCGGGGCGGGCGGGACTGGGAGCTGAGGCTCCGGCTTTTGTCGGAGCGCCGGGAGAGGACTGAGGTTGGCGGCGTGAACACAGCCTGCAGGGCGTTGGTGCGCCGCGGCTGGCCGGGAGAGAGTCTGGGGAGGGGTCTGGACCTGCCGAAGAGGCAAGAGACTTTTACGTCCCTCTTTGTTTCCTGGTGCACGAGGAGGGGGGATTGGGAACGCTGCTTGGGAGAGCTCCGGAGACGGGCGCGAGCCGCGGCTAAGAGTGCGGAGCCCAGAGACGGACATGGGACGCTAAGGCCGCTGCTGCCGCCGCCAGGAGGCCTGTGTGCGAGCGCAGGTCACTAGCCACACGCCCTTCTGGGGAGCCTGTGCAGCCCGCCGCTGCCGGGGTCCCGGGGTCCCGGGATCCGGGGACGGCTCCCCCGGGAGAGCGCACGGCGCGCCTCAGGCTGCAGCGTCACGCCGGCCTCTGCCGCTGCAGGCCCGCCCTGCACTCCGTGACCCTCCCTACCCCCCGGCCTGGGTGAGCCAGAGCCTCCGAATCAGCGGCTCCTTTAACCCCGTCCTGTCTGAGCAAAGAACAGACGCCCTCCGGCGACCTACACGCACAGGCGGGGCCAAATCCAAAGCTGAGCCCCTGGGAGCTGTGAGAACAAAGAAGAGAAAGGGAAATCTCTTCCAGCAGCCTCAGAAGCAGCGGATTAAAGCTCCACAATCAACTTGATATACCCTGCATCTGTGGAATACCTGAATAGACAACGAATCATCCCAACTTAAGGAGCCCTGTGGATGAAAGGCTCTTGGTGCTGCAGCCAGGACTCAGTGCTGTGCCTCTGAGGTGGGAGAGCCAACTTCAGGACACTAGTCCACAAGAGGCCTCCCAGCTGCACATAATATCAAACAGCAAAAATCTCCGAGAGATCTCCATCTCAACGCCAGCACCCAGCTTCACTCAACGACCAGCAAGCTACAGTGCTGGACATCCTATGCCAAACAACTAGCAAGACAGGAACACAACCCCACCCATTAGCAGAGAGGCTGCCCAAAATCATAATAAGTCTACAGACACCCCAAAACACACCACCAGAAGTGGACCTGCCCACCAGAAAGACAAGATCCAGCCTCATACACCAGAACACAGGCACTAGTACCCTCCACCAGGAAGCCTACACAACCCACTGAACCAACCTTAGCCACTGGGGACAGACTCAAAAACAACAGGAACTACGAACCTTCAGCCTGCAAAAAAAAAAAAAGGAGACCCCAAACACAGTAAGATAAGCAAAATGAAAAGACAGAAAAACACACAGCAGATGAAGGAGCAAGATAAAAACCCACCAGACCTAACAAATGAAGAGGAAATAGGCAGGCTACCTGAAAAAGAATTCAGAATAATGATAGTAAGGTTGATCCGAAATCTTGGAGATAGAATGGACAATAGAATGGACAAATTGCAAGAATCAGTTAACAAGGACCTAGAAGAACTAAAGATGAAACAAGCAACGATGAACAACACAATAAATGAAATTAAAAGTACTCTAGATGGGATCAATAGCAGAATAACTGAGGCAGAAGAACGGATAAGTGACCTGGAAGATAAAATAGTGGAAATAACTACTGCAGAGCAGAATAAAGAAAAAAGAATGAAAAGAACTGAGGACAGTCTCAGAGACCTCTGGGACAACATTAAACGCACCAACATTCGAATTATAGGGGTTCCAGAAGAAGAAGAGAAAAAGAAAGGGACTGAGAAAATATTTGAAGAGATTATAGTTGAAAACTTCCCTAATATGGGAAAGGAAATAGTTAATCAAGTCCAGGAAGCACAGAGAGTCCCATACAGGATAAATCCAAGGAGAAATACGCCAAGACACATATTAATCAAACTATCAAAAATTAAACACAAAGAAAAAATATTAAAACCAGCAAGGGAAAAACAACAAATAACACACAAGGGAATCCCCATAAGGTTAACAGCTGATCTTTCAGCAGAAACTCTGCAAGCCAGAAGGGAGTGGCAGGACATATTGAAAGTGTTGAAGGAGAAAAACCTGCAACCAAGATTACTCTACCCAGCAAGGATCTCATTCAGATTTGATGGAGAAATTAAAACCTTTACAGACAAGCAAAAGCTGAGAGAGTTCAGCACCACCAAACCAGCTCTACAACAACTGCTAAAGGAACTTCTCTAGGCAAGAAACACAAAAGAAGGAAAGGACCTACAATAACAAACCCAAAACAATGAAGAAAATGGGAATAGGAACACACATATCGATAATTACCTTAAATGTAAATGGACTAAATGCTCCCACCAAAAGACACAGATTGGCTGAATGGATACAAAAACAAGACCCATATATTTGCTGTCTACAAGAGACCCACTTCAGACCTAGAGACACATACAGACTGAAAGTAAGGGGATGGAAGAAGGTATTTCATGCAAGTGGAAACCAAAAGAAAGCTGGAGTAGCAATTCTCATATCAGACAAAATAGACTTTAAAACAAAGACTATTAGAAGAGACAAAGAAGGACACTACATAATGATCAAGGGATCAATCCAAGAGGAAGATATAACAATTGTAAATATTTATGCACCCAACATAGGTGCACCTCAATACATAAGGCAAATACTGACAACCATAAAAGGGGAAATCGACAGTAACACATTCATAGTAGGCGACTTTAACACCCCACTTTCACCCATGGACAGATCATCCAAAATGAAAATAAATAAGGAAACACAAGCTTTAAATGATACATTAAACGAGATGGAGTTAATTGATATTTATAGGACATTCCATCCAAAAACAACAGAATACACATTTTTCTCAAGTGCTCATGGAACATTCTCCAGGATAGATCATATCTTGGGTCACAAATCAAGCCTTGGTAAATTTAAGAAAATTGAAATTGTATCAAGTATCTTTTCTGACCACAACGCCATGAGACTAGATATCAATTACAGGAAAAGATCTGTAAAAAATACAAACACATGGAGGCTAAACAATACACTACTTAATAATGAAGATATCACTGAAGAATTCAAAGAGGAAATCAAAAAATACCTAGAAACAAATGACAATGGAGACACAACGACCCAAAACCTGTGGGATGCAGCAAAAGCAGTTCTAAGGGGGAAGTTTATAGCAATACAAGCCCACCTTAAGAAGCAGGAAGCATCTCGAATAAACAAGCTAACCTTGCACCTCAAGCAATTAGAGAAAGAAGAACAAAAAAACCCCAAAGCTAGCAGAAGGAAAGAAATCATAAAAATCAGATCAGAAATAAATGAAAAAGAAATGAAGGAAACAATAGCAAAGATCAATAAAACTAAAAGCTGGTTCTTTGAGAAGATAAACAAAATAGATAAACCACTAGCCAGACTCATCAAGAAAAAAAGGGAGAAGACCCAAATCAATAGAATTAGAAATGAAAAAGGAGAGGTAACAACTGACACTGCAGAAATAAAAGAGATCATGAGAGATTACTACAAGCAACTCTATGCCAATAAAATGGACAATCTGGAAGAAATGGACAAATTCTTAGAGAGGCACAACCTGCCAAGACTGAATCAGGAAGAAATAGAAAATATGAACAGACCAATCACAAGCACTGAAATTGAAACTGTGATTAAAAATCTTCCAACAAAGAAAAGCCCAGGACCAGATGGCTTCACAGGCGAATTCTATCAAACATTTAGAGAAGAGCTAACACCTATCCTTCTCAAACTCTTCCAAAATATAGCAGAGGGAGGAACACTCCCAAACTCCTTCTACGAGGCCACCATCACCTTGATACCAAAACCAGACAAGGATGTCACAAAGAAAGAAAACTACAGGCCAATATCACTGATGAACACAGATGCAAAAATCCTCAACAAAATACTAGCAAACAGAATCCAACAGCACATTAAAAAGATCATACACCATGATCAAGTGGGGTTTATTCCAGGAATGCAAGGATTCTTCAATATACGCAAATCTATCAATGTGATAAACCATATTAACAAACTGAAGGAGAAAAACCATATGATCATCTCAATAGATGCAGAGAAAGCTTTTGACAAAATTCAACACCCATTTATGATAAAAACCCTGCAGAAAGTAGGCATAGAGGGAACTTTCCTCAACATAATAAAGGCCATATATGACAAGCCCACAGCAAACATCATCCTCAATGGTGAAAAACTGAAAGCATTTCCGCTAAGATCAGGAACAAGACAAGGTTGCCCACTCTCACCACTCTTATTCAACATAGTTTTGGAAGTTTTAGCCACAGCAATCAGAGAAGAAAAGGAAATAAAAGGAATCCAAATCGGAAAAGAAGAAGGAAAGCTGTCACTGTTTGCAGATGACATGATCCTATACATAGAGAACCCTAAAGATGCTACCAGAAAACTACTAGAGCTAATCAATGAATTTGGTAAAGTGGCAGGATACAAAATTAATGCACAGAAATCTCTAGCATTCCTATATACTAATGATGAAAAATCTGAAAGTGAAATCAAGAAAACACTCCCATTTACCATTGCAACAAAAAGAATAAAATATCTAGGAATAAACCTACCTAAGGAGACAAAAGATCTGTATGCAGAAAATTATAAGACACTGATGAAAGAAATTAAAGATGATACAAATAGATGGAGAGATATACCATGTTCTTGGATTGGAAGAATCAACATTGTGAAAATGACTCTACTACCAAAAGCAATCTATAGATTCAATGCAATCCCTATCAAACTACCACTGGCATTTTTCACAGAACTAGAACAAAAAATTTTGCAATTTGTATGGAAACACAAAAGACCCCGAATAGCCAAAGCAATCTTGAGAACGAAAGAAGGAACTGGAGGAATCAGGCTCCCAGACTTCAGACTATACTACAAAGCTACAGTTATCAAGACGGTATGGTACTGGCATAAAAACAGAAAGATAGATCAATGGAACAGGATAGAAAGCCCAGAGATAAACCCACGCACATATGGTCACCTTATCTTTGACAAAGGAGGCAGAAATGTACAGTGGAGAAAGGACAGCCTATTCAATAAGTGGTGCTGGGAAAACTGGACAGCTACATGTAAAAGTATGAAATTAGATCACTCCCTAACACCGTACACAAAAATAAGCTCAAAATGGATTAAAGACCTAAATGTAAGGCCAGAAACTATCAAACTCTTAGAGGAAAACATAGGCAGAACACTCTATGACATAAATCACAGCAAGGTCCTTTTTGACCCACCTCCTAGAGAAATGGAAATAAAAACAAGAGTAAACAAATGGGACCTAATGAAACTTAAAAGCTTTTGCGCAGCAAAGGAAACCATAAAGAAGACCAAAAGACAACCCTCAGAATGGGAGAAAATATTTGCAAATGAAGCAACTGACAAAGGATTGATCTCCAAAATTTATAAGCAGCTCATGCAGCTTAATAACAAAAAACCAAACAACCCAATCCAAAAATGGGCAGAAGACCTAAATAGACATTTCTCCAAAGAAGATATACAGAGTGCCAACAAACACATGAAAGAATGCTCAACATCACTAATCATGAGAGAAATGCAAATCAAAACTACAATGAGATATCATCTCACACCAGTCAGAATGGCCATCATCAAAAAATCTAGAAACAATAAATGCTGGAGAGGATGTGGAGAAAAGGGAACCCTCTTACACTGTTGGTGGGAATGTAAATTGATACAGCCACTGTGGAGAACAGTATGGAGGTTCCTTAAAAAGCTACAAATAGAACTACCATATGACCCAGCAATCCCACTACTGGGCATATACCCTGAGAAAACCATAATTCAAAAAGAGTCATGTACCAAAATGTTCATTGCAGCTCTATTTACAATAGCCCAGAGATGGAAACAACCTAAGTGTCCATCATCGGATGAATGGATAAAGAAGATGTGGCACATATATACAATGGAATATTACTCAGCCATAAAAAGAGACGAAATTGAGCTATTTGTAATGAGGTGGATAGACCTAGAGTCTGTCATACAGAGTGAAGTAAGTCAGAAAGAGAGAGACAAATACCGTATGCTAACACATATATATGGAATTTAAAAAAAAAAAATGTCATGAAAAACCTAGGGGTGAAACAGGAATAAAGACACAGACTTACTAGAGAATGGACTTGAGGCTATGGGGAGGGGGAAGGGTAAACGGTGACAAAGCGATAAAGAGGCATGGACATATATACACTACCAAACGTAAGGTAGATAGCTAGTGGGAAGCAGCCGCATAGCACAGGGAGATCAGCTAGGTGCTTTGTGACCGCCTGGAGGGGTGGGATAGGGAGGGTGGGAGGGAGGGAGACGCAAGCGGGAAGAGATATGGGAATATATGTATATATATAACTGATTCATTTTGTTGTGAAGCTGAAACTGACATACCATTGTAAAGCAATTATACTCCAATAAAGATGTTAAAAAAAAAAAAAAAAAGAAGAATGGAAATATATATACTTGTTGGTAGATACCTCTGCAGAGGAAAAAAGGATTAGGGAGAAAGAGAAATGTTCTATATACAGAACATTCCCATTGCTTTGAGTTTTTACTATGACTACATATTACTTAGGAAAATTTTTGGGTAAAAATTTTTAAAAGAAATAAAATGTGAAACACAAAACAATTTAATCCTTAGAATAGACATTTAATTACAATGTCAAATCTAAAAAACTTTCAAATGAGGTAAATGAGAATGCCACTTTTTCCACTGCATTAATAACTATATGATGTTTAAAGTAGAATTAAAATCCTGATCAGTAGTTGGATGTTACCTAGACTTGTGGTGATCATTTCACAATACATACAAATATTGAATCATTATGTTGTACACCTGAATATAATTGTATACTAGTTGTACACTAATATAATGTTATATGTCAATTATACCTCAATTAAAAAAAAAAAACCTGATCAGTGATCAATCTAATACCTTTGCTTCTTCAAGTTCCTTGTTGGCAGTATCCACCACAGACTTTTTCTCTTTTTTTAGTTGCTCTGCTAGTTGGTCAATTTTAATCAGTTCTTGACAAAGATGCTCATTGTGGCTGGTTAAATCCTCTATTTGACTGCTTACCACCTCCTTACCATCCAAGAGTTTCCTAACACATTCTTCCAAGCCATGATTTGTCTGTTTGAGATCTTCAATCTGTTACAAGTAGAAAGAAAATCATCAAATTAAACTATTTCCTTAGCTTCCCTCTGAGGAGAACAACTAGGTGACTAGATTCAGGAAGGGAGGTTTGCTTCCCTGGCAAGGAGACTTAACTATATATCTTTTTTTACTTTCTGAATTTTGTACCATGTGACTGTGTTACCTATCTGAAAAAAATATACTAAGTGAAAATTTAAAGGTTTATAGCTATAATTCTCAAAACAATTTACAGCTTAATAACAAAAAAAAAACACTTAGTGTTGATATTTAACAAAACTATTAGAAAAATTGCCAAATATTTATATCTGCAGAAAAGAAACCAGTCTTGAAATTATTTAATTTAAATAATTAATATCATCAATTAGGCATTCTTTAGAATTAAGTTTCTAACTACTGTCATCAAAATATGTTAACTCTTTAGAAAAGTCCTTTGAACATATCAGTAACTTACTTGACTAAGCTAAATACCAAATCAATCAAGTATCTGCTGACTTATGCGGAGGACCACAGCTTTCTTTCCTAGCCCACTATCAAACCATCAATGGATGAAGAAAAGGGCCTTTTCTATCACGAAGGTATCCAAATGCCTTTAAAGGAAAAAAGATATGTTATACCGATTGAATAATGATAATATGTCAAGAACTATGTTAAATTCAACAGATACAAAGATAGGTTAGCTATCTGCCTCAGAGAATGTATTGTTTACTTGTGGAAATATATATACAGTATGTTAAGTGCCGTAAGAGAAATATCTGAGATAAAGGGGTGGCACAAAGCCCTTTTCCACAGGATTTGTCTCTCACTGTATATTTAACAAATATTTATTGAGCACCTACTATATTCAAGGCACTGTGTGTGCAAGATGTGAAAAGACAGAAGAAAAAAACAGTCTTGGTCTTTAAAGAGCATCTAAAATTGCTAAATCTCTTATGTAACATTATTCTTAGTTCTAACATTATTTTTGCTGTAACCTTGCCCTTTTCAAGTAACTAGAGAGAGCTCTTTCCAAACCATCAAAATCAACAAAGTTTTCTTTAAAAATATAAACTTTATTATTTGTCACTATATAAAGAAATATCCTAAAGGTCATGAATTATATATAACTAACTATACCACAATGACATTTATTATACTCAAGAAGCACAATAAAAGCCATTATTTTAATCCAATTCTCACTTTGGTATTTTGTAAGGCACACTAACTTGTGAGATTTACAGGAAAAGAGTTTAAATTGTCAAAACCAGGAGACAAAAAAAAAACTTGAAGAATTTTTTAAAAAGCAAAAACGCAAACTGTAAATGCACTTATTTCTGTAGTTGAGCCTTTTATCACAACCAGGCTGAATTTCAGCAATACCTCTTACTCTCTTCTTTTTTGGCATTCTCCCAACTACAGCTAAAAATTCTTTGAAAATGCAAATTTGAAGTAATTCCTGTAGCCTTATGGTGCTTCATTACACTGAGAATAAGATGAACAAATACCATTTGTGGTCCCAGGCCTACTGCCCTGCCCAAGCCCTCTCCACCATCTCCAATATACACCTAAGCTCTAGACATGCTGTAAGAAACTTGCTAAACTCATTTTAAAACCTGTTAGGAAATTTATTGAAAATGTTATATACTATATCACAGAACCCTCTCTATAAGAATCCTCAGGGGGCTTCCCTGGTGGTGCAGTGGTTGAGAGTCCGCCTGCTGATGCAGGGGACACGGGTTTGTGCCCGGGTCCAGGAGGATCCCACATGCCGCGGAGCGGCTAGGCCCGTGAGCCATGGCCACTGAGCCTGCGCGTCCGGAGCCTGTGCTCTGCAGCAGGAGAGGCCACAACAGTGAGAGGCCCGCGTACCACAAAAAAAAAAAAAAAGAATGCTCAGGGAAAACTTCGCTCAGGTCTCAATTTCAGAAAAACATGTGCTTCTTTTGTATACCTGGCTTGTTTTTATTCTTTGTACCGTGAATTACTTTACAATTTCCTTGTTGCTTTTGCCTGTAGTAATTTTAAAGAAATCTGCAGCTCACCTCTAGCAACTAGCAACAGAAACCATGCAATGATTTCCTGTTTGCTCTTCTTATCCATGCTTTCACTGTTTCTTTACTTTCCCGCACTCTTATTACCTCTTTTCATTACTAGCATTTTTTTAACTATAGGGATAAACAAACTTCAATTTATCTATCTTTTTGTCTTTGTTCATGGCTTCAACAGTGCCACGTCTCTGAGCAACAAGAACATGCTAAAAATGTTTCCTGACCTCCCACCAGGAAAGGTTACACATGCTTTTCCTCTCTGGGCTCCCATACAGCTTCTTATATATTTTTATCTTAGTATTTTATAAGATGTGTTATAATCATTTGTTTCTCTGTCTGTTCCACTAAGTTCTAAGCGACTTTAAAGGGATCATGTCTCTAATTTCTGTATCAACATACCTCTCCTTTCTGTATCATTTATTATATATCTAGCACATGATGCTCAATTATTAAATGAATAAAACAAATACATTATAAGTAAATAAATGAACACTTCCCTCACCTTGACATCAAGCCCCACTTTTACTTAATTCCAAGACACAAGTACTTTAGAAGAGGAGGTTACAAAGGATGTGGGCTTTGGACTGAGGCAGACAGGTTTAAACCCTGCTGCAGTTCCTCACCAGTCACTTAACCTCGGACAATTTACCATATTTTCTTGATCCTAAGAGATGCATCTGACTTCAGAAAAAAATAAATGGAAGCTTCTTGAGTTTCATCTGTTAAATGGAGAGAATACCTACAATTTTCAGGGTGTAGTTAGAGAGATATAAAAGTTCAAGTAAAATTTTTGGCAGACAATAGGTACTCAAAAATTAGCTTTTATTAAAAAAAAAAACTTGCCAAAAAAAAAACTTTTTATTTTGAAATAACTAAAGGTTCACAGGAAGTTGCAAACGTAGTACAGAGGTACATGTGCCTTTAACCTGGTTTCCCCAAACAGTTACATCTTAAATTACAGTAAAATATCAAACCCAGAGATTTGACATTGGTACAACGTGTGCCTATTGTTCTATACCATTTTATCACGTGTAAATTGCTGTAACTACCACCTCAGTAAGACACAGAACTATTCCATCACCACAAAGATCACCCTCCCGTTACTCCTGTATAGTCACAGCCTTCCTTCCCCACCCTCAACTCTTAGCAACCACTGATGTCTATAATAAGTTTGCCATTTTGAGAATGTTACATAAATAGAATCATGTGATAGAGATCACAGTATGCTATCTGTTGACGGTGGCTTTTTCACTCAGCACAGTGCCCCTGACATCTAAGTTGTTATGTGGATCAACAGTTCATTCCTTCTTATTGCTGAATAATATTTCACGGTATGGATTACCACGGTTTGTTTAATAATTCACCAATTAAGGGAAGTTTTAGATGTTTCCAGTTTGGGACTATAACAAATAAAGCTGCTATGAACAACTGTATAACTGTATACAGGTTTTTGAGTGGACATAGTTTTCATTTCTCTGGAATAAATTCCCAAGAGTGCAATTGCTGGGCTGTATGGTAAATGTATGTTTAGTTTTTTAAGAACTAAACTATTTTCCAGAGTAGCTGTACAATTCCCCATTCCCACCAGGAATGTATCAGTGATCCAGCTTCTCCTCAGCCTTGCCAGCATTTGGTATCATGACTATTTTTTATTTTAACTGTTCTTAACAGTGTGCATTGTTATCTCATCATGGTCTTAATTTGTATTTCCCTGATGTTTAGAAAAGATGAACATCTTTTTATTTGTCAACAATACATCCTCCTGTGAAATATGTCTTTATATTCTTTGTTCATTTTCTAACTGGATTGTTTGCTTTTTACTGTTGAGTTGTGAGAGTTCTCCACATGTTCTAGATACGATTCCTTTGACAGAAACAGGGGTTGTAGCTTATCTTTTCATCCTATTAACAGGGTCTTTCACAAAGCAAAAGACTTAAATCTTGATGAAATTCAAATTATCAATTTTCTCTTTTATGAATCACACTTTTGCTGTCATGTCTAAGAACTCTTCAGCAAGCCCAAGGTCCTGAAGATTTGTTCCTATGTTACCTTTTCAAACTTTCATAGTTTTATGTTTTACATTTAAATCTATGATCTATTCTGAGTTAATTTTTGTATAAGGTGTGAGGTTTAGGTCTAGGCTCATTTTTGTTCCTAAAAGATATCAAATTGCTCCAGCACATTTTGTTGAAAAGACTACCTTTCTTCATCAGATTGCATTTGCACCTCTGTCAAAAATCATTTGGCTGTATTCGTGTAAGGCTATTTCTGGATTCTCTATTCTGTATCACTGATCTACGTCTGTCCCTCTAGCAATACCATACAGTCATGATTACTGTAGCTATATATTAAGTTTGTAAATCAAGGAGAATGACTCTTTCCACTTTGGTCTTTTTCAAAATTGTTCTTTGCTGGGATTTTGATGGGAATCGTATTAAACTTGGATATAGATTTGGAGAGAATTGATATCTTACTATGTTGAGGCTATCAATCCCTGAATATTTGTTTAGATTTTCTTAGATTTCTCTTATTAGCATTTTGTAGTTTTCAGAATGTGAGTTCATACTTATTTTGTTAGATTTACATCTAAGGATTCCATTTTCTATTTGAGTGATTGTAAATGGCATGTAATTTTTAATTTAGATTTCCACAGGTTAATTGATAATATACAAAAATACAGGGCTTCCCTGGTGGTGCAGTGGTTAAGAATCCACCTGCCAGTGCAGGGGACATGGGTTCGAGCCCTGATCCGGGAAGATCCCACATGCCGCGGAGCAACTAAGCCCGTGTGCCACAACTACTGAGCCTGTGCTCCAGAGCCTGCGAGCCACAACTCCTGAAGCCCAGGCACCTAGAGCCTGTGCTCTGCAACAAGAGAAGCCACTGCAATGAGAAGCCCGTGCACCGCAACGAAGAATAGCCCCCGCTCACCGCAACTAGAGAAAGCCTGCGCACAGCAACAAAGACCCAACGCAGCCAAAAAATAAATAAATAAATACATTTAAAACAAAAATACAGTATGTTTGTGTTGTATTCTGACCTTTTGAACTCATTTATTAGTTCTAGTTTTTACACTGTAGATGGTATGAGATTTTCCAGGAAGAAGATCATGTCATCTATAAACAGGGATAGTTTTATTTCTTCATTTGGGTCTGAATGCCTTTCAACCTAGCTATATCATTATATTTGAAGTGAATTTCTTATAGACAGCATAATGCTAGGTCATGGTTTTTTAATCCACTCTGCCAATTTCTAGCTTCTAATTGGTGTATTTAGATTACATATATTTAATGTACTTACTTTTATGTTAAGATTCAAGTGTGACTTTTCTGTTGTTTTCTGTTGTGTTTTTTTTAAAAATTTTTCTTTCTGTTTTGTTTTACCCACTCTCCTCTGGGTTTCTTGAACATTTTTTAGAATTCCAGTTTGAGATATCCATGGCAATTCTGAGTATAACTCTTTTTACAGATTTTTAGTGGCTGCTCTAGGTGTTTCATTATATGTTCATAAGTTATCACAGCCTACATTTTACCAGTTCAAGTGAAGTGCAGAGACCTTACCTCCCTTTACGTCCCTCTACCCTCCTTTATTAATAAAATAATTCTTAAATATTTCCTCTACATGCACTGAGAACTACATTCGACAAACATAATTTAGAAAAGTAGAAAAGGAAATTCGATCACGTTTACCCATATTTTTGCTCTATATGTTGTTCCTCCTTCCTTCTTATTCTTCCAAGACTACTCCTTTTATCACTTCCTTCCTTGTTAGAGAAATTCCTTTAGATATTTTTTTAGGGTAGCTTTGCTGGCAACAAATTCTCAGTTTCCTTCATCCGAGAATATCTTAATTTTCCCTTCATTTCTTACTTTTCCCTTCATACTTTTCTAAATACAGAATATGCACTGGGTTGACAGTTCTTTTCTTCCAACACTTGAAAAATGTTGTGCCACTTCCTTCTGATCTCATTTCCAGACCTGCTGCCATCTGAATTGGTGCTCCCCTATAAATAATGAATTGTTTCTTTCAGGATTTTTTTTGTCTTTAGTTTTCAGTTTGAATATGAAGTGTCTCAGTGTAGATTTCTTTGGGAGACTCCTGGTAGCTTTTCACTCACCTTCTTTCATTTGTTTATGTCTTTTGCCAAATTTGGGGACTGTTTAGCCATTATTTCTTTGAATATTTTTTCAGCCCCACCTTCTCTTACCTCTCTTTCTGGGACTCCAACAATCCAAATGTAGATCTTTTGTTATATTCCCACCTGTCCCTGAGCCTCTGTTCACATTTTTTCATTCTATTTTCTCTCTATTGTTCAGATCAGGTAATTTCTTTATTTCTATCTTCATGTTCACTGATTCATTCTTTTCTCCTCCTCTTCATGTTTTTGTTTGAGAACACTGAGTTTTTAATTTCAGTTACTGTATTTTTTTAAACTTTTTTATTGTGGTAAAATAGAACACCATAAAATTTACCACTCTAACCATTTTTAAATGTAAAATTCAATGGCATTAAGTACATTCACAACATTGTGCAACCATCCCATATCCATTTCCAGAACTTTTTCATCATCACAAACTGAAACTCTGTACCCATTAAATAATTATCTATGAATTTTCCTACCTCATATAAGTGGAATCATACAATATTTGTCCTTCTGTGCCTGGCTTATTTCAATTAGCACACTGTTTTCAGGGCTCTTCCATCTTGTAGTCTCCTTTCAGAATTAAGGTTGAACAATGTTCCATTGTTTGTACGTACCCCATTTTGTTTATCCATTCATCTATCGATGGAATCTGAGTTGTTTCCACCTCTTGGCTATCATAAATAATGCTGTTATGAACATTAGTGTACAAGTATCTGTTTGAGTCCCTGCTTTTAATCTTTGGGGGATATTCCTAGGAGTGGAATAGCTGGATCACATGGTAATTCTATACTTAACTTTTTGAGGAATTGCCAAAATTTTGTACTATGCTTAAACCATTTTACATTAGCAATGCACAAGAGCTCCAGATTCTCCACATCCTCACCAACACTTGTTATTTTCTGCTTTTTGATAAGAGTGGTCCTGATTGGTGTGAAGTGATATCTCATTGTGGTTTTGATTTGCATTTCCTTAATGACTGGTGATGTTGAGCATCTTTTCATGTTTATTGGCCATCTGTATATCTTCTCTGGAGAAACATCTATTCAAGTTTTTTGCCATTTTTGAATTGCGTTGTTTTGGGGTTTTTTGTTGTTGAGTTATAGGATTTCTTTATATATTCTGGATATTAATCCCTTATCAGATACATAATTTGGAAGTCTTTTCTCCCATGTATTTTTTTAATAAAACTCACTTTTTTTTAGAGCAGTTTTAGGTTTACAGAAAAATTGACCAGTAAGTACAGAGAGTTCCCACATACCCCTTCTCCCCCCTCCAACTCACCCCAGTTTCCCCTTATTTACGTCTTGTTTTAGTGTGGTACATTGGTCACAATTGATGAGCCAACATTATACATTATTATTAACTAAAATCCAGAGTTTAATTAGGGTTCACTCTTAGGGTTGTTGATTCTGTGGGTTTTTACAAATGTACAGTGACATGTATCCATCATTACTGTATACAGGATAGTTTCACTGCCCTAAAAATACCCTGTGCTCCCTTCACCCCTTCCTCCCTCCAAATCCCTGGCAACCAGTGATCTTCTTCTAATGTCTCTATGTTTTGTCTTTCCCAGAAGGTCGTATAGTTGGAATCACAGAGTATGTAACCTTTTCAGATTGGCTTTTTTCACCTCACAATATCCTTTCAAGGTTCCTTCATGTCTATTTATGGCTTCATAGCTCATGTCTTTTAATCAGTGAATAATATTCTATTATATACCACAGTTTGTTTATTCTATTCACCTACTGAAGAACAGCTTGTTTGCTACCAAAATTCCACTTGCCTCTACTTTATATCTTTTATTTCGAACAGTCTGTTTGCTACCAAAATTCCAGTTGGCTGTACTTTATCTGTTTGTTTCAAGCATGCTCAAAATTACTTGTTGAAGCATTTATATGATGGCTAATTTAAAATCCTTGTCAGATAATTGTCATATTTGATTCATCTCTGTGTTGGCATCTCTTGATTGTCTTTTCTCATAGAGGTTGAAATCTTCCTGATTTTTGGGATGAGGAGTGTTTTTTCCTTTTTTTTTATTGAGACCTCATAGTCTAAGACACCGACTCTTATCTTTCAGTAGGCTTCCTGTGACACCGCTCCAGCAAGAAAAGGGGGACACTGCCTTGTTACTGTTGGATGGGAGTAAAAGCCCAATTTCTCCACTAGGCCTCCTTTGACACCTGGGAAGGGTGGGGCTCCTCGTTACGGCTACGCAGGGATGGGACTTCGGGCTCCCCACCAGGCCTCTGCTGATATCACCAGAGCTGGAAGAATGGAGGCTCCTTATTACCGCTCCCATGTATCCTCCACTGCCACTGTGGGTGGGTGGACTTGTTACTGTTGGAGGGTGGTAAAGGTTCTGACTCCGCATTAGGTCTCTTCTGATATCATCCCAGCAAAGAGGAAATGGGGCACCTCTTACTACCAGGTGGCAGTGGACTTCTTGGCTCCCCATGTGGTCTCTGCTGACAATATGGGGTTGGGGACTTCCTTACTTCCTGAATGACACAAAAGTCTTGGTTCCCCACTCAGCCTTCTTTGATACCACCCTGGTGGGATGGGGGCCTTGTGGGGCAGGGTGGGGGGATGAGGGAAGGATGGGGTTCTTTGTTATAGCATGAGAAGGGTGGATGTCTGGGCTCTTAGCCTTTGCTGGCAGGAATGGAGCTAGTTTTTTTCCCTGGTGTCTGCTTAAAATGGGCAGTTCTTGTCTAAGAGTAATCTGCCTTGCTAGATTGCCCAATTCCTAGTCCTTCAGCTAGAAAGGGATGGCTTTTCTGAGACCTTTATAAATCTGCACCCATGATTTCTGGTTGCCAGTTTTTCCAGTACTCTGCCTGGGATATATGGAACAAAAAGAAAAACCAGGAACTCCCTAACATGTCCTAACATTCATTGTGTGCTGAGGTCTCTAGCCAGTCTTCCTTCTTCCCACCTTTCAGAGTGTTCTTATGCTTGCTTTATACATAATATTCAGGGTTTTTAGCTGTACTTAGTGGGAAGAGTAAGGAAAAGTAAGTCTCCATTTTCCTAGAAGAGGAAGTTTCTTTTAATAGCCTTTATTAATAGCTATACCACAGGTCAGACACCAGGAGAACAGAAACAATAATGAACTTGGGAGTTCAGACAACTGGATTCAAATTCTAGCTAACATGGGAGTTCAGAGAAATCCTAGCTCTGTCACTCATTAGTCAAATATCATAATTCTTTAGCCTCTTGGAACTTGGGCTTCCACATTGGTAAAATGGAAATAACATCACAATTTCACAAAGTTGGGATGATTAAGTAAGATTATGTACTTGAAAGCATCTGATACAACACCTGGGATACAGTTTTCACTCACTAACTCTGAATCTATGTGTTTCAAAATGGTTAAGATAAAAATGGAATGATTTTAGACCCATACAATTTAAATGAGCACTGAATTGGTATTTATTCTTTATCTTATTTTAATATAGGCCCCCATCCCAAATTAATTTAGGGAAATATGCAGAGAAATTAAATGTAACCTGTAACTTCAGTGAAGAAATGAATTTGTCTTGATTTCTCACTTCTTGTTCTAGCTGGAGAATATTCTGGTGTTTTTCAGCTTCAGAAACTGGAGCCCCTAGATCAAAATCATGTTCTTTGGTGGTAACCTAGTGGAAGGAATGGGAATAATATAGAGACAGTCAGGTTTAAAACAGCTTTGTGATTTCCCACAACAATCATAATTTTGAAAATTAACAACATTCAATTAAAAAATTGTTTTTAACCTGTTCCACCAGCTAAAAGGACTTCATCAACATTTACTTTCTTAAAACTTTATATTATAAAACTTCTTCTGTGTGTTTTCCAAATATGAAACTATAGTATTGAACATGCTTTTCAAAAAAGACATACTCCACTCTATTTAAGGGAATATGGGTCAGCAGCAAATTAAGTGGTCTACTTCCAGGGCTATGATGTTCACTAGCTACCTGTTTATTGTTATTTTTGTATATTAACAAAAAGGTTTGCTACCCATATCACAAAGGGCTAATTTCCCTAATATATAAATAATTCCTATAATTAAAAAAAGGAAAAGAAATACCCTAATATAAAAATTGGCCAAGAATATGGATATTTCACAGAAATGGCTTTTAAATAGATTTAAAGATATTCAATCTCACCATTTGGAGGAATACAAATTAAAACAACACTGGGATACCATTTTTTAACCATCACATTGGCAAAATCATAAAGTTGGATATATAAATTAGCATTCTGTGGCAGTGTAAATTGACACAGTATTTATGGAGATCAACTGGGTAAATCTAGCAACATTAGAAATGCACATAGCTTCTTTACAAATAATTCCATTTCTCAGAATTTTTCTACATACATATTTGCACATGTGCAAAATAACAGTGTTAAAAGATTTCTCACTTTAGCATACTACACATACTACTCTTCACTGTGCTTTTTTTACTTGACTATGTATCTTAGAAACTGTATAATTTAAGGAAATAATTTTTCTTTCTCTGAATCAAGGCTACCATTACGTTAAGAGAGAATTTGCTACAAGCAAAGCAACACAGATGCTATGCTCCAAAATCTAGTGCTTGGGAAATTAAGGCTCAGGATCACTGACCTTGTGTTAACGCCCTGTACAACTCAGCCCTTAGCAGTCTGACAGGTTTATTTCCCTTTTTCCCTTTCCCTAAACAAGACACAAATCTGCTTTTTCTGTTCTCTAGTCCAGCAGTTCCTGCCTCTCCTGGAACTTCAGCATTAGATCTCACAAAGCATTTCTAACTATGAATCGTTTTAGGCCTTTATGGGTTAGGCTGAAATCCTAACTACCATTTCTTACATAGTTTCTGTTGAAAAATATGTTCCTAGTTATAAACATGTGACTAAGTATAACTGAATCAAATGACTCCTCACTATAGCAGTACTTTTCAAATTTTAGTAAACATACGAATCATTTGGGAATCTTGTTAAAATGAGATTATTACTCACAGTAGGTCTGAAATACTGCATTTCTAAAAAGCTGCTCAGCGATCCCTATTTGGCTAGCACACAGACTACACCTTGAATAGCAAGGACCTAAAATCTAAACCTGCCTAGCATACAGAGTTCTTCATAATTTGGTCCCTTCCTACTTCTTCAAATTTACCTCCTACTTGACACCTCCAAGAACCCCTCTATTAAAGACAAACTATTCTACACCTTCTTTATACATACATTCAGAAACATATTATCTTTTGTTCATGAGCTTTGCCCTCACTCTTTTCTCCACTGAAGTAAAGACACTTCTAAGGCTCAGCTTGAATTCCATATTCTCTAGGAGGTTTTCTCTGTCTTCTCCATCGAACGGTGATCACCTCTTCATTGAGACATCCAAATATCTTGGTAATAGAACAATTTATGTAGCTATTTACTTTTTCTGGATATGTCTTCCTCACACAGTTATTAGAATCTTAACAAATAATATCCTAGAGCTCTCTGTATTCCATCAATCTGCACAGTTCTTTGGCTAACAGGAAGGTGTCAATACAAATTTGTAGAGGTTGATAATGAAGCAGTGTACTAAAGCAGATAAAATGGAACCTTCCTTCTTCTTTTTGGTAAAATGAACAGTCACGTTTACTATCAGTCTAGTCTAGAAATCAGAAGTATAAAGAGACCAAGAGTCTACCTGACAATTGTGAGCCATCATATTTGAGCTGCGACTTTCCCTACACTAACTTTGGAGGCAATAAAAAGGGAGAGAAATCAGTGTATCTGAAATGCCCATGCCTGGCATGCCAGTTTCTCCACCTCAGGCTACCTGAATATCTTCCACCTTCCAGTGATCTCTAGATGGAGCTTTGAATGGAACTTGTGTTCCTGTACAGATCTCAGAGAACGCAAGTAAAGTACTTTGTAAGCAGCAAATTGTCATCATAAACACCCAAGCTAGAATCACAATCATTCTCAACGGGGAAGCAACACAGCATAGTGGTTAAGAGCATGTTCTTTAGCCTCAGACTGCTTCCGTTCATAATGCCTGTTCTGCCCCTTCTTAGCTGCATGACCACAGGCAAGTTACTTCTCTGGCCATGGCTTCCTCATCTCTAAAATAGAGATGAAAACAGTACTTGCCTCATAGAGTTGTTGTGAGGATTAAATGAGTTATTATATGTAAAGCACTTAGAACAGTGCCTGGCAATAAATAATAACTGCTATATATATATTATTATTATTTACAATTACTATTATTACTAATTCCTCTCACTGACTCAACTTATTTAATTGGCCGTCATGTCCTACTGATCTTTTCACTAAAATCTCTCTCAAACACATTTCTTCCATCACTACTATCACTGTTTCAGTTCATACTATCAGATTGTAACATTTATTCACTTACCAAACAAATTTATGAACAGTTAGGATAAGGATGAACCAATATTAGATTGGGAAGCTAGAAAGATAGAAAACAAATAAAAACTTACAATTTCAAGGGGCTTCCCTCGTGGCACAGTGGTTAAGAATCCACCTGCCAATGCAGGAGACATAGGTTCGAGCCCTGGTCCAGGAAGATCCCACATGCTGCAGAGCAACTAAGCCCGTGCGCCACAACTACTGAGAGCCTGCATTCTAGAGCCCGCGAGCCACAACTACTGAGCCCGTGTGCCACAACTACTGAAGCCTGCGCACATAGAGCCCGTGTTCCCAACAAGAGAAGCCACCACAACAAGAAGCCTGCGCACCGCAACGAAGAGTAGCCCCACTCACCACAACCAGAGAAAAGCCCGCGTGCAGCAACAAAGACCCAATGCAGCCAATATAAAATAAATAAAATTAAATTAAATTAAAACAAAAAACTTACAATTTCAAGCCTCAATGAATCTAGGGAAGTCCAAAACAAATCAGAAATTACAGTACAGTATGATTCGTGCCACATACATGTATGCTAAGGGAATACAGGACTACAAAAAAGTATTTCTGACTTCTACTTCCCCCCAAAGACTTAGCATATATTTTCCATGTTCCCTCCAAACTATGAACATATCCCTACTGGAGCACTTAACACATTATATTGTTTATTGGATGTCCAAAGCCATCACAACTTAACATGTTAAAACAGACCTCTTGGGCTTCCCTGGTGGCGCAGTGGTTGAGAGTCCACCTGCCGATGCAGGGGACACGGGTTCATGCCCCGGTCCGGGAGGATCCCACATGCTGCGGAGCGGCTAGGCCCGTGAGCCACGGCCGCTGAGCCTATGCGTCCGGAGCCTGTGCTCCGCAATGGGAGAGGCCACAACAGTGAGAGGCCCGTGTACCACAAAAAAAAAAACAAAAACAGACCTCAATTCCTCCACCTGCACTTCTACTCTCAACCCTGCCTCCACCATGTTCCTTCCCAGTCTTTCCCATGTCACATGGCACTGTCATTTGTGCAGTGATCAAAGTCAAAAACCAAGGCGTTGTCTTTGTTTCCTCTTTTCCTGAACCTCATCAAATCCATCAACAAGCCCTTTGGATCTACCTCCAAAATATATCCCCAATCCATCATCCACTTCTGTACACTTTTATTATCACCTACTTGGTTCAAGTCACCATCATCTCCCACATGGATTACTGCAATTGTCTCCTAACTGGTCTTTTTCCTTCTACTGCTGCTCCCTGCAACCTCTTTTCCAAACTGAAATCAAAACAATCATTTTAAAATAATGAGATCCTGCTCAAAACACTCCAATGGCTTCCCACTGAAATCAGAATAAAAGTCAAACTTTTTTTTTTACTTTAATCTCTAGCTTACAAAGGTAGCTCATATATTTTTTTTTTCCTTTAACATCTTTATTGGAGTATAATTGCTTTACAGCGTTGTGTTAGTTTCTGCTGTATAACAAAGTGAATCAGCTATATGCATACGTATATCCTCATATCCCCTCCCTTTTGCTTCTCCCTCCCACCCTCCTTATCCCACCCCTCTAGGTGATCACAAAACACCAAGCTGATCTCCCTGTGCTATGCAGCTGCTTCCCAGTAGCTATCTATTTTTCATTTGGTAGTGTATATATGTCCATGCCACTCACTTCATCTCAGCTTACCCTTCCCCGTCCCCGCATCCTCAAGTCCATTCTCTATGTCTGCGTAGTTATTCCTGTCCTGCCCCTAGGTTCATCAAAACCATTTTTTTTTTTAGGTTCCATATATATGTGTTAGCATACGGTATTTGTTTTTCTCTTTCTGCCTTACTTCACTCTGTATGACAGTCTCTAGGTCCATCCACTTTACTACAAATAACTCAATTTTGTTTCTTTTTATGGCTGAGTAATATTCCACTGTATATATGTGCCATATCTTCTTTATCCATTCATCTGTCGATGGACACTTGGGTTGCTTCCATGTCCTGGCTATTGTAGGTAGTACTGTAATGAATGTTGTGGTACATGACTCTTTTGAATTATGGTTTTCTCAGGGTATATACCCAGTAGTGGGATTGCTGGGTCATATGGTAGTTCTATTTTTAGTTTTTCAAGGAACCTCCATACTGTTCTCCATAGTGGCTGTATCAATTTACATTCCCACCAACACTGCAAGACGGTGGTTCCCTTTTCTCCACACCCTCTCCAGCATTTATTTTTTGTAGATTTCTTGATGATGGCCATTCTGACCAGTGTGAGGTGATACATCACTGTAGTTTTGATTTGCATTTCTCTAATGATTAGTGATGTTGAGCATCTTTTCATGTGTTTGTTGGCAATCTGTATTTCTTCTTTGGAGAAATGCCTATTTAGGTCTTCTGCCCATTTTTGGATTGGGTTGTTTGTTTTTTTGATATTGTGCTGCTTGTATATTTTGGAGATTAATCCGTTGTCAGTTGCTTCATTTGCAAATATTTTCTTCCATGCTGAGGGTTGTCTTTTCGTCTTGTTTATGGTTTCCTTTGCTGTGCAAAAGCTTTGAAGTTTCATTAGGTCCCATTTGTTTATTTTTGTTTTTATTTCCATTTCTCTAGGAGGTGAGTCAAAAAACATCTTGGAGGCAGCTGCCAAAGATGGCGGAGGGGCAGGTCCTGGTTCTCGATGGCCAAGGCCATCTCCTGGACTGCCTGGTGGCCATGATGGCCGAGCAGGTGCTTCTGGGTCAAAAGGTGGTGGCTATGTGCTGTGATGGCATCAATATTTCTGGCAATTTCTATAGAAACAAGTTGAAGTACCTGGCATTCATCTGCAAGCGGATGAACACCAACCCCTCCCACAGCCCCCTACCACTTCTGAGCCCCCAGCCACATCTTCTGGCAGACAGTGCATCAATATTTCTGGCAATTTCTATAGAAACAAGTTGAAGTACCTGGCATTCCTCTGCAAGCGGATGAACACCAACCCCTCCCACAGCCCCCTACCACTTCTGAGCCCCCAGCCGCATCTTCTGGCAGACAGTGCAAGGCATGCTGTCCCATAAGGCCAATCAAGGCCAGGCCGCTCTAAACTGCCTCAAGGCGTTTGATGGGATCCTGCCACCCTATGACAAGAAAAAGAGGATGGTGGTTCCTACCGCCCTCAAGGTTGTGCATCTGAAGCCTATGTGGAAGTTTGCCTACCTAGGGTCCCTGGCTCATCAGGTTGGCTGGAATACCAGGCAGTAACAGCCACCCTGAGGAGAAGAGAAATGAGAAGGCCAAGATCCACTACTGGGAAAAGGAGCAGCTCACGAGGCTATGGAAGCAGGCCGAAAAGAACACAGAGAAGAAAATTGACAAATTCACAGAGGTCCTCAAAACCCATGGATTCTTAGTCTGAGCCCAATAAAATTGACTGTTTATTCTTAATTTAAAAAAAAAGAAGAAGAAAAAGAATCTTGCTGTGATTTATGTCAGAGTGTTCTGCCTATGTTTTCCTTTAAGAGTTTTATAGTGTCTGGCCTTACATTTAGGTCTTTAATCCATTTTGAGTTTATTTTTGTGTACGGTGTTAGGAAGTGTTCTAATTTCATTCTTTTACATGTAGCTGTCCAGTTTTCCCAGCACCACTTATTGAAGAGGCAGTCTTTCCTCCATTGTATACTCTTGCCTCCTTTATCAAAGATGAGGTGACCATACGTGCATGGGTTTATCTCTGGGCTTTCTATCCTGTTCGATTGATCTCTATTTCTGTTTTTGTGCCAGAACCATACTGTCTTGATTACTGTAGCTTTGTAGCATAGTCTGAAGTCTGGGAGCCTGACTCCTCCAGCTCTGTTTTTCTTTCTCAAGATTGCTCTGGCTATTTGGAGTCTTTTGTGTTTCTATACAAATTGTGAAATTTTTTGTTCTAATTCTGTGAAAAATGACTTTGGTAGTTTGATAGGGATTGCATTGAATCTGCAGATTGCTTTGGGTAGTATAGTCTTTTTCACAATGTTGATTCTTCCAATCCAAGAACATGGTATAACTCTCCATCTGTTGGTATCATCTTTAATTTCTCTCATCAGTGTCTTATAGTTTTCTGCATACAGGTCTTTTGTCTCTGTAGGTAGGTTTATTCCTAGGTATTTTATCTTTTTGTTGCAATGGTAAATGGGAGTGTTTCCTTAATTTCTTTTTCAGATTTTTCATCATTAGTTTATAGGAATGCAAGAGATTTCTGTGCATTAATTTTGTATCCTGCTACTCTACCAAATTCATTGATTAGCTCTAGTAGTTTTCTGGTAGCACCTTTTTGATTCTCTATTTATAGTATCATGTCTTCTGCAAACAGTGACAGTTTTACTTCTTCTTTTCCAATTTGGATTCCGTTTCCTTCTCTTTCTTCTTTGATTGCTGTGGCTAAAACTTCCAAAACTTTGTTGAATAACAGTGGTGAGAGTGGGCAACCTTGTCTTGTTCCTGATTTTAAAGGAAATGCTTTCAGTTTTTCACCATTGAGAATGATGTTGACTGTGGGTTTGTCATATATGGCCTTATTACATGTTTAGATAGGTTCCCTCTATGCCTACTTTCTGCAGAGTTTTTATCATAAATGGGTGTTGAATTTTGTCAAAAGCTTTCTCTGCATCTATTGAGATTATCGTATGGTTTTTATCCTTCAGTTTGTTAATATGGTGTATCACGTTGAATGATTTGCATATACTGAAGAACCCTTGCATTCCTGGGATAAACCCCACTTGATCATGGTGTATGAACCTTTTAATGTGCTGTTGGATTCTGTTTGCTAGTATTTTGTTGTGAACTTTTGCATCTATGTTCATCAGTGATATTGGCCTGTAGTTTTCTTTTTTTATGACATCTTTGTCTGGTTTTGATATCAGGGTGATAGTGGTCTTGTAGAATGAGTTTGGGAGTGTTCCTCCCTCTGCTATATTTTGGAACAGTTTGAGAAGGATAGGTGTTAGCTCTTCTCTAAATGTTTGATAGAATTCACCTGTAAAGCCATCTGGTCCTGGACTTTTGTTTGTTGGAAGATTTTTAATCACAGTTTCAATTTCATTACTTGTGATTGGTCTGTTCATATTTTCTATTTCTTCCTGGTTCAGTCTTAAAAGGCTATACCTTGCTAAGAAGTTGTCCATTTCTTCCAGGTTGTCCATTTTACTGGCATAGAGTTGCTTGTAGTAGTCTCTTAGGATGCTTTGTATTTCTTCAGTGTCTGTTGTAACTTCTCCTTTTTCATTTCTAATTTTATTGATTTGAGTCCTCTCCCTCTTTTTCTTGATGAGTCTGGCTAATGTTTTATCAATTTTGTTTATTTTCTCAAAGAACCAGCTTTTAGTTTTACTGATCTTTGCTCTGTTTCCTTCATTTCTTATTCATTTATTTCTGCTCTGATCTTTATGATTTCTTTCCTTCTGCTAACTTTGGGGGTTTTTTTGTTCTTCTTTCTCTAATTGCTCTAGGTGTAAGGTTAGGTTGTTTATTTGAGATGTTTCTTGTCTCTTGAGGTAGGATTGTATTGCTATAAACTTCCCTCTTAGAACTCTTTTTGCTGCCTCCCATAGGTTTTGGGTTGTTGTGTTTTCATTGTCATTTGTTTCTAGGTATTTTTTTGGTTTCCTCTTTGGTTTCTGCAGTGATCTCTTGGTTATTTGGTAGTGCATTGTTTAGCCTCCATGTGTTTGTATTTCTTACAGTTTTTTTTCCTGTAATTGATATGTAGTCTGATAGCATTGTGGTCGGAAGAGATACTTGATACGATTTCAATTTTCTTAAAAAAAGTCAAACTTTTTAAGGTCCTACATGATTTGGCCCCTGCCTTCACTTCCCTAAATACACCTACTACTCTCTTCTTTGTTCACCCCCCAGGTTTATTGGTTTTCTTTCTGTTCCTCTACTGTGCCAATCTCATTCCACTCTGAGGCCTCCTCCCTTGCTTTCCCTCCGTCAGGAACATTCTCACCCCCAAGCCCTTGACATGAATGGCTCCTTCTTAGCCTTGGCAATTTGGCTGAAATATCAGAGCATCCTCTCCAACCTCTTACCTAAAGTAGCCTCTCTCCTATTCACTCGCCCATTAGGTTATCACACTTAACACTATTTGAAATTATATCACTTATTTCTTCATTTGTTTATTGTTTGTCACCCCCCACCAAATGTAAGCTCCAAGTGATCTAGGCTCTTGTCCAGCCACTGTAATATCCCTAATGCCTAGAAGAGTGCCCAGCACAAAGTTGGTACTCAATAAAACATTTCCCAAATAATGAATTTTGATGATTCAAACAAGGTAGTTTCAATGGTAGGAGGATGAACAAATGAATGAGTAGTAAAGAAAAAGAAATAGAAAGTGTAGATTTCTTTTACAAAGCATGATTGTGAGAAGAAAGATAGAACAAAATTTGGGAAAAGAGCAGGGTTGTTGAAGGGCCAACAGAAGAGGAGAAAAACTTGCTTCTTAATTTCCTCTATATCAAGGACCCCTTTCAGAATTAAGCAAAAGCCCTAGGTTGTTACCCCAGTTAAATGCAAACACATACAAAACTTTAAAAACAATTCCAGGGGGTTCAAGAACTCCCCAAATTTCTTGTACTCCAGGTTAAAAATTCTTACCAGTATAAACACAATGACGATTCCTAAGACATGGGTTAATGTTAACTAAAGGAGAAAGGCCAATAAGCTAGTAAGAGAAAACCCAGGTAAAGGGTGCGCACTGTCCTTTGAGACAAGACAGAAAAAAGCAAGGTCAGGTAACGATTTAGATAAGAAGGGGTAGAAATCTGAAGAAGTTCCTGCCTGGCAGAATTTTAATTTTTCAGTGAAACAGGAGTTGAGATCACATGCTAAAAAGTATCATCAGTGCTGAGCAAAATATAATATGTGCTCAACAAACATCTACTGAATATTTTGATAGAATAATTGAAAATACTGGAGTATCTTATATAGGATTTTGAAATCTGGTTCCACAAAAGGTCAACTTGTTTTCTTTTTAGAAAACTGTCTCCAAAAGTTTAGACTGAAAGACACTTTGAAGTAGGAGGGAATAGCTTCACTAAGAGAAGGATGTAGAAAACCACATAAAATTTTATGAATAATTTTGAGGTGGGTTCTGTATTTATAAAAAATAAGTGAATATATGTTTTGGAAATTCACTTCAAACAAAACAGTAAGGTCACTTGTTTAACCTTTCTTAAAAAGAAATAATCTCTCCAGTCACTCCATCCAAACCAAAGCTCCTCAGTTCTCTTCAATCCAGACTGTACTGTGAAGAAATAACTTGTCCTTTTTAAGGAGCATAAAACAATGGCCTTAGGAGAAGAATCATTTATCAGTTCCTCTTGGAAACATAAGAAGGGAGTCAAAGAGTTGTTGTCAAGAGGCTTTTCAGAACCAAAGGAATTTAATACAGACTGACATAAATAGCATAACTAAGACAAACAGAACTACCTTACCAACCAGCACACTTCAAGAGATTATCATGGGGTATGTGTACAAGAAAATTCACAGCAGTGTTCCTCATATTCACCAAAAAACATAGAAACCCTAGTGTCCACCAACAGTAGGTAAATTGTGGTATACTCTTACAATGGAACACCAAACAACAAACTAACTACAAGCAATAAAAAGGATCAATCGTAAAAACAATATTGAGTAACATTGTTACAACAGCAAACTTTGCAAAATACAAAGGAAAACTTAGTACAATCCCATCTACCTAAAGTTCAAAAACAAGCCAAACTAGGAAGTGCATGGTCACATACAAAGATGGTGAAACTACGAGGAAAAGCAAGGAAGTGGCTATCATAGAAGTCAAGAAAGGGAACAAGGAGGAGCATGTGATGGGAAAAGGGAATGAATAACAACACCTGCTCTAACTGCCTCTGTATGTGGAGTACTTTTAAAAGCAAGTGATCGTAGGGCTTCCCTGGTGGCGCAGTGGTTGAGAGTCCGCCTGCCGATGCAGGGGACACAGGTTCGTGCCCCGGTCCGGGAAGATCCCACATGCCGCGGAGCGGCCATGGCCTCTAGGCCTGCGCGTCCGGAGCCTCCGCAACGGGAGGGGCCACAGCAGTGAGAGGCCCGCGTACCGAAAAAAAAAAAAAAAAGCAAATAATCCTAAAACAAATGGAAAAAGAAGCACCTGAAGAAGAAGACAGAGAGGTCAGAGAACGTCTACATCTAGTGATTTTTTTCAGAAGGTAAACAAGATTTATTTTGGAAGCTGCCATTAGATAATGCTAAACTGTATACTGTTTAAAATAAATATATCATTAATGTATCTTCCTAGTTACTACCCACTAATTAAGACTAAATGGCTTAGCTCATTCATCAATTAACATACAAACAAAAATCAGTTTTATCCTGGAGGCAGATCTGAGCAATGTAACCCTTTCCTTTCATAGTTATAACTAAACTATTTTCTTCTAGTTGCAACCCGATTATTCTTCTATTTATTTCCTTACAGGTTAGGAAAAAACAAAAAAAAAGTGTGCTTGAAATTTTGAAAACCACTAGAGGAAATTTAAAACAACGAATATCGTGAGATATAATGGCCTTAAATGGAAAAAGGAAAACAAACACAGAGACCCTGTGTCATCTATGTAACGTTTCCTGAAATCGCTATCCTTGACTTTATTTAAAGAAAAAAAAAAGTGTATTCCTATGCGTGTTTAGGTATCAGCTCCCTGATCGCCGCAGTTATTCAATTTAAACCTCAAGTACTTTTTCCAAGGAAAGCCAGCGTACCCTATCTTTCTGGTGTATAATTTCTACTGTAATTATATGAGATTTTCATGCAATTGACTACGTAGTCTCGGCCCTTCACCTCGCCAAGTCTATAAAGTGGCTTAAAAGTGAGAGGCTGGGAGTCAGGAAGAGCCAGGTTGAACTCCCAAATCTCTCGCTTCCAAATTCCTCAGCTCCACTCCAGAGCGTTTCTAAACAGAACAATCCCCGCAACGACCAAGCGGAGAGCCGCGGTAGGCAGCGAGGCGGTCACCATAGGAACTGGGCTCAACCCTAAGCTCCCGAGAAACGACAACAGGGGCAAAGTTTGCTCCTGGCGGGCTTCCCTGGACCGCAACTCCGCCGGCTACCGCCCCTAACAGCGGCTCCAGCAGCCAATACCCACCTCAGGGGTCGCCCTCACCCCCGAACACCCACCACACCCGCCCCCTGCAGCTGCCCTCTCAGAGGCCTTCTGGCCCAGGAGATGCTTTTTACCCCAACACGGCGCATCCCCGCGCTTCTACCTGGGGCTGCGGGTCCCTCCCCGGGCTTCTCGGCCTGCCATCCTCCCCGGAGCTCATCCTGGCGACTGCCAGGACTCCGCCTCCGTCAGGGATCCAGGTCCCTCGAGGTCTCCATCCTCCGCCCCTTTCCTCTCCCTTCCCATCCCAAATCGACCTGGCCCCGCCCCGGGAGTCGCAGGGAGGCGGGACCCGGCAGGAAGGAGGCGGGGACGGTTAGCGCCGGCCTCCGCCGCCGTCGGCCCCGCCCTCACGCTCTGTACCTGAGGGGACTCGTCCTCCACCTCCCCGGAGCCTTTGCTCCGCTTCCGTCCAGCGCGTCCCAAGTCCCTGTGCGCACGCGTACCTGGCTCGACCCTCCCTCTCGCGGGGACTACAAGCCGCGCGCGCACACCCACGCACGTAGCGACGCGTACGTCCTCCTGTCCGCCTTACAGGGCGCTTGAGGATAAGGCCTTTTCCTGGTTCATCCGCGCCGCGCAGGCGCACGCCCACGCAGCGTCTAGACTACCCCTCCGAGAGTCCCGTCTCCTAGTAACCAGCCGCTATCCCCTTTTCCAAGACTTTTTCCTTACTCCCTGGGGGCGACGGCCGCACCTGAGTGGAATGCGCATGCGCGGGGCTCCATTCCCTCCGGCTGCCTTCAGTTAGCTCTGGGACACCTGCTGCTTTGCTGCCGCTCTTTTGTGCTATTTTCCCCAGGGATCGGGTACCATTCTGGACCCACGTTCAGTGAATTCGTTACTCCGCAGAGTTGCTCTTGGGCGCTGGGAGGGTGGTGCGCTCTCGGTCCGCAGTCAGGGGCCTGTTTGCGGGGAGCCTCCCGGGTCGGGTGCTGCTGCTTGCAGCCTCGGGGGAGAGACGGTCCTGTTGCGGTAAGCGCCCGCAGCTGGGGAGCCTGCGGACCCCGAGCCCCGTCCGCCAGGCACCATCCAGTCTGGGTTGAATCTGGGAGTGACAGAACTAGTGATGACAGCGCAGGTTCCTGACCGGTATGCCTTCTCCACAAGCCAGGCCTTCTCCAAGTCCCCTTTGAAGAAAAACTGATCATGGTTAACAAAAAAAAGAAATATCACTTGATATTTAATATTGTACAGATTCTGCTCCTGTTTAATACCGTTTAAATTTGTCCTCTCAAATAGGAGCCTTCAGTCTGGGAACACTCATTTAAGTTAACCAGGTGTAATATTATTTTTGGCCATCCAACTATGTTAATATTGACCACATTACCTAAAAATGAAGAAATGAACTTTTTAGGGAAAAAGAATGAGAATTGCATTATTCTGCCAAATTTTTGGAGCTCAGCTGGAAAAGAAATATTGTCCTTTAAACATTTCTTAATGTTTAATATGTTCCACTTTTCTTAAGTAACCCAAGGGCTTCTGAACTCTAAAGGTGGCTTTATCTCCCTGTCTTTTCCTACAGATGAAATAAACTAGGTTTTCATAGCTGTTCTCTGATGATCTTGGTATAGTATTCGCCTGTGTCTTTCAAAAGTAATCTCACATTTCAAGAGACTAACGCTTCCTGTTTTTGCCAGGTGAGTACTCATTTTTTTCCTACAATGTATTTTGACAGGCATAAATAAATTTTATGTTAGAACGAATTTCACAGAAGTGCATTTAAATATGTGCCATATGTTTTTCCAGTCTCTGCTCTGATTTTTTTATGCCAGTACATTTTATTTGTTATTTGTGCCAGTACATTTTCTCATATTTTCAGATATAATATACTTTGTAAGTATAGCTAGATACTAAAAAATTAAATCGTGTCCCTGTTATTTTAGATAAAGAAGTCAGAGGTCCCAAGAGATACATACATTTCCTGTGAAATATAATTATACCTAACTGATAAAATAAGTTACAAAGAAGAATGAGCTCTCAAAGACCATCCTGAAAAGTTATTTTAGGGAAAACAAAGTATAATCTCATTTCCTCTTAAAATACTAAGATTATTTTGAATAAAATGTTCTCATGATCTAGCATTATTGAAAAGAAATGGGGAAAAATGTACAAACCTCAAAACTCTAAGATAGAGTTGAAGGCTTGTGGGGAGAAGGGGATTGTTAATATAGGTGGTAGGAAAGTACTTCCTTTAGGGAAAAAATTAGAAGAGTTTAAGCATTTAGGTACGTACGCCACGTAGATGTTACTAAAGAGTCTTTGGAAAGAATGTAGGGAGGGGCTTCCCTGGCCCCGGTCTGGGAGGATCCCGCATGCCACGGAGCGGCTGGGCCCGTGAGCCATGGCCGCTGAGCCTGCGCGTCCGGAGCCTGTGCTCCGCAACGGGAGAGGCCACAATACTGAGACCCGCGTACCGCAAAAAAAAAAAAAAAAAAAAGAATGTAGGGAAAAGATCATTTTAAAGCTAGACCAGGGCATGAAGAGTTTCCTTTCTTTTCCTATCAAGGACTGTTGACTTCCTCCCTCAGCCCAAGAAAGTGAAAAATTTCCTCCCTCTGTGGAAACCCAAAGAGTGCTGAGTGCCCCCTCCTGCCCCACCTAATCCTTTTATAGCACCTGAGCTCTCTCCCTTGTAATAGATACTCCTGTGCAAGTCTGAGGTCGGGTTTCTCCATTTCACAAACTTCGCTACAAAAACCTCTATTTCACCTTTTTTCTTCCTCGGTACCTCCCTGGTCCCCTTAAAAAAAAAGTATACACATGTTAAGCTGCTTTTTGCTGTTCTGCAGCTAACTGATGCTCTGTTCATTTTTTTTTTAATTGGATAGTTTGTACTAATATATTTTCAAGCTCACTGTTCTTTCCTTTGGCAGTGTTACTCCCATCCACGATATTTTTCATGTCCGATTTGTATTTTTCATCTCTGGATTCCAGTTTGATTTTTTTTTAATGTCTTTCATTTCTCACTTCATCATGCCCATGCTTTGGGAAATATGGAATATATTTAAAATAGCTGTTGTATACTAATTCTATCATCTGTCTCATTCTTGGCATTGTTTCTATTAACTGATTTTTTTCCTCCTGGTTATGTGTCACATTCTTCTGCTTGTTTTCATGCCTGGTGAGTTTTTATTGGCTGCCAGGTGTTGCAGATTTGACATTGTTGGGTGCTGGAGGTTTGGGTTTTGGTTTTTCTTTAAATATATTTAGGCTTTTTTCTGAGATGCAACAAGTTTACTTGGAAACAGTTTGATCCTTTAGAGCTGCCCTGTTGAAAATAGTAACCACTAGCTACATGTGGCTATTTGAATTTGTATTCATAAAATTAAATAAAATTTAAAGTTTAGTTCCTCATTTGTATTCTGTATATTTCAAATTCCAACATCCAGCTTGCATCGGTCGTTCTGTATTAGAATTCTCTCCTGCCAACATCCACACGTGGCTAGTGGCTACTATATTAGACAATCCATATAGGATATTTCCATCATTGCAAAAAGTCCTGTTGGACAGACCTGCTTTAGAAGCCTTCTTTTAAGCTTTGTTAGGTCCAAAATAGTCTTTATTTAGGGCTAATTTGACCCCATTACTGAGGCAATACCTTTCTGAGGACTCTATTCAATGACCAGTGTATTAAGAGTTCTTTCTACTCTGACTGGTGAGAACTCTATTCTTGGCCCTGTGTAGGCTCTAAGAACTATTCTGCCTTCTCCTTTTTGGTGTTGTTTTCCCCAGGGCTCAATAGTTTTTTTACACACATACACTGATCAGTATTCAGCCAAAGAACTGTGGGGAATCTTCTGCAGATCTCTGGAGCTCGCTCTCTCACTGCACCTCTCCCCTCTCTCCACAAATTCTAGCCATCTTGGCCTCTGCAAACTCTGAAGTCTGTCTTCACAGTTCACTGAAGTGGCCAGACTCAATTTGGATTCCCCTTCCTTGTGATGAAGCCTAAAATTTCCAGGCCCTGAGCACTCATAAGACTTAACCTTATCTCCTTTCTCTTAGGGATCACTCTCTTGTACTACCTATTGTCCAGTGTCTAAAAACCATTGCTTCATGTGTTTTGTCTGTTTTTAAGATGTTTAAGGCATGAGGATAAATCTGGTCCATGTTACTCCATCCTGGACAGAAGCAGAAGTCAGCTATCTCCACTAATCATCCCCATCAGAAGTGGTTTGCAATTCAGAAATTGCTTCAGCCTGAGGGAACTGTCAGTGCCTGGGCCCTGAAGCAGAAGAGGTCCCTGAAGCATGTCCTGGAGGAACAGTAATGAGGTCATAGGGCGGGGGGCAGAGTGGAGAGGAGAAGAGCTTGGGATGACAGAATGTTACTGGTGTATCTGTTTCCTATTGCTGCTGTAACAGTTTGGCACAAATGTGGTAGCTTTAAGCAACACCAATTTATTATCTTACAGTCCTGGAGGTTAGAATCCAAAACGGATCTCACTGGGCTAATACTGAGATGTCAGCAAGGCTGCATTCCTTCTGGAGGTTCTAGGGGAGGGAGCATCTGTTTTCTTGCCTTTCCAGCTGCTACAGGCTGCCCGCTTGGCTTATTAGCTTGTGGTACCCTTCTATCTTCAAAGCCAGCGATGGCCAGTCATCACTCTAACAGTGACATTCCTGTCTCTCCGTCAATTTTTCTTCTTTTTTCTTTTTTTGCTGCACTGAGTGGCTTCTGAGATCTTAGTTCCCCAACCAGGGATCGAACCCAGGCCCTTGGCAGTGAGAGTGCCAAGTCCTAACCACTGGACCGCCAGGGAGTTCCCCTCTCCCTCACTTATAAAGACCCTTGTGATTATATTCGTAGCCACCAATTAGCCCAGGGTTATCTCCCCACCTCAAGGTAGGTTGATTGGCAACCTTAATGCCCCCTTGCCATGTAACAGAACGTTCGCAGGTTGTGGGGATTAGGATGTGGACTTCTTTGGGGACCATTCTTCTGCCTACCACAGCTGGAGACTTGTTAGGTAGAGAATTTGGCTTTACTCTGTGATGGGAAGTAACTAGAGCGTGTTGAGCAAAGGATGGATGTGATATGGCTTATGTTTTAAAAGGCTCATTCCAGATACAGTTAGAAGAACAAACAGTGGGGAGGCATAGGCAAGGGTAGAAACAGAAACAGGATTCACTGAAGGATTGGATGTGGAATGTGAGGTAGAAATTAAAAATTACTCCATCAGCAATGCACAAGGTTTCCTGCATTCTACTAAATATTCGGTGCTACCCACCTATCTGCCATTCAGATGGTAGCAAACTTGCATTTCTCTGATTTCTAATAAGTCTGAGCATCGCTTTATGCACACGTTATCTTTTGGGGATTCTCCAATCGGCGAATTATGTCTCTGTATCCTTTGCCCATTTTTCTAATGGGTTTCCTTTTTCCTTGTTAATTCATAGTTGTTCTTATTATATTTTAGCTATAAATCCCTTGTCAGCTTGGACAGCACATCTTCCATTCCTTTCTCCGTCTTCTGAACTTTGTTTACAATTTCTTTTTTTATTTTAATTTTTGAATTTTATTTTACTTATTTTTTTATACAGCAGGTTCTTATTAGTCATCAGTTTCATACACATCAGTGTATACATGTCAATCCCAATCGCTCAATTCATCACACCACCACTGCCACCGCCCCGCCGCTTTCCCCCTTGGTGTCCATGTTTGTTCTCTACATCACTGTCTCAATTTCTGCCCTGCAAACCAGTTCACCTGTACCGTATTTCTAGGTTCCACATATATGCGTTAATATACGATATTTGTTTTTCTCTTTCTGACTTACTTCACTCTGTATGACAGTCTCTAGATCCATCCATGTCTCAACAAATGACCCAATTTTGTTCCTTTTTATAGCTGAGTAATATTCCATTGTATATATGTACCACATCTTCTTTATCCATTCATCTGTTGATGGGCATTTAGGTTGCTTCCATGACCTGCCTATTGTAAATAGTGCTGCAATGAACATTGGGGTGCATGTGTCTTTTTGAATTATGGTTTTCTCTGGATATATGTCCAGTAGTGGGATTGCTGGATCATATGGTAATTCTATTTTTAGTTTTTTAAGGAACCTCCATACTGTTCTCCATAGTGGCTGTATCGATTTACATTCCCACCAACAGTGCAAGAGTGTTCCCTTTTCTCCACACCCTCTACAGCATTTGTTGTTTGTAGATTTCCTGATGATGGCCATTCTGACTGGTGTGAGGTGATACCTCATTGTAGTTTTGATTTGCATTTATCTAATAAGTAGTGATGTTGAGCGGCTTTTCATGTGCTTCTTGGCCATCTGTATGTCTTTTTGGAGAATGTCTATTTAGGTCTTCTGCCCATTTTTGGATAGGTTGTTTGTTTTTTTAATACTGAGCTGTTTATATATTTTGGAGATTAATCCTTTGTCCGTTGATTCATTTGCAAATATTTTCTCCCATTCTGAGGGTTGTCTTTTCATCTTATTTATGGTTTCCTTTGCTGTGTAAAAGCTTTGAAGTTTCATTAGGTCCCATTTGTTTATTTTTTGTTTTTATTTCCATTACTCTAGGAGATGGATCAAAAAAGATCTTGCTGTGATGTCAAAGAGTGTTCTTCCTATGTTTTCCTCTAAGAGTTTTATAGTGTCTGGTCTTACATTTAGGTCTCTAATCCATTTTGAGTTTATTTTTGTGTATGGTGTTATGGAGTGTTCTAATGTCATTCTTGTACATGTAGCTGTCCAGTTTTCCCAGCACCACTTATTTAAGAGACTGTCTTTTCTCCATTGTATATCCTTGCCTCCTTTGTCATAGATTAGTTGACCATAGGAGCGTGGGTTTATCTCTGGGCTTTCTATCCTGTTCCATTGATCTATATTTCTGTTTTTGTGCCAGTACCATATTGTCTTGATTACTGTAGCTTTGTAGTATAGTCTGAAGTCAGGGAGTTTGATTCCTCCAGCTCAGTTTTTTTCCCTCAAGACTGATTTGGCTATTCAGGGTCTTTTGTGTCTCCATACAAATTTTAAGATTTTTTGTTCTAGTTCCATAAAAAATGCCACTGGTAATTTGATAAGGATTGCATTGAATCTATAGATTGCTTTAGGTAGTATAGTCATTTTCACAATATTGATTCTTCCAATCCAAGAACATGGTATATCTCTCCATCTGTTGGTATCATCTTTAATTTCTTTCATCAGTGTCTTATAGTTTTCTGCATGCAGGTCTTTTGTCTCACAAGGTAGGTTTATTCCTAGGTATTTTATTCTTTTTGTTGCAGTGGTAAATGGGAGTGTTTCCTTAATTTCTCTTTCAGATTTTTCATCATTAGTGTATAGGAATGCAAGAGATTTCTGTGCATTAATTTTGTATCCTGCAACTTTACCTAATTCATTGATTAGCTCTAGTAGCATCTTTAGGATTCTCTATGTATAGTATCATGTCATCTGCAAACAGTGACAGTTTTACTTCTTCTTTTCCAATTTGTATTCCTCTCATTTCTTTTTCGTCTCTGATTGCTGTGGCTAGGACGTCCAAAACTATGTTGAATCATTGTGAGAGTGGACATCCTTTTCTTGTTTCTGATCTTAGAGGAAATGCTTTCAGTTTTTCACCATTGAGAATGATGTTTGCTCTGGGTTTGTCATATACGGCCTTTATTATGTTGAGGTAGGTTCCCGCTATGCCCACTTTCTGGAGAGTTTTTATCAAAAATGGGTGTTGAATTTTGTCAAAAGCTTTTTCTGCATCTATTGAGATGAGCATATGGTCTTTATCCTTCAATTAGTTAATATGGTGTATCACACTGGTTGATTTGCATATATTGAAGAATCCTTGCATCCCTGGGATAAACCCCACTTGATCATGGTGTATGATCCTTTTAATGTACTGTTGGATTCTGTTTGTTAGTATTTTGTTGAGGATTTTTGCATCTATGTTCATCAGTGATATTGGTCTTTAATTTTCTTTTTTTGTAGTGTCTTTGTCTGGTTTTGGTATCAGGGTGATGGTGGCCTCATGGAATGAGTATGGGAATGTTCCTTCCTCTGCAATTTTTGGAAGAGTTAGAGAAGGATAGGTGTTAGCTCTTCTCTAAATGTTTGATAGAATTCACCTGTGAAGCCATCTGGTCCTAGACTTTTGTTTGTTGGAAGATTTTTTTTTTTTTTTTTTTTTTGCGGTATGCGGGCATCTCACTGTTGTGGCCTCTCCTGTTGCGGAGCACAGGCTCCGGACGCGCAGGCTCAGCGGCCATGGCTCAAGGGCCCAGCCACTCCGCGGCATGTGGGATATTCCTGGACCAGGGCTCGAACCTGTGTGCCCTGCATCGGTAGGCGGACTCTCAACCACTGAGCCACCAGGGAAGGCCCTGTGGCATATCTTAAAATCTGGTAAGGCAAGTCTCTGTGCTTTTTGTGTGTGTATGTCCAAATTTATTTAGCTCTTTATAGATCTTTATTCTTCCATATGCATACAAGATTTCCTTTGAATGGTAACTGAAATACTAGGTCAAAGAGGCCCCCAATAGACTTCTTCTCCCTTCCTGTCCTCAAAATCCCAGAGAAGTTAAAGTGAGACTCATAGGGCCAAATCTAACCTATTGCATTTCATTCCTTCTCAGTCCCTCTGTTAGAGTGAAGTTTAATGTGCTAGTGGGTAATTGTATACATTACCATTATTTTACCCTCTGTCAATTTCAAATGTGGTATGTTTTATAGTTTTGTTAGTATTTTCTTTTAAATTTTTTTTTAATTTGGTTGCACCACGTCTTAGTTGTGGCAGGCGGGCTCCTTAGTTGTGGCACATGGGCTCCTTAGTTGTGGCATGTGAACGGTTAGTTGCAGCAAGCACGTGGGATCTAGTTCCCTGACCAGGGATTGAACCCGGGCCCCCTGCATTGGGAGTGCAGAGTCTTAACCACTGCACCACCAGGGAAGTCCCTTTAATTTTTTTTTTTAACTTTGTATTTTGAAAAAGTTTTAAACATATAGAAGTTTAGCAAAAATAATATACTGAAGAATTTTTTATCCTTTCCCACCTAGAGTCATTAACATTTTGCATATGTTACTTTCTCTCTGTATCTATCTCTCACTAGATAATTTGAAAGCAAGTTGTAGATATGATCCTTTACCCCTATGTCAGCATGTTATCTCCTGAGACCAAGGACATTCACTAATATAACCACAATACAGTTATCCCAATCAGGGGATTTAACAGTGATGCAACATTATTATCTAATAAACCATCCATATTCAAATTGTCCAATTGTCCAAGAAATGGCCTTTGTAGTACATTTCCTCCACGTTCCAGCCCACCCCACCTCCCAATTCAGGATCATTGACTACATTTGGAAATCATGTCTCTTTAGTATCCTTTAATCTGGAGCAGTTCCTCAACTTCTCTTTGTCTTTCATACATTGACATTTTTGAGTACGGGTTATTTATTTTATATAATGTCTCTCAATTTAGGTTTATCTGATTGTTTCCTCATGATTAAATTCAACTTATGCTTTTTTTTTTTTTTTTGCGGTACGTGGGCCTCTCACTGTTGTGGCCTCTCCCATTGCAGAGCACAGGCTCCGGACGCGCAGGCTCAGCAGCCATGGCTCACGGACCCAGCCGCTCCGCGGCATGTGGGATCTTCCCGGACCCGGGCACGAACCCGTGTCCCCTGCATCGGCAGGTGGACTTTCAACCACTGTGCCACCAGGGAAGCCCCAACTTATGCATTTTTGAGAGGAGTGTTTCCTTTTTAAATAATCAAAGAGGAGGAACCAAATAACAGAATAAACTCACTTTTACTCATTTGAAGGTAGTATTGGATATTCACTTGATGAGAAAAAAATTCATCTTCAATTTCCAAATCTAAGAAACAGGTATTTGTTATACTAACAACATTTGATTAACTACTATGTTTAGGATACTACTGTAGACCCTGGACTCTGTTCTGTTACAGATTAAACACTGATATTCAATCACGAATATGGATAAACAGGTTTCAAGATGATATCTTTAGAAATCTTCTGTCAGTAAATGATTAGGGCTTGATGGGGATGGAATTGTAAACTCATAAAAGATAACTCCAGTACCTAAATATTAAAGAAATACATTCTAAAAGGTGAGTAAGTGCTTTCATTCACAGCTGTGGAGTGGGTTCCAGATCTCAAGTTGCTGCTAGAGCTTCTTCAGTAGATCACTGTTCTGTAACAAGCTCTGGTCCCTTCTGCCATCCTGGTCAACTCTGCTTACCAAATTCCTGACCATCTTTCAAAGCCCAACCCTGACGTAGGCCCCCTCCTTTCACAACCTTTCCAAGCCCCTCCCTCCATGTTGCATGCTCATCTCTCTAAGCAGATTGGGCATTGGTAATAAAAGGTACTGTTTCTTTATTGGACATCTTTTTTTTTTTTTCTTTAGTTTTTTGTATTGTGGTAAAATACATGTAACATAAAATGTAGCATCTTAGCCATTCTTAGGTGTATAGTTCAGTGTATTAAATATATTCATAATTTTGTGCTGTCATCACCACCATTTATCTCCAGGACTCTTTTCATCTTGTAAAATTGAAAGTCTATACCCCTTAAACAACACCTCCCCATGGCAACCATCATTCTACTTTCTGTCTCTATGATTTTGACTTCTAGCTACCTCATGTAAGTAGAGTCATACAGTATTTGTCTTTATGAGTTATTTCACTTAGCATAATGTGTTCAAGGTTCATCACGTTGTAGCATATTGCAGAATTTCCTCCTTTTTAATGCTGAATATTTCATCATATTTATATACAACATTTTGCTTACCTATGATCCATCGTTGGACACTTGAGTTGCTTCCACATTTTAGCTATTGTGAATAATAGCTTATGTTATTTGTACATGGGTGTACAAATATGTCTTCAAGACCCAGAAGTTGGTTTGCTGGATCTTATGGTAATTCTATTTTTAATTATTTGAGGAACTGCCACACTGTTTTCCACAGTAGCTGTACCATTGAACATTCCCACCAATAGTGCATAAAGGTTTGAATTTCGGGCTTCCCTGGTGGCGCAGTGGTTAAGAATCCACCTGCCAATGCAGGGGACACGGTTTCGAGCCCTGGTCTGGGAAGATCCCACATGCCGCGGAGCAACTAAGCCCATGCACCACAGCTCCTGAGCCTGTGCTCTAGAGCCCACAAGCCACAACTACTGAAGGCTGCGTGCCTAGAGCCTGTGCTCTGCAACAAGAGAAGCCACCACAATGAGAAGCCCGTGCACCACAATGAAGAGTAGCCCCCACTCGCTGCAACTAGAGAAAGCCCGTGCGCAGCAATGAAGACCCAATGCAGCCAAAAATAATTAATTAATTTTTTTAAAAAAAGGTTTGAATTTCTCCACATCCTCAACAACACTTGTTATTTTCTGTTTTTTTTTTAATAGTAGCTATCCTAATGGTTGTGAGGCTGTATCTAATTGGTAGCTGTGATCTGAATTTCCCTAATTATTAGTGATGGTGAGCATTTTTTCATGTAATTGTTGGCCATTCATATATCTTCTCTGGAGAAATGGCTATTCAAGTCCTTTGCCAAATTTTGAATTGGATTATTTTGTTGTTGTTGAGTTTCAGTTCTCTGTATATTCTGGGTATTAGTCCCTTATCATATGTATGGTTTGCAAATATTTTCTCCTTCTGTGGGTTGCCTTTATAGTCTTGTGTCTATTAATGCACAAAATTTATATATTCTCATAAGTTCCAAGTTGTCTATTTTTTCTTTTGTTGCCTCTGCCTTTGGTGGTGTATTCAAATCATTGCAAATCCATCAGGAAGATTTTGCCTTATGTTTTCTTTTAAGAGTTAGAGCTTTAGGTCTTACATTTAGGTCTTTGATCCATCTTGCGTTAGTTTTTGTATATGGTATTAGGTAAGGGTCCAACTTCATTCTTCTGCGTGTGGATATCCAGTTTTCCCAGCACATTTTGTTGAAAAGGCTGCCCTTTCCCCCACTGAATGGTCTGACCAGTCATAGGTCTATTCAGATTTTCGTTTCTTATTGACTTAGTCTTGGTAGGTTTTACGTTTCTAGGAATTTGTCCATTCAGCTAGGATATCCAATTTGTTGGCATACAATTGTTCATAGCACTCTCTTATAATACTTTTTATTTCTGTAGAATCAGTAGTAATGTCCCCTTTCATTTCTGATTTAGTAATTTGAGTTTTCTCAGTCCATCGAGGTAGTTTGTCAATTTCGTTGCTCTTTTCAAAAACTACTTTTGGTTTAATTGATTATCCTCTATTGCTTTTCTGTTCTCTACTCCATTTATCTCTGCTCTAGTCTTTATTGTTTCCTTCCTTCTGCTAGTAATGGGTTTAGTTTCTTCTTCTTTTTCTAGTTCATTAAGCTGTAAAGTTTGTTGATTTGAGATCTTTCTTGTTTTTTTTAATGCAAGTATTTATAACTATAAATTCCCCCCTTAGTACTGATTTTGCTTCATCTCGTAAGTTTGATATGTTGTGTTTTTGTTTATCTTCATCTCTAAGTATTTTTTAAAATTTCCCTTGTGATTTCTTTGATCCATTGGTTGTTTAAGAGTATACTGTTTAATTTCCACAAATATGTGAATTTTCCTGTTTTACTTCTGTTGTTGATTTCTGACTTCATCCCATTGTGGTCAGAGAAGATACTTTGTATGATATCCATACTTTGTATGCTATCCATCTTTTTAAATCTACTGAGACTTAATTTGTGGCCTAACATATGGTCTATCCTGGAAAATGTCCCCTTGAGAAGAATATGTATCCTGTTGTTGTTGGGCGGAGTGTTCTGCATGTGTTTGTTAGCTCTAGTCAGTTTATTGTGTTGTTTAAATCCTCTATTTCCTTACTTGTGTCCTGTCTGGTTGTTCTCTCCATTATTGACAGTTCAGTTTTGAAATCTCCAACTATTATTGTAGAACTGTCTATTTCTCCCTTCATTTCTGTCAGTTTTTCCTTCATTATTTTGATAGTGTATTATTACGTGTGTAAATGTTTACAGTTTGGGCAGCTTTTTTTTTTTTTCCCAGAACACCTAGCAGAGTGTTTGGCCTTCAGTAATTATTTCTTTAATCCATTAATAATAAATTAAAAGTTTTTGATAATAAGAATGATAGGCATGGGCTTCTCTGGTGGCGCAGTGGTTGAGCGTCCGCCTGCTGATGTAGGGGATACGGGTTCGTGCCCCGGTCCGGGAAGATCCCACATGCCGCGGAGCGGCTGGGCCCGTGAGCCATAGCCGCTGAGCTTGCGCGTCCGGAGGCTGTGCCCCGCGACGGGAGGGGCCACAACAGTGAGAGGCCCGTGTACTGCAAAAAAAAAGAATGATAGGCAGGACTAAGTAGAGAAGTTCTATTATTTTCTGCAAGGTGATAAAAGGTAACATCTAGTAAATTCCTTTTAATAAAAAGACTTTCGGAGAATCTGTAGAACCTGCAAACCCTTCCACAAAGAAAATGTAAACACTGAGAGGTGGAAGGCGATTTTACTTTATATTTTTGGCATCATCACCATGAAATTTCATTAAAACAAACATTGCCATGACGTTAGTTGAAATTCCCGCTGTATTCACTTGTAACAATTTTTTCCCCAAGCAGTCAAGTTGAAGAAACGTCTCCACTACTTAAAGAGGGACCTGCAAACTATTTCTATTCAACTGTCCCAATGGGATTTTCTCTTAGTAAATCTGCTACTCAGGTATCTGCTATGCGTATGGATTCAAAAGTGGATGATCACTTAATGCAAGGCACTGAGAAAAGCAAATTGGAACCAGTGACTCAGTTATTTCAAAACACCAAGAAAATAAGATTAGAAGACACAAACCAAGAAAACTTTACAAGGAGCAAAGATACTGGCACAGGATCTCTTTCGGAGAAAGCCTTGGGTTCAGTGGTGTATGTTAAAGAAAGTGATGGAATAGAAATGATAGATGTGGAATGAAGTTATTTGTGTATGTTACCAAAGAAACCAAAAATTGGTTTTGACTAAGAGGGCCTGTTGAATGAGAACTTAACCTTATTATGAAAACCTAACAAAATGAAGGAAGACGATTGCTTATTTTTCACTATTTATGAATCACTGTAGATTGCACTTTTTGATGATACATATTCAGAAAAGTTGCTTTAGAGAGAAGAAGCTTTCCAAAATTCAAAGAAGATTTCTCTGGTATTACATTCTGTCCTTGTCAAAAAATCAGAGTTTTTGTGTAACAGTATTTAAATGGCACCAAAACATTTTAATTATAATGTATTTCTCTAACAAGTGATCAAAAACCCAAAAAACAGTGCCCAAACAATTTGACATCAGTATTTCACATGATTTCTGCTGTACTGATTTTGTATGTTGAAATTCCAGTTAGGGATTTTGCTTTAGAATACTTTATCTTCTTGCATTTTTTCATGTCTGTTCTGTTAAAGATCACTGGCAGCTAAACTCAAAGACCAGTAAATTACGTACCTTGAGAAGCATTTCACATTTCAAATCATCCTTTTAAAACTTTTTTTTCACCCACGTGGAATTCATTTCAGAGTTCACAAAACAGTTTTTTCTAAGTGTAATAATTTATCTTGTGGATGTTACCATTTTATACCACCAATATTTAATATAATAAAACAGCCTAGTTGTTAAAAAAAATTCTTGTTTTGTATATATCAGTTTGCCATTCTTATTAAAACATCTAGTAGTTTGAAACAGCAGTATTGTCCCAAGTAATGTAAGCTGAAGTTAAAAACCATTTGTGTCTGGACAAACAGTGACCTATAAATATTTCTATTGTGTATGGTTTGAACATTTTCCTGTACTTTAATATTTACTGGTGATCTCTAATGCTCAATTGAGTAATCTCCTTAATATTCATAAAGGAAAAAGGCATATTCAAACAGGAAAAGGCATCTTCTTTTAGGAGAAGAAATATTTTGTAAATCAGAAAAAAACCAAACAGATGTCACGTATTTGTAGAGTTAAAAAAAAAAAAAAACATTGAATGGGATGTAAGCCACTAAGATAATGCTCTTTATCATTTATAGAATATAATTCTTTGGGAGAGAAAAAATACACAAATCATTCATTTGTTCACCTAGCCCGGCACTGTGCTCGGTGCTCAGGATACAGTGGTGAATAAATTACCACTACCTTCATAGTGCTTACTGTCTGTCTACCAGGGAAGGTAGAACGTCAGACAGTAATTATATGATACAAATTGTGATGTGCTATGAAGAAAAAGTTAAATTTCAGAGAGACAGAAGAGGAGACATAACACATACACTTGATTTTTTTTTTTTTTTTTTTTTTTTTTTTGTGGTACGCGGGCCTCTCACTGTTGTGGCCTCTCCCGTTGCGGAGCGCAGGCTCCGGACGCGCAGGCGCAGCGGCCATGGCTCACGGGCCCAGCCGCTCCGCGGCATGTGGGATCTTCCCAGACCGGGGCACGAACCCGTGTCCCCTGCATCGGCAGGCGGACTCTCAACCACTGCACCACCAGGGAAGCCCTACACTTGATTTTTAATTGTGGGAACTAGGAAGGCTTCTCTGAGGACGTGACATGTATAGCTTTTGCAGGGACATGGTTGTCCAAGTGAGGTGATGTTGATGGTCGAGGTATATCGAGAAGGGGACAGAGTCCAGGTGAAGTTTGGCAGGGCAGACTGATGGTCTTAAAGTGGGAAATGAGGAAAATGAAAGGATTTCTAGTAAAAAAAAAAACAAAAACAGAAAAAAAAGCTAGATGCATGGAGGTTCCCTGGGGGAAAGAGCTTGGGAGCATGGGTTTTGGGCATACCTGTTTCTAAGGCAGACAGTCCTATGTATGGAATGAAAAAATACAAATTGTGAAGTTGTATACAGAATGGTATCTAAAGCTATGGGAACGAAAGAGGTTGCTTATGGTGGATGTATAGTGTGAGATAAAGCAACTACAACACTTAGGAGCTGGGCAGCACAGGGGGAGCTGGCTAAGGGGACTGAAAGAGTTGGCAGAGTTGGTGGAGCTGGTCAGCGCATGGGGAGCTGGCTAAGGGGACTGAAGAGTTGGTAGAGTTGGTGTAGCTGGTCAGCGCAGGGGGAGCTGGCTAAGGGCACTGAAGAGTTGGCAGAGTTGGTGGAAAACCAAGACAGGATAAAGTCAAGATTGCCCACAGAAGTCTTTAAGGTGGAGGCAGTCAACTGAAATGGTAGATGAGGACTTGAAAGGTCCACTGGATCTAGCAACATGAATGGCACTAGTGACCTTAGCAAAACCACTTTTTTCTTTAATAGGGACTTGGCTCAAATATTTACAGACTGGTTTTTCACCTCCATGAATGTCCAACAGGACATTTGATAGTGTGTTGGACACTGAATTTGGGATGTCCTTCATTGTATGTGATGCCCCGGGCATTGCAGGATGTCAAATGTTGTAGCACAATCCAGTCATTGAGATGATAACAAATGCAAGCATTAATTACTCTGATTGAGAACTATTGCTGCTAAGACATCAGAGAATTGGAATCCCAAAATCCAAGTGAAGCCATAGTTTTAGCAGCACACCTGGGAATGGAAATCCACAAATACTTCCTGGAAGGGGTCAAATGGAATAAGTTTAATCAGAACAACAGCCTCACTTAGGTGTTTATTTGTTTTATGGAAGAATTCTACAAGAAGAATCCTAAAGTGAACATTTTTCAGAGTTCTACCGTTGTTTCTGATGAGAAACTTTCCATATAAAAATAATATAGTTCAGGAGAAATAAGGATGTTAGGAGACCTTAGATTCAACATACCTATAAGACCTATAATACATGCATTGGTATTGCATCTAATGGTGTTGTCATTGATGCCAGTAATAATAGTTATCATTTACTGAGCTGTTGTGTAACTGGCTTAGTTGAGATTCCCTAGAAGCTGCTTGAGACAAGGACCCAGATGCACATGATTTTTGAGAGTGTGCTCTTTAAGGTAAGCCTGTAAGGGAGTCAGGGAAGCAGAAGGAATCAATGAAGAATGAGCACTCAGATAAATTCATGGCCTGACTCACAGGGTGCTCTGGAGGGATCATACTGCAGAGTTGTCCTACTGTCCCACTTTGAGGCAAGGGGTGGGACTATTGCAGCGCTAGGCCAGTCAGGCATCGGTTGCCACCTCCAAGCCAAAGTGGGGAGGCTGGTGGGCAGGGATGCAGGGTGAATCACTCTGGTGTGCCTGTGCCTGCTAGCTCCTTCATTCACACCAGCTGGAGAATGGATGATGAATTAAGGGTAAAGGGGACCTGGGTGGGGTGCTCACAGTCTTTATTACAATGCCAGACACCTAACATATATTATTTTCCTTTTATTTTGAAACAATCTCAAATTTACAGCAAAGTTGCAAGCATGGTACAAAGGCCTTTCCCTCTCCTCCCAGCCATTTGAGAGTAAGTAGCTGACCTAATTCTCCATCATCCCTGAATAGTTTTTTAATGATTTAAAGAATTTTATTATTTTTAAAATAAATTTTTTAAATTGATATATAATTGACATATGCCATTATATTAGTTCCAGGTGTGCAACATAATGATTTCATATATATTGCAAAGTGATCACTGTAAGAAGTTAACATCTATCAACACATAGTTATTTCTTTTCCTTGCGATGAGAACTTTTAAGATGTATTCACTTAGCAACTTTCAAGTATACAGTACGGTATTTTTATAGTCGCCATGCTGTACATTTACATCTCCAGGACTTACTTATCTTATAAGTGGAAGTTTGTACATTTTGATCATCTTCACCCATTTTGCTCACCCTGCAAAAAGCACTTTTGATGGAACAACAGGACAGAATCCATGTTGGAGTAGGTTAAAAAATGAATGGGAAGTGAGGAAGTGGATACTAGATGTGTAGCAACTCCACAAAGAAGCTCAACTCTGAAGGGGAGTAGACAGCATGAGAGATGGAAGATGAGATGGAGGTCGTGTTTGAGTGTCAGCAGAAGAAGGATCCAGTGGAGAAGCTGAAGAAGTAGGAGAGGGGTTAAGATAACCACACGGTGGAAGTCTAGGAGCAGGGAGGACGGATCCATTCTTGAAAAACACTTCGGTAGGAAATTAGGGGGGGGAAAATTGTACCACCTCAGTCAGATTCCAGAGAAATGGAATTTAGAAAGATGTACTATAAGCAAAGGGCAAGAGAATTGCGTGGCTCTTTTTAATGATAACTTGGAAAACTACTGGGACTAACTGCACAGAATCCATTCCCACCTGCATAATCCAAGAAAGACTAATTAGAGTGACTTCAAGAGGGTAATAGTAAATAAATAAGGAGCCACTGTGTGTCTTTATTGTAGCTTTATATGGAGCCCTGGTCATTGTATCGGCATCACCAAATTGTGAACACTGGATGCTTCTTACTCCAAGATGCAAGTCTTGATGGTTTCTATTCTAAGCCAAAAGAGAGATTGATTTCTGTGGAAGCCTGAAACAGATGACCACAAATTCTTTGGGCTCCTCTCATCAAGAGGTGGGGTCCATTTCTCCACCCCTTGACTCTGGGCTGCCTTTGCTGGTGCTTTGGTCAACAGAATGTGGCCAAAGTGCTCCTTCCAAGGCTAGCCCTGAACGGAGGTGCCCCATCAGCCAGCCAGCACCAGCCGCCAAAGGCGTGAATAAGGCCGTCCTGGACCTCCCCGCTCAGCCAACCTGTGCTGAATGAAGGAAGCCACGTGAGCAAGGCTTGACCATATAAATGTTAGAATAAATCGTTGTGTTAAGCCACTGGCGTTTGAGGCAGTTTGTTACGCAGCTATAGGTACTTGGAACTTTGCCTGACGGGGGAATTTCCCATCTGGCTAAGCCACAAGGATTTTCTTGCCAGCTGCACGGAGGGACACCCCAAGTGGTAACGTTCAGTGCGTTTGTTCTCCGACCCACTCCTTCCTGTCTCTGTATTGGGAATACCAGCGTTTATTCCTTTAAATGCCATTTACCTTTTAAAACCGATTTTAGTTTCGTCCCCTTCCAAGTGGAGTTGCCTGCCCTTTGGACTATGAGACGTGCAAAGCCCCGCGCAATGCCTGGATGTTCAGTAAAGAACATCCGACCCGACTGCTCTGGGTACCAGGCGGGCTCCCCTCCAGACTGACTCAACCCCGCTCCTACCTGTTCCCCGCTAACGCTCTGGGCTGTCACGCGGGGAACCTCCATCTGCCCTGGGGCTCTAGGACTTTCGATATTATTGATACTATTATTCGAACGTGGGCGGCGTCCCTGCCTCTCCTGTGGTTCGGCGCCAGCTCGGCCGGTCGTAAAGACTCTCCGCAACCCCCCGGCCCCGCCCCTACGCAGCGCTTCCGCTGCCCCGCCCCCCGTGGGCCGGGGCGGCGGGCGGGGCGGCTGCGTGCGCAGCAGGACGGGACTCCGGGTCGCACGCGTCCTTCCCCAACGGGCCCGCGCGCTGCTTGGCCGCGACCGGAAGCCTCAGGTGCGTGAAACCGGAGGCGTGGCAAGGCGGGGCGGGGCAGGCAGCGTGGGCCCCCGAGGACTGGCAGCTGGCGGGGACCTGAGACCCTGGGGCGGTGCGCACGGCTGGCGCTGCAGGCCCTGAAGTGTCCGGTCAGAGCTTGGGAAGACGTAGCTCCACGGTTAGGAACGGATTATCCGCAACACGGGAGGGTCAAAAAATTAGACATGTTGGGTGCCAGCCCTGTGCGCGCCCACCGAGAACCAAAAAGGCGAAATCAAACAGGCACACGGCTGTCCTGAGACTGGATAAGTTATGTACTAAGACAGGTGGCAAGATGGCAAGATAAAACTTGGGGAGGATTTTTTGAAGGAGCTGGGCCTGCCTAGGAGGGTAGGTGGGATCCTGTTATTTTTTGCTTTCTGTTCGATGATGGAGAAGCAGGTTTGGTAAATTCAAAGTGGTGGTAGCTAAGTGTCCCTCCCAGAACATGGAAATATGATTGTCCTCTGATTAAAAAACGATAAAAAATTAATAATTAAAAGGTAAGAGTAGGGATATGCAAAGTTAAAGAGACAAAATTTTATCAGGCCTTCAGAACTTGACAGTATCCTGACAACTAAAAAAAGACTGTACATCATGCAGCTGGCGGTCTGATGTGTTTTTGAAGCATGGAGTAAAAGAGAGGTGCGCCTGACCGGATGACTCCAGGCCTCCTCTGGGAGGGACAGGGTGTCCTGGCGTTAACAGTGGGGTCTCTCCAGAGCCCAGGAGCTTAGAGGCGCTTTCCTCAAGGCTCATTCCACCAGACGTTGAAGTCATATAACTCCATCCTTTTGTCCAGATTCAGTATTCACCAAGCAAACTTACGATGAGAGAGTAGTTGGACAGGGCGATCTGAATATCCGGTTGATAGCCTATAGTTCTCTTTGTAAATTAATAAATTGGCATTCAGGTTTTCTCAGACATCCCTGGGTTCCCACTTTTTCTCACTCTTTGTGTGATTCTTTCTTGTCCTACGAGGCTCAGTAGGAAATGTTACATCCTCACAGGGTCCTATTTGTTTGTGTGTTCAGGTGCCTAGAACAGTTTCTGGCACGTAGTAGGCGCTTAGCCTAACTTCCTCGACTTTCAGTCCGCTTTTCTTTTTTTTTTTAATTGGAGTATAGTTGCTTTACAATGTTGTGTTAGTCTATGCTGTACAGAAAAGTGAATCAGCTATACGTATACATATATCCCCTCTTTTTTGGATTTCCTTCCCATTTAGGTCACCAAAGAGCATTGAGTAGAGTTCCCTGTGCTATACAGTTGGTTCTCATTAGTTATCTGTTTTATACATAGTAGTGTATATATGTCAGTCCCAATCTATCCCACCCCCCTCTTTCCCCCTTGGTGTCCATACGTTTGTTCTCTACATCTCTGTTGCTATTTCTGCTTTGCAAATAAAGTCATCTGTACCATTTTTCTAGATTCCACATATATACGTTAATATACGATATTTGTTTTTCTCTTTCTGACTTAGTCTGCTTTTTTGGTCACTTTTTTGATGAAGCCTAGCCTGACAACCCTATGTGAAATTGCAGCCTGGGGACTTCCCTGGCAGTTCAGTGGTTAAGGCTTGGTGCTTCCACTGCAGGGGGCATGGGTTCGATCCCTTGTAGGGGAACAAAGATCCCGCATGCCTCGTGGCCAAAATAAATGAATGAATAAATAAATAAATAATAAATTAAATTAAATAGCAGCCCAGTTCCTCTCACATACACATTTCCTGTGTTCCCTTTCCTTTTTCATATGGTCCTCATCACCTTCCTTGATTTGGTTCACTGATGAATCCCAAGTGCCAAGAACAATGCCTGTTGCGTAGTAGATGCAAGATCTCTTGAATTAATATCTTTACTGTGTTTCACTTACACCGTATCCACAATGCCTGGATGAATACAGATATTTTGAGCACTATTAATACATTAGTTGGATCAATTCTGGAGCCCTTAGTTACCATCTCTTCAGCTCTGTGCCATTGGCTGCTGGTAGCCAAAGACTCTTAAGTCCAGTGCAGTCAAAACGGACCAGTTATCTTCACCCTGTATCTCCTCTTCCTATGAAATCTGTCCTAGGAAATGTCACCTCTTTCCACCCATTTCCCAGGCCAGAAGTCAGGGTATGCATAAAATTAATAAAAGAGCTAACATCCTGTGTACTTTCTATGTGCCGGGCACTCTTATAAGCACTTTACATGTATTAGTTCATTTAATCCTGATATGAGTCCTGTCAGTTACCCACATATTACAGATAAGGGATCTGCGGCACAGAAAAGTCAACTAATCTGCCTTAGCTGGGAAGAGACAGAGTTGGGATTTGAATGCTGGCTTGTAATCATACCATAAAGGACCCTTGACTTCTTTCTCTCACCCTCACTGAACCAATTACCAGATATCAAGATTCTCCCTGCTTAAATCTCTAGGCGATGTCTCTGAAGTGTAAATCTGTAAAACTCTTCAGCACCTCCTCATCACCCTCAGGGTGAAGTTCAAGTATTTAACATGGATTTTTTTTTTTATTTAGGCCCGAGGCTTGTGGGATCTTAGTTCCCGGACCAGGGATCAAACCCGTGCCCCCTGCAGTGAAAGCACAGAGTCCTAACCACTGGACCGCCAGGGAAGTCCCTAACTGGATTTTAAGTCTCTTCATAATCTGATCTCTACTTCTGCCTCCTTATCTCTTGCAGCTCCCCATTCCTGCACTCTTAAATACCAGCCAATTGAATTAAATTCTTCGAATTCTTTGAATGGGTCTTCTTCTCCTCCAAGCTACTGTACTTTGTTGGAATACTTTTCCTTACCCCTTCTATGTCTCAACTTCAGTGTCACTTCCAATGATGAGAGGGTTAAATGGCCTTCTAATGTACTTACCCTGTCATAGCACTTATGACACCGTATTTTTTTTTTTGTGGTACGTGGGCCTCTCACTGTTGTGGCCTCTCCCGTTGCAGAGCACAGGCTCCGGATGCACAGGCTCAGCGGCCATGGCTCATGGGCCCAGCTGCTCTGTGGCATGTGGGATCTTCCCGGACCAGGGCACGAACCCATGTCCCCTGCATCGGCAGGTGGACTCCCAACCACTGCGCCACCAGGGAAGCCCTGACACTGTATTTTAATTATCACCTTCCTTGCTTTTTAGTGTCTCCCACTAGATAGTGAGTTCCTTGAAGGCAAGGACCAGTCTGTGACCTTAATGTCCTCATGTCCATCCCTTCTCAGTGTCTGCTACCCTCGTTCAGGCCCTCATTATCTCTAACTGGGACAACTGCATGGGTCGGTTAAACCGTCTCCCTGCCCCTAGTCTATCTGTTTTTAATCCATGCTCAACACTGCCAGCAGAAGCAGTTTTGTATAATGGCTGACTTAACACTTTCCTGCTTAAAACACCTCACTAGATCCAGCTGCTTTTAGAAAAAGGCCAAATGCTTTAGAATTACATGAATTTGTCTCCTCCCCTTCTTTATTCTACCTTGTGCCTAGTAGGCACTACGTAAACATTTGTTTAGTGAAGGAGGGACTGATATCAAATTTGGTCAAACAGAACCAAGAACAAAGAGTTTAACCAAAGAAACGGCATCTGGCTGCAGAGGCTTCCTAGGACAGCACAGCCAAAGGTTTCAGTGGAACTGGAAGACTGGTAGTGGAACTCCTTTGAGGAGGGAGTCCCCAAGACATGCCTTACTGTTGGAGGACTCTCTGTCTTTGCATTTGCCTGGAACATGCTACTCCCATCAACGTGGTAAAAACCATCAGATTTCGAGACTCAGTTCAAGTATCCCTTCCTCTGTTACACCTCTCCTGACCTTTCTAGATAGAAAGAGTGTAAACTGGTTCAGCTTTTCTGTGGCATAACTTATCAAGATATATCAAGAGTGATGAAAATACGAAGACTTGTTACCCTAGGAATTGTGCGTCTAGGATTTAACTACAAAAGAATGGGGCCTAGTTCTGGGCTTTAATAACCCAGTCCTTCCCAGGTCTTTAACCTAAAGGAAAATTATGACCATTCTAAGAAACGAAATCGGAATAGAATGGTTTCTTTACAACCATAACTAGTCAAAATACTTCATTATTACAGCTAGTATTTTCAGCCTTTTCATCAGCACTGCTAACACAAATAATGTGTAAAGTGTCAAAACATAATAAAATTGTTCCTAGCCTTTCTATTTAACCTTGCTACTCTGACCACCTCTCCCCTGACTTCAGGGGGTCCATCCTAATTTAATATTGATCTAAATAAAACAGGCTGCCAGTAAACATGTATCTCAAAATTAAATAGGAATTATTTTTAAAGTACTACAAGGACATAATTAAAGCTTTCCAGACAGATGTTCATGAGTACATTGTTGATAACATAGAAAAACTAGAGACAGTCTAAACTTACAAACTAAGAGATTGGTTGAGTAAACGGTGGTGTATCTTGACAATGGAATGTAACACGACATTAAAACTGATGTAAAAATAGGTTTAACATTGAATGAAATAAGAGTATCATTCCACTTTTGGTGGGGAAAAGTGTGTGTGTATTTTACACATGCACATAAAAAAATGGGTACACACTAAAGTGTTATTTGGGATTATCTCCGGGTGGTCATGTTATGGTTTCTTTTATTTTGCTCTTTTGGCTTGTCTGTATTTTCTCATTTTTCTCAAATAATGTGTATTAGCTGTGAATTCAAAATAATTTGTTGGTCTTTGAGATATATTACATAATGTATTTTCAGCTTTATTATTGGAAAAATCTGTGCCCTTATTCCATTTCAACTAAAACAATTTGAGGTTTGTATCATTTATTTCCTTTGAGTACTCTGTTGTACAATTTTTGCTAAAGACTAATGATAAGGCTAAAAGGCAAGAAAAGCAACCAGACCGGATACTTAAATAAGTTTGGATTAAATAACCAAGAACTGATAGCTACAAACTAGAATTTAATTTTCTTTTTCTCCATCATTAATTTGTTTGTCTTCCATTTTTAAAAGCATGCTGATCCCATTTTCAATGAAGAATTGCTTCCAGTTACTTTGTAACCTCAAGGTCCCAGCAGCTGGTTTTAAAGACACAGTTAAAAGTGGGCTCATTTTACAGTCAGTTTCCAATGATGTTTACCAAAACCTGGCTGTAGAAGACTGGATCCATGACCATATGAATCTAGAAGCCAAGCCGGTTCTTTTCTTTTGGAGGAATTCTCCCTCTGTTGTAATTGGTCGGCATCAGAACCCTTGGCAGGAATGTAACCTGAATCTGATGAGAGAAGAAGGTGTAAAACTAGCTCGGAGGAGAAGTGGAGGAGGAACAGTCTACCACGATATGGGTAACATCAACTTGACTTTTTTTACAACCAAAAAAAAGTATGATAGGATGGAAAATCTAAAATTAGTTGTTAAAGCTCTGAAGGCTGTCCAGCCGCAGCTGGATGTGCGGGCTACCAAAAGGTTTGACCTTTTACTTGATGGACAGTTTAAAATCTCAGGAACAGCTTCCAGGATTGGCCAGACCGCTGCTTATCACCACTGCACTTTGCTATGCAGTACCGATGGGACCTTCTTGTCATCTTTGTTGAAAAGCCCTTACCAAGGGGTCAGGAGTACTGCCACTGCGAGCACACCTGCCTTAGTAAAAAATCTTATGGAAAAAGATCCCACCCTGACCTGTGAAGTGGTGATAAATGCTATTGCCACAGAGTATGCTACATCTCATCAAATCGATAATCACATTCACCTAATAAACCCAACAGACGAGACGCTGTTTCCTGGAATAAACAGCAGAGCCAAAGAACTACAGACCTGGGAGTGGATATATGGCAAAACTCCAAAGTTCAGTGTAAACACTTCCTTCGATGTGTTATATGAACATTCACACTTGGAAATTAAAGTATTCATAGACATAAAGAATGGAAGAATTGAAATCTGTAATATTGAAGCACCTGACCATTGGTTGCCGCTGGAAATACGTGACAAGTTAAATTCAGGTTTTATTGGTAGTAAATTTTGCCCAATTGAAACGACTATGCTTACAAGTATATTACATAGAACATGTCCAGAAGATGATGAACTACACAGTAAATGGAATATGCTCTGTGAAAAAATTAAGGGAATAATGTGATTCCAAGTAAATTTCTTAATATTGACAGTTTCAATGACAGAATTAAAAATGTTTACAGTACATTGTCTGTCTCTTAAAATAAAAAAGATCTAGTCTCCTTCAGTAACTTCTCCCTATTTGAAATTGTCTATCACCTACCCTAGTCCATATTTTCCATTGATGTCTAAGATTCTCTCTGTCTTTATTGATTTTAATACCTGGCTGCATTTGTATTTCACCTCCTTCCTCCGTTACCATCTTGGGGTTGTATACCATATGGGACACTCTGACCTCAGAGTTCGTTCTCTTTCTTACCTCTAGGGAATATAACCTCAGCTTCTTGCCACCTCTGATACCTTAAACTCTAAAATTCTCCCATTTCATTGTTTCCTTATCCTTCCGTCCTCTCCTATTAAATCAAGCTTATTGCACTTTTCTAAGCCAATAACTTTTCCTCAGTCTCTTGCTTCAATTCCATTTCTTACCAGCATTCTCATTTGTTTCTCTTTACCTATCATAGCCACCCTTTTTTTTTTTTCCAACAATTGATTTCCACTCTTATACCCAGATGGCAGGCAATGCTAGAAGAAAATTCACAGTTTTCAACTTGTATTTCTTTGTTCTGTTGGTACCAGATTCGACTCACCCGTTGACTCCCCCTCATTCTTCAGAGGCCTTATTCGTAAATGTTCCCACTCTTCCTAAGCTCAGAATTCCATTACTCTTAATCTGGTCACAAACCTTGATTTATAATTTGAGAGTGGAGGCTTTCAGAAATGAGCTCCTTCAGCGCCCTCGTGTTCTCTACTTCAACTTTTCTCATTTCATTCAATCTCAAAGAATTGGCTCGAGAATTGGCTGGTGGCTTTTTCCTCTCCAGCCTGTTTGTGCTTTGTATTGTACTATCAGTTATTTATCTCCTTTATCTTGCCTAACTCTCTCTCGACTTTTACTGGATCTTTAGCCTTAGTGAATAGACACGCTCATGTCTCCCCTTTCCCGAAGACTCCTGCTCAAGGCTTTACTCTGTGTATCTCCATCACTTCATTGTCAGACTTCTTCAAAGGGTACCACCACTGCCAACCATTTCCTGTCTCTACAGTTCACTCACATACTCCTCTTATTTCTACAGTAGTTCCTACATGTTTATTGAGTGCCTACTCTGTGCCAGGTACTTTGCTAGTTGTTGGATGTTCATGGTGAGTAAAAGCGACATGCTCACTGAGCTTAAGAACTGACAGTTTAGAGCAGTGGTTTCAAACTTTTTAAAAACTGGAGTACAAAATGTATTTTATATTGTGCACCAGCACACACATATGTTGCCTATACCTAACAAGTTTCACAATACGATGCTTATCCTTTACTACTTACTTACCTGATATTTTATATTCAATTTTATTTCTTTTAAAAATTGACTTTATGACCCATTAATAGGTCAAGACTTGAGTTTTTTAAAACTAGGAAAAGAAATCAGTAAATGCTTACAAAATGAGAAAAGTATGAAAGAAAAGTCCAGGCAGTTAGACAATACGGGCTCCCTAGCTAGAGTGATCAGGGACCTGACATTGAAGCTGAGCCCTGAGGAATGAGAAGTGGAGCAGGGAGGAGAGTAATCCGGATTCACCGGTTATCTATTGCTACATAACAAACCACTCCAAAACTTGGTAGCTTAAAACAACAACAGTCATTTATTCAGTCCAAGATCAAGGTGACAGCAGGTTTGGTTTCTTCTTTTTTTTTTTTTTTTACATCTTTATTGGAGTATAATTGCTTTACAATGGTGTGTTAGTTTCTGCTTTATAACAAAGTGAGTCAGTTATACATATACATATGTTCCCATATCTCTTCCCTCTTGCGTCTCCCTCCCTCCCACCCTCCTTATCCCACCCCTCCAGGCAGTCACAAAGCACCGAGCTGATCTCCCAGTGCTATGTGGCTGCTTCCCACTAGCTATCTACCTTACATTTGGTAGTGTATATATGTCCATGCCTCTCTCTCGCTTTGTCACAGCTTACCCTTCCCCCTCATCATATCCTCAAGTCCAGTCTCTAGTAGGTCTGTGTCTTTATTCCTGTCTTACCCCTAGGTTCTTGCAGCTCTATTTATAATAGCCTAGAGATGGAAACAACCTAAGTGTCCATCATCAGATGAATGGACAAAGAAGATGTGGCACATATATACAATGGAATATTACTCAGCCATAAAAAGAAATGAAATTGAGCTATTTGTAATGAGGTAGATAGACCTAGAGTCTGTCATACAGAGTGAAGTAAGTCAGAAAGAGAAAGATAAATACCGTATGCTAACACATATATATGGAATTTAAGAAAAAATAAAGTCATCTTCTTTTTTTAAAAAATTATTTTTTAATTTGGCCACACCTGGCAGCTTGTGGGATCCTAGCTCCCTGACCAGGAATTGAACCTGGGCCCCAACAGTGAAAGCACCAAGTCCTAACCACTGGACCGACAGGGAATTCCCAGGTTTGATTTCTTCTGAGGCCTGTCTCCTTGGCTTACAGGTGGCACCTTCTTGCTATGCCCTCACATAGTCTTTCCTCTGTGTGCGTATCTGTGTCCAGATGTCCATTTCTTATAAGGACACCAGTCATATTGCATTAGGGCCACCCTAAAGACATCATTTTAACTTATTTCTTTGAAGACCTTATTTCCAAATATGGTTACATTCTGAGGTACCAGGGGCTGGGATTTCAACGTGTGAATTTCTTGGGGGGGGGTTAGGGGGGGCTGCGGTTTGCACAATTCAACCCATAACAGGGGTTTCAGGACTCAGAGACCTTCAGACATCTTCGCCTGAAACAACGTAACCCAGTGTTTGGCTATCACATTAATTTCAGTCCTCTTAGGAGATCTTCTCCTTTCATGTATCTCAGTGGATCCAGATCCCATCCTTGTTTCTGAGGGATTGTGGGGAGCGGAGGTGGACACACAGGGTTTTGCTGCAGCTGGTTATCTCAAAATGGGAGCAGGGTAAGGGAAGGGGATTTTTCAAGTTGCTCCTGGGACAAACACAGGTGCCAGGCTAAATGTTCTTCACTTGAGGCAGGTTTCACGGGCAGGCCCCATTGTTCTTTTGCAATATTAAATACCAAGTAAACACAGTTTTGAAGGGGTTGTTCATGGGCCCGTTTTTAAGCACTACATGTGTCACAACAACTGAAAATTATTTTCTAAGCAAGGTATAAAAATCCTGACATGATGTGCTTGGTGCAATAAAGCAGCTGTGATGTTCTGATACCCTTTGTTTCTCGAGAGAGAGGATGACATCAGGTGAAGGCTGTTAAGGGCTTCAGGTTCTAAAAGGGAAATCTGACGAGCATTCCTGGAACACATGGATTAAAGGCATGTTTTGCAGGTCGATTCTGCAGAACTTTCTGCATGTCTGCATATGAGGATGAAGGGGAGGGAGGAATCAAGAATGACGCCTAGATTTCTTACTTAAGCAACTGGATGGATGGGGGTACACGGGAGCAGTGGGGGAGTGTGTATCAAGTTCAGTTGGGGCCTGTTATGTTTGAAATGCTTGTGTGTTTCTGAGATGCCAGGTGAAATGCCAAACAGGCAGCTGAGTATGTGAGATTAGAATTCCAAGGAGAAGTCTTAGCTTAATAGGAGTTGACAGCATATAGATAGTATCGTATATCATGAAAATGGATAATTGTGGACTTGTGTAATTCATCTAAAGTTTAAAGTGTTTAGCATCCAAGTCCCCTATGTTTGGGGAATCCTCCAACTTACAAATCTTGGCGGGAGGTGGAGCCCACCTTTTGGAGGAGGCCATCAAGAGGATGTGACCACCTGTTGTCCTTCAAACTGGACCCAGGCAATCAGAGGCTCCTAACCTCCTCCCCTGTCCATGGAATGTATGTTCTGCCCACTGTTCCTGTGCCAGGAGACCACCAGGTCTGGCTTCACTCAAGCTTTCCCCTGTTGCCATGCAAAGCAGGCTGCCACCGTAAGGGCATTAGAGAAGCTGAGTACCATTTATGGATACCCTTGTCCAATAGACAGTGACTGGGCAGTCACATTTTAAAGGTCATGATATGCAAGTGCAGAACAAAGAGTGTTGCCCACCATCCAGCTCTACAAGGATCAAGTCATTAGCCACTGCAGTCGCTGACTGACAGTGCACCCTAAAAGGAATTCAGGACGAAAAACAGGATGAGAACATATATGCTTTGGAAAAACGGGCCCCTTAGATAGATATATCTCAGGAAGATTTTTAGAGAACCCAGATTCTTGCATCTTTGCATACATAGAAAAAGCACTAACATCATTAACTAATATATCTGTTCCTCATGACCAGCACTAACCTTTTACTGAGATGTATACTTCACTGCACCATTTCCCCAGCCAAAATCACATATATACTGGCTTCTTCCCCTGTGTCTTGGGGAGCAGTCCCCTCTGGGCTACCAAGAGGCTGTTTCCCAGGCTATAGTCCTCACTAAGTTTTCCGAATAAAACTGAAACTAACAGCTCTTATGTTGTGCCTTTTTCTTTCAGTCAACATAAGATTGGGTGAAGGAACATGACACTGAAGGAGGTTCTGTCTCTCCTACAAGCTACAACCAGCAGAGTCGGTAGAAAGGAAGAATGAAACATTAAAGCAGCAGATTGAATTACTAACAGGTAAAAACCACCTTGGCCAGATGGACTAAAGTACTATCCCAGGCTTTAAGACATTTGAGTGATCAACCAGGAGGGCCTGCTGCCCCACAGGCCAGATGGGAGACCCTTGCTTAGACACACAGTACCCACAGTAAGGTATGGAAATTGCAGGAGACAGCCATTTCCCTCTCACTGTGGATCTCCGTGCTATGCTGCCGAGAACACCAAGCCCCATCACACCTGGGAGGGGAGTTTGCAATGGGATTTGTAAAGGGACGTCCCACCAAGACGGGTGAGTTACTTTGCATCCCTGTATGAGGAGGAATGACTCATTCTCCACTGGGATGCTGATGTCCTGCTGCAAACCAGACCCATCCAGGTACTACACCTGGAACAGAACACACACCTTTGAAAAAGGGGAGAAGGTGGGAGTCCTGGTCTGGCAGATCCTGCCCCGTCCATCTCCTCACACCTGATAGTGCTTCCTCCCCCAGCCAACATGGAAGGTACACACAACTAGGTCAAGTTCCTAAAGCTGCAGCCACATTAACATCTAATTATCAGGCCACAAGTGTAATTCTTTTTTATTTATTTATTAATTTTTTTTCCCCACAAGTGTTAATTCTTTTTTTTTTTTTTTTTTTTTGTGGTACACGGGCCTCCCAATGCTGTGGCCTCTCCCGTTGCAGAGCACAGGCTCCGGACGCGCAGGCTCAGCGGCCATGGCTCACGGGCCTAGCCGCTCCGCGGCATGTGGGATCTTCCCGGACCAGGGCACGAATCTGTGTCCCCTGCACCGGCAGGTGGACTCTCAACCACTGCGCCACCAGGGAAGCCCCACAAGTGTAATTCTTATAGGGGAAGACCTCCCCATACAAGTTCCTACTAAAAAAATGGTTACTACCTAGTACCTAGTTTAGGAGAACTCCAATATTTAAAAGGTAGGGTGGAGGAGAAGCAAAGTGTGTTACATGGAAGTTGAGATTCAAGAAGGGAGTGGCCAGGAACTTTCCTGGTGGCGCAGTGGTTACGAATCCGCCTGCCAATGCAGGGGACATGGGTTCGAGCCCTGGTCCAGGAAGATTCCACGTGCTGTGGAGCACCTAAGCCCGTGCGCCACAACTACTGAGCCTGTGCTCTAGAGCCCGCGAGCCACAACTACTGAAGCCCGTGCGCCTAGAGCCCATGCTCCACAAGAGAAGCCACCGCAATGAGAAGCCCGCTCGCCGCAACGAAGAGTAGCCCCCGCTCGCCGTAACTAAAGAAAGCCCGTGTGCAGCAACGAAGACCCAATGCAGCCAAAAATAAATAAAATGAAATATAAATAAATTTTAAAATGCTGTGAATTCAGAACACAATGATAAAAAAAAATTACAAAAAAAAAAGGGAGTGGCCAACTAGGTCTAATACTCCTGAAACAAGTAACACGAGGGTTAAAAAGTGTCCATTGGATATGGTGGTATGGAGGTCACTGCTGACCTTGATAAGAACAATTTCAGTGGAGTGACTGGGTAGCCGGATAGAAGTGAATTGAAATGTGAATAGGTGGTGAGGAAAGGGGAAAAAACTGTATAGAGAACTCCAAGAAATTTGTTCATGAAGAACAAAGAAACAGGGTGTATCTGGATGGGAATGTATGTACCACAGGAACAACCCAGTAGAGAGAGATTGCTCAAAGGACCAAATCCTTGGTCAGGTCAAACTTGCTGAAAATGTGGCAATCTTCCTTGTATGTTAGGACTATTAACCCTTTTCCTATATGTTGTAAATTTGATCTCATATGTTTTTAACTTTTTTATGGTTCCCTTTATTCAAGTTTTAAATATTTATATGATCATGTGCTCTTTACTTTCCTTGATAATTCCTGGGTTTTGTGTTATGCTTAGTACATTCAGTGGAGTTTAAAAAAAAAGTGTTTGAATATTTCATTTCATTAGCTCTTTAACCCATTTAGAATAATTTCTCTATGTGGCATAAGGTAGAGATCTAATGTTACCTTTTGCAAACTTTTATTGGCAGTCTACTTGTTTCCCACTAATTTGAAAGACCTTTATTATCTATTATGTGCCCATACACACATCCACTTTCTCTCAGGTGTGTTTCTGGATTCCTTATTCTGTCTCAGTGACTTATTTGTCCATTCTTATGCCCAAACATTTATATATATATATATATGTAAATGTAAATAAGTAAATGTCTGCTAAAGACACTTAATTGTAACAAAATTATCGGTGGTTATTTTTTTCTGGTTGTTAGACCCACAAGCCCATCTGTCTCTTAAGAGTACTCTAATTCATGATTTTTCTTCCTGGACCCTACATTCCCAGGGGCAAGATTAAAGCATCCAATTCATCTTCTTAATAGGTGCTCATTACGTGTTGATTCACTCTCCAACAGTCAAATAGAGAAAATCTGGTAAAATGTTTAAATTAACCATATGACTTGAAACACTATAACTCTACTGAGCAATGTATTTATAAAAATACTTAGGATTGGTCACACAACTGAACAATGAATCCATAAATTAGTAGAAATGTAAAAGTTTATTGTTAAACTCTTACGTTATAGGAATGATCTGTCCAAAGTAAAAAAAAAAAAGAAAAATCCAATATTCATTTAAAATAGAAACATATAGTGTAAATTAAGCTACTACCCATCATATTTTTTGTGTGTGCTTATTATGAAAAATGTCCACTGTTGTTTCATGACATGGTCTTAAATCAAAATCACAATATCCAAGAGAAAAACGACTCTAAGAAGAGAAGAAAAGAAATTTTTTTAACAAAAAGGACCAAAGCCATTTTATTAAAATAAAAAGAGTGCTACACAGTCACTCATAAGACTATATCCTACCTGTGGTTTCTTAAAATAATCAAGTCCCCTTCCGATCTTAATCATCCATCCATTGTTGAACCTATTGAAATTAGTATATAATATTACATTCCAGACATTTAAGTCAGACAATGACCAAAGCTATAATGTATTAAGTGTCAGCTAAATTTCCCCCTAACAAATAAAATCACTTCCTCCAGTGGCAAGAGTTGAACCAAACCTGGGTTTACCTATAGGCTGTGTCTACAGTGAAACAAAACATCCATTAGCTGATAAAGAGTTTAACAATTCAATTAAACCTTCCTCCTGAATTTCACCTTACTGATAAAGCTTCCCAGTTCTGCTAAGAAGTGGCTTCCAAGTGTACTCAGGCAGACTGTGGTGATGTTTCAGGGGTTTCCCTGCCTTGAGGTGGGGGACATAAGCAGGGGGAGCCCTGGCAGGCATGACACAACGTCCTGTCATGTCTACTAGAATATTTAAAAGACCATGAGAAGTAAAACCACATTAAATAAATATTAGTATCACTAGAAAAGGAAATTATCCCAATGCCATAACACTGTGTATAGCTGAATGACAGAAAAGGACTTCCTCTTCTCACATGACACAGAACATGTAAATTTTATTCCATTAGGAAATAGGAAACTCACATACAGGACAAAATAAGCCAGATTTTTTTTTTCTTCAAAAGTGAAAAGATATGAAAACTGAGCTTTATTTAAATCTTTAATATTTAAATTGAATATTATTTGTAATTATATATAACTTATTATGAGAAATAAAAATAAGTATTTTTCAACTGCATAAAAATATTACCATAAACTAACCTAATTTCCCGGTCGTGTATCACAGAAGAGTATTCTAATTCCAACTGCACTCCATGATTCCTGAGTGACTCTCTTATTTCTTCCAGGCCACTACTTTGCTGTTCTTTCCCACTGCCCTGTTAATAGGAAAAATACAACTTTTTGCCTCAGTTATTAATATTTTAAATTATTCCTAAACTATGCAATGTGTATCATAGGTGAATTAAAATGAAAAGATTCTATACTAGTTTCATTGTCCATTATTGCAAACAAGCAACCGAAGAAGATGAAGTAGTTTAAGAGCAACTGTTTTTATCAAAATAATTGTTTTTTTCTCTAACGTGAACATAACACAACTCTGTCCTATCTGCTAAAATGTATTTTATTACCTTAGCATTCTGTGGCTTGGCAAATCTGTAAATATTTTTTTTTTTGCGGTACGCGGGCCTCTCACTGTTGTGGTCTCTCCCGTTGCGGAGCACAGGCTCCGGACGCACAGGCTCAGCGGCCATGGCTCACGGGCCTAGCCGCTCCGCGGCATGTGGGATCTTCCCGGACCGGGGCACGAACCCGTGTCCCCTGCATAGGCAGGCGGACTCTCAACCACTGCGCCACCAGGGAAGCGCCCTGTAAATATTTTTTATAATTTCTAGAGATGCATGTTTTTTCATAGTAAATTTCTCAGCATGGCACAGGACTCGTTTACTAATAAACCCAGATATCTTTAGTTTTTCTGTAAAAGGAAGTGAAAGTGAATAAACCTATATTCAATTAAAGAATAAATAAAATGTATTTTAATGGTGCTGTTTCGTTATTCAGATGGGGCTTCCTTCTTCTCAAATTAATCCTAGAAATATGAATTCTTTAGAAGCATTCCTATTTAAATCAAAATCAAGATGACAGAAATTGTCAATAATGCAGACAGTGGGATTGCCTCATAGAATATCCAAGAAACTGAGAAACTACTTGAACAAGAGAGTTTAGCAAAGTGGCCAAATACAAGATATGACATACTGAAATCAACAGCATTTTTCCCAAGGTGTTTTATGCCGGTTGTTAGAGAATAAGTTCATTCCCAGTGAAACAGCTCTAGCTGAAGCATGACGTCCAGGTTTGCCTCGAACTACACCCTGCAACTGAGTAAAGTTCATGACGTTAAGAGACAGTAAATGCCTTCAGATACCTACTTCATCCAGAGAGGTGAGGAGATGAATAGTTTTTATCTTACATGGTCTCTTAACCAGCATCTCACAAAATCGAAGGAAGTTATACAGCTGAAAGACATTAGGAGGCGTTATTACTAACTCGTATATTTAAAACAATAACGTTTCATCGTATGGGAGTACATTTCACCTACCTGATGAGTGTGTCTAATGTATGGATCTTCTATCCAAACTTCCGTAACTGTTTCATTCAGGTATTCTTGAAAAAGTGACTCATAACTGAAACCTGTTGCGTTCTCTTCTATTTTAATTTGCTTGTGATATTTTCCAGCTACAAAACACAAGCTTCCATAATAAAACCAGGGACTACTTCCTTTCTTTTTATACATACTATATTTGCATCCAGTAATAAATCAGCATCAGATACAAGTTAATTTTTTTTTAACTCGTGCAGTCAGCAAACATTTTTGAATGCCTATTCTATGCCAGGCACATTGCAAGATGCTACACCCGCAAAGGTAAATTCCATGTGGGATTTTTTTGCCTTCATGGAGGCTGGGCAAGTGGCAAAGTCCAGAGATTTCTTGGAACAGGTTCTTGAACTAAATCCTATAGACCAGGCAGTTTATTCAAGAGGGAACCATATGTATAAAGATATCTAATATTCCTGCCACCATGAGTAGAACCACAAGCTATGAGTCAGTGGCCATCTGGTCCTTCTCTTCAGATTTAAGTCTTTTTATGTCTTGCAGCTGAATAGCTGAAGTATTAAATATATAAATGCAAAATAATATGGAGTCTAGGAGTCTTTCTTAGAACTTGTAGAGACTGTGTTAAGCAGAAATTTATAGTACTTCTTAATAACCCAAGCCAAAGCCTAGAATGCCACAGCGTCAGCAGGGTAGTTCCATTGTTTGTGTTTATCCAAAATGGCTAATTATTGAATAAGTTATCGAAGACCTTTACGTTTTTTTAAAAAATATGACCCTTAATGGTAGTTCCTAATTTATATGGTGGTTGCACTTTTAAAACCTTGTTTGAAAACCAGTAGTTTGGATTCTGTTCCTAATATTTCCAAAGATAGAACGTTACCAACCGTGCATCGGTTTTCAAGCCAAGCTAGCCACACAGGTTAATTTAACCCACAGTATTCAAACCACAATGCTGATGGTACTATATTTCATCCAAGTTTTACAGGGAAATTGCATTGTGGATTTCAATTTGGGGTGAAGGAAACAATTTTATTCCCACTCAACAGAGGTCCTCAATGGGGGGGTAGTCAGGGTGTGCGCTAGTACAGAATACCAGGAAGAGGTGGGGAGAGGGCTGGAGTAAAGAGCAGCTGAGGGCTGGGGGCACTGGGTTTTTTGAGTGCAGTAGTTCCACTGACTGTAGAAAGCAGCAGCCGTGCACTTCAGGTGGCAATGGCCATTTGTTTCTATATGTTTGTAAACTGGATCCTCATGAGTAGAGAACCAGTTATAAATAGGGAACCATACCTCCTGCACCTCTAATCCTTAGGAATACCTAACTCCTGAAATGTTTTGACTCACAACGAAAATCTCAAAGAAGTCCCAGGAGTTTCTTGAGCTACTTTAATATTTCGGTCATTTTATAAAGGGAAATACAAATAAAATACAGGATTTATATTCAGTATTCCTCTGTAGTATTATTTAAACTGGAGTCTACACATAAGCTTCACGGGGATCTATGAACTCCTTAAAATGGCATGCAAAGTTCTGCAGTACGTCGAGCTGTCCTCAGATTCTCAGGAGGGTATCTGAGCCCCACCTTCCCCCCACCAGGGAAGAAAAAGGTTAAGAACAGCTTGTGTACAGACGAATGGAAATGCAGAGTAGACCTGCAAGCTCCAAAGGGCATAGCCAGAAACACTGGGTGAAATGGGCTTTATCACAAGAGCACATACACATACTCTCCAAAACAGCCTCTTTACCTTCTTTTTCTTGATCCAAGTATTTCTTTATGTTTTCTGCTCTATCCATGTAGTCAGAAATTCTTTTTCTGAGATTACATTTCTTTGTTACATCTTTGGTGCCTACAAATTAAAAATAAAAAATACACTTTCAAGTTTCAAAACAGGCTTCCTATTTGGTACAAGCAGTATTTCCCATTTCCCAAGTTTTCCACGGCTTTCCTGTTCTTTGGCATGGTCTGTCTTGGTCCTAAAATGCACAAATAATAGGCCCAAATTTAGCTTGATCATGCAGGGCCTTCATTTTTTTCACTAAGCACTTGAAGCAGCTTTATTTAGGAGTGGGGACTCAGACACCATGTCTCACTGCTGAGACTTCAACTCTGGTGAGGAAACAAAGGTGGCTTATTAGATGTCGCTGAGTCTGAGCACTGTTTTGTCCTAATTACCCATAAGTTTGAAATCTAAGCATAATCAAAAGAGAGCAAACAATATCTATCTATCTTTCTTCCACAAAACCAGCGTCTGTTCCAGACTTCCCCTTTATGGTTTATGCTGAATCATTTTCCCAGCCACCCCAAAAATGGAAGGTATTTTTGAATATACATTATCAATAAAGTCTTACTCCAAGCCCCACCCCCAATCAGTCACCAAATCAATTCCTGGCTCCTTCCTTCCTCCCTTTTAATATTGCTTTTATTTTCCATTATAATTTTATTTTTAAACCCTGAGTTTTAAAACATTTTATTTTGAATTAACTATATATTTATGGAAAAGCTACAAAAATGGCACAGAATCCCTTCACCCAGATGCCCCTAGTATTAACATATCACACAACCACGGTACAATTATCAGAGTAAGTAACTTAACATTGACACGACACTATTAGCTCATCTACAAACCTAAAGAAAGTTAGTGGGAAAGTTCGTTTTCTGGTCCAGGATCCCACATACCATGTGGTTGTTATGTCTCTTTAGCCTCCTACGATCTGTAACAGTTCCTTTAGTGTGTCTCTGCCTTTTATGACCTTGACATTTAGGAAGAGTACATGGTCAGTTATTTTGTAGAATGTCTCTCATTTGGGGCTGTCGTGTTTTCTCATGATTAGACAGACTGAGGTTATGCATTTTTTTAGCAAGAAAATCACAGAAGTGTTGCGCCCTTCTCAGTGGGTACACGATGTTGATGTGTCTTATTCCTGGTGACGCTGACTTTGGTCACTTGGTTAAGGTGGAGTTCACAGATTTCTCCACTGCAAAAATCACTATTTTCTCTTTTGTATGGAACCACTATCTTGTGGGACGATATCCTGTCTCTCTCCACTTTTCATCCGCTAATTTTAGCATCCGTTGATGGTCTTTGCCTGCAATGATTATTACTGCAGTGTTTGCCAAATGGCGATTTTCTATTCCCATCATTCCTCTTTAATTTATTAATTGGAATTCCACTGTAAGGAAGAGCTGTCTCTGCTCTCCCATCTACTTACTTATTCAACTATTGATTTATATCAATATGGACTCATGGATATATCTTTTATTCTATTGTAATCCAATACTATCAGTCTTTTCTTGCTCAAATTTTATCAGTGTTGGCTTTAAGAGTTCCATCATGTTGGCTCCTTTGTCCTTATGACATAACCCATCATTTTTTGAGCACTTCCTTACTTTTTGGTGCAAAATGTTTTATTTTCCTTGCCCCAGCCCTGGAATCAACCATTTCTCCAAGGAGACCTGGTTCCTTTTATTGGAGAATGGTATCAAGAAATCATATTTTGGGTACTAACTGTGCTCACTGCTACTCAGGGAGTCTTAACACTACCTCTAGACCCTTTCCGTCAATGCAGGTAGAAAGTACGTGGAGGTTTACTAACACACACATACAACTATATTTCTATGTCTGTCCATCTGTATCTATATTAAAAACCATGAATTCATGCTGATTACTTTGATCCCATAGGTTCATTCTAGCCTTCCTCCTTTCCTTACCTGTAACTTCTTTTATTATCCACAATATATTTACTGGTTTGTTCAAGCCTAGTATAGACATAAAATAGTTTGAGAATTCCTAACCCATACCGTTGTGAGAAAATAATTTACCAATTAAAATAATACAATGTTTGTATACTGTTCACTTTGTCTTTAACTTTACAGAATACAGCCAAAATACTATTTTCCAAAGATGCTTAGGTTACCTATTTCTTTCGCTCTCCCTTATGTATAACAATTGAATAACTTAGAGAAGTTATTCACTCCCTCCTCATCCTGCTACCCTACTCCCATTTCTCCTTTCTTCCCACCTCTTTCCCACCCACCACATATTAAGTAATTAATTTCATTAGTTTCTGGTTTTATCCTTCCTGTGTTTCTTTTCAACAAATGAGGAGACACATGAAAATCTTCTTATATCTTTGTTTTTACATGCAGATTACCATACTATAGCTACTCTTCGTCCTTTTCACTAAACAATATATCCTGGGAATCACTCCATATCACTTCACAAAGATTTTGCTCAACCCTCTTTACAGCAGTATAGTACTCCATTGTTTGGCTGTACCATGGTTTATGCAACCACTCTCCTACCCAGGGGCATTTAAGTTGTTTCCAACCCTTTGTTGATATCCATATAATTACTGAAATCCTTCCCTTTCAAGTTCTTCTACTGCCAAAATTAATATCATTTGGATCCCCACTTTCTCATGCCTATACTACAGTAGCATAAGAAAATCCTAATATACCCATATATCATCCATAAATCTCTTGTGGAGAATCCTGTTTTTTGTCCTAAGGTGATATGAGAACTCATACTCTTCCACTACGTTGATATATGTTCCTCTAAACTCAAAAACTTTGAACTTTTCGTCAGGATTCAGCATTTTACGGACTCTTTACAAAGAGGCAGTATGAAAAGTGGTTAACAGCAAAGCATCTGGAGTCAGGCTGTTCTAGTTCAAAACTTGCTTTGTCACTTTTGCCTATGTGACCTTGGCCAGTTATTCAACCTCTCTGCAACCTCATCTGTAGCACAGAAAGAGTAACAGTACCTTAGAGAGTTGTGGAGATGATTAATTATGAAAGAGACCTGAGTGTAGGAAATACTCAATAAATGTCAATATGATTATCATCTACATAATTTTTTCCATACACCTCCCTCTCAGCTTCCTTTAGAACATTTTATCTAACATCTCTTTTCTTAAGCTCTACTGTTACTTTGCTCCTGCCTATAAATATACTCTATTTTCCCTGTCCTCTACAAATATAGTACTCCTTTCTTAATCATCATCCTTGATCAGAGTTTGATACTATAGACCCATTCTTCAAACATGCCTTGGTTTTCCAGGCTTGAAATCATACAGCCATCTTCAATTCCCATTCCAACATCTAATCACGTGCCAGTGCCAGTAATTCAATGTCCAGACTGTCCCCTCCCTTTCCTAATACTGGTGTTGCCCCCCTGGTTCATTCAGGCCCTTATCACCTCTCATCTTGACTTCTGCAGGAGCTCCTTAGTTGGTCTGCTTGACTTCAGTATCTTCAGGTTAATGTCTCTCCTACGCTCTTGCCATATTCACTCATTTATTCAAGAAATATTTACTGAGAACTTACCACATGCCAGGCATTGTTCTAAGCACTGGAGACGTAGCAGTTAAGTCCTCCCCTATCATTCAAATGAGAGGAAAGACAACAATAAAAATAAATTGGTAGGACTTCCCTGGTGGCACATGGGATGCAGGGGGGCCTGCCATGCAGGGGGACATGGGTTCAATCCCTGGCCCGGGAAGATCCCACATGCCACAGAGCAACTAAGCCCATGCGCCACAACTACCGAGCCTGCGCTCTAGAGCCCGTGAGTCACAACTACTGAGCCCGCGTGCCACAACTACTGAAGCCCACGTGCCTAGAGGCCGTGCTCCACAACAAGAGAAGCCACCACAATGAGAAGCCTGCGCACTGTAACAAAGAGTAGCCCCTGCTCGTCGCAACTAGAGAAAGCCCATGCGCAGTAGCAAAGACCCAACGCAGCCAAATAAATAAATAAGCAATGGGAAATTCACAATAGTCAAAAGGTAGAAGCAATCTAAGTGTTCACTGACAGATGAATGGATTTAAAATAAATAAATAAATTGGTAAAACATGTATGTTAGATTGTGGTAAGTGCTGTTAAATAAAATAAAGCAAGGAAGAAGGATAAGGGAGTCCTGGGATGGGGGCTGTAATTTTACACTGGGGGTCAGAGAATGTCCTCACAAATAAGGTGATATTTGTGTAAAGATCTGGAAGAGGAGCGGGAGTAGGTCATGCAACTATTTGGGAGAAAAGCATATTCCTAAGAGAGCCGAGCCCTTAAATGCAACTTTAATTACGTCACTCCTTTGTAAAAACTTTAAATGGTTTCTCCTTGTCAATGGAATGAGTTAAAATCTCCTGGCAGCCAAGGCCATCTGCAGTGTGCTCCAAGCCCCAGTCTACCTTTAATCTTTACTTCTCACTCTTTCTCTACAGACCTATGCCACTTGTTTGGTAAAACAGTACAGACAGAATTGGAACACTTTCAGCTGAATTTCTGAAATTCTACTCATCCCTCCAAAACCCCTATCAAAAGCCACCCACACCTTTCCATCCCCCAACGACTGTTAACTGTTTAAATCCTCGTTGCACTTGTCATTATGGCTCCTGGCACTTCTTCCCTGTATTAGAGTTATTTGCATTTGCATCTTAACCTGCAAGATCACGTCACTGTCTCTCTAAGCCCCACAGGATCAGTGGAGCACAGAGGAGCAGAACTGCTGTGATGCTGCTGCTTCAGAGTCGAACAATGTACACCATCTCTCTTTCTGAGAGTCAGTATAGTAGAGTCTTTAAAGCCTTGGGTTTCAGCTGTGACTCTACCAATTGTGGCAGAACTGGAAAGCAAACTTTATTTTTTATGCTGTAAAATGAGGATAACATCACCTACTTCATAAGGCAATTGTAAGAATGAATTGAGATCATGCTTTTAACGTGCTCTGCACACTGCCTGGCACTCAGCACTTACAAATGATGTTACTCTCATTATCACCACCATCATCACCGTCATCATCATCATCATATGGTCCCTGCCCAAGGTAGAGTTTTACCATTCTGAGAAAAGTGCTGAACATTGAAAAGCAGCCTCTACTATCTCAAAGCTTCTGAAACAAATCAGAAACACTCAGGCTAAAAAGCACAGAGAGGAGATCTGAGGCCAGACTAAGAGCCCCAGGGGCTGGGGAGCAGGGGCTGGTCTTAAGTCAATTTAATACATAATTACTAGGTGTTTACTACCTACCAGGGATTGTACTGGGTGTTAAGGGTTATCTGTGTACCTCTCAACATTGAATAACCATGTAACAGAAAGTCTTAACTGTCTCCTCTCACAATCCTATACATTTCTCACACCGAATGTCAGTATACCCATTTCTAATTTAAAAAAATATATATATTTTTAAACTTTTAATGAAGGGACTTCCCTGGCGGTCCAGTAGTTAAGACTCCGCGATTCCAATACAGGAGCGCGGGTTAGATCCCTGGTCCGGGAACTAAGATCCTACATGCTGCGGGTCACGGCCAAAAAAAAAAAAAAAAAAAAATTTAATTAAAATGTTTAATGAGAAAAGTAAGGAAAGGGTGTAACGAACACCCTTATTACCCACCACCTAGATTTAAAAATTGTTAGCATTTTGCCATATTTGCTTCAACTTTCTTTTAAAGTAAAATCAAATTCAGACATCATGACAATTCTTCTCCAAACACTTCTTCAGGCTTCATCTCTAAAATTAAGAACAGATTTCGAAAAATACCATACTGCCTAACAAAGTTAATTTTAATGCTACCCAATCCATATTCAACCTTTCCAACTTGATCCCAAAACGTCTTTTACAGTTCATTCAAACCCCAGTCCTTTCAAGGCTTATCTATTACATTTGGTTATGTCTCTTAAAATTCTAGGATAGTAATCCCTCTTTTATTGACAACATTAATCTACTAAAGATATCAAAGAAATCAGTCCACCTGTCCTGTAGACTACCCTACGTTCTGTATTTTAAGGCTTTCTCGCTGTGCACAGTAAGCGTTTTAATCTTTCACTCCCGCCCAGACACAGCAGATTGCAGCTCCTTTTCCTCTAGTCCTCCCTCCCCGGCTCACTGCTCACCTTTCAGAACCTGCAGGAGCATATCAATTCCCTCCTGGTAACACACCAGAGCCTGCGGGTAGCGGGACTCGGACTCTAGTTCCAACGCCCGCTTTATCACAGTGACTGCAGCTGTGCTTCCAGAGTCCTGGCCCACGAGAGACCCCGCCATAATGCCAGCAACTCCCTTCCGCCCCAACCACCCCCTAGGCTATCGGGTCTGCAGCGCTGCCGGGAGCGGTCACGTGACTCCAATGCGCCTGCGCTCTCTTTTTATGATGCCTGAGTGGGAGGGACTCGGCCGGAACTAAAATGCCAGGGTGTGTGCACTGTGAAGGCCGGATTTGAGTGTGGCACTCTGGGTCCTTTCTCTGTTCCGCTTCCCCTGAGTGGTGAGCTTCAGGCTGAAAGACATTTAGGGATTGCTGGTGAGTGGGGAATGAGTGGCCGAAAGTAGTGCATTTTTTCCAGGAGTACATATCTGGGAACCCTATGCAGATGCGGATTGATTTTCTCCATTCGCTTCTGTGTTTACGGGTCACAGTAACCTGAATGGAACTACGTCCAGGTACTGTCCCTTGGGCTCCCGAAAAGCCACTGGCCGGCAGGATCCCGTTTCCCAGTTTGTGGAATCCCGGGACGCGGCATGTGGAGCCCCGCCTCCTGGAGCTCGAGGACAGAGCCGCCTCGGCTGGGCAGTCTGGCGCGAAAGGGAATTCTAGTATGTTTTAACATTTTCTGTGCTTCTGCTTTATGCATAACTTCGGCTTTCCTCTGGGGTCAGCCTAACTTGAATTGTTGATGGAGATACAAAATTGCCTAATTTAAAAATTGCCGCATTTTAGAACGTAAATCCTCTGAAGTTGGCAGTTAAAATATTTACCGTTTTACTAAAAGCCGTGATTTTGCAACCGCGTTTTGATCGCCACCTACCCAGAGCTGCTTTTTCCGCGGTTTTTTGTTTAGTTTTGTTTATTCCAAGAGGCACTTCGGACGCCTGCCTAGAAGGCATTAGGAGTTCAAGAGACATTTCTTGCCTTCAGAGATGTCGATTTATTGAAAGGGAAATCCTATGTTCTGCATTTTCAGTAGTGCCCCCCCCACCATTTACCATTATGTCTCTTTAGAAAAGGAGTTAGTTTTTTTTAAAGAACAGTTACGCGCATGGTCGTTGTAAAAGAGCAACAACAAACCTATCAGACATTACGGGGGTGTGGGACGTCGGGGAGGGGCGGAAATAGCCCTGGTAGCCAGCCCTCCTCTCCCTGGGTATGCTAACGTTTCTCTGATAGCCTTCCAGAGTTTTTCTCTGTTTACACACACATTCACAAACATCTTTTTTTTTTTAATTAATGGAAATGGGATCATCCTTCTCATATGGTGCATTTATTTTCCTGCTTTTGTGTCTTTGCAAGAGAAACTTAATTGTACGGTGAAAGACAGTATAATTGCTTCAAGGTCTAAGAGTTATGTGCCTAATTATTAAGAATAACCTTTATTGAAACTTACAACTTTTGACTGTCACACATTCTGAAGTATGTAAATGACACTGCATTCATTCAGCAAGAATTAATTGAGTGGCTGCTACATGGCAGTGCTGCTTTAGGTAGATGTTTGGGATACATCTGTGAATAGACAGAGCAAGCCTAAAACAAAAGAAAAATTTAAAATCTTTGTGCTTGTGGAACCAACATGCTGTTGGGTGGGAACAGACAATAAACCACAAACCTAACAAAAAATTAAATTATGTTAGAAGATGTTAAATGCTATGGAAAGAAAATCAAGGAGAGTAAGAGAGATTGGGAGTGCTGACAATTGTAGTGTGGGTCAAAATGTTAAATAATGGAGTCAGGGTAGAACTCATTGAGAAGATGAGAATTAGGCCAGAAATTGAAGGATGTAAGAGAGTTAACTATGTGGATATCAGGGGCATTCCAGGAGAGGGAACAGCCAGTCAGGGGAGTATACCTGCATGGCAGGTTCCAGGACCTGCAACGGGGCCAGTGTGTGTAGCGATTGACCAAGAGTATGGAGGTGGTGTCCTCAAGGCGGGGGTTTAGCACTGGCTGTCACTCTGATTGAAATGGAGAGGCATTGGAGCTTTTTAGTCTTGTAATAAATAAACTTTTAATTTTGGAATAACTAGATTTATGGAAACGTTATAAAAATAGTATGGAGTTCCTACATACCCCCCACACCAAGTTTCCCCTTTTACTAACATCTTACATTAGTATGGTACATTCGTTATAATTGATGAGCCAATATTGATACGTTATCAACTAAAGGTCATACTTCATTCAGATTTTATTAGTTTTTACCTGATGTCCTTTTACTGTTCCAGAATACCATCCAAGATACCACATTGTGTTTAGTTGTCAAATGCTCCTCCTGACTATGACAGTTTGACTATGACTTTCCTTGGTTTTGATGACCTTGACAGTTTCGAGGCAGTCAGGTATTTGAGGAGGTACTGGTCAAGTATTTTGTACAATGTCCTTCAATTGGAGTTTGTCTGATATTTTTCTGTTAGAGAAGTGTTAGGGGTTTTTGGAAGGAAGGCATAGAGGTGAAGTGCCATTCTCATTCCATCATATCAAGGATACATGCTATCAGCTTGACTTTTATCACAATTGATGTTAAATCACCTCGATGACACAGTGTTTGTTAGGTTCCTCTAATGTAACGGTATTTCCCCCCTTTCTATACTATATTCTGGTAGCAAGTGTTTAAGCATAGCCCATGCCTCAGGGTTGATAGCTTTACTCCACCTCTTTGAGAGGGGAGTGTCTACATAAATTATTTGAAATTCTTCTGTAAGGGAGATTTGTTTCTTCTCCCTCATTAATTAATTTATTCATCTATTTATATCAGTATGGACTCATGGTTAGTTTATGTTTGGATTACAAGCCAATACTTTGTTACTTATTTTGTTGCTCATATTATTTCAGCTGTAGCCACTGGGAGCTCTTACATTTGGCTTCTGGTCCCTTTGACATACCCCCATCATTTTGATTTTTTGAGTAGTTCCTTTCTAGCACTAGGTGCTCCAGACTCATCATTATATATTCCCTGCTACAGCCATATAATCAGCCATTTCTCCAAGGAGTCCTGGTTCTTTTTTTTTAGAGAATGCCATTAGAAACTAAGATCTGGGCACTGGGCATGCTCATCACTACTGGGATGCCATTGCCTTTAGGTCCTCTTGGCTAACAGAGCTAACCCATGTGTGTATATGTATCTATAATTATTTCTCTATCCATCATATCTATATTAAGCTAAACATGAGTTCCAACACTAATCCTCTGTCATTGGATCACATGGATCATTGTAGCCTTCCTCTCTGGCCTGTGTGTAACCTCCTACTCTGATAATGAGAAACCTGGCTCATTGGAAGGTTTTGAGCGGAGGAGTTGACATTATCTGATTTCGGACTTAATGAGATGATTGCTGCTGTGGAGAAAAGACCTTGGGGAAGTTAGAATAGAAGCAGGAAGGCCAGTTAGGAGGCTCTTGTTGCAATCTAAGTGATAAGAGAAAGATTTAACAAAGAGTGAAGCTAAATAAGTTGGGTTAGTACCTAACGCTTAACTTGGGAGGAATGAGTATGGTAGAGAAAATAATTTAGCATTGTCTGTTTGATGGGAGGGCCGGAGGATTAAGCGTCTCTTCTAAAGAAGCCTTGATACAAAGGATCTAAACAACCAGCCAAGCAAACTGGATGATGTGAACTAGTAATTGCTCTGCTGTATTGTAATGTTTGAGGTCTGAAGTCCGAATGGCAGTTATGAAATTCTGATGTACTTCTGAATTCTGAGTTGAGCGGACCATGGATCTAACCCATTAACTGATTCAGACGTTCATCAACAAACACTGGGTGCCTACTGTCCATCAGATGGTGTGCCAGATGCTGAGAGTAGAAGATGAACAAGACAAAATTCTTGTTTTCAGGGTGTAAGGATATAGTAGTTAACTCTTCTAAAACTGATACGTAATTAGTTTTGAGAGACTGGTTCGGTTGCTGAGACTTTTTCTGAAGTCAGGCCCTTCTAATGGGGCATCTCGCATTGATTCCAGTAGCTTCATTGCTTTGTCCACACCACAGGAAAGACCTGCAGAGCTCGAGTGAGCCAGAATCTGGTGGGCACTGAAATACAGTACTTGCCCTATTTTGGCATGTTAGGGTATTCTTATTATAGCTTTGTAATAATTTAATGATATTATAATAGTAAAAACTACCATTTATGGAGGGCTTCTTATGTGCCAAGTACTGTTTTAGGTGTTTTCAGAGTAATTCATTTGCAAGATAGGTATTTTTTTTTTTTCTGTTCTTTGGGGGGAAAAATTGAAACATACAAATTAAGTAACCTGTCCAAAATATACATGTAGTTCTTGAACTTAATCTTTGTGCATTCAGTTTAAGTCGGTAGGCTATAATTGTTTTGTGTCTAAATAAACATGACCTTTAGTTTATAAATGCAATGCATGTTCGTTAAGAATAGTCTAAAAATATAAATAAGCAAAAAAGAACATTCTGCTTTATTTAACAGAAGGGTGTTATGATTTAGTGAAAATATGCTGGACTAGGTATTAGGAGGTTTGGGTTCCAGACCATATACTCTCTTGAAAGCTGGATGCCCTTTGGTAAATGATTGAACTCTCTGGGATTCATTTTCCTCATAAATAAAGTAAGAGCGTTGTCAGTCCTAATTAGGAGTTTGGATTTCTTCAGTCCCTTCCAGCTCTTTAATTTTTTTTTTTTTTGATTCTATAGCAGAGCATAGAATCTGCCCTCGCTGTTGAAGATTTTTTAAATGATAGTAACCTCCATTGCCTATTTTTGTTGAATCAGCCTAGGGTGTAATTTAACTCTTTGGTGAAAATGGGATATGGTTAATGTATAATTACTTCCTATGGTTTTCTTGAACTCTCAATAAAACATCTATTGTAACTTAATTCTTGTTCTTAGTGTATTAAAACAATCAAGATTTTGCTGTTAAACTTCATCCAGTTTTTCAGTTTGAGCTATCCATTTCTAAGACATACCTGACCCACAGATCTGTTTTCTACTTCTCACAGCCCCTAAGGAGAACAGTCACCACACTCATGGCAGGGATTTTGCGCTCAATAGTTCAGAGGCCCCCAGGCAGACTACAAGTAAGTATTTCTTTTCAAGAATTATCTTTTTTTTTTCCTATTCCTTAAGAACTTTTTCTCTCTTTTCTAATTAACAAAACATACAGGCAAGTTAAAATTTTAAGTTTCTTTATATATATATATATATATATATATATATATATATACACACACATACTTTTTTAATGTTGAACGTTAATTTTATTTGTGGTTTATCTGCTGTTTTATCCCTAAAGATCTGAAATCACAAAAGACCTTTTTCTGGAGAAAATGCTGGTAAAAAATGGCTAGTGTTGATTTCCCATGGCCCACCTTAATCTTTTGAAAGTTTTAGATTTTTTTTCCTTCAGTTATGAAGAGTCCATTTTCAGTAATAGAAAATTAGAAAAATGTAGAAAAGCAGAAAGAAGAGAAACAGTTTCCCAGAGACCATTAATGTTTGTACTTTCATGTATTTCCTTCCAGTCTTTCTTTTAGAAATTGCAGTGGTGCAGCCTAATCTATTCATGAGGTCCAGAGTCTAGATAGGACCTGCTGCTGCCTTTAGATAATAATAATGCCAGGTGCTTTACACACTTACCTTAAGCTCAGATTAATCCTGGGTGGTAAGTATTATTTCCTTTTTATAGCTGAGGAAACCGACCCTCTGAGAGGATAAGTATCTCATATGTCACAGCTGGTAAGTACAGAGCAGGATTAGAGGCCCAATGTTCCTGGTATGTCAAAGCCCATGTCCTTCACCAGTCTCCCCCTAACCCCCAATTCCCTCCTGCTTATTCTCCCATTGTTTATACCATCTCTGCAGTACAGGGAGGGCATGAAGGGAATGATTATTTTCCACCCAGAGGAGTTTCCTGGTATGAAGGATTAGCAGTGAATCCTTTTTCTTCTGCAGCCTGAGAGAAACACAACTGGAAGATTGTAGAAAGGGAACAAGAGACAGGAAACAGGAGTTGATGGCATTCTTGGGACTAGAAAGAAAACTGGAAACTCATTTTGGCTTTCTTTTACACTGTATTGCTGAAGCTGAATTATCATATGTTGTCTAGAGCACACTGACAAACTACAACCTACAAGCCAAATTCAGCCCACCACCTATTTTTGTAAAAGTTTTATTGAAACATAGCCACACCGATTTGTTTACATATTGTCAACAACTGCTTTCGCCCTGCAGTGGCAGAGCTGAGACTTGGCTGCGGAAACTGTGTAGCCCCAGAGCGGGAAATATTTACTGTCTGTTTCTTTACAGAAAAATATTGCCAGCTGCTGGTCTAGAAGTTTATATTTAATGTGTTTTTTCTTCATGTTAGTGGTAAGATGAGATGTATTCATTCAGCTAGGGGGCTGAGATAAATGTTTAATAATTACAGGTTAGGTGAGAACAGATTTTGTCACCTAAAAATTGGTAGGTTATGATTTCTGCACTAGATAGAGTTCTAAAAATCAAATGTTTTATGGCATATTTTAGATGGTGACAAAAGGTGTGGAGCCCCTTGTTTGTACAGATTGGATTCGTCACAAATTTACGAAGTCAAGAATTCCAGATAAAGTAAGTTTTTACATTACTGTTTTTGAAAAACATGTTACTGTTACTGGGTCCAAGCTCATTCTGCTCACCGCAGGGCAGGCCAGTAAATCGGGAGATGAGGTGTTGAGGCAAGGAATAGCGACTCTTATTTGGAAAGCCGGCAGACTGAGAAGATGGCGGACTAGTGTACCCAAAAACCATCTTATTGGGGTCAGGATGCCAGTTTCTTTTATAGAACAGACAGGGGGAGGAGGTGAGGAAGTAAAGTAAAAAGGCCATTTGTCTTGCAAAATCTCCTCCCTCGGCCTGCATGGGGAAGGGATGTGTTAATTTCTTCTCTTCTGTAGCCATTCACAGGTGGTCAGGGTCAGAATGTCTGTCTGTGAGCTGAACAAAGGCCTTTTAGTTTAACAGGCAGAGGGGCAGGGTTCCTTGTGGCAGGCCATTATCTATGCTTACAGCTATAACAAAAGCAACGAAAAGCAAAGGTTAAAGTAAAAGAAACAGAACCAACATGGAGTCAGAATTCTCTCTTCCCTGTTACATTATGTTTTGAAGGTACCGATTTTTGTAATATTGAAAACTTTCATGTTGAATTATTTGTGGGTATAGGTAGAAGTGTAGAGTTTAAAACATAGGATTTATGTGGGAGGGATAAATTGGAAGATTGGGGTTGACATATACACACTACTATATATAAAATAGATAACTAATAAGAACCTACTGCATAACACAGGGAACTCTACTTAATACTCTATAATGGCCTATATGGGAAAAGAATCTAAAAAAAGAGGTGGCTATATGTATATGTATAACTGATTCACTTTGCTGTGCACGTGATATTAACACAACATTGTTAATCAACTGTACTCCAATAAAAAGTTTAAAAATAAAAAAAAATTTTTTTAATTAAACATAGTAGGATTTATGTAAATGATTATTTAAAATAAATATGTGCCACTGACCTTTTAAGTACTGGGTTTTGGTCTCAGAATCTGTTTATTCCTGCTTATGGCTTTTTCCCTTGATACTTTGTGTTTTCATATCACCATTGTCCTGAGAAAACAGTGTTTCTTCCTCCTGCTCAGACTGTCTGTGTGGCTCTTGGTTTTCACTTTCTCTATCAGCCATTGCTAATTTGGATCTTCTTCTCTGCTAGATTTGTGTCTACCTATGATTCTTTTAGAAAACACTGACTAAGCCCTCAGTAGATTTCTGTTTTATTTTGATTTCTCCAATTTTTTTGTACTGTGGTAAAATACATGCAACATAAAATTTAAACATTTTTAAGTGTACATTTCACTGGTATTAAGTACATTCATATTGTTGTGTGACCATCACAGCCACCATCTCCAGAATGCTTCATCTTGCAAAACTGGACCTCTGTACTCATTAAACAGTAACTCCTCATACCTTCTCCCCCTAGTCCCTGGTAACCACCATTCTCCACTGATTTTTTTAAAAGCTAAAATAGTATTACCATTGACTATTTAGATACCTTTAATGTGCTTGATGTTCTTTTATCAGAAATCTCTTTTTTTTCAAGTCATGGTCCACAACTGCATTGTCTTATATGTTTTCATGTTTCTTAGACTGTAAACTTCTGGAAGAAATGATAGATACAGATGTTAGCATTTGTTTAAAATGTGGGGGGAGTGATTTTGATCACTGGTTGTAGTGAGCATGAAAACTTTTAAACTTTATAGAAATGACTCTGAGATTTGCATCTCCAGCTCTTTGCCTATCTTCTGAACTTACTCCTATATTCTCCTGTAGTTTCTAGACCTTGCTGCTTAGATAACCTGTAGGTATTTCAAGTTATCCAAAATTAGACTCATTGTCTTACAAATGAGGTTGTCCTCCAGACAACCAAACTAAAAGAGAGTGCTTGTCCTGTATTAGTGATGTCAATTAATGCTACCATCCTCTACCTGATTTCCCAGACTAGAAAGCTCTAAGTCAGTCTCAACCCTATCTTCTCCCTCACCCACCACAAATCCATCTATTTTATTACCTAAAGTCCCCAAATCAGCCTCTTTCTGTTACAGCTGCTGTAATTCTCTATGTGCTCTAAGTACTTCCTGAGTTTCCTTGTATCAGTCTCCACCTCCAGTTCATTTGAAAGAGTTTTCTTTCTGAATCTATTTTTGAAATGTCATTTTGCTTCAAACCTCCAATAACCTTATATCCATTCTGGGAATTTCTAAAGACTAAGCATAGTTAAGCTTAGTTTAACTTTGAAAGAGTTTTCTTTCTGAATCTATTTTTGAAATGTCATTTTGCTTCAAACCTCCAATAACCTTATATCCATTCTGGGAATTTCTAAAGACTAAGCATAGTTAAGCTTAGTTTAACTTCTCGCCCTGCATTGCTTTTCCTATTTTTTTCTACCTTAGTCACACAGAACCACTTACTTTTCCTGAATATTTCATGCTCCTCACACCATTTCTTTAATTCTTCTCTCCTTTTCTTTGGTGCACCTACCCCATCAAAATTTCTAGAAAAATACCCTTCATCCTACCCACCTGGAGGCAAATACTGTTAACACGCTCCACGTACTTTTCTGTTAAATATTTTTGAAGATGTGCGTCATCTTGCCTATAATCCTTCTCCAGCTGCTTTCATCATTTAGCAATGTAATGTGAACCCTCTGTGGATAAGTTAATGATTGAATAATATCCTTTTTGATTAAAGTACCATCTTTTTTTTTGGCCTTCCTCAGTCTGATTCCCCAGAGGTATGACTCTTGACCTAATGTTTTTGACACCTTTATACAAATAAGGATAAATAAATATACATATATATAATACACACACATGTATATATAATTGTTAGAATCATATTTAGAATTTAGGGGAGAGACCTTCAAGATAGTGGAGGAGTAACATGTGGAGATCACCTTCCTCCCCACAAATACATCAGAAATACATCTACATGTGGAACAACTCCTACAGAACACCTACTGAACGCTGGCAGAAGACCTCAGACTTCCCAAAAGGCAAGAAGCTCCCCACGTAACTGGCCGTGTGGCTGACAGGGCCTTCGTGCTCCGGCCAGGTGTCAGGCCTGTACCTCTGAGTTGGGAGAGCCGAGTTCAGGACATTGGTCCACCAGAGACCTCCCGGCTCCATGTAATATCAAGCGGCGAAAGCTCTCCCAGAGATCTCCGTCTCAAACCTAACACCCAGCTCCACTCAACGACCAGCAAGCTACAATGCTGGACACCCTATGCCAAATAACTAGCAAGACAGGAACACAACTGCACCCATTAGCAGAGAGGCTGCCTAAAATCATAATAAGGTCACAGACACCCCAAAACACACCACCAGACATGGTCCTGCCCTCCAGAAAGACAAGATCCAGCCTCATCCACCAGAACACAGGCAACAGTCCCCTCCACCAGGAAGCCTACACAACCCACTGAACCAACCTTAGCCACTGGGGGCAGACACCAAAAACAACGGGAACTACTAACCTGTAGCCTGCAAAAAGGAGACCCCAAACACAGTAAGTTAAGCAAAATTAGAAGACAGAGAAACACACAGCAGATGAAGGAGCAAGGTGAAAACCCACCAGACCAAACAAATGAAGAGGAAATAGGCAGTCTACCTGAAAAAGAGTTCAGAGTAATGATAGTAAAGATGATCCAAAATCTTGGAAATAGATGGAGAAAATACAAGAAACATTTAACAAGGACCTGGAAGAACTAAAGAGCAAACAAACAAGATGAACAGCACAATAAATGAAATTAAAAATTGTCTAGAAGGAATCAATAGCACAATAACTGAGGCAGAAGAACAGATAAGTGACCTCGAAGATAAAATAGTGGAAATAACTACTGCAGAGCAGAATAAAGAAAAAAGGATGAAAAGAATTGAGGACAGTCTCAGAGACCTCTGGGACAACATTAAACTCACCAACATTCAAATTATAGGGGTCCCAGAAGAACAAGAGAAAAAGAAAGGGACTGAGAAAATATTTGAAGAGATTATAGTTGAAAACTTCCCTAATATGGGAAAGGAAATAGTCAATCAACTCCAGGAAGCACAGAGAGTCCCATACAGGATAAATCCACGGAGAAACACACCAAGACACAAATTAATCAAAATATCAAAAATTAAATACAAAGAGAAAAAAAAGCAGCAAAGGAAAAACAACAAATAACATACAAGGGAATCCCCATAAAGTTAACAGCTGATCTTTCAGCAGAAACTCTGCAAGCCAGAAGGGACTGGCGGGACATATTTAAAGTGATGAAAGGGAAAAACCTACAACCAAAATTATTCTATTCAGCAAGGATCTCATTAAGATTCGACAGAGAAATTAAAGCCTTTACAGATAAGCAAAAGCTAAGAGAATTCAGCCCCACCAAACCAACTTTACAACAAATGCTAAAGGAACTTCTCTAGGCAGGAAACACAAGAGAAGGAAAAGACTTACAATAACAAACCCAAAACAATTAAGAAAATGGGAATAGGAACATACATATCGATAACTATCTTAAATGTAAATGGATTAAATGCTCCAACCAAAAGACACAGACTGGCTGAATGGTTACAGAAACAAGACCTTTATATATGCTGTCTACAAGAGACCCACTTGAGACCTAGGGACACATACAGATTGAAAGTGAGGGGATGGAAAAAGATATTCCATGCAAATGGAAATCAAAAGAAAGCTGGAGTAGCAATTCTCATATCAGACAAAATAGACTTTAAAATAAAGACTATTATAAGAGACAAAGAAGAACACTACATAATGATCAACGGATGAATCCAAGAAGAAGATATAACAAGTGTAAATATTTATGCACCCAACATAGGAGCACCTCAATACATCAGGCAAATAGTAACAGCCATAAAAGGGGAAATCGACAGTAACACAATCATAGTAGGGAACTTTAACACCCCACTCTCACCAATGGACAGATCATCCAAAATGAAAATAAATAAGAAAACGCAAGCTTTAAATGATACATTAAACAAGATGGACTTAGTTGATATTTATAGGACATTCCATCCAAAAACAACAGAATACACTTTCTTCTCAAGTGCTCATGGCACATTCTCCAGGATAGATCATATATTGGGTCACATATCAAGCCTTGGTAAATTTAAGAAAATTGAAATTGTATCAGTATCTTTTCTGACCACAAAGCTATGAGACTAGATATCAATTACAAGAAGAAATCTAAAAAATACGAACACTTGGAGGCTAAACATTACACTACTTAATAACCAAGAGATCACTGAAGAAATTAAAGAGGAAATCAAAAAATACCTAGAAACAAATGATAATGAAAACACGACCCAAAACCTATGGGATGCAGCAAAAGAGGTTCTAAGAGGGAAGTTTATAACAATACAATCCTACCTCAAGAAACAAGAAACATCTCAAATAAACAACCTAACCTTACACATAAAGCAGTTAGAGAAAGAAGAACCAAAAAAAACCAAAGTTAGCAGAAGAAAAGAAATCATAAAGATCAGATCAGAAATAAATGAAAAAGAAATGAAGGAAACAGTAGCAAATGTCAGTAAAACTAAAAGCTGGTTCTTTGAGAAGATAAACAAAATTGATTAACCATTAACCAGACTCATCAAGAAAAAAAGGGAAAAGACTCAAATCAACAGAATTAGAAATGAAAAAGAAGTAACAACTGACACTGCAGAAATACAAAGGATCATGAGAGGTTGCTACAAGCAACTATATGCCAATAAAATGGACAACCTGGAAGAAATGGACAAATTCTTAGCAAGGTATAACCTTCCAAGACTGAACCAGGAAGAAATAGAAAATATGAACAGACCAACCACAAGTAATGAAATTGAAACTGTGATTAAAAATCTTCCAACAAACAAAAGTTCAGGACCAGATGGCTTCACAGGTGAATTCTATCAAACATTTAGAGAAGAGCTAACACCTATCCTTCTCAAACTCTTCCAAAAATTGTGGAGGAAGGAACATTCCCAAATTCATTCCATGAGGCCACCATCACCCTGATACCAAAACCAGACAAAGATACTACAAAAAAAGAAAATTAAAGACCAATATCACTGATGAACATAGATGCAAAAATCCTCAACAAAATACTAGCAAACAGAATCCAACAGTACATTAAAAGGATCATACACCATGATCAAGTGGGGTTTATCCCGGGAATGCAAGGATTCTTCAATATATGCAAATCAACCAGTGTGATACACCATATTAACTAATTGAAGGATAAAGATCATATGCTCATCTCAATAGATGCAGGAAAAGCTTTTGACAAAACTCAACACCCGTTTATGATAAAAATCCTCCAGTAAGTAGGCATAGAGGGAACTTACCTCAACATAATAAAGGCCATATATGACAAGCCCACAGCCAACATCGTTCTCAGTGGTGAAAAACTGAAACCATTTCCCCTAAGATCAGGAACAAGACAAGGTTGTTCACTCTCACCACTATTATTCAACATAGTTTTGGAAGTTTTAGCCACAGCAATCAGAGAAAAAAAGAAATAAAAGGAATCCAAATGTAAAAGAAGTAAAGCTGTCACTGTTTGCAGATGACGTGATACTATACATAGAGAATCCTAAACATTCTACCAGAAAACTACTAGAGCTAATCAATGAATTTGGTGGAGTAGCAGGATACAAAATTAATGCACAGAAATTTCTGGCATTCCTGTACACAATGATGAAAAATCAGAAAGAGAGATTAAGGAAACACTCCCATTTACCATTGCAACAAAAAGAATAAAATACCATGGAATAAACCTACCTAAGGAGACAAAAGACCTGTACACAGAAAACTATAAGACACTGTTGAAAGAATTTAAAGATGATACAAACAGATGGAGAGATAAACCATGTTCTTGGAATGAAAGAATCAATATTGTGAAAATGACTGTACTACTCAAAGGAATCTACAGATTCAATGAAATCCCTATCAGACTACCAATGGCATTTTTCACAGAAGTAGAACAAAAAATTTCACAAGTTGTATGGAAACACAAAAGACCCCGAGTAGCCAAAGCAGTCTTGAGAAAGAAAAACGGAGCTGGAGGAATCAGGCTCCTGGGCCTCAGACTATACTACAAAGCTACAGTAATCAAGACAATATGGTACTGGCACAAAAACAGAAATATAGATCAATGGCACAGGATAGAAAGCCCAGAGATAAACCCACACACATATGGTCACCTTATTTTTGATAAAGGAGGCGAGACTATACAATGGAGAAAAGAAAGCCTCTTCAATAAGTGGTGCTGGGAAAACTGGACAGTTACATGTGAAAGAATGAAACTAGAATACTCCCTAATACCATACACAAAAATAAACTCAAAATGGATTAAACGCCTAAATGTAAGGCCAGACACTATAAAACTCTTACAGGAAAACATAGACAGAACACTCTATGACATAAATCACAGCAAGATCCTTTTTGACCCAGCTCCTAGAGAAATGGACATAAAAACAAAACTAAACAAATGGGACCTAATGAAACTTAAAAGCTTTTGCACAGCAAAGGGAAATATAAACAAGATGAAAAGGCAACCCTCAGAATGGGAGAAAATACTTGCAAATGAAGCAGCTGACAAAGGATTAATCTCCAAAATATACAAGCAGCTCATGCAGTGCGATATCAAAAAAACAAGCAATCCAATCCAAAAATGGGCAGAAGACCTAAGTAGACCAAAGAAGATATACAGATTGCCAACACACACAAGAAAGAATGCTCAGCATCACTAATCATTAGAGAAATGCAAATCAAAACCACAATGAGGTATCACCTCACACCAGTCAGAATGGCCATCATCAAATAATCTACAAACAATAAATGCTGGAGAGGGTGTGGAGGAAAGGGAACCATCTTGCTCTGTTGGTGGGAATGTAAATTGATACAGTCACTGTGGAGAACAGTATGGAGGTTCCTTAAAAAACTAAAAATAGAATTACCATATGATCCAGCAATCCCACTACTGGGCATATAACCTGAGAAAACCATAATTCAAAAAGAGTCATGTACCAAAATGTTCATTGCAGCTCTATTTAAAATAGCCAGAACATTGACGCAACCTAAGTGTCCATCAATAGGTGAATGGATAAAGAAGATGTGGCACATATATACAATGGAATATTACTCAGCCATAAAAAAGAAATGAAATTGAGTTATTTGTAGTGAGGTGGATGGACCTAGAGACTGTCATGCAGAGTGAAGTAAGTCAGAAAGAGATAAACAAATACCGTATGCTAACACATATTTATGAAATCTAAAAAGAAAAAAGGTTTTGAAGAACCTAGGGGCAGGACAGGAATAACTACGCAGACATAGAGAATGGACTTGAAGATGCGGGGACGGGGAGGGGTAAGCTGAGATGAAGTGAGTGGCATGGACATATATACACTACCAAATGTAAAATAGATAGCTAGTGGGAAGCAGCTGCATAGCACAGGGAGATCAGCTTGGTGCTTTGTGACCACCTAGATGGGTGGGATAGGGAGGGTGGGAGGGAGACGCAAGAGGGAAGAGATATGGGGATATATGTATATGTATAGGTGATTCACTTTCTTATAAAGCAGAAACTAACACACCATTGTAAAGCAATTATACTCTAATAAAGATGTTAAAAGATAGAATTTAGGATCATATTCTTAGAATTAGTAGTTACAGAATATATCATATATACACACTCATCATGGTGTAGATGAAACAAATACAAGATCCTGTTACACAGTGGTGTGGAAATTTGGTTTTCTTGCTCAATATATTATGACCTTCAATGTTAGTACTTACAAAGATAATAAACTTTATTTGTTTTAATGGTAGCATTATAGCCAGTAGGATTCATCATGATTTATTTGCATCATATCTTATTTAGTTATATTATTTTTAGTTTTATTTAGAATGTATGCCTCATAATTTATTTAGCTATTCTCTTGAGGAATATAGATGTGGCCTTTAAAATTTTCAGTATTGGGCTTCTCTGGTGGCGCAGTGGTTGAGAGTCCGCCTGCCGATGCAGGGGACACGGGTTTGTGCCCCGGTCTGGGAAGATCCCACGTGCCGCGGAGCTGCTGGGCTCGTGAGCCATGGCCGCTGAGCCTGCGTGTCCGGAGCCTGTGCTCCGCAGCGGGGGAGGCCACAACAGTGTGAGGCCCACGTACCGCAAAAAAAAAAAAATATTTCAGTATTACAAATAGTGTTATACATAACATCCTTATTCGGGGTTGCAGTGAATACGTACTTTTTATAATACTCATGTGTTATTGTCATTGTAAGTTTTTGTTTGTCCCCCTACTTGAATGGGGGAGGGGGTGCAGCCCAAGGCCCAGCTCATATAATGCAACATATTCTCTTGACATTTGAACTCTTTAGTGTCATCTGGTTGCTCCTGCTTTTCTCTTAATAAAAGCAAAACAAAACAAACCCTTACCTGTGTGGTATTTTTCTTAGAGTATGAAATTCTTAGACTCCATCCATCTGAGTAATCAGACTGGTAGAAATGTTCAATTTGAAGGTGAGGATTATAGAACTATTAGGGATGAAATCATTATGTAGTTGTTTGAAGTTTTTTTAAGGAAAAAAAATAAAGGAGGCACATAGAAGCTGTGTAAATTGAAAATATACCGTTTATAATTCTTCCTTTCCAGGTTTTTCAACCTTCACCTGAAGATCATGAAAAATATGGTGGGGATCCCCAGCAGCCTCATAAACTGCATATTGTTACCAGAATAAAAAGTACAAAAAGGCGTCCATATTGGGAGAAAGATATAATAAAGATGCTTGGGTTACAAAAAGTACGTAACTATTTTAGTCATCTTTAGTGTTGTTTAAATTTGCTTTACATTTTCCACTTTTAAAACTTTTGTTTAAATGTATGATTTCCCGTAATATATTTGGAAGTTTGATTTCGACAGAATGAGCCTACACCTTAACCTTTTCCTGTAACATGGGACCATCTGTGCTTTTGAAATTGATCCATAACATTGTTTCCTTTGTTTGTAGGCACATACTCCTCAAGTTCACAAGAATATCCCTTCGGTGAATGCAAAACTGAAAGTGGTTAAACATTTGATAAGGTTTGTTGTTTGTTATTCCAGCAGTTTCTTAAAACGTGTTACCTAGTATAGCTCTAAAAGCATTTCCTTATGTCACAGAATCAAGCCCCTGAAGCTGCCACAGGGTCTCCCAAGAGAGGAGGACATGTCCAGCACGTGCCTCAAGAGCACTGGAGAGCTGGTGGTGGGGTGGCTTCAGAACCCCACGGACCAGGAAGTGAATAAGTCCTGATGGCCTCGCGGCTTCAGAGTAAAAAGTGCAAGTCATTTCTATTTCAAGATGGTGAGAAAGTGTTCTCATTAAAATATGTTTTAAATTCTAGTCATTTTCACTGGCTAAACATGGTGTGATTCTTCCTTGGTGTAGGCTTGGAGGTTTGAGTGCTATTAATTGGTTTAATTCTGTCCCCTTTCCCTCCAGTAGTTTCACTGGAAAATGGGTAAGGATGGCAATGTTTGAACATGTGGGTTCAGATGTCACCTTAGCAATCGTCGTTAACGTTTTAAAAAAATTGTTTTCTCGTTTAATTGAATTCAACACATTCTATGAGTGGCCCTTTGAGTGAAGAGTGTATTATGTGTTGGAGAAATCCAGAGCTGACCAGAATGTGGTCCCTGCCCTAAAGGAGCTTAGTCTGTTCCCCTGGAGAGCAGAGATTCAGCCAGAAGCATTAGACACTGGGTGCAGCTGGACCGGCTGCTCTGTGCTGTGGTGTCTATAAATAGGTATGTGGACTTGGCTTCATTTTATCCTTAAATTCAATACCCAAAATAGTATCTGTTTTCTAATTATAAACCTCATTTGGCCTAAACTTTATTGATGTTCCTTGAATTCCTAGAAACCTCTGCCAATAGTTGAGGTTGCTATTTAAAAGAAAAAAGAGAAGGAAAAAATCATTTAGGGATAGTTGTTTTATTTCCTTTTATTCTATTTCAGATACCTGGAGGGGTGGGGAGAAGTAAGAATTTTAAGAGAGGTTCAGTACCGGGAAATTCGGTGGCAGCTAACTGAAGTTGGTGCTGAGGACTCAGAGTTCTAGCTGCCCTTTATTTTCCTTGTCTCGTAAAATTTGGCTCAGGCAGCAGTGACATTGGCATACTCGCTGCCTATGGTCCCAGCATCTGTCCTGTCATAGAGTTTTGGCATCACGTAGAAGTGCTGTGTGAAGTGAAGCCAGATATCATTAATTAATAAGCTTCAGGGTAATCACACTTTCAATTCCACAATTATTGAATATCCAGTATAGGTACGGCCTGGAGAGGATATAAAGCAGAAGGACACTAACTTCGAAGGGCTGGGTCTAACTGGAGAGAGACCTGTATGCCTCAACAGAAGCTGTCCTCGCTGGAGTTGGATTGAGGCCAGCTGTATAAATATTGATAAAAGCAGCCCCTGCTAATGTTTTGCTGCCTCTTTTACTAGGCTAATATTAATGTTTAAAATGGGGAAAAGACCATTGGTTAATTTTTACCCAAAGAGTCACATAAAGTTTTGGTAAGTAATTTTAACCTGCTGCTCATGACTAGAGGAAAATATCTGAATGATAAGTTGGATATTTAGAAGTGAAATTGCCCAGAAGAGGAAAAGCCTGTAGGGAGATGAGCATAGGCTAGAGCATTTGTTTTCTGTTGTCACGTAACATATTATCACAGTCTCAGCCGCTTAAAACCACACATGCTCATCACCCTGCTGTTTCTCTCGGTCAGGACTCTGGGCACAGCTTAGCCCGCTCATCTGCTTAGGGTCTCACAAGGCTTCAAAAAAGGCATCAGCCAAAGCTGGGTTCTCCTCAGATCCTTGACAGGGCAGGTATCTGCTTCCAAGCTCTCCCAGGTTGTTGGCAGAAGTCATTTCCTTGTGGTTATAAAATTCATGGCAAGTTGCTTCTTCAAAACCAACACTGGAGTGAGAGACTTTAGCAAGATGGGTGCTACCCTCTTAGGTAATCATATAAATGCAGTGGCCTAGATTCTGTCTCCTCTGTTGCATTCCATTGGTTGGAAGCAAGTTACAGGTCCAGCTCACACTCAAGGAAGAGGGGAATTCCACAAAGGTGTGACCACCAGGGGCCAGGATCAGGGAGGTCTCTGTAAAGTCGACCTGCCAAACCCAGTCAGTCCATCCTTAAGTTGCACCCAGGGGATTCCCCAGAATGGTACTCCTTTGCCTCCCATCATTTCAAACCTTACAAGGACTTCTTCTGTCCTGTCTTTGTGTCTCAGAGAATTGCTTTATTTCAGGTTTTTCTGGCCACTCCTTGGTGACCATTGGCCTTTGGTCAGGCTCAGGGGAGACAAAAGTTACCCAAGCACTCTTTTTAAGGGCCATTCCAGTTCTCAAGGTCTTCTCAATCTAAATGGTGCCTCTCTCAGGCCAAACACGTGTTTTCTTCATCTTTTCTTGTTAACAATACTAACTAGTATGCTGATCACGCTAACTGTCACAGTTTCACCAAGGACAGGTTGGAATTGCACTGGCCATTTTAGGGAGCTTTTGACACGAGCAAGATTGTATGTTTGGGGGGTACTTTAGAACAAAAAAGAGCAAAAAGTGAAGAACCCTCCATGCAGACATTATTTGTCTTGTTTTCCATTAAAAAATAAAAGACCATTTTATTTAATATAGAGGATATTTAATATCCCCTCCTTCCTTTCTATACTTTGAGGAGTATTAAGTACTGGCTTTTTGATCACACAGCTTGATAAAAATATCAAGGGTCCAAGTTACTGTCTAAACCATCTGTCGCTCTCTTTTTACGTGTATGTGTCAAAATCTATTTTATACATTTAAACTTTTCTCAGCTTTAAGACCTTGGTAAACAGTTAATTAAAACTGGAAGTCTGGACAGTTTCTAAATAAGAAACTGATACAAAACATGAGTCACTAAATAAAATTTTTACCCTCATTTCTCAGAATGGCAATCTATTAACAAATGATGAAAATGCCTTTGAATAATATTATTTATGTTTCTTTTTCCCTCAAAATTATTAAAATGATATGAAATGAGTGCTCATGGAGAAAAAAATAGCCAAACAATTCATTTTCTGTTCTCTAATTTTCTTTATTTTCTGGAGAAAAGAAAAACAGTTGATCACTTCAAGAGAATATAAACAGTTGATTATACCAGGCACAGTAATTACAGAGAAATACAAATATGTATTTAACATAATAGATATGATTTTCTGCTTATTAACATGGTAAATTTAGTGATATGTACATTTTGTATTTAATATTACTGATAAATTATGTTTTAAATCTATAGGTATTCAATATAAGCTTTAAATGTCTTAAATATATTTATACATGCCTAAATACTTGCATATAAATGTATATTAGTAATTACTACAATCTGTGCATGAATAATGTAAAATAAAAGTAAAAATAGAATTTGGGTAAACTAAGGTATTTTTCATCAAATTATTTCCTATTTTGGGGTACTTATCACATATCTTGTCTTCTATAAAAACTAGTCTTGATTTTGCCTTTCCCAAAATCATACCTAGATTCAAAATAATAAAATTGTTAGGATGAATTTTATGCCTGTACTATCTGTGGATTTTCTAAAGTGGCCATTAGATGGCATAAAGAAAGATTCTCTGTTAACCACATAAAAGTAAGGGCAATAGGAATGATTGTCCAAAGGTTCTCCAAACTTCAATTCTATTGTGAGAATTTTTGTCTACCAAGCTTATTTTCTTTTAATTAATTAATTAATTTATACTTTGGCTGCGTTGGGTCTTCGTTGCTGCACGCGACCTTTCTCCAGGTGCGGCGAGCAGGGGCTACTCTTCGTTGTGGTGTGTGGGCTTCTCATTGCGGTGGCTTCTCTTGTTGTGGAGCACAGGCTCTAGTCGCACGGGCTTCAGTAGTTGTGGCACATGTGCTCAGTAGTTGTGGGTCGCGGGCTCTAGAGTGCAGGCTCAGTAGTTGTGGCGCACGGGCTTAGTTGCTCCGCGGCATGTGGGATCTTCCGGGACAAGGACTCGAACTGTCCCCTGCGTTGGCAGGCAGATTCTTAACCACTGCGCCACCAGGGAAGTCCCTACCAAACTTACTGTTAAAACAATCCTGACAAATTAAAAAAGGAGTTGATCTTCCTAGGTTAGTTATATATAAGTAAGGTCTATTAAATATCTTTCAATGAATATGTTTTTCAAGTTAAAAGAAACATAGTCCTTGGACACAAAGACTGGTACAATAAAACTGTCTTCCAAATGTTTCCTCCATTGTTCTGGATTCACAGATCCTCCCCTTGCCCCACGCCCTTTCCTTTTATTATAAATCTGAACAGGCACTAGGGAACTGCTTCAGTTAAATGGAAATCACCAGAGGCCCTTTGCTTATTTCAGTCTTTCTTTAGCTCCAGTAGCCAAAACATATATATATCCATCTTGTCTAAGAACCACAGCAGTGACAACAAAAGTGTGAAAACTTCAGCTGGTTTAGTTCTGGGGTCTCCACTCATCTTAATGGTTTTCCATGCTGTGCTGTATAGATTCTTCCATTGACAGTAAGCTCTCAGCATCTTTCAGCTAGTCACCTAACCTAGGAACTACTGGTGCTTTTCCGTCACGCATCACTGCCCCTCTCTAAACCCAGCCACCTCCCTCCCTCTCCCACAAAGGAACAGCCCATAATTGCCTGCCTCAGGGAACTATGTATACCCTGCACTGACCTTCTGAAGACTCCCTTGGATAACTCTGATTTAATTGTGTATGTAGATTATTCATACTTAGAAAGTAAAATTAAAAGTGTCATCAGACTCAAATTTACCCTTGAATTATAAGCTTTTCTCAAAAATTGTGTCCATTCAATGCCCTCTCCCAGATCTGCCAAATCACTAAAGTAAATATACTGATAGGATAGGTAGATGATTTGGAGATAGTCCATGACATTGAAATGCTTTAGAAATAAATGCCCATCACAGGAGCCCCTGTAACATTGACAGTGAATTAAAGAGCTTTGACATGCTTTTCTATATGTAAGGAGGTGACCGTGATAAAAAGTGAAATTTAGCAAATATTGTGATATTAAAAATATCAAAAAGTAGTGATATTACCCATAAAGCAGAGAAAAATTGACAACAGTATTGAACCAGCATTAGTAGGGTAATTTTCAAGATACCACTGAGGATTTTTCCACTGCACACCCTACCTGCCAACAACACAATCCTGACAAGATTCTGACAAGACTGGACAGGATGCTCAAGGCCCCTTTGAACACCTTGATTTCCTCTAAGCTGGTGGAGGGTGGTTTGTACTTCTTGCTGCATTTATGAACTACAGGGCAAGCACAACTGTGGATATTAGGATAAACAAAAAATCCATCTGATTCTCTAAAAGACCCAGCTGGATTCTGGGACAAGTTTTCATTGCCTGGGTTTTATCATCTGGGACCCTGGCTTTAAGTCTTGTCACAAGACTCATGATCCTTTTGCTTCTGGTCATTGCCTGTGTTACAGTTGCTCAGTGTATCCTGTCCAAAAACTTAAATGCTGCTGTGCAGCCGTCGGCACATCAGGTGACTCAACAACTCATCCTACAACTGGCCCTAGTCCAACAAAGACTATGCCCTCTGGACATCCTCCTGGTCTTAACTGACAAAATCTTGACCAGTGAAAATCTGGACATCGTGGATTGATGCCTTGTGGTCTGACTTTGTCTGCCTTTGGCTGAAGAGGGGCATCAGAGAAGAGCAGCTGTGACAGCCAGGAGCTGGCCTGGGAAGCCTCCGTGTGTCTAGGAGCCGGCCCAGCACTGACAGGTGTTTCCTATTGAACGTAAGCAATTTCACAGGTCACCAACATCAGATGAAGCTGCTCTGTAACTGATGGATCAAGGCGAAGACAAGCTCCCTCCGTAATCACATCCGAGTGCAGACGAAAACACAAGCATTGTTCAAGCTGGAAAAATGAGGCATGTCCCCTCTTCTGGGTAATGTGGGGCCTGCTGCTTCTCATCACACAGCTTTAGCCTCGCTTCATTCCTCTCACCTTCTAGATGGGATTCATGAAGACGCCAATCATAGAGCCATCTCTCTTTTCCTGACAGCATCCAATCCAGAGCAAACCATGCTTCTTTGAACACTCATCAAAATCATCTAATAAGAGCCCAGATCCTTTAAAGTCCTTCCCAAAGGACTTTTCCTGAGATGCAATAAAGGGAACTTATCCAGCTCCAGGTGTGTCTGGTGGTCTGTGGCCAGCCTGCACTCCTGATACTAATTGTTGTGGCTCTCGGGTCTAAGCTGCTAAGGATCATTCTACTCAGCCTCGACCTCCTTAGAGTATCTCTTTGCTCCTTCCTTCACCACAGGTAACCCAGTCTGCTGTTTTCCCAGCCTGGAGAGCTTGCCAGAAAAAAACTCAAGTGGATTTGTTATAAAGCAGAAACTGACACACCATTGTAAAGCAATTATACTCCAATAAAGCTGTAAAAAAAAAAAACAAAAAGCGGCGCCAGTCCTGCTTTCTCTTCTGTGCAGGAGGTCCATCACTTCCCTGCTTTCTGTGTTCCTTTTTCCCAGGAAGGCTGGTACAATTCCAGGGCCTCAGGACAGCTTGGCCTGACATGTCAGGGCAATCTCTAGGGAAGAGAATGTGGGATAAAGCCTTGGTGAGAAATGGGGTGCAGGAAACAGGACAGGAGAAACCGTCAGGTGCCGCTACCCCTGCCAGGACCTTGCCCCTGTTCCGCCCTGAGGCTTGTACCCTGTCCCCTGCAGCCCCAGGGAGTTCCGGGCAAGCTCCTTGATAAGGGCAACTGTCACCACACTGTGTGTCGTTATCCTGGCTGTGAGGTGTTTTCATATATGTACATACAGGTTGTCTTCCAAAGCTGGCATTCTGCTATTTGGGGAGCTTGGAGAAGATACTGCATCCTCTGTGCCCACTTCAGCGTTCACGGTCCTCTTTCTGAGCCCCCATAACCCCAGCCTCCACCTTCTCAGAGGGCACTACAAGGTCTCCCAGCCTCTGCTGGAGTGCCTTCCACAGGCCCGTTTCCCTTCACTGCAGCCGTCCAGGCTCCGGGCAGGTCTCCCTCACTGTCTCCCTCCTCACCAGCGGGCCCTGCCCCCCACCACACTTTTCCACCGCATCACTGGCTCTTGTTCTGCCGCCAGGGCCCTCTCTGCCAAGCCCCCTCCATTCTCACTGGCATTCCCACCCCCACAGCTGGCCTTACCACTTTGCTCCGGAGTCCCCTGGCCACTGTGTCCTCATACTTGTCACTTGTCCTCTTTCACTCCCACTCATCCCCACCGGCTTCTCCGTCTTGGCTACCGGGGTCTTCTCTGTCCTTAGACCCACCTCCTCCCCACTTCCCCCTTGTTCACCATCAACCTTGGGCTTCTTTCTGACACCAGAGCCCTTCTGGCCCCTGGACCACAGTCCTAGCGGACCATCTCCCCAGCTCCCACTAGAGCACGCTCTTGTTCCCCAACTAGACACCACTTTGTCTCTGGGGGTCTATTCTGTAACCCCACGTTCATAACAGCATTATTTAACAATAGCCAAGACATGGAAACAACCTAAGTGTCTATCAATGGATGAATGGATAAACCAAATGTAGCATAGATATACATATACATATATATATACATACATACATACATTATATATATATTCAATATATATATATTATTCAGCCATAAAAAGAAGGAAATTCTGTCATTTCCAACACCATGAATGGACCTTGACAGCATTTTGCTAAGTGAAATAAGTCAGACCAAGACTAATATTATATGATCTCACTCATATGTGGAATCTAAAAAGAAACGTCATAGAAAAAGAGACCAGATTTGTTGTTACCATAGGCCAGAGGTGGGGGAGTGGGGATGGGATGAAAGTGGTCAAAAGGCCTAAACTTCCAGTTATAAGACAAGTACTAGGGAAGTAATGTACAATGTGATGACTATAGTTAACACTGCTGTTGGTGTATTTTGAAAGTTGGTAAGAAAGTAGATCCTAAAAATTCTCATCACGTTAAATTCTTTTTTGTGTGTGTGCATCCGTATGGGATGATGGATGTTAACTAAACTTTTTAATCATTCCACAGTATGTGTAAGTCAAATCATTATGCCTTACACCTTAAACAGACAGTGTTGTGTGTCAATTGTATCTTAATAAAACTGGGGAAAAAACTGAACTAAAATGAATAAAAGAAAAAAAGAAACACAGTCATCGAATTAAGGCCTTGAGTCTTCAGGAATACTCAGGGAAGGGGCAGCTGTTCAGAAAAGTTACCTCCAAGCCACTCTCTGCTCTCCTTAGGTCATCAGTTCAGTCTGGTGGGGGAAGCAAGTGGGAAAGTGATGGTTCTCAGGGAGCAACAGCCTGTCTGGAGCACAGAGGGAGGTGGTGCCCCAGGGAGGGAGCTGGGATTGGGTAGAAGAGGTGCAGGGCAGAGCCCCTGAAAGAGGGGACCTGGAAAGGCACATTTTGCCCACTTAAAACCTGCCACAGAGTACGAGTTGGGATCATTTTCGTGCTATAAAATAAAACAGTCCCTTAACCTCCTGTGATGTTTTACAGCCAAAATCCAACAGTCAACTGAACCAGCCTGCACGGCTTTGCTGTCCTACCTGCATCAGCCCGAATCCAAATCCGTTTCCCGTATCTCCCCAGGCATCTCTGAGGACCCGCCCAGCATGGCTCTCCCAGGAGGAGGTGATGGCCGCAATGGTCGTTGAGTCCACACAAAACCATTTCCCAGCCTCTTGGATGCTGGCTTTGTTGGCTAACATCCTTCAAAGATCCTTTGCTTCAGTCTTTTCGGAGGCAGTGACCCCGGAGGACAGGAGAAGAGAGAGGGTGCTGTCTCCAAAATGGAGCTTGCATACCCAAGGGAGAGAGCGTGGTCCACTGGGGTGAGGAATTTCTGTTTCCATTTGTTTTCTCATCGAATCCTTCAAATTTATATTTTTGTAATATTTCATAACGTATGTAAAATATCAGGATACAGGAAATTTGTAAAATGAACAAATATATTCGGGTATCCTTAAAAAATTCTTCACTAGTAGCGATGTGCAATTAAGAAAGTTTTGATGGATGTGCTCTATGTCATCTGTTTTAAAGAGCCCATCTGCATGAGGGCACTGAAGGAGACATACTGTCACCATGACTAGCAATAAAAACAATGATAGCTACTGTTTCTGGGCACTGAATCAGTTGCTTTATATTTATTTCCTCGTTCAGTTCCCATGATAAAAGTTCAGTATGTTTTCTTCAGAGTCAACACCCTGGGAAGGATCCTACTTAGTCCACCAGGTTGGAAATTCTTCCTTTGGGCCAGTGTGGTGTCCATCTGAGTTAAATCAGGCTCATTAAACCTCTACATTTGAATGAAAACAACCTTGCCCGGGTTAATCACCTGGTTCTTTGTGTGTTAGCTTTTTGCAACATGTGACTCCAAAGAACTTTTGGGGGTTTCCAGATATCACATCTACCTTCACAGGTAATCTGCCTTCATGGGTGATAATTTAAAATTGCTTCCTAGGCAATTCCAAAAGAAGAATGTTTTAAATTATGCTGGAAATTTCCAGGGTGACTGATCGAAGGGGTTGGGGGAGGACAAGGTTTCTTTGGGTTTATAAGCTGTTGTATTTTACATTTCAGAATTAGCCACATTATACATGTCTGAAACTGAGTAGGCCTTTATTTTACATACAAAATGAAGGAGGCGTACGAGGGAAGAAAAGACTCAGAGAAAGAAATAATTTCCAACCAACATTTGATTGATCCCTTGCGTTACTGCAGACATTTAATCAGCCACGTACCTTATGGGGTCAAGTAGAAATTGTGAGGGCAGAGGTGGGAACTGGGGAATCCATGATGCAGACAGAACACTGTTACTACACAGATAGAACATCACAGGGATTAAGGGCACATGCTACAGAGCCTGGCATCCCTGGGTTCAAACCCTAGTACTGGCTGTGGGAACTTGGCAAGTAATTTAATTTTGCTGTGTCTTATCCATTTTCTCATCCATTAAATGAGGATGATAATAGCACTTTTATCATGGGAATTAAATGAAATAAATGTAAAGCAACTGATTCAGTACCCAGAGATAGTAGCTATCACTGTTTTTATTGCTAGTAATGGTGACAGTATGTTTCCTTCAGAAATGAACACAGCCACTTAACCTTTTTATACCATTTGACCTATGCCCCTAGCATATTAAGGCCCAGGCTATCAGTGAATCCAGGCTGCTGGGGTGAACCTTGGACTGGCCCCTACTTTTGCCAAAGTGTTGAGGAAGGCAATGAACTTTAAGATTCCTTGACGTCCTAGTTTGGGAAGTAGGCCTCCTTACTCTCCAGACTATTAGCACCTGGGAGGCAGACGACACCTGCTAGCACTGGGCTTGCCCCCAGAGTAGGGCTCATTTCCTGAGCGATTATGCAATTGAATTAGATCCATAACCCTGCCATGTCCGTAAGAATTTGATCTCATGGGAAAGACTTGATTTGAAAGTTTTGCGAAGTGGACTCATATCTGTGTGCTGACTTGGGGTGTCCGGTGCCTAAAATGTTTATGCCCCTGTGCAAACACAATAGTTACTATTCACACCTGAGATCATTTTTCCCTCTTTGGGAGGTTATCACTGATGCTCCCTTAATCTCGAACTTGTGTAGATCACCAAAACACCCATCCAGTTCCCTCCTTCTCAAACACCAGCTGAAAATTAGGCAGAGAAATGAGAGTGTGTGTTGGCCGGGGCAGAGTTGCTCTCCTCAGGGCCGAACTTGCCTACTGGGAATTCCGGAAAAGTGGTCACATGGAGGTTTCTGGACCCAGCTCCAGGCCCCCACATTGCACCGGAAGGGAACAGGCCAAGACTTTGAGGCCAGGCCCAGAAAAGGGAAGAAGCTGCACACAGAGCAAAGAACGTCTAAGCGAAATGGTCCATATCGTACCTACAGCAGCTATGGCTCAGTTTTCTTCATCATCGTGAGTTTTAATAATTGAATGTACTTTGCCATTAAGGAGGTCCTCTATCGGTCTCTCCTGTTGTTTCAACAGCAGCTTTACGTGCAAAGAGGTCTTATCAGTAAAGGTATGCAGGCGGATTCACTCATTGAATATTGATCAATGTTGGTAAATTAATCTTATTTCCTAATGGATGTACTCCATACTCTGGTCTAATTCATGTCCTTCTGACCACACCCCCACCCCCGTGCTGAGCCACCTCCCACAGAGCACGCACTCTCGGGTGAACCTTCAGCTCTTGGCTTTTCTTTGAGCAGAAGGCTTCTCTCCTCTCAGAATGCATCTTCCATACTCTGAAGATACCTGTGGCTCTCACAACTTCCCCCTCCAACTCTGCTCTCACTGTGGGTACTGGACCTCAGGACCTTTCAGAGGTCTTCGCTGGTGATGATAGTCAAGACGTCCTGAGATCTCCAGAGTGGACACTCTCCCCGGATCCCCCAAGAAGACCCCAAGACCCAGAACCATCCACAGACTCCACAGCCTCATGATCCTCACCTGTCTTCAAAGTATGCTGAGAATGAGACGAAATGAGAACAGACCCTACCTCTTAGCCCTACTCTGTAAATAAGAGCATAGACAGATAGATAAAAACTAAAACAACCGGGCTTCCCTGGTGGCACAGCGGTTGAGAGTCCACCTGCCGATGCAGTGGACACGGGTTCGTGCCCCAGTCCGGGAAGATCCCACATGCCGCGGAGCGGCTGAGCCCGTGAGCCATGGCCGCTGAGCCTGCGCGTCTGGAGCCTGTGCTCCGCAACGGGAGAGGCCACAACAGTGAGAGGCCCACGTACCGCAATAAAAAAAAAAAAAAAAAAAAAAAAAAAACCTAAAACAACCCATGCACTGCACCTAGGGGAAAGTCTTTGTAAGCACCATGGTGTTGAGCAGCTGTGAGGAAAGCTGTGTTTTCTTCACCCATAAACCCCACAACAATACCTTCAGAACTGTATTGCGTTTAAGTTGTATCTTCTTCCCCTAAGATACTCTGACAAAACATTCTAGAATCCAGGACAACCCCAAGATCAGTTCATTATATTCTTGCAAGAAAATCAAAGTAAAAATGTGTGTACATCATCAAATTTAACCTAATTATTATGCTTTTATAACTTTCATAAAGTATAAGGACACATATTGAAACACATTGTTCTATCTGATCATTTTTATTTTAGATCCGTGGACACAAAGCTCAAAGGACACCTGAGCAGGGCACTCTTCTCTTTAGAGAGAACTTCAAACAATCCTCAAAGATGTAAGTGATAAGGAATTTTTGTTCTTTACTTGTGAAAATGCTAATCCAGATTCTCTGGCTCCAATTCCTTAAGTTGGAAATAACACATAATAACGGTAACTTAACTAAGAGTTCACTTTGTAAAACATCTTTGTCTTCATTTTAGAATCCAGTGCGGGAAAGAGACAGGAAGAAGTGACAGAAGGCTGGGAAATGGAGGCAGCGGGAGGGGACGCCAAGCCCATGGCAAAGCCTTAGCAATGGAGAGGTTGGTGGAGACCCAAGAATTCAGAAGGGGCAGACGACCTGGGGAACAGGTGGGGGAGCATAGATCCTGCAGAAGGAAGGACCAGGGTGTGAGAGACGGAGTGAAGGACATGGTTGGAGAGAAATTTAGGCAGGATAGAAGAGGATGTGGTTAGGAACGGAGCCAGGTAGAGCCACAAAGAGAAGCCAAACCCGTAGCTTTTCATGGTGTCGACTTGGTGTGATCCAACAGGTGAGACGACATGCTCACAGTCGTGGCTCCTAGAACCCTCCATATAGTTTGGCCAGTTTCAAATTACAACGAACAGCCTACAGCGACTTACTTCATTCTTTAAAAATGAGAAAAGCTATTTTTCCTACATTCAAGATGGATTTGGCAAAGCCAAGCCCTGGAGTGGGGTTGCTACTCTTTGCTGCTCTTAAATTAGAGCTTGTCAGTCAAGTAGGCATTCACCCCCAGACAACCAGCAAAGAAAGACAAGCAGGTGGAACAGAAATGAGCAGCAAACCGTCCATACCTAGACTCCGCTCGCTCCCTGTGTGCAGCTCATCTCAGGACGCCAGAGCCTGGGCGTCAGGCAGGTGCTTCAAGCTCAAAGCCACAATCAGAAACCACGCCTCTCCCATCCCTTTCTGCCCTTCACATTTTCAAAGCTTCATCCAAGTTTTAACTTTTCATCTTACTAAAAGTAAACAGCATAGCTTTTTTGAGGAACCTACTGAGTGAACCCAAGCAGTAGGAATGTCCACGTGGCATGATAATTCCTTTGAGACTTTAATTTGTGTTTTGTTTTTTCTCTCCCTCGTTGGCCAGGCCTTCCTTTGTGTTCCTTTGACTGAGGTCAGCCTCTGTTCCAGGTATTTGTTTTTAAAAGCGTGAAGTTATTAAGGGGTATTAGGCTAGAGGGAGGGAAGAGAAATGTTTTGAAGAGTGGAGAAAAGAGATGCTCTGCACCCCACACCCAAGCAGGGGCCTTCCTACATCCCTAGACATTTCAGGATGCTCAGCTGATTTCCATCTGCCAGGATCTGCATCTCGGTGTCAACGGTCTCATTCCCTTGGAAGTTCTGAAAAGTGTGCCACCTATTTGCATGGAAGACCAGAGGAGCAAAGAATTAAGCTGCTCTCCTCCCAACAGGCAGATACCCCAGTCAGTGGCTCTTAGAAGTTGATGTATAAATACCCCAGCTTCTTGGCCTTTGTGTATAATAATTCTCCAGTGTGTTTTGCACAATCCCTCAGTGTTTGCTTGGAGGATTGAGCTCCAGTGCCCACTGTGGTAGCCGGCTTGACGACACACATTTTATTGGCTTTCTTCCCTTCCCTGTATCCCCCAGCCACTTCATATCAGCATTCCCTGAACCTCTCAAATAAACCACCTGCACCTGAAGTTGTTTCAGGGTCTGCTTCTACGGGAACCAAACTAAGACACCTTAAATATTGACTCTCCTCTAGAACATCTGGTATCTCAGTCATAAAAAGAATACTGGGGGAATAGATTCAGAGTATGAGTCATCATACTATTTCTTGTTTTTCAAATTATTTGGAAATTATCTCACCTGGGTGTACTTTTTTGCTTTAGTAGTGACATTGAAGGAGTTGGCAATTAGATGGAGTACATGCTGTGATTTCTCCCACAGAAGAAATCATTCTTGAGCAAAGTGAACATCTAAAGAATGTCCTGGATTGCCCACATGCAGAGATAATAATCAAAGTATTTAACTGGTACAGCATGGTCCTCAACCAGTCATAAAAGATGCTGGTCTACATGCTGCAGGGCTGCCTCACCAGCTGACCATAGGCTCTGCCCAGTGAAACACAGGGGTCCCAGTTCTGCCTGGGTGAAATCTGCAGGTAGGCTTGAGAGGTCATTGAGCAGAGAAGGGTTTACTTGGCTTTCTCCAAGGGGGCTCAGAGGTAGATGGGTATGATTTTGATTCCTCCTCAGAAAAAGAAGTGATGTGTAGAAACATTTATTGAACATCTCTGAAGGGAGCTAACGGCCCAGCAGGGGCCATATCGGCAGGGACTTTGAGAGCTTTACATTCCAACATATTATTTGTGTTTTCTTCTGAGTATGGAAGTAAAGCCACAAACTGCATCAGGTTTCCTTCTGGAAGAATGTCTCTTCTCCATTGTGGGTGGTCTGGGCAAGACCAAAAAGCAGAGCAGCCCGCCTGTAGGTGTGTATATGATCCCAGGTAAGTCCATCAGTCTCTCCCGGAACTATAGAAGTGAAGCAGGATGATGAAAGGATGGGAGAAAAGGTCGTTGGAGTTCATTTACGCAGTGAGAGTGCTAATTCATTCGTGCAGTAGGGATGCTATAAAGTATGGTCAACTGCTTCCTGCTACCCAGACCCCAGAGCTGCCTGGTTACTCTTCTTGTCCTTGAGCCTTTCATTGGCTCTGGGAGCCTTTTGGTAGCCTTTCGGTAATTTCCTTTTACTGCTTAAAATTTCCAGAACTGGTTAATTTTACTTACACCTAAAGAACAATAACAAAATTGGCTCCTATATGCTTATCTTCAGCCATGTTTGGTGGAGAATGGACCTCTTGAAAGATTGTGTGGCAGCAACTACTGAAAAGGGAAGAAAAGAAGCCAGTCCCTGGATCTTCAGCAAACAAGAGGAAGAAGACACAAGAGGTAGGTGTGGGCCTGAGGGACACGGTGTACGTCCCTTGAGGAAGATCAGCTTCACCACAGTTGGCTCTCAGGTACCCAGGGAGCTAGAATTCCAGCCTGGTTTCTCCATGGCCTCCCAGGTTGACCGGCGTGGGAGTCAGGCATTCCTCACAAGCAAAGCCCTAGTAGCTTGAGCAGATACTAGGAAAAGGACAAAGGCTCAGGTCAGGCTCTCTTCTTCTTAGCAATTCTGGTAAGACAGGGAGTAGGTGGGCATTGAAATCATGGGCTAGGACTTCCCTGGAAGTCCAGTGGTTAAGACTCCACGCTTCTACTGCGGGGGGGTATGGGTTTGATCCCTGGTTGGGGAACTAAGATCCTGCATGCCATGTGGTATAACCAAGAAAAAAAAAAAAAAAAGTAAAGAAAAGAAATCATGGACTAAAATGAGGCCTTGCTGCAATATGTGGACTTATTCTTAAGAATATGTCACTTACTATGACATTTACATTTACTGCACAATAATTATGCATATGTTTATGCATATTTCATGGAAACCGTAATGTGAACTGGGTAGATTTTCCTTTTTTTATGCTTATTTGCATGAAGAAAAGTGAGAAATGAATTTTCTGTCATAAGTGCGACCATTCCTTTGCCAGTGTTGAGTACAACACAACCATATCAAACCCTCAAAGAGGGGCTATCTGAGCACCTGCCAACCTGGCCCACCCACAGAGCTTTGCCTAGAAGCCGTGTCTCTTATAGAATTTAGCTCGAGCTATAGTATCACTGATGTCGTCAGTCTATGTCCGTGGGGGTGGCAGTGGCTTCAGTTCCTGACTTGAAGGCTGAGAGACCACCTGAGATGAAACCAGAGGTTCAGATTGAAAGATTAACTTTCAGCAGAAATAAGATATGAGCATTCCCGGGATGTCAGCCCTCCAGGGAAATCTTCCAAAGCAGACAGTCCCAGATCCTCTTTCCCCCCCTTCCTCTCCTCCTGAAAGGATCCATTTCCTCAAGAATCACTGAAAAACTTCCAGATTGCTTTCCTTCTCTCTCTCTTTTTCTGAAGACTTTTGTTTTTCTTGCTGCAAAAGTCAGATTTGCTTCTTATTTAGTGTAGGCCTGGCAAAACTAGATCCCCAGTAAATCTTCAGTCTAAAACTGCTTGTAACATTCTCTCAGTCATTCAAGAACTCACTCATTCATTCACTCATTCATTCATTCAATAAAATGCTTTAAGCACCTACTATGACCAGGATGTGTGCCACACTGAGCGCACACTGCACAATGATGCTCGAGACATACTCATTCCTTCGTAGGTGCATGTGTGCGATATGCATGTTTGAGCGTATGTGTATTATCCCCTAGAAGGTTAATCTCCAGTAGTTACTCATGTGTTTACCATAATTGTGCTCTGCTCGGATGTCTAGAGATAAAGACCCCTGGTCCTGATCCCTGCCTTCAAGGACCTTGAAATAGAAAATAGAAACTGTTTATTTGAAATTAAGGCCATAAAATGTAAAACTGTTTATTTGAAATGAAGGCCATAAAAGGAGAGAGGTATATACACACCATGGGCCTATAGGAGGCAGACTTACTAAGAATTGGTATGGCTGGATGTGAAGGGAGAAGGAACCAGAGAACCTAAGAAAAAAACATGTTTTTTTCTGGCTGGGATGACTGGGTATGTTATAGTGCCTTTCACAGAGGCAGAAAATACAGAAGAAAAAGCAAGTTTGTAGTGAGAGGCTAGTGAGTTAGTTCAGTCTGGGAGATGCTGAACCTGAGGGGGTCTGTCATCAGCCTAGCAGGGATTTCCACCTGGACACATCATGGTACCTAAAGCCCTGGTGTCACTGAGGATGCTCAGAGAGTGAAAATTTGTTCAAAAAATTCAGAAAGTGGGTAAAAGCTTCTTGCACCAGGGAAAAAAAACCCATCAGAGGAAGGCAAACATATTCTTTTAAACAATCACACTAACTCTCAAGGTATCACTCAATGGCTCAATAACCAATGAGATGTAACAAGAACCCCCAACATCTGGCAGAAGGGGAATGGAAATTGGGCATGAAGAACACTCCAAGGAACTCAGTGCTTCAGAGAACACTAGGGGTCCTCCCAGGCCCACTGCTGACCCTATGGGCACAGGCCCAGGGAGGCCCAAGGTACACCCGGCCTTCTGGGCTCTCACTCACTGCTCTTCTAAACAAATCACTGGCCTACCTTTGAGGTATTGAGCCACACTCCACGTGGGGAATTTTTTCTGGTTTGCCTTAATTCTGTCTGTGAGAATCCCAACAGCCTGCAAAAGGTGTTCTTTGCCGTCCCAGGTACCAACAGGTCGATGGATTTTTTTTTATCAAGCTAGAAAATTCAGATAAGAATGTCAACACCTGGATGGAGTAACACATTCTTCTGCTGTCCTGATTTCTCCTCCTTATGTTCAAGGTCATAGACACTGGCCTTATCCCTTTTCTTTATTCCCACAGAATCAATTCTACAAGTCCTTTCACAGAAAAGAGAATCAGAGAAATACAGTAAGATTTGGGAGAAGTGGATGTAGCATAGTTTTAGTTAAGCACTCAAAAAAAATTAAAAAGTTGTTTCAAAACAAATAATGAGCACCCAAAGTCTAGATATTTGCAGTCAAAAATAATTGGAAGGCTAGAAGTCTCGGTTTCTCAGACAATTTAAAATAAAGCCTGGGGGAGTTCCCTGGCGGTCCAGTGGTTGGGACTCAGTGCTTTCACTGCCTGGGCCTGGGTTCAATCCCTAGTGGGGGAACTAAGATCCCTCAAGACGTGTGGCATGGAATAGAATAGAATAGAATAGGGGAAAACCTGGAAGCAAATATCCTGATAATTTGGGTTCCCTTCCTCCAATTTGCCTAAAGGACAAGTTGGTTCAAGTAGGGTTTCACTATAATGTTTTGATCTACACAGATGAAATTTACTATTTCATGAACCTCAAAGGGATACCTGTAATAGTGCCCTTTATAAGATTTTCTCAATTTAAGTACATTGCATAATATTAATTACAAATTTTAATTACAAAACTCATAAGATACTTAAAAAAAAGATATCCAATAACTGGTATATCTTGACATGTTACAGAAATCCCAGTGGAAATTACGCAGGTACCCGTGTTTTGAAGCCTAGGATAAATGCAGATACATTTCCAGTTTGGGTTAGCTTCTGTGAGGAAGGATGAAGTGGGGCCGATTGAAAGTTTCTAGCTGAGTACCTGCGTCAAGCCAAATTTAAGTCCTTTGTGGTCCCAGCCGTCTTGCCAGATGGTTCCGCCGTGGCTTTCTCTGGAAATGATGGCTGCAGTGAGAGCAGGGTCCATGCAGTGCCTCAGCCTGACTTCTTTGATTAGAATTTGTAAGACTTGAAGACCTTCAAATCCATCTCAGCAAACATTTCAAAACCATGGATGCCTACACCAATAGAAAATAAACTGTTTCCTCCACTCCAGAACAGACCCCTTTTTCAAAGTTTAATAAGTTAGCCACAGTTCTGACTGTGGCCCACAGGCTTGGGACAACCATTTTAGGAACTTTTTTTTTTTTTTGCAGTACGCGGGCCTCTCACTGTTGTGGCCTCTCCCGTTGCGGAGCACGGGCTCCGGACGCGCAGGCTCAGCGGCCACGGCTCACAGGCCTAGCCGCTCCGCGGCATGTGGGATCCTCCCGGACCGGGGCACGAACCCGTGTTCCCTGCATCGGCAGGCGGACTCTCAACCACTGCGCCACCAGGGAAGCCCCTTAGGACATTTTTTGGTCTCTGATTGCATAAACCCAGAAAGGTCCTCAGCCCCAGATGGATACCACTTCTGCTTTCTTTCTTGTTCTCTTTTCTGCCACATCTGGTGCATTGGGAAAAGTCTTGGACTAGAAATCAGCCAACCTATGTTTGAGTCTGGTCTGACACTACCTAGCCCTGGGCCCTTGGGAAGTCTCTCTTCCTTGCTGAGCCTCAGTTGTCTGATCTGTCAATTGGGAAGGTAGGATTAGATTGACCTTGTAGTTGCTTCCAGCTCTGATATGCTAATACTGAGACAACATGAAGAAGACTTCGGAACAGAATTACACAAGAGAGGACGTACAGAGAGCGTTGCTTAAAATGCTCACGCTGTAACCTGAAGTCGACACAACAACAAACGAACAAACAGAGCCAGAATTTGATATTTTAATTAAGCAATCATTTCAATATGTAGAAATAAACACCTCTCGACCAGGTTTGGAAAGGATGAAGGAAAAGTGAAAAGCAGCAGCTTGATAGGGGAGTCAGGATTCTGTTTTTCCCTCAGTTTTAATTTTGATATTACTACTATAATAATGAACTTCTCAGAATTGAGCTCCTTCCTAAGAAAGAATCTGAAAATGATGAAAGGGGGCTAGCCAAATGCTTGCCTGGCTTCACACTCACTGCCGGCAATTACCCTGGTGATATCACAGGTAGCAGCAGAGGTCTCCATGGTCATGATGGTACCATAGCAGCCACGGTACAGGCAGGAACGCAGGCGAGGGTTCATTGAAAGGGTGAAGGAGCGTGAGCCCCCAGAAGTGCCTGCGGGGCACAAGGATCATTCACGTGAAGCCTGGGAGAAAATACTGCTCGGAGTTGCTCTCACGAACATCACTCAACCAAAGGCAAAGCCATAGGCTTAATCCTCCCCAAGCCCCTCCCCAAGACCCCCAGAATGGCTCACCAGAAGGTATTCCGAACTCAGCAGCAACCTGTCAGGATTTTACAAAGTGGTGGCCTTATCCCTAAAACATAGGTTTAAGTTTGAGAATCCATTAGCAGATCTCCGAGCACCTGGCTTCAATCTGCTGCCTTCAGTGTGGCTCTCCCGCTGTGGAGGAGCTTTTAAATGCCAGCATGCAGACTCATCTGCCTCTTCTCACCTTCATGCTGTACCACTGATCTGGGAGGAGCTTTATATATGCTTTAAAACCCTCTTTAAACCACTGACCTCATTAGGCCTGATTATAATGGTACTTGGGATTTAGGTGGCCCTTTTAATAAAAGGATTTCAAAGCATATATTAACCACTATTAATTAATCTAATGAACCCCCAAGGTGTACTGGAGGCATATATTTGGTGGACTGTTTCTGGGTATCTAGAATTGTGCTAGGCAAACAGCTTCTAAATTTGAGAACAAGAAACAGATACTTAGTCTAAAAAAGATAAATAAACAGGAAATACTAGCAGCTGCTGTTCCTGGATTGGTTGTTTGCCTGCAATGCTGCGCCTTCTGTTCTTTGTTCTTCATTCCACTCTCACATGATTCCCATAGCAACATGTCACGTGATCTCAATGAGTGACCTTGGCTCCTTGCTCCACTTCTGCCTCTGACAAGCAGATCCAGGAGTGTCTGCCTGCTCTTGGGAGGTCAGTGTGAAGCCAGGGACTGGGAACATGGGTGCCAGTTTCCCAGACTTCCTGAGGAAATGGTAAAAAAGGATTTGGCCAAGGAGGAAAATTTCTTCAAGGATGGACTGTCTTCAAACTTCTGTCTAAAGGAAGAGACGGAGCACATTGTGCAGCTCCAGAAACAGGAAGCGGAAGAGATATTTTCGAAATAGGCAAAGCGCATTTCCCAGAGGAGAGGAGGGAATCTGACACGGGTCCTACCAGCAGGGTGAGAAATTTCCATGACTGTACACGTCCTTCCACTCATCCACCAAGTGAACAGAGATGTGAGGGAGACTGAGCAGGAGACAGGGAAGACAGAGGCCCGGAATCAAGTGACTTTCCCAGCTCCCTGGCAATGGGTAAACCACACCTTCTAGGAGAACATGCCCTCCAGAAGCTGATCTCTGCTCTCCCCCACTGCACTCACTTCTGCCCGGACTGCCTTCCTGTGTGCAGAACAGCCTGCCCTTTTAAGTGGCCTCCAGCCTTGCATTCCAGGGAAGAAGGGTGGGTATGTCCTGAGCCACTGATGATCCTGCTTCGACTATCAGGACCTGTTCCACCACCACCATCAACGCCACGGTCAGTGCCGCTCTGTAAGAAGGGGTTTGGCATGGGTCCAGCTGCTCCAGGGTAGCCCTCAGGAACACCTGGGCTTCCACCAGTGACAGTGGCAACAGCACGCTGACACAGTGCTCATGGCCCTCCCAGTGCAGGGGCTTATGTGGGGCTTCCAGGCTAAGGGTAAGGAGAAAGTTCAAGAAAGGGAGAAGGAGAAGTAGACCAAGAATTAAGTTAGGTGAAAGATACTAGGTAGAGGCTGAAGCTGTCCTTAGATGCTCCTAGAGAATAAAAGAAATAATAAAACATAGGACTGTTGAATGTGGAGCTTACTTTATTCTTCTCCCTGTTTTCAGATGGTGGGGCTACAAGTCCTTCCAGGTATGAAGGTCTTAATGTCCAGGCTCTCTGCAATTTATTTAATATATTTATTAATTTATTTATGGCTGTGTTGGGTCTCTCGTTGCGGCGAGCGGGGGCTACTCTTTGTTGCAGTGTGCGGGCTTATCATTGCGGTGGCTTCTCTTGTTGCGGAGCATGGGCTTTAGGCACGTGGGCTTCAGTAGTTGTGGCTTACGAGTCCTAGAGCGTAGGCTCAGTAGTTGTGTCGCACGGGCTTAGTTGCTCCGCAGCATGTGGGATCTTCCTGGACCAGGGCTCAAACCCGTGTCCCCTGAATTGGCAGGTGGATTCTTTACCCCTGCGCCACCAGGGAAGTCCCTGTCCTCTGCAATTTAAGTAATGGTTTTCAAAGTGATGTGGATTATGAAGCTTTGCCCAAGTTGTGAGACTACAAATGAACATTTATTTGACACCCATCGTCCATTAGGTTGCTGTGGACATTGTATCACTTGATCTTCCCAACAACCTTGTGAGGGAGGTATTATCATTTATTTTAGAGATGAGGACACTGAGACTCAGAGAAGTTAAGCAACTTGTCAAAGATGGCACAGGTAGGACGTGGCAAAGCTGGGATTTGACCCTGGACTGGACTGTGAGATTCCAAAATCCATGCTCTTCTACAACATCAGAGGTACTAGCACCATGGACCCATGACCCAGCAGAGTGATTACTGTAACAGGTTCAAATCAATTAATTTGCACACAAAACATTGCCTGTGGCCTGAATAAATAACTCCAGTCATAGATATTTACCAGTCATTCAGGTAGATGCTGTTGTAATTTTTAAATACAGATGAATATGAATCAACTGAATCCACAGTGGCTTTTTGTCACTTTATATCTTCTCTATTGATAACAATGGTAGCTAACATGCATTGAGCTTGCACAGTAGGCCTGGTAGAATAGTAGTAAGGAGTACAGCCTAGGTCTGAACCCAGATTGGTTGCCCTCTAAAGCCTACCTCTTTTTTAAAAATTTTATTTTATTGAAGTATAGTTGATTTACAATGTGTTAATTTCTGCTGTACAGCAAAGTGATTCAGTTATAAATATATATATATTCTTTTCCATTATGGTTTATCACAGGATATTGAATATAGTTCCCTGTGCTCTACAGTAGGACCTTGTTGTTTATCCATCATATATATAAAAGCTTACATCTGCTCACCCCAACCGTCCCTCCCCCAGCACCTTCCCCCCTTGGCAACCAACAGTCTGTTCTCTATGTCTGTGAGTGTGTTTCTGTTTCATAGGTAAGTTCATTTGTGTCATATTTTTTTTAATTTATTTACTTACTTATTTTGGCAGCTTGCAGCATCTTAGTTCCCCAAGCAGGGATTGGACCCCCACCTTCGGCAGTGAAAGCACAGAGTCCTAACCCCTGGACCACCAGGGGATTCCCTGTGTCACATTTTAGACTCCACATATAAGTGAATCTTTCACTTTCTGACTTACTTCACTTAGTATGATCATCTCTAGGTCCATCCATGTTGCTGCAAATGGCTTTATTTCATTCTTTTTTATGGCTGCGTAGTATTCCATTGTATATATGTACCACAGCTTTTTTATCCATTCATCTGTCAGTGGACATTGAGGTTGTTTCCATGTCTTGGCTGTTGCAAATAGTGCTGCAAGTGAACGTTGGGGTGCATGTATCTTTTTTTTTTTTTTTTTTTTTTGCAGTAAGTGGGCCTCTCACTGTTGTGGCCTCTCCCGTTGCAGAGCACAGGTTCCGGACGCACAGGCTCAGTGGCCATGGCTCACGGGCCCAGCCGCTCCGCGGCATGTGGGATCCTCCCGGACCGGGGCACGAACCCGTGTCCCCTGCATCGGCAGGTGGACTCTCAACCACTGCGCCACCAGGGAAGCCCCGGGGTGCATGTATCTTTTAGTTTTCTCTGGCTATATGCCCAGGAGTGGGATTGCTGGCTCATATGGCAATTTTATTTTTAGTTTTTGAGGAACCTCCATACTGTTTTCCATAGTGGCTGCACCAATTTACATTCCCTAAAACCTAATTCTTAATGACTACAATCTACTGACACAATGGATGGTTAAGTACAAGTACTATCATGTGAGGATCTTAGTAATTTTTGACATTTGAAAGTAATTTACTTAGTGATTCTCCATCTCTTCCTAGGGATGCCAAAAATGACTATGCATGTGAGTTGTACTGATATTGTCAGGAGGGGATTGAGGGGACCTTGTCACCTGCTATAATCTCCATCAGTCTCCAGGCTTCCCAAAATAAAAATACAATCTATATGCAAGCAATGTCCTTGCTGTACAAATGGAACTCTGTGACCAGACCCCTGACCTCCTGCCCCTTCCAATCAGTTATCTGCCTCTCAGAATTTACAATATAGCAATTGTCTGGTGGCCTCTGGTGAGTCATGATACATTTGGGGTTCCTGGCACTAGAGGTGAGGACTCTAGTCACTCCTCACATCTAAATGGGCTCAGCAACAGACCTTAAGCCAAGATATACGCCGGTTCCAGACAGACAGCTTGCTTCGATCAGTCTTCCAAAAGCGGGGTATGGCAGGAAGATCCCTGGCCTGGAAGTCTAGAGACCTGGCTCACAGTCTCAGATCTGCCACTAACCAGCTGAGGGTAACCACCAGTGTAGACATCATTTTCCCACTTATAGAGTCAAAAAGTTGGATGAGAGCAGATGATCGCTGAGGTCTCCTCCAGCTCCAACCATCTACTGGAGTTGGTGAGTCAAGTGCATCCTGATCCAGAAGAGGGAATAAATATGGGAGGTTGAGTGGAGAGGTGTGGAAACTTGCACTGCGTTTCTGTTCTCATCCAAACCACAAGTGCGGGGCTTCCCTGGTGGCACAGTGGTTATGAATCTGCCTGCCAATGCAAGGGCCTGGTTCCATCCCTGGTCTAGGAAGATCCCACATGCCGCAGAGCAACTAGGCCCGTGCACCACAACTACTGAGCCTGCGCTCTAGAGCCCACGAGCCACAGCTGCTGAGCCCATGTGCCGCAACTACTGAAGCCCGCATGCCTAGAGCCCGTGCTCCGCAATAAGAAGGCTGCGCGCCGTAACAAAGAGTAGCCCCCACTTGCCGCAACTAGAGAAAGCCCTCACGCAGGAATGGAGACCCCAAAATAAATAAAATTAAAAAAAACCCAAAACCCACAAGTGCCATGCAAGTCATCCTGTGTTTAAGGTGGCTTTCAAAGTGAATTTTCTCTGATTTTCCTCTCTATCTTGCAGTTGGTGAAGAGTAGAAGACCTTTATCATATGTAAACCCAGGTCTTAAATTTAAGACCCGATTCATCAACCATTTTCGTATTGACAAGGACAATAAAGAAAGAGGTGTCATTTGCTTGCTTGTTAGTCTCAGCCATAATTCCAGATTTCCCTGTCAGGCTGGGTGACTCATGGCAGTTACGAGTGCTGCCAATGAAATTTTTAAACTTTGCATGTGTCAAGAGTGGCCTCAAAATTTCCCCACATAGTGTAAATGGCTGGCAAATATAGTAAATTGAAAACTCAAGCTTCTTTTTTTTTTAAATCGTAATTGTCAGAAGACTCTCCGATCCAGGTTCTGGTCGCTGTCACTCATAGTTTGGGGCCTGGTGGTTGCTGTCACTCATAGTTTGGGGCCCGGTGGGGGCCACAGTTGGGGGACTCATTATTGTGGCACAGTGATGTCCAGGTCTGAGACAAGAGTCAAAGGCCTCTGGCAAGTCCAGTAAATTTTCCAGTTTTCTTTCTGCTGCCTCTCTATTTCCTAACCCCAGTGTCCTTCTGCCCCTTAGACTGATCTGATAACAGAGTTGTAGTCATTGATGACAGAGACTTAAAGTCATATCCTTTTCAGTTACAATTTATTTATTTGTTTGTTTATTTATTTATTTATGGGTGTGTTGGGTCTTTGTTGCTGCACGCAGGCTTTCTCTAGTTGCTGTGAGCGGGGGCTACTCTTTGTTGCGGTGCACGGGCTTCTCATTGCGGTGGCTTCTCACCTCCCTCCCAGAACTAGTCTGTGGTTATAGACACGGGGTTGCTTCCACCATGTTGCCATGTGTGAAGGCTGGCCACAGCTCTCCATTTCTCAAGAACAGCCAAGGATGATTATCATGGGTAACTCCTTTAACTTCTCGGAGCCTTAGTTGGGCTCATCTGTAAAATGAGGCCATGATAGTGATGCCCTATGATTTTTTTTTGAAGATAAAAATAAATTATATATGTGAAAGCACGCTATAAGCTGCTGTGCTTCCTGCAGATGCCAGTTATTATGATGGGGTTGCCCTCAGATCCTGATGGGTTAGCTGGTTGTTGGTTTGTTCATTTATTTATCCGCGGGGCTTCAGGAAAAATAATGAAGAGTTGACTTACAGGATAGGAAGTAACAAGTAAAACCTCATTTCCTCCAGGAAGGAAATATGGCAGGACAATCAAGGGCTATTGCTGCAACTCTGTAGCCTGCCTGGCGGGACAGGAGAAGAACAATACCAGAAATAGCCACACACAGCCCAGGCATCTACTGCACGGCCTGTAGAATGAAGGGGCTGCCCGAGATTGCATGGCAAGGCACTTTGGTAACAATGGCTAGTGGAAGGGAGCCCTTCCACAACATTTCACTAAAAAGTTTAATTTAACCTCGAGATATATATATATATATATATATATATATATATATATATACACACACCTATCTTGCAGTACGCGGGCCTCTCACCGCTGTGGCCCCTCCCGTTGCGGAGCACAGGCTCCGGACGCGCAGGCTCAGCGGCCATGGCTCACGGGCCCAGCCGCTCCGCGGCATGTGGGATCTTCCCGGACCGGGGCACGAACCCGTGTCCCCTGCATCAGCAGGCGGACTCTCAACCACTGCGCCACCAGGGAAGCCCATAACCTCAAGATATTTTAATGCCTGGCTTGAACTGCCGTATGCTTTTCTTGTTGGGGGTTTAATCTACTATACAGTAGGTAAAATGCCATATCCTGCTGAAGACACCACTTCCAGGGTCTTCCAGGGTCAAATATGTGACCAGCATTTCAGAAAAGAAGATATACAAATGGTCAAAAAGCTCATGAAAAGGTGCTCAACATCATTAGACATCAAGGAAATACAAGTTAAAACCACAATGAGATAGCATTTCATACTATCTTAAAAGACTAAAATCAAAGACTGCCTATGTCAAAAGTTGCTGAGAATATAAAGCAAATAGAACTCTTGTACATTTCTGGTTGGACTGTAAGATGGTATAACTGCTTTGGAGAGTTATTTAGCACTTTCTTATGAAATTAAACATACATCTACCCTATGACCCAGCCATTCCATTTTGGGGCATTTATCCAAGAGAAGTGAAAACAAATGTCTCCCAAAGACTTGTACAAGAATGTTCATAGTAGTTTGATTCATAACAGGCCAATACTGAAAACACTCCAAAAATTCGTCAGTAGGGGAGTGGATTAACAATTGTGGTATAGCTGTATTACGGAGTAATACTCAGATTAACAAACTAATCAGAGAACTCCCATCCCTGGGTTGAGTCAGGTACCCACATTCAACTACATCTAGAAATAGATTCGTTTGAAGTTTCCTTGTGGTTTGAAAAGGAGAAAAGAGAAGTCTGAATTTTTAAGAACTGTGTCATAGTTGCTCTCTCTGCCTGTGATGGAGAGAAAAGCTGGGGTGGCATCTGGAGAAAGACTTGGGTCAGGCCATTTTGTTAGGGTTTATGCTGGGAGTGACTCGGAATATTAAATCCTGTAGAAGGTATTGAGGTTTTCGGGAATGGAAGCGTTATGTGATCAGGTAAGGTAAAAGGCTTGAGTTCAAAATCATAGAGACTGGCCTGAGGCAGGAATGGGAACATCTCTTCCATTGTAGCAGGAGGAAGAGAGGAAGAAGTTGGATAGCAATGCAATTCAATTTATAGAGTCGATGAGAGAAAATTGAGAGTTCTCTAATGATTCCTAATCCCTCTGAAGCAGGAGGCCAAATCGTGTGCTGAGAGTAAAAATTATGTGGAATTAGAGGCTTAAGGAAATGGAGAAAATGTGGAAAAGTCACTCTGGAGGATTAGAACTGACAAGAGAGCCAGAAAGATTACTGGGGTCCAGATACAGCGTAGCTGAGGTTGGAGCCCATAAACGTTCAGAGGCACTGAAATGCTAGGCTTTGGCTCAGCCACCTCGGCATCGACAGGGAGAAAGCAGGGGGGCTTTCCTCTGTTCCACCTGGTCTTCTCTCCTGACCCCGGACTCCAGCCAGCAACGTGCAAGCCTCAACCTGCTTTGCCCTGGCCCTTCCCTGTTCCTGATCACTCCCTGTTCCCTGCCTTCTGCAGTTTTCACTTCTAGGGGAACTGGAAGTGCTCCTCAGTAACAGTGAAATCAAGGGCAGGATTATTTGGGGGTGGGGAGTGGTTGGTGAGAGGAATAAATCAGGCACCCAGCCTCTTCACTGGCAGTGGGGGCCTTCAGGTGTGTGCGACCCTGGGATGGCGTGTGCAAAGGGTTCCAGTTACTTTTAATCAGGCCAGAGGCCCCTTGAGGTGCAGAGAGAGGAAGCGCATGTTAGGCCTCAGCTGGAGGCTTTTTAATAATGAGTTTTCTTGTTTAACAACAAGAAATGCTCATGACATATTGTTATGCTCTTTATGTAAGCAGGTTATTAAAGGGCGCTGATGAATATTACCAATTTTGTTTTAAGCGTATGTAGGTACAGTCATGGAAAATAAGCCGAATCCCATCTTCAGCTGCACCAGATCTTATAAAGCTGCTCTTCAAAGCAGCTACACCACATTTACCCTCTAGAGCAGGGAATGATGAGTGGAGCTTCTCCACCAAAATTTCCTATTATCAGACTTCTAAATTGGGTGAGAAAAGTCTCATTTTCCCAATTGAGGTTGGTTGTTTTTTTCTCGTTTTTTGGGTTTTTTTTTTTTGCGGTACGCGGTCCTCCCCACCGCTGTGGCCTCTCGTGCTGCCAGACGCGCAGGCTCAGCGGCCATGGCTCACGGGCCCAGCCGCCCCCACGGCACGCGGGATCCTCCCGGACCGGGGCACGAACCCGTGCCCCACGCATCGGCAGGAGGACTCCCAACCACTGCGCCACCAGGGAAGCCCCTTTTTTCTCATTTTTAAAAATAGGAATCGTTATTACACTGCAGTCTGGGTCCAAGTCTTTTGTTAGTCATATGAAAACTGAAGAAAGGAATTGCTTCTCTGTAGAGATATAAGCACAAAGGCGCTGATATGTTCAAAGCCAAATTATCTAGAAAGTAACTGTCCACTTTGAAAATTATCAACAACTCTTGCTGAGCTGGACTGAGCCAGGATTGTGATGTAGGCAATGTCTTTTTAATATCTTATATTTGTACAGTGCTTCAGAATTTTAAGTGGGCTTTTGAATAAGTTAAAAAACCTGAAATAACCCTCCAAGAAAGGTCAAGCAGATTTTATCTCCCCCATCATACATACAAGAAAAGAGATTAAATGATTTGTCCAAGACCTCCCAGCTAGTAAATGGTGCAGGTGAGACTAGAACCCAAACATTCAGATGCTGAGTCCAGGGATTTCCTTCCCATCATTTACGTGACCAGATGAACCCGAAAGCGTTGTTTAATCATGAAATTCCAGGATTCAGTGATGTACATGTTTTGTCATCTCCAACAGCCAGGCTTTAATGCCCTCACTTACCACCTGGCTGAACAAACCACCCCTTCAGGGTCACCTAGGCCCACTTTAATTTTGGCACTGCTCACTACCCGTCCACCGTTTCCGATATACTCACTCCCAGTCCCCTTGGAAATTGTACCTGTTTGGAGTTCTGTGTTCAGAGGCTTTCTAGACCAGTGCTGTCCAACAGAAATATAACATGAGCTACAACTTCGATTTAAAATTTTCTATTAGCCACATTGAAACAGTAAAAAGAAAAAGGTGAGATTAATTTTTGTAGTATATTTTATTTAGCCCAATACATCTAAAATATCATTTCAATATGTAACCAGTATAAAAATTGAGATATCTTACCACCTTCTTTTAATACTAAGTCTATGTATTTTAGAATCACAACACAGCTCACGTCAAACTAGCCACACTGCTCGATAGCCACATGGGGCCAGTGGCTACCATGTTGGACAACACAGTTCTAAATGATGACTATTAACATAGGCTTTGATGCCCTAAGGCAAAGGAGTAGCCTAACACAGGATATTTTTGAATCTGTGGAGAAGATGTTTTTGGGTATTTCAAGCTGTGCTATATGCCAGGTCAGGTCCGCTCTAGGCTCCCTTGAGCTCTGCTCTTGTACTGACCTCACAGTGGAGCTATCCACCCGCTCCCCTTCCACCCTGCTTCTGACTCAATATACATGACCTTTCTCTGGATCATCTTCACAAAATTGGCTCTCATTTTCAATTGACATCAGAATCACTTAAGGAGATTTTCAAAAATGCAGCTTCTAGTTTGAACATGACTCCATTAAGTCATCAGTTCCCTTTTCCTCTTGGAAATCATCCAAAAGCACTAAGAACAGAAAAATAAACTTTTCTTCTACAGCCTTATGAATCACAAAAGATATGGAAGGGCTACTGAAAGCAGTAGAAATAGAGAAGATACATGAAGATATGAAGAAGGTAAAAGAAGGTCCGGAGAGGACAAGTTGATGATTTTTAAAAGAGGCAAAAAGCATACATCTCTAAAGTAAGGAGTACACCCTGAGGCGTACAGGGTAATTGTTGGGAGGAAAGCAGAGGATGGAATAGGAGAACACACAGGTAGCTGTCAGTTATTGGTGATATTTGAGTTTGGTGTGGGTTCACAAGTGTTCATTGTATTTTAAAAATAAACAAATAACAGAGGAAGGCCACAAATGGACTAATGATGTGTTTCACAGACTAAGGTTTATGATTTATCTATTTTATGCATCTGATGTTAATGAAAAAATATATGTTAATTGCATTTGTAAACTGCAGCAGCAACGAAATGTAATTTTAAAAAGCTCTCAGGGCTTTTCGTTCTTACTCAGATGGCATAAGCCCACTACAGCCTATCTCACCCTCAGATTACAAGGAAAAACTGGACAAAATGCTGCCAGACAGCGTTTCCTTGATAACCATGTTGATGGTTGTATTGTGGCTGTGTAGGAGAATGTCCTTGTTTATAAAAACCTCACACTACAATATTCAAAAATAATGAAACATCATGTTGGCAACTTTCAAATGGTTTAGGGAAAAATGAGTTATTTGCAGTATCTGTACATTTGAGATTGCCACTTTTCTGTAAATTTGAGATTGCTTCAAAATCAAAAGTTTAGGGAGTTCCCTGGTGGTCTAGGGTTAGTCTTCGGCGCTTTTGCTACCGTGGCCTGGGTTCAATCCCTGTTCGGGGAACTGAGATTTTGTAAGCCGCGTGGAGCAGCCAGAAAAAAAAAAAATCAAAAGTTTACATCAAAAAGAGTGAAAAAAATGTTAGAAACAAAAAAAGATAATTGCATGACACAGAAATGATTAAGGATTAGCACCCAAAATAATTTCTATCAATCAAAAAGAAAAAGAGATGCACTGAAATAAAAAATGAAAAAGAGCTGAGAAGAAATACCATAAATGAACATGACAAAATGTTCCACACCTTTAGTGATCAGGGGAATGCGTACGCAAACCACAATGTAATAACATTTCACACACACCAGATCGGCAAAACATTTAAATCCTGACAACGCTGGAGTATGTGGCAAGAGGAGAATTCATACATCACCAGTGAAAGTGCAATGGTTAGAATTACTTTACAAAACACTTTGGCATCACCCAGTATTAAATCCAGCAATTTTACAACAAGATAAATACCCTATTGATCAGCACTGTCCTGTAGAAATAAATGCAAGCCATATATGTAATTTTAAATTGTCTAGTAGCTCATTTAAAAAGTAAAAAGAATCAGCTGAAATTAATTTTAATAACATTTTAATTCAGCCCAATATATCCAAATTTTTTTAATCATTTCAACATGTAATAGATATAAAAACATTATTAATGAAGTATTTAGAATTTTTTTCATACCAAGTCTTCAGTGAGTAGTCTTAGACTTGCAGCACTTGGACTTGCTGTATTTTAGGTGCCTAACAACCACATATGGCTAGTGGCTACTGTACTGGACAGCATAGCTCCAGAAACTTGACACGTGGAACAGGAGGCCTGTACAACAATGGCCGTAACAGCATTGCTCATAGTAGCAAAGTCTGGACAATCCAAATGTCCATCATCAGTGGAATTAATAAGTAAACTCTGTCACATACATACAAAATGGAATCCCAGACAGCAGTGAAAATAAATACATTACAGCTATAGGCATCAAGCTGTTTGTTTCTCAAAAGCAATATTGAGTAAAAGGAACAACTTACTGAATGATGGATACAAAATGACTTCATTGATATAAAGTTCAAAGGCAGGCCCAACTCAATGATGTATCATCTAGGGATACACAGATGGTTTGTAAAAGTAAAAAGCAAAGCAGAAGAGTGGTTAATACAAAAATTCAGTCCACGATCCTCCTGGCGGTAATGGAGGAGAAGCTCCTTGGGGATTCCCCTAGCAGCAGTGAGGTTCTAGTTCTTTACCTGAGAGATAAGTGGATGGGTGTGCATTTTATTATTCTTTAAAGTGTATGTAAGCATTTTATGTAAATTATATTTAAATAGAAATAATTTACATTAAGGTGTGTATAGTGTGCCTCTGGCTGTGGGGGAATTGTTAAAGCATGAGAATATTGTATGAATATTTATTCATATGTATAACATATCTCTGAGAAAATAGACAAGAACTGGTAAAATTAGTTGCTTCTGGATAGAGGAGTTGAGTGGCTAGAGGACAGGAATGGGAAGAAAATTTTCATATTTTCTCGTATCTTGAATTGTGAAGTTCATGAATATTACCTAATCCATCAATCGATACATTTCTCTAATGCAATTGCTTGGCTCCCATCCCTGGAAATTCCGATTTAATAGGCCAGGACTGAGGACCCAGAAATTGCATTTAAATAAGGGAGGGGATTTTGATGCTGTAGGTCAAAGGACTACACTTTGAGAACCACCTCTACAGGCTTATTCATTCACAAACCCTCACTGCATGCTTATTGTGCACTGGTCACTCTTCATCTGTATTTCCAACAAGCTCCCCAGTGATGCTGGGGATGCTGCTGGTCTGCAGTGGGCTGTTTTGAATAGTGTATTAATCATGTTTTCTATTTTCTGTATTTTATGACGTTTTGACGTCTTAAAAAGCTTGCTGGCCAGAGAAAGACTGCTCCTCCCAGGGCTATCAGTTCTTTGAGAAAGCAAACGGCTCAGCGGGGAGCATGCCTTTCACACGCACAGCAACCAATCCAAGCCCTTATTCCTCAACCACCACCTTTACCTAATTCACGCAGGTGGAGCCAATCTTTCCCCGGCCCTAAATTATCCCAAGGCCAGATTCCAGGCAACTAGGGACCACGTCTAAAGACCAAAGCCCGCAGAAATTATGCAAACTAGCCAATCCTGCACTGTTTCCTCTGCCCTTCCTTGCTGCCTTTCCCACAGAAACCCCCTTGGAGGCTTTGACTCAGGCCCTCCCTTCGCTCTTGTCTTCGGCCTCCTGACCAAAACCTGGCGTTTCTGGCGTGGCCCTGAGTTGCGGGGCCTGCCTCTTGTTTCTAGGGGAACGGTAAGTACCATTCAATTTTTCTTACGATGGCACTGACCTCTCTCTGTCATCACTCAGTCACCTTTAGAAATTAAGACCCGGGGCTTCCCTGGTGGCGCAGTGGTTGAGGGTCCGCCTGCCGATGCGGGGGACGCGGGTTCGTGCCCCGGTCCGGGAGGATCCTGCATGCCGTGGAGCGGCTGGGCCCGTGAGCCGTGGCCGCTGGGCCTGTGCGTCCGGAGCCTGTGTTCCGCAACGGGAGAGGCCACAGCAGTGAGAGGCCCACGTACTGCAAAAAAATAAATAAAAAAATAAAATAAAAAAAGAAATTAAGACCTGGACACAGAATAAATAACAGGTCTGACATTGTTCTTGCTTTGTAAGATATCCCCCTTTTAAACGTCTGTCTCATTCTACCTCTGTTTACAGGTTAACGAAAATTTACATTGAGATCCCTGTCAAAAGCACCTGGTCACCGCCAGTGAGGCTATACATAGAGATGCTGAGAAAGCACCGTGCACAGCGTGGGCAGCGCAAGCCGGAAGGAGGATGCAGTGTCGGGGACACGCGTGCACTGGGTGGGGAGCGGGGACATGGGAGGATCCCAGTCCTCTTGGCAGCTCCCCAGCGTGTCCGGCCTGATCTGTGCCTCAGCAGCCGGCCAACTGTGACCAGTGACTCTGCTCCGGTGAACTGGTTCTTGGCTCCCCTGGGACCACGAGGAGAGAATAAAACGCTACCTGCTTTCAAGATCGCGGAAAGTCACAACCCAGTCCCATCTCGATTTTGTTTGTTGGGCCGCGCTGCACGGCTTGCGGGATCTCAGTTTCCCGACCAGGAATTGAACCCAGGCCGTGGCAGTGAAAGCGCAGAATCCTAACCACTGGACCACCAGGGAAGTCCCCCATCTAGTTTTATTCTCTAAAGTTTCATTTGTGTTTCCAACATAAAGTAATTCCTTTATGTGCCTGTACATATGTCCTGGTTTTTTTCTTTTTCCCCCAGAAGTAAGAACAGATCCTTCTTCTGAGTTATTCAGAGCTTCTAGGCTGTAGGGAGAAACAACACAAAAGAGTGCATGATTATGCTGTCAGATGCCTGAGGTGAAGCCATTAACCAAGTTCCTTTTATCAATTCCAGCAGCCTCCACTGCTTTCTGGGAGGGTGGGAACTCATGGAGGAACAGCCTGGCTCTTTGCAGCACCCACGTGATGAGATGTTTTGTTAGTGCCCCGTGTGTTCAGGCCGGGTTCATTCTACTCTACGTGACCTGGTAACGTGGGGATACTTGGAGTTTTGCTCGTTTACTATCTCACACTCTGGAGCAAAAAATTTGAGGGCTCTGGTTCATATTGTCTTCTCGAAGAGCTTTTACTCAGGGTCTTAAGTATTCCCCTTTTTCATTTCCCCATCACAAGAAATATAAATAAGTTATTGGAAGTATAAAATGTCTATTTGGTCTGTGCTAGAAAAACAGATTCAGGTCACATAGGGAAGTCAAACATAAGAGAAGTGGAGTTGCTTTGATTGGGCACTGCTTCAATATCTGAAAAAGAAAAAAGTCCCCATGAGGTTGCTCTAAGGCAGCATGGGAAAGCGGGTAGAGAAGGCTGCAGGGGAGGCTGACAGAGGGGGAAGCGGGATAGATTCACCCTGGCTGGATAGGCTGACTCAGCAAGTCAAAGGGGACTCAGCTCCATCTGCCCAGCTAAGCCAGAAGTGGTGCACACCTCAATGAGGAATCTGGGTTTTGTTTTTTTTGTTTTTGTTTTGACTGCACCATGCGTGGCATGCGGGATGGAACCTGTGCCGCTTGCATTGGGAGCACAGGGTCTTAACCCCTGGACCACCAGGGAAGTCCCAGGAATCTGGGTTTTAAATAGTCCTGAAAAGAGAGAGGAGACTTTAAGAGTCTTCAGATGGCTACACAAAACCACCTATCAGCATCCTATTTCATTCAGGTAATTCTGGAGAATCTGTGAGGCAGTAATTCTCAGCCTTGGCTACACATTAGAATCACCTGGGAATGGGACTGAGTTTTTGTTGTTTGTTTGTTTTTTCTTCCAGGTTTATTGAGATCTCGTGGACATACAGCGCTGTATAAGTTTAAGGTGTACAGAATAATGATTTGTTTACATACGTCATGAAGTGATTCTCACGGTAAGTTTAATGAACATCCTTCATCTCATATAGGTACAGAATTAAAGAAATAGAAAATTTTTTTCTTGTGATAAGAACTCTTAGAATTTACTCTCGGTAACTTTCACATATAAAGGTGCAGCAGTGTTAATTACGTTTCTCATGCTGTGCTTTATATCCCTAGTATTTATTTACCTTATACCTGGAAGTTTGTACCTTCTGATTATCCTCATCCAGTTCCCCCTCCCCAACCCACCCCCTACCTCCACCTCTGGTAACCACAAATCTGGAAATCTGGTTTCTTTTTCTATGGGTTTGTTTGCTTGTTTGTTTTTGAAGTATAATTGACCTAATTGAACTAACACTATGTTAGTTCTTGTTACACAATATAGTGATTTGATATTTCTATACATTTCATACTGATCACCAAAATAAATCTAGTTATGCTGTGTCACCATACAAAGATATTACATCGTTATTGACTGTATTCCCCACACCGTACACTTCATACCTGCGACTCATTTATTTTGCAGCTGGAAGTTGTACCTCTTAATCTCCTTCATCTATTTCTTTCCACCTCCTACCCCTCCCACCTCTGGCAAACACATGTTTGTTCTCTGTTTCTATAACTCTTGTTTTGTTATGTTTTTTCATTTGTTTTGTTTTGTTTTAGATTCCACATATAAGCGAAATAATACAGTATTTGTCTTTCTCTGTCTGACTTATTTCCCTTATAATACCTCCTAGGTCCATCCATGTTGTCACAAATGGCAAGGTTTCATTCTTTTTTATGGCTAATATTCCATATATCAAAACCAGAATCTCACCAAAGCACATCATTGTGAAATGTCAAACATGTGACAAAGAGAAAATTCTACAAACTCTAGAGGGAACAGGGGATATATCATATACAAAGGAATAAAATCAAAATGACCTCAGGCTTCTCAAGAGTACTCCTAGAAGCCAGAAGACCAAGGGATAAATGCCTTCAAAATTCTGAAAGAAAACTATTTCCAGACTAGAATTTTTTACCAGGCCAAATCACCAATTCATGTGAGAGTAGAAAAAAAGGTACTTTCGACACGAAAGGCCTCAAAAAATTAACCTCCCACTCACTTTTCTCAGGAAGCTGCTGGAGGATGTGCTCCATATAAACAAAGGAGTAAGCTAAAAATGTGAAAAATGGGGAGATGCAACATGGTAGAGCTGCAGAGGACTGATGGTGAAGCTGAAACTGCACAACTCAGATGGGACTCAAACCCACCAAAACTGAGATTGGGACTCGAACCCACAGGCTGGGACTCGAATCCAGAATCCACTGTCATTTAATTGAGACCACACACCTGGTCTCAGGATTTAGTGAAGCTCAGGTTCTTTATGTCTCATCCCAGAAGGAATTCAGCAAGAGGCAAAGTGATAGGTAAGAAGTGTATTTAAAGAGATACACATTCCATAGACAGAATGCGGTCTGTCTCAAAAGGCGAGAATGGCCCCGAAATATGGGGTGGTTAGTTTTTATGGGCTGGGTAACTTCATAGGCTAATGAGTGGGAGGGTTATTCCAACTATTTGAAGGAAGGGGTGGGGATTTCCAGGAATTGGGCCACCGCCCACTTTGTGACCTTTTATGGTCGGGCCTTGGGACTGTCATGGCACCTGTGGGTGTGTCATTTAGCTAATGTATCAATATTGCAATGAGTGTATAATGAGGCGCAAGGTCTACTGGAAGTCAAATCTTCCGCCATCTTGGACCTAGATGGTTCTAACCAGTTTATGTCTTATCCTCAAAGGCTATGCCAATAGCTTTATTGCTTTGCCAGGCAAAGGGGGACAGAACCGGCTATTGCCCTTGAAACTGTGTCTCCCAACCCAGGAGGGTTTGGTGAGGAGTTTTATAGCAGTGGTGCAAGGGCCGGATTGCTGATAAGGATCAGGGTGTGTGCAGGGCCTGTATTCCTTTAATCTGGTCTCAGGTGAGCTTCTGTGGTTGAGTTTCTCCTGTTGAGCTTCTGTGGTTTCTTTAATCTGGCCTCAGTTGGTCTCCTGATCTCTGAAGAATGCTTCATCAAGTAGTTAGCATTTTCCATTTTGGGGGGGTTTTAGTTACGCAGAAGAGCTCAAAGATACTGTTATGCACATCCCTTGAGACAGAACCAGGACCTGCCGCAAGGCTGCACTGTTGTCTCCTGGCTGCTCCTCCCTTGTCTCTGCATCCCTTCCCTTCCCTGATTAGCAGCTGTTTGAAAGGGTTCCGTGCCCAGGAGCCCCACAGGGTCCTCCTTGGCTGCATGACTTGTTCAAGGGCAAGCACTGCAGCCAGGCTTAGATCACGAAATGACTTGGGCCAGAATGGTTTCTCTTATGTCAAAAAAAGAAAAGTGAAAGCTGGTTCTTTTCCTCTGGGGACCCCCTACCCTATCCGAATACAGAAGCTGCGCGAGGCTGCCCTGGTGATTGCAGGACTTTACCCAACTGGTTCACATATGGACTCGTAACCAGTGCCTCCCAGTCCATTGCCATTGTGCCAGGGAAGTGGAAATCTCCAAAGGTGTATTCCTGAGGTCTTCTCAGTCATATTGTCCTTAGTGAGGATCCCTTCACTGGATTCAGCCTTGAAAGTGGGTCTTGGAAGACAGACGGTGGGGAGACAAGAAGGAAGCAGCCCAGGAGTTCAAGGTCACGATGGTCATGAGCAGGTTCCACAAGCCCCTAGCACAGAAGGTAAGCACTTTACACAATCACCTGATGTCCGCCCTGCATCTGTACCTTGTGCACATGTGTGGCTGGCTGCTATTCCCAGCCAAATGTTATGATTTAACGGTTCCTGAGGGCAGAGACTCTGATATAGTGCTTCATATATGGTGAGACAGTCATTTCCAAAACAAGTTTTTGCTTGAAATGATGATAGTTGTTCTAGAATGACACTCTGTAAAGTGTTGATAGAATGGGATGTTAATTACTTTTATAGCGTACAACCCCTAGAATTAAATAATTTGTCAGTATGGTGGTCAATATCCTTGAGGGCAGCTCCAACTGAGGAATCACTCTCCGGTGGCCTGACTCTATCAGTCTTAATTAAGTGCCCCAAAGAAGGGGACAGCTTGGCTGAGTTGGGGGAAATTGGACGTAGGAGATTGTGGTTCAGGGAAGGAGAGGAAGAGGTAAACTTAGAGGTCAGAGAGACCTGGGGTTAAGATAATGCTGCGAAGTTTAAAAGTGACTCTCCTGAAACTGAAACCGCACAACTCAGATTGGAACCCAAACCCACTGTCTTTTTTTTTTCTTTTCTTTTTAGGTGTATAGATGGTGCTTTTATTGTTATTATATTTTTAATAGATCTTTATTGGAGTATAATTGCTTCACAATACTGTGTTAGTTTCTGTTGTACCACAAAGTGAATCAGCCATATACATACATATATCCCCACATCCCCTCCCTCTTGAGCCTCACTCCCACCCTCCCCATCCCACCCCTCTAGGTCATCACAAAGCACTGAGCTGATCTCCCTGTGCTATGCTGCTGCTTCCCACTAGCCAACTATTTTACATTCGGTAGTGTATATATGTCCACACTACTCCCATTTCGCCCCAGCTTCCCCCCACCTCCATGTCCTCAAGTCCATTCTCTATGTCTACATCTTTACTCCTGCCCTGACACTAGGTTCATCAGAACCTTTTTCTTTTCTTTTTAGATTCCATATATATGTGTTAGCATACGGTATTTGTTTTTCTTGTTCTGACTTACTTCACTCTGTATGATAGTCTCTAGGTCCATCCACCTCACTACAAATAACTCAATTTCATTTCTTTTTATGGCTGAGTAATATTCCATTGTATATATGTGCCACATCTTCTTTATCCATTCATCTGTCGATGGACATTTAGGTTGGTTCTATGTCCTGGCTATTGTAAACAGTGCTGCAAAGAACACTGTGGTACATGACTCTTTTTGAATTATGGTTTTCTCAGGGTATATTGCCCAGTAGTGGGATTGCTGGGTCATATGGTAGTTCTATTTGTAGTTTTTTAAGGAACCTCCATACTGTTCTCCATACTGGTTATATCAATTTACATTCCCACCAACAGTGCAGGAGGGTTCCCTTTTCACCACACCCTTTCCAGCATTTATTGTTTCTAGATTTTTTTGACAATTGCCATATTGACCAGTGTGAGGTGAAACCTCATTGTAGTCTTGACTTGCATTTCTCTTATAATTAGTGATGTTGAGCATCTTTTCATGTGCCTCTTGGCCATCTGTATATCTTCTTTATTGAAATGTCTATTTACGTTTTCCACCCATTTTTTAATTGAATTGTTTGTTTTTTTGATACTGAGCTGCATGAGCTGTTTGTATATTTTGGAGATTAATCCTTTGTCTGTTGTTTCATTTGCAAATATTTTCTCCCATTCCAAGGGCTGTCTTTTCATCTTGTTTATGGTTTCTTTTGCTGTGCAAAAGCTCTGAAGTTTAATTAGGTCCCACTTGTTTACTTTTGTTTTCATTTCCATTATTCTAGGAGGTGGGTCAAAAAAGATCTTGCTGTGGTTTATGTCAAAGAGTGTTTTTCCTATGTTTTCCTCTAAGAGTTTTGTAGTGTCTGGTCTTAAATTTAGGTCTTTAATCCATTTGGAATTTATTTTTGTGTATGGTGTTAGGGAGTGTTCTAATTTCAATCTTTTACATTGTCCAGTTTTCCCAGCACCACTTATTGAAGAGGCTGTCCTTTCTCCACTGTACATTTCTGCCTCCTTTGTCAAAGATAAGGTGACCATATGTGTGTGGGTTTATCTCTGGGCTTTCTATCCTGTTCCATTGATCTATCTTTCTGTTTTTGTGTCAGTACCATACTTTCTTGATTACTGTAGCTTTGTAGTATAGTTTGAAGTCAGGGAGCCCAATTCCTCCAGTTCCGTTTTTTCTTTCTCAAGATTGCTTTGGCTATTTGGGGTCTTTTGTGTTTCCATACAAATTGTAAAATTTTTTTTACAATTCCGTGAAGAATGCCATTGGTAGTTTGATAGGGATTGCATTGAATCTGTAGATTGCTTTGGGTAGTATAGTCATTTTCATGGTATTACTTTTTCCAGTCCAAGGACATGGTATATTTCTCCATCTGTTTATGTCATCTTTGATTTCTTTCATCAGTGTCTTATAGTTTTCTGAGTATAAGTCTTTCACCTCCTTAGGTAGGTTTATTCTCTGATATTTTATTCTTTTTGTTGTGATGGTAAATGGAATTGTTTCCTTAATTTCTCTTTCAGATTTTTCGTCATTAGTGTATAGGAATGTCAGGGATTTCTGTGCATTAATTTTGTATCCTGCAACCTTATCAAATTCATTGATTAGTTCTAGTAGTTTTCTGGTGGTATCTTTAGGATTTTCTATGTATAGTATCATGTCATCTGCAAACAGTGACAGTTTTATTTCTTCTTTTCCAATTTGTATTCCTTTTATTTCTTTTTCTTCTCTGATTGCTGTCTAGGACTTCCAAAACTATGTTGAATAAGAGTGGTGAGAGTGGACATCCTTGTCTTGTTCCTGATCTTAGTGGAAATGCTTTCAGTTTTTCACCATCCCACTGTCTTTTAGAGATCACACACCTGGTCTCAGGACTTAATGAAGCTCAGGTTCTTTATGTCTCATCGCAGAAAGAATTCAGTGAGAGGCAAAGTGATAGGTTATAATTAGATTTATTTAGAGAGGTACACATTCCATAGACAGAATGTGGTCCGTCTCAAAAGGTGAGAGTGGCCACAGGGCATGGGGGTCATCTCAGAAAGTGAGAGCAGCCCTGGGAGAAACACACTCCACGGAGTGTGGGCCATCTCAGAAGACGAGAGACCCCAAAATATGGTGTGGTTAGTTTTTATGGGCTGGGTAATTTCATAGGCTAATGAGTGAGAAGATTATTCCCATTATTTTGGAGAAAAGGCAGAGATTTCCAGGAATTGGGCCACTGCCCACTTTTTGGCCTTTTATGGTTGGCCTCAGAACAGTCATGGCATCCCTGGGTATGTCATTTAGCTAATGTATTACAATGAACGTATAATGAGGCTCAAAGTCTGCTGGAAGTCGAACCTTCTGCCATCTTGGACCTAGTTGGTTCTAACCAGTTTTTGTCGTGTCCTCAGTGGCTATGTCATTTTTATAAAGATTGTGCCCTTCCCTCCTTTTGCAAAACTATTCCCCCCCCCCAGAAGATAGGACTGACTACCCTCTTACCCTTTTTCTCATCAAAAGTTTTCAATTAAAATTTGAAACTATGATTTTTAGCAAAGAAATCAGTGATAGAGTTGCCACCTAAAATAACCATATGCCCAGTTATATTTGAATTTCAAATAGACAACACATAATATTTTAGTATAAATGTGTTCTAAATATTGCATGGGACTTACACTAAAAAAAATCATTTTTTATCTGGAATTCAAATTTAACTGGGATTCCGATATTTTTATTTGCTAAGTCTGACAATGCAAGCCAATGAGACACAGGATTCATTTCACAGAAGTCCACATTACAGCTCACATCCGTGGAAATACCTTTAAAGAGACACAGCCTTTTATTTGCACACACCAGACCACAAAATGCAGATAATAATTCTTTAATGTGATTCATGTTATTTTGATGACATTTGGGTCAAACTCAGATTCAGAATTACTGGCCTCATTGGCTACTTCTTTTTTTTTTGCGGTACGCAGGCCTCTCACTGTTGTGGTCTCTCCTGTTGTGGAGCATAGGCTCCAGACGCGCAGGCTCAGTGGCCATGGCTCATGGGCCCAGCCGCTCCACGGCATGTGGGATCTTCCCGGACCGGGGCACGAACCCGTGTCCCCTGCATCGGCAGGTGGACTCTCAACCACTGCGCCACCAGGGAAGCCCTCATTGGCTACTTTTATCTGTGTAACAGCTGAAGCTGCCTGCACGATAATGATCTTGGGTCTGAGCTGAAGCGTTAGAAGCCCTGTCTTCTGAAGTATTTGGCTCGTGCAAGGACACCATTGCAGAAGTCACAGCTCAGGTCCTGGCTGCTTCGGGTGTAGTCACAGAGTCCACCTGGAATTTGTGAGATGGGTTAATGCCAAGCCCACAGCCCCTCGCTGTGGCAGGGTGCTCAGCAGTTAACTCAGATTCTCTTTCCTAGTTGCTTTTTAGGAGGCAACTGAGGTTTGGGAGAATCTGCTGCAATGAATTATGTTTGTACCTATTAACTTCACGCTGGGAAACCAACCCATGGGTTACACAAAGCTCTCAGGTGCTGGTCAGGGGTCCAGGTTGGAAACCTCCTCTGGATTTCTTTGATTCTAACAGTCAGGACCTCAGTCATCTGGGAAACCTGGGCCTTGCTGATCCAGGAGGTGGGGCATGAAGGCCAGGGTCCTGCAAGGAGAGAGGCAGAGGGTGATGCAGCTTCCTGGGCTCAGGGCTACTTTTTCATTTCCCTTTTTCTCTCCTCCCCTTTGGCAGAACCATCGCCACCTTCAATCTTCCTGAGGATAAATAGTAAAGCTACAAGTTTAGGCAAAGGAAGGGATGAGCAGACATTTCACAGCTGTTTTCAGGGTAATGGTAAGAGGCAGAGTTGGAAAACGGAGGTGACAGATGTAGCGTAGGGACCGGTCTGATGCCCTCTTTCAGTGCTGCTGATATAGCAGTCTGTATGTAAGCAAGATTGTGTTAAGTTGCTGGTCTTTCAATTTCAGATGCATTTCCAATATCCTGCATTTGTGCTGTCCTCACAATTGCTGATTTTGGTATCAAATTTGTGTGCAGATGATTTCCTACCTTTACTGTATGTTTACCTTTACTGGTGAGCTTTTCCATTTGTAATTTCTTGGTTTCTAGTTGTGGCCTTTCTTTTCCACCTAGAGAAGTTCCTTTAGCCTTTGTTGCAAATCTGGTCTGGTGGTGCTGAATTCTGTTAGCTTTTGCTTGTCTGTAAAGCTTTTGATTTCTCTGTTGAATCTGAATGAGAGCCTTGCTAGGTAGAGTATTCTTGGTTGTAGGTTCTTCCCTTTGATCACTTTAAATATATCGTGCCACTCCCTTCTGGCTTGCAGAGTTTCTGCTGAGAAATCAGCTGAAAACCTTATGGGAGTTCCCTTGTACATTATTTGTTGCTTTTCCTTTGTTGCTTTTAATATTTTTTCTTTGTCTTTAATTTTTGTCAGTTTGATTACTATGTGTCCTGGCATGTTCCTCCTTGGGCTTATCTTGCCTGGGACTCTCTGCACTTCCTGGACTTGGGTGACTATTTCCTTTTCCATGTTAGGGAAGTTTTCAGCTATTATCTCTTTGAATATTTTCTCAGGTCCTTTCTCTCTCCTCCTTCTGGGACCCCTATAATGTGAATGTTGGTGCATTAGATGTTGTCCCAGAGATCTCAGACTGTCCTCATTTCTTTTCATTCTTTTTTCTTTATTCTATTCCACCACAGTGATTTCCACCATTCTGTCTTCCAGCTCACTTATCTGTTCTTCTGCCTCAGTTATTCTGCTACTGATTCCTTCTAGTGTATTTTTCATTTCAGTTATTGTATTGTTCATCTCTGTTGTTTGTTCTTTAGTTCATCTAGGTCTTTGTTAAACATTTCTTGTATCTTCTTGATCTGTGCCTCCATTCTTTTTCCAAGATTGTGGATCATCTTTATTACCACTACTGTGAATTCTTTTTCAGGTAGATTGCCTATCTCCACTGCCCTTAGCTGTTCTTCTGGAGTTTTATTTTGTTCCTTCATCTGGAACATATTCCTCCACCATCTCATTTTGTCTAACTTTCTGTGATTGCAGTTTCCTCCACAGGCTGCAGGGTTGCAGCTTTTCTTGCTTCTGCTGTCTGCCCCCTGGTGGATGAGGCTGTCTAAGTGGCTTGTGCAGGCTTTCTGGTGGGAGAGACTGGTACTTGCCCACTGGTGGGTGGAGCTTGGTCTTGTCCCTCTGGCGGGCAGGGATGTGTCAGGGGGTGTGGTTTATTAGACAGCTGTGTGTTCAGGAAGACTTTAAGCAGCTGTTTGCTGTTGGGTGGGCCTGTGTTCCCACCCTGTTGGTTGTTTGGCCTGAAGCATCCCAGCACTGGAGCCTACAGGCTGTAGCATGGAGCCAGGTGTTGGTGAGAAAATGGCGGCCTCCAAGAGGGCTCACACCAATGAGTACTCCCCAGAACTGCTACTGCCAGTGTCCTTGTCCCTGCAGTGAGCCAGAGCTGCCTCCCACACCTCCACAAGAGACCCTCCAATACTGGTAAGTAAGTCTGGTCCAGTCTCTTATGAGGTCACTGCTTTTTATCCTGGGTCCTGGTGTGCACAAGACCATGTGTGCACCCTCCAAGAGTGGAGTTTCTGTTTCCCCCAGTCTTGTGGAATTCCTGTGATCAAATCCTGTTGGCCTTCAAAGCCAGATTCACTGGGGGCTCCTCCTCCCATTGCCAGACCCCAAGCTGGAGAGCCTCATGTGAGGCTCAGAACTTTCACTCCTGTGGGAGAGCTTCTGTGGTATAATTATTTTCCAGTTTGTGGGTCACCCACCTGGAGTGTATGGGACTTGATTTTATCATGATTGCACCCCTCCTACTGTCTCATTGTGGCTTTTTCTTTGTCTTTGGATGTAGGGTATCTTTAGCACTTTTTTGTTGATGGTTGTTCAGCAGTTAGTTGCGATTTTGGTGTTCCCATAAGACGAGGTGAGCTCATGTCCTTCTGCTCTGCCATCTTGTCTCCTTCACCCAAAGTTCCTTATAGTCCCAAAGTTCCTTGTAAAATTTTAAAAAATGTTTGTTGAATGGATGGTTCAAGAAAGAAAGGAATGAATGTAAGGCTGGCCCTATCTGAGAAGTTTTTAAAATTCAGAGCCAGGAAAAAATTTGCTTCTCTTGAGGAACTATGCTTCCTACTTTTCTTTGTCAAAAAAAAAAATTTGCCTTTTCCTCTTTGCCCCAGTTGCAAGGAACCTTAGGACCGAATCTGAAATTCAAGCATGACAACGATGTCAGCCTCAGTGGTTAGCTGAGTCCCATCTCCTTGATCCCAGTGTTGCTAGTTTTGTATTGCATTACATTAGTTTTACATTGGTAAATCACGTCAATGCTTCTGTAGAATTATATGGTCTATTAATAAATTCAATAAATACTTCTGGTGAAAGAATTTTTATAGAGGAACAGTGAGCATTTTTCAATGGTATGGATTTAAAGTCTGGCCCAAGCAATGCTTCTGTAAGTCCACCCCACATTCTGCAGAGCCCCCTCCTTTTGTGAGGCACCTGGCAAGAGGCTGCTTGTCAGTGGCTGTTAGCAACTCCAGGATTTGTTGAACAGCTTGGGGGGAAAAAGAACATTTTCCACTGCTGTTTTTTTTTTTCCACTGCAGTTTTAAGTATCAGAAGTACCACTATGTTCCCACGCTTATCTTTCCCATCTCCAAGGTCATTTGGGAAAAGTGCAACACACTCATCAGTAAAGGCAAGAAGGCCCAGAAGTGGCCACAGCATAGACATATTGATGACTTGGCACTACGGATCCTAAAATGATTTTACAATAGAAATTAGCTCAAAGATGTGAAGATATCAATTGTTGTCATAACATTATGTAGTGTTTCTATGGAAAAGTGTGAAAAGAATGAATGTGTGTCCCCCTGTCTGAACTAAGAAAATTAATTATTTGAATCATAATGAAATAAGCCAGAGCGGGACATGTGCTCCATCCATCCTTTTAATTAGCTTAAAAATGACGAGACTCCTGCTCAGCCCACAGGGACTCAACATACTGTCGAGTTACCAAATACAGGTTCTTTCAAGAAACCAAGATACTTTGATTCTCAACACTGAGAAATATGGTGATCTGACTGCAGATCTTGAAAAGCCCGTTTCTGATGCATGTGCCTTATCCCAACAGCCTCTTCATTATCAAAAGTTGATACCAAAAGTAGAATTTCTTATCAGTGCTCCTCTTACTTTGGGTTCTTTTTCCTTGAGTTAAGAGGAAAGGTCACGCTTTCCTTGGTGCCTTGCCATCTTTGCTTTGGTTAGAAGAAGGAGCTGGAAGACATTCCCCACTGCTCTAAGCCCCCAGCCTGGGAATCTCAGACCCCTTTGGTCACCTTGAGCCATGTTTCCCGTTCTCCCTCTATAGGACTCCTAGGCAGGAACAAACCTGGGCCAGAGCCTGGGGAGACCAATAAACAGGCTATTTCCACCAGCAAAGTCAAATCCTCACGAAGTCAGGTCATGATAGGGGTCCAGGATTGAACTCATCAGGGGGTCAGCAGACAAGAGATCGGACAACTGGTCACCATCAAGCACTTGCTCTCAAATACTTTCTCATCGCAGCTATTCCTCTAGTCACCTTCCTCGTGTACAAAGAGCCCTGGTTCCCCCACTAGCTACCAAATGAATATACAAATGCCACCCAGAATAGCTTGCCGCTGACCCCAGGGGATGCCTGAGGAGCCAGCCACCTGCCCCCAGAGCCTCCACCTTCCACGAGCCCCTTCTACTGCTGGCTGCTCCCATCATCTCCCTTGGTCAGCTGAGCTTGGCTACGATCCTTCTGAGTTACTACTATCATTACAAGTGGGGTGTGTGTATAAATATGTACTCGGCACTTTCATAATGCTTTTCTCATCTCTTTTGTTTGAAGGTTAGTATTGTGGGTGGTTCCTTCCAAACACCCAGGAAGAGAATATGTCAAGATGAAGAAGAGGTATTAAGGAAGTCATTTGAATTAACAAAAAGCCATGCTTTTTGTTTTTCTTCCTTACAACATTGAGATAGTCTATCTGATTTCCCTTAGTTGAGTAGAAAATGTCGTGCCCAGTCCAGAACACCAGAAAGATACAGGAACTTTGCATTTTAGCTGTGTTTACAGGAACTCTCAGATTCAATCACCTAACAGGAATCACCCACTGAGCCCCCAGCACTGAATGAGAGAGGACACTCTGTCCCAGGAAAAAGAGCAGAGAAAGAGCCATGTAGGTACAGGAAAAGCTCATAGTTTCATGAAAGTGTATATTTACAGAGGCTTCTCACTGGCTTTATGGAAAGGACCCATCCGAAAAAAGGACTGCTTGCAACCAGATGCAAAGCCCAGAGCATTTTACTCTTTGTACTGCTTTTCCAGGGGAAAAAAATTCTTCTTGGAAACACAAGTGGAAAAATTTAGCTTTTATTGCAACATGAAAGCTCGTTTCATTTTCCAAGCATGGAGCTAAATGTCTGTGTTGCGTAAGCACTTGAATGAAAAGAGTCTGTGTAAATACATGTGCTAATGACTTAGGAACACAGAGTTACTTTGTTTGTTTTTTTTCAATTACATCAGGAAAGAGCAAGAAGGGACAATAAGACATCAACATAGCATATGGAAGGAACCCAAACTCTGTGACCCAACTTTCCAGGTGCCGAAAAGGAGTCTATGTTCAGAAGGGAGTGTTGAGGCGTCACTGGAGTGTGTGTGGGGAGAGTCCATCGGTCACCCAGGACCGATCCGGTCAAACCCCTGTGGCTCCAGACACTTGGAACCATTATCAAAACGTCAGGTCAGTCCAGCACTGTGTTCATGATGCCAAGCACAGCATCCCTCTTCTCCCTTTCTGGAGAGCAAAACTGTGACAGACAGCATGGGGGTGTCAAGGTGGAGGGCACGCTGGAAACTGACAACCTGAACACCACTTGGGGCCAGTTCAGGTTCCTGGTGGCCTCCACGCACCCTTCCTCCCCTGAGCACTTTGTAATTCTCAAAGCAGTGTTTAGATTTGTAAGGTGTCATGGACTATTTCCTCCTCAGTTAAACAATGTTTCTGGAAAAGATGGAAATAAAGATCTTTGTTCTTTGTAATTCTCTCACAAGAGAACCCCCATTCCTTTTCCATGAATGTTCTCCCAGATTATCCCCACAAACCTTGAACCACAGGCATCCTAGGTCCTTAGGGTCCTCCGACCAGCCTGGAAAAGTTGCCGTGTTAACATCCTAAGGTGCTGGGAGATGGAGGTGGCCCTGCCCCATCGTGCCCCACCCCACTTGGTCCTGGAAGGATTGAGGACTGCTCTCTACACACACACCAGGCAGGTCTCTTCTGCTCCACGTTGTACTGTCACCCTGAGCCTGGTTTTATTGCTAACTCAGCTTTCGTGCTTGCTCCCTATGGACTGAAAGGCCTTTCCAGTAGCATCACATCTTAGCCATATCCCCCCATGCTCTCCCTCCTCACACACACCCTAGCATTGCCCCGCAGACTGCTGTGCACCAACAGCCCTTAAATGACAACAACAGCAATGACAGCCACATACATAAAATGTTTCTGCCACTAGGACCACATTTTCTTGAGAAAAATCTAACTTTCTAGAGTCAGATATAAGGCTCCTTTTAAACTCACTTTTTGCAGAGTTGCATCTTCACATGGTCCATGAAAGTATATATTTACTGAATTTGGATTGTGAGCAAGGATTGCCGGCCTGGAAGGTTCGATCACTTCTCTTCACTCTCTGCAGGCAAATCCTTTCCTGGTTGAGAGAAACCTGGGAAGGAGTTCCTTCTCTCCCTTCGGCCTCTGTGCCTGCTTTCCTCACTTTGCCCATCTGGGATTCCCAGAGCTGGGAACTCCAGGAAGGCTCCTCTCCCAGTGCGAAGGACTGTCCCAGGAATATCCCGTTCTGAACAAAGATCAGATCTAAGAGACCATGGCCTCTCTTCCATGCAAGACTCCTGAAGCCTTTCTAGCCTTTGACTCTGCCAAGTTTAAGCTGTTAGACTTGTTGGCCTTAGATCTTTCACAGCCTCCAGAGAAGATAGGAGTTCGTTATAGAGGCGTCACTTAAGGTGGGTGGGGTTAACGAAATAGGAGGGAGCCTGAGGGTGGGGGAGAGGTTACATCTGGAAAAACATAAACACCTCTGTCCTTTGGCTTTGAATTCACAAAAAACACATCTCATATGGCCTATAACAGTTCCCATTAAATGCACACATGTTTCTGTTCTCCCATTCTTTCTTTCGCCCGTGCTCACAAATCCAAAAGTAACTATATACTTAAATTAAAAGAAATCTGAACATGTATAAGTGTTATAAATAAAAAATCATTCTATCATCTACATAATCTTTTATAATTTGTGTTTTCCTTGCAAGGTTCTTGAGTTTTCTCTGACTCCAACTTTTCTTATTTACTTAGCAGCAGAGACACAGTGATTATCAGTTGAGCACCATATCCTGGATTTTTCATGCTAAATAGGCCTGAGCAGAGTTCCACCGCTCACCTGTTTTCAGTGAGCTCTTGTCCTTAGAGACCATCGGCCCATCACCCCTTATATAGAGTCCCTGGCCTGCTGCCTCTTTCAAAAAGTGTTGACTTCACCCTCTTACTAAGAGATTGATGACTGTCTTACTGTAGTAAGTAATCATCAATTATAGTAATTATAAATTATAGTTATTATAGTAATTATAAATTATAGTAATTATAAATTAGTCATAAATTATAGTAATCATCAAATAATTATAAAGACTTTGAACTTATATAGGGCCTTTTATTCAAGAACGTCCTGACATTTTGCAAACATTAAGCAATATTGTTTCCTGCCACACCTCAGAGGGCAGATCCTAGTTATATTCATTTTGACATTTTCTAGTCCCACACTTGTTTTTATTTGCACCAGTTTCTGGGAATGGGGCCAGGTAGGAAGGAAGGGAGGGAGGAAGGGAGGGAGGGTGGAAGGAACTGAATCTGGAATGTTAGAAACTCTTATTCTTCGTGTGTATTTCAGGCAAGCAGAGCCACACCTTAGGCTGAATGATGCTCTTTTATACACCCCTAATGCCTACAGTTTGTTCCTAAATGTCTACCCCAATAGATACTTCCAGAGGGTTTATATGAAATTTCCAGGAAGGACTCCTTGCCCCAGATTGCCCAAGGGATGAGTTCCATAATTAAAAGAAGGAGCCTCGTCAACCACCACGCCCTAGGCCGCAGCTCTACTGAATGGCTTGATCTCCCCCAAGCAGCCCCATCATTTGCTCTCTGCCTATGGACAGGCTCCTCCCTCTGGCAGAAATGCCCTCGGGGACATTGTGTGTCCCCCCCCCCGAGGGACTGTGTGTCATTTGTCTTTACAACCCTAGCACCTAACACCCTGCCCAACACATAAGAGATACTCAATAAAACCCATGGAATAGATGGGTTGCGCATTGGCTGACTTGTTGCTAATCTGTCTCCTCTGCAGCCCCTGCCTTCTCCTGGGTCCCCTGCCCTGCCACACCTGGAATGTGTGAGAGCAGTGAACTTGGCGGCTTCATTCATGACTGAGTCCTCAGAGACCAGATCAGAGTCTAGCACGTTGTGCGTGTTCGGTAAATATCTGTTGAATCCGTCAATGCATGAAGAATCTTCAGTCTCACCCAGCAAGGTTCAGATCGGTCCTCCAACCCCGCGTCCCAGGTTGGTTTCCATGCTGCCTGGTGGGTATTTCAGCCTGAAAACAACTTGAGAACAAGGACTGGGTCTTTTTTCCTGTATCCCCTAAATGGCACATAAGAGGTATTCGGTAGATGTTGATAGAATGAATAAATGAACCAAAGGATATGTATGACTTGGGGAAGTCACTGACTCCGTATTTGCAGCTCAGACTTTGGGGACTGGGATTTCCTAGTTCACTCCCCATGGCGTAGATGGTGAGGCTACGAGAAGACAGGGCACTCTGAGCAAGGATCCAGACCCAGAGACCAGGAGTTCCTGAACTTTACATTTGGGGAGAGGGTGTGAGAATGCTGGTCTCCTCTCTGTTGTTGGCAGAGTTGGGATAAAAAGCAGATAAATAATGTACCCCACTAGAAACCATATCCCTACCAAACAATGGAATCCTTTCTCTTTATTTTGTCTACCAAGGTGTAGCACACACCAACGACAACTCAAATTTATTAGTGTGTGAAAACTCGGGAAGGCCCTGGCCCCATCTGCAAAAACACCACGTCACCAGGGCCAATCAAACCCAGTGCCGAGGATGCACATGAGCATCCTGGAAGTTTCTCCCCTGCTTGGCAGCCAGCGTGTTGCCTGGCAACAGCTCCACGGAAATGATGCACACCAGTGCCCTCAGGCTCATTCAGTCCTCAGCTGCTCTGTGTGGACAACCTCCCTTTCAAAGACCTGGCGGACACTCAGTGGGGAAGCTGGGGCGGAGTGGGGGTGAGGGCGGGTATTGAAAAGAAAGCTTGTTGCGCCTGTTCTTAAGTGAGACTAAATATTAGAAACAGCTGAAGATATTCCCTGCCATGCCCCATGCAATTCTGACACCAATTCTGAGGTGTGTGTTTTTTTCCATCCCAAGCAGTTCTGTGAGTCCTATAATTTAACTCAATTCTGACACTGTCTACCTGGAAATCGTATCAGATCCCAAAGATTAAGGTCTCAGTCCTATAAGACTTCCCTCCACCCCCATCTCCAACTTCAGAAGCCAATTGTAAGTCCAGGTTGCGCCTGGGCTTCTGACCTACCAGCTGTAGATCAGAAGTTCCAACGACCTCTCCTTGGGTTCCATTAATTTGCTAGAATGGGTCACAGAACTCAAGAGAACCTTATACTTACAGATTACCTATTTATTTCAAAGGATATAACTCAGGAACAGCCAGATGGAAGAGAGGCTGTAGGGCAAGGGATGGGGAAGGGGTGCAGAGCTCCCATGACCTCTCTGGGACTGCTCTCTCCACATCCCCACATGTTCACCAACTCAGAAGCTCTCTGAACCCTCTCCTTTTGGGTTTTATGGAGGCTTCATTGCAGAGGCAGGATTGATTAAATCATTGGTTATTGGTGACTGAACTCAAGCTTCAGCCCCTCTCCCCTCCCAAGTAGAGGGGTGGGATTGAAAGTTCCAACCCTAAAATCACCAGATTGGCTCCACTGGCAACCAGCCCCCATCCTTAGGGGCTTTCATTAAAATAGCAAAAGACAACTTTATGGTTCTCATCGCTTAGGAAGTTCTGAGGGTTTTAGAAGCTCCGTGCCGGGATGGGGACAAATGGAGGGACCAAGCTAGGAACCCAGGCTTAGGCTAAGAGCCAAACCTGTTTCCCCCTAGATGCTGCTCCAGGTGGTATTTGGTCCTGAAGTTATGGACAGTCTCTTTTAGGCAGGGGCTTCCTGGACTCTTCTGTTCAGTCTCTGCCCTACTCAGTGTTTGACCTTTCCACCACTGTCAGTCCTGAGTGGAGCTCCTGTCTTTGGTTGCTATTCATGTCTCTGGGAAGTGGCTTCTCACGGACCCTGCTGATTCTTCGATGACTTCTAATTCCTCCCATTCTAAGAATCCTCATGACCTAAGAGGGCATTTTCCAAAAAGCCTCCTGGACACTGCAGAAAAAATGACAGATATGTACTTTTGTACACATCAGCGTCCAGGAATGCTCCTTGTGGCATATTATAAGAGGTGGCTGGCTGGATAGGGCAGATGCTGTGTTGTGCTCTGCTAATATTTCCCGGGGGAAAACCTGGCAGCTCTTCTTGCCGTCCCCTGAGGAAGGACACACAGGCTGGTCCCAGACACAGGCTTGAGGTGCAGTCTAACAGAATGTACCCCCACAGATACCAGGTGCAGCCTACACTCACTTAGTGGGCAAGCTGAAGAGGGCTTTCCTGTTTCCACATCCTGGAAAGCTCTCGTTAGTGTTTTTCTAAAAACGAAGGAACTGATCTGATCTGATGTTCACCTATAGAACCTTTATACTCATTTCAAGAGACCCTACAGTCATATAAGCCTTATCACTGCTCTTTATCATAGATTATTCAAAACACCAGGAACAATAAAATCTATGTGATTTTTTTCATACATTGAACACAGAATTTGTGGATGATTTTTTCTATTTATTTTCAGTCTATGATGCCATCCTCAGAAACAGAAGTCTACATGTAGTCAAGCATTCTCATTGCAAAAGACCATATCTTCTAGTTTTCATTAAGGTCAATGAGACAGTGGAAAGATACGATTGAATTTTCAGCATGGCAAAAGTTTGACTACCTAAAACTATCAGATGGAAAAAGGTGCCATGTCTAAATATACTGCTGGTTGCTGAAAGGAAAGCTCAAAGCCTTGCTGCTTTTCTTGTCAGTGATTGCCAGAAGAAGAGGAGTATTTTGATCAATCTTGCTCACAAGACGCCTCCTGCCAGCTCTGGGGTTCAGAAAGAATTGACTTATTCTTAATAGTCAAACCCCAGTTCATTGAGAGGTTCTACCATGTTTGCTTTTTTTTGGGGGGGGAATCTTCTATTTTGCATTCCTCCTTTTTAATCTTTGGCTTGGCACATCCCTAAGTTGTGAAATCTCCTTGTGTGTTAAGAGCAGTGTTTTAATACCAATTTATAAACATGCGAGTACTTACATAAATTTAGACATGTAAATGCATGTCTTTTATTGGCTTTCCTCTTACACCTAATAAAATCTCCAAGAGAAATACTTTTCAATTGTCAAAAACTTCTATTACATGGACCTGAAACTACTTTTGCCTGAAAGTATTAGGGAGATGATCTATGAATGAAGGCTCGATCTTTAATTTGTTTCAGATTACTTCTAGTTTACATGAAGAAAAAGAATAATTGGGGATTTGAATTATGAACCAGACATAGGTACTTTTGTACATTTTCTATTTATATTCACATGATGCCTTTTCTCCAATAAGTGTGAAATAAAATATTGACCCCGTGTAACAAATACAATACAAAAACAAGGCAAATAATAAATGCCTAGGCTGACTATGGAGAAAAGCAATTCCAGGAAGCAATTAACAACCGTATTCCTTTTAAAATATCTCTGTCCGTCCATTAAATAAGTATTTACTTAGTACCCACATTGTGCCAACCACTGGGTTTATGCCAGGAATAAAAAGTTGGATAAGACACAACCTCTGCCCTCAAGAAGCTCACTGCCAAGTATTTACTGATATTTTTCTGACTTCTGTTGGGCCAAGGGGCTAAATTGCTGGTTCCCCCCTGCAGCAAACATCCAACCTCTCATGTACAGACCATAAAACTCCATAGGATCCATTAGCCACCCTGAAACAAACTGATGAAGTAACTCTAAGTAAAGTTCTTTATTGTCCACAGGCATAGAAGTGTGAGGCCAATAAAACTGTCTTATTCAGGAACCAGTAAAATTCGTAGATGCTGTGACTCATGCAGTGTCTCAAATATCCCAAATGTGGAAACCTGCCCAAGGGATCACCCTGTCAGACCTCACAGTGGTGGATCACTCCCCAGGGTATCAGATACTTTCACACATGCTATAGAAGCGTCCTTATGATGTATGAAGCAGGCATAATCATTACCCATATTTTACAGTTGAGGAAACTGTGATCCTCAGTAATGAAATGACTTAGATGACCTAATCAGGTCGGGTTAGGTAGACTTGTTTGCCTACAATTTTATGTCCTGGAACTCCCCAGAGAGGATAGAGTTCCTCTCTTTAATGGGATCTCTGGGAGTACCGTGATTTGGGATTCAGCGTCAGTCAAGGCCACAGAAGTTTACCTATTATGTGGGGAACAATGGCCCACCATGGCTGTATAGAGGTGATTGTCCTCTGGTGGTGGCTGGGATCCCAGGGGTATGATGCTTCCCTGGCAAGGCTGAGGAGATTGCCATTGGTCAGGGAATGCCATTAGTCAGGTGAGGGAATGGACCACTGTGTCCTGTGCCTTCCTTGGGGATTTACATTCAGGAATGGAGGATGTTGGATGCTCTGTACAGTCTCTATAGAAGAGCATGGAGCTCCCAGGGGTTGTTACCCAAAATCAGATCATGGGGGAAGCCTAGGTCATGGAGTCACCAATATCAGGTCCGGGGTGACCCTGGAAAATCTGAGATGGAGGCTTCTCTAAGTAGTAGGATTTGTTGCCTTGAGAAATGAAGACCTGAGTCTTGGGCCCTCCTCATTAGCAGCCAATAATTCCAAGCCATCTAGGGCTTCTGTAATAGTGGCTACATGAGTAACCAAAGGGAATAAGAAGGTCCTATGGTCTGCAGATAATCCCTTGAGAATAACTGCCTTGTGTCTGCATCAAAAGGAGTGTGCTCAAAGCTGGCTAGGGCTTCCCATCCACTGGTTCTGAATTAAGTTTAACTTAGGCTGAGATGCACGGATTGGCTGTTCTATCTTGTGATTCCCCCAAATAATATATTATGGCATCCACTCGACTTGTGGAAATGAGTGTGTAATTGTGTTCAATTCTAAAATTTCTATTTGATTCTTGGTATCTTTTAAGTTTTTTTCTTTTGCTGAGACTTTCTATTTATCTGCTGAGACTCTAATTTTTTGTTTGTTTCAAGTGTGTTCGTAATTGTTTGTTGAAGGATTTAGAAATCTTTGTCAGATAAATCTAACATCTCTCTCTTCTGGGTATGGGCATCTACTGATTGTCTTCTTTCATTCAGTTAGAGATCTTACTGGTTTTGGGTATGAGTGATTTTTAGTTGAAACCTGGACATTTGAGGTATTATGTTATGAGACTCTGGATCTTATTTAAACCTTCTATTTTAGCTAGCTCCCTCTGACACTGGCAACAGGGGAGAGAGAGGTTCCATGTCCTTTTTTTTTTTTCTTTTTGGCCATGCCGTGGCATTCGGGATCTTAGTTCCCCTGACCAGGGATTGAACCCATGCCAACTGCAGTGGAAGCTCGGAGTCTTAACCGCTGGACCGCCAGGGAAGCCCCAGAGAGGTGCCATGTCTTTCCTGCTAGGTGGGAGTGAAAGTTCAGGCTCTCTACTCAGTTCCATTGACACCCAGTGGGTGTCATTACTGCTGTGCGGGGGTGGGGGGTTGGTTCCCAACCAGGCCTCCGTTGACATCTCCCCAGCTGGGCAGATTAAGGGTGCCCTGCTGCTCCCCTGGCATTGGGTGCGGGTGGCCTCATTACCTCTGGGTGGTAAAGTCCTGATTCTCCATTAGACCTGCTCAGAATCATCTCTATTGGAGAGAGGTGCTTATTACTGCCAGGTGGTAGTGGAAGTCCAGGTTCCTCACTTGGTCCCCAGTGACACTGCGGTGAGAGCAGGACATTCATTAGCCGCATTGGGATGAAAGTACCAGCTCCCTTCCTGACACCACAGCATAGGGAGGAATTGGGGCCCGTTGTTACAGCCCGGCGAGGGGGGAAGTCTAAGCTCCCCGTTCAGCCTCTGTTGCTGGGGGTGGGGCCACAGTTTTGCCTCTGGTGTTTGGACAGACTTGAGCGGTGATCGTCTAAAGTTTGTCTGTCCTGCTAGGCTTCTCCTTTCCTGGTCCTTTGGTTAGACACAGCAGGCTTCTGTTGAGGTCTCTTGGGGGAGGGGAGGGACTTTTTCTGGGCCCTTAGGTGTTTCCAGGTTAGTGGCTTCTTCAACTTCAAGTCTGGCATATATGAAGCAAAAAACAAACAAACAAAAGAAAAAAAAAAACCAAAGCAAGAGAAAACAAAACCCAGGGAACTCACTGCCATGTCATTCTTCAGGTCCTGAGCCAGTCTGCCTTCTTCTCTCAAACTTACAGTTTTCTTATGGTTTTTTTTGTTTGTTTTTTTGTTTTTTTAACTGAAGTATAGTTGATTTACAATATTGTGTTAGTTTCAGGTGTACAGCAAAGTGATTCACACGCACACATGCATATATATATATATATATATATATATATTTATATAGCTGAATATATATAAAGATCCTTTTCCCTTAAAGGTTGTTAAGATATTGACTATAGTTCCCTGTGCTATACAGTAGGTCAGTGTTGGTTATCTATTTTATGTATAGTGGTGTGTATATGTTAATCCTAACCTCCTAATTTATCCCTCCCCCCCAACTTTCTCCTTTGATAACCATAGATTGTTTTCTATGTCTGTGAGTCTATCTCTGTTGTGTAGATAATTTCATTTGTATCACTTTTTTAGGTTCCACATGTAAGTGATATCATATGATGGTTGTCTTTGTCTGGCTCACTTCACTTGGTATGATAATCTCTAGTTCCATCCATGTTGCTGCAAAATGTTTTTTAAAATATATAAGGTCCAGGGTTTTTAGTTGTACTTAGAGGGAAAAGTAGGGAGCAGAGTGTCTATTCTACCTTCCCTGAAGCAAAGTCCTTCATTCACTTGCTTTTGAAAGAAAGGAAATTTTTTTCACATTAATATATTTTCCAAAAGGTACTTTATTATTTATTTATTTATTTATTTATTATTTGACCATGCCACGGGGCTTGCAGGATCTTAGTTCCTGACCAGGGATCAAACTCAGGCCCCAGCAGTGGAAGTACTGAGTTCTAACCACTGGACTGCCAGGAAATTCCCAAAAGGTACTTTTTTTAAGCACCTTTTTTTTTTTTTTTTTTTTTTTTTACGTGGGCCTCTCACTGTTGTGGCCTCTCCAGTTGTGGAGCACAGGCTCCAGACGCACAGGCTCAGCGGCCATGGCTCACGGGCCCAGCCACTCCACGGCATGTGGGATCTTCCCGGACCGGGGCACGGACCTGTGTCCCCTGCATCGGCAGGCGGACTCTCAACCACTGCGCCACCAGGGAAGCCCTAAAAGGTACTTTTTTAAAGCTTATTTTCACTCTTAATATTATATTGCTAGGACCCATCCACATTGCGTATAGCTGCATTCCAGGCTTGGATGATTTCCAGTGCAGACTCGTGGTCAGTGCCCTGTACTGCCAGTGTAAGGCTGCCAGGTTCAGTTAACTGGCCACCTTGCCCAGTCCTCGCAGCCATGGGCCCTCCAGAGATGATCCATGACCACACAGCACAAACCCCATTGGTGGTGTTTTCGTGGTCGCTCATTCCCCTTTTCCTTCAAAGATGGAGATGTGGGGAAACTTGGGTGCCCACAGTGTTAAAGATGCAGGGGACATGGGTTCGTGCCCCGGTCCGGGAAGATCCCACGTGCCGCGGAGCAACTAGGCCTGTGAGCCATGGCCGCTGAGCCTGCGCGTCCGGAGCCTGTGCTCCGCAACAGGAGAGGCCACAACAGTGAGAGGCCTACGTGCCAAAAAGAAAAAAAAAAAGAGCAATAAGCCATGAATGTGGCCACTGGGGCGTTTGGAAATGACTTAGAAGGGTCGGGCCTTCCCAGTAAGGCCTGGAGAATCTTCTAAATTCTCCAGAAAAAACTACCAAAAGCTGATAAGTGTTGCTTTACTGGGAAATTAAGCTACAGTTTGGCTGATTTTATGATGTGGATCCCTAACAAAAATCAGGGAGGCTCTATTTTTAAAGGAGTAAATATATGTGTGTATATATATGTTTTCTGTTTGATTTTAAATGCACAAAAATGTAGTTAAGCTCAGTATTGGCTTATAAATCATGAAATGTAACCTGGCCCATCCACACTAAAGACCATTTAAAAGTACCTGGTTATGAACCTATTTCTACTTTTCTAAACACAGACCCCCTGTATCAAGACTCCTCAGGTCATATCTGTAGCTTCTAGAGTTCATCACAGTTTATAGCCCTCCTGGAATTTCGATGTTAAATATCTGAGTAACACCTTTTGCTTGTGAGTCTAAACTCTAAATGCTCTTTTACCTCTATTATCCAGTAGCAAAATGATGCAGATGTCACAACAAGTCAGACAGAACTGGGAGTCACTCCTTGTTCTACTGCTTTCTGCCACATGATCTTGGGCAAATTTCTGAGTCTGTTTCCTTGTCTGTAAAATGGGGCTAAAAACAGTACCTGTTTCCTAGGGTTGTTGTGGGGATTGCTTGAGAGAAAATATCCGTAAAATGTCACCACAGTATTAGCACAATTAATTTATCACAATGCCTGACATATAGATGTTAGTTGTCATAAAGGAAAAATCCAACCATCATAAATTTTGAGAGATCTAATTGGCTTTATTCAACAATTCATGAAGCAATTCACGAATCGGACAGTCTCCAGTCTAGCAGATAGAAAGGAGCTCCGAAGAACCGTACAAGGTGAGAGATTTTTATAGACCAAAGTAAACAGGAACAAGGAAGTTATCCTGGGCATTTGCTGATTGGTAAAAGCAGGGCTGTTCCCTTATATGGAGCAAAGGACAGTCTTGGAGCAGGTTAGCTCACTTGTGCTGAGCAGGCAAGCACTGATTGGGTGACCTGACCTTTCCTTTTACGGGAGAGCAGAACAGAGAAAAGTAGCAGGAACAACTCCATCTTGGGCCCAATCAGGTTACTTTAACGGTTGTTAAGTAAAAACAGGTTGTTGGGAAGGTTACATGGTATATAAATGATAAAAACATCTAGGACAATGCTAGATGCATGTGTATATTCTATTTCTTTAGAGCAGTGGCTTTCCATGGCAGGTCGTTAGAGCCTCTTGGAGAGCTTTAAAAACATCAGGATGCCCGTGCCATATTCCAGGCCAATTACCTCAGAATCTCTGGGGGTGGGGCCCAGGCATCATTACTTTTTGAAGCGCCCCAGGTGTGGTGGGCAGAACAATGGCCTCCCGAAGAAGGCCACGTCTTAATCCCCGGAACCTGTGACCTGTTTTCTGGATGTATGTTACCCAGCCGAAGGGAATCAGGGCAGCAGATGGAATTAAGGTTGCTCATCAACTGACCTTAAAATAGGCAGAATATTCTGGATTATCCAGGTGGATCCAGTATTCACAGGGGTCTTTCAATGTGACAGTGGGAGGCAGACGAGTCAGTGTCAGAGACTCTATCAGGCCTTGACGTTCATGAAGACAGAGAGAAAAAGGCCCCAAGCCAAGGAATGAGGCAGCATCAAGAGGCTGGGAAAGACAAGAAAATGGATTCCCTATAGAGCGTCCAGAAAGACCACAGCCTTGCTGACACTTCAGTCTGAGCACAGTGAGAGCCCCGGGCTTCTGACCTCCAGAACTGTAAGGTAATACATTTCTGTTGTTTTAGGCCACCAAGTGTGTGATAATTTTTACAACAGCAACAAGAAACTGATATATGCAACCAAAGTTAAGAACCACTGCAAAAAGCAAAAAAAAAGCCGCACTGCTGTAGAGTTTCTGTGGGCTCTCAGCCGTCATTTGCCGAAATCTTTCTAGGAGTGTGGCTTTGCCTGAGAGGAAGGGGCTTATCTCGACTGTTTCCGGTTCTTTTTTATTTCTAAATTTTAAAACTTGAGATATGATTTATGTATACTATGGGAATTCCACTCCACGGTGGTCCAGTGGTTAGGACTTTGTGCTTTCCCTGCTGAGGGTGTGGGTTAGGGAACTAAGATCCCGCATGCTACATGACCAAAACAAAACAAACAAACAAAAAATTATGTGTAATATCGTGTAAGTTTAAGGTGTATGTGTCGATTTGATACAATTATATGTATATTATACAATTATTTGATACAATTGCAAGCTGCAATTTCACTCATGCCAGATGTGGATGGCACATGTTCTAGTTCTAGTGTATGTGTCGATTTGATACAATTATATGTATATTATACAATTATTTGATACAATTGCAAGCTGCAATTTCACTCACGCCAGATGTGGATGGCACATGTTCTAGTTCTAGTGTATGTGTCGATTTGATACAATTATATGAGGCAATTTGATTACCACCATAGTTTTAGCTAACATCTGTATCATGTCACATACTTAGTATTTCTTTTTTTGTGCTAAGAACAATTCAGATCTAGTCTCTTAGGAACTTTCATGTAATACGGAATTGTTGACTATAATCCCTGTACTGTGTATTAGATCACCAGGGCTTATTCATCTTCTACTTCCAGGATTATACCCTTTAACATCTCCCAGATTCCCCCACCCACTAGCCCTTGGTAACCACCATTCTACTCTTTTTTTTAAAATAAGTTTGGCTTTTTTAGAGTGCACAGGTAAGTGATATCATATATTATAATATTTGTCTGGCTTATCTCAGCATAATGCCCTCAAGATCTATCCATGTTGTTGAAATGGCAGGATTTCCTTATTTCTCTTGGCTGAATAATATTCCATTGTGTATTTGTATATAGTATATAAGGTATATGTGTATATCTCATCTTCTTTATCCATTGACGGACACTTAGGTTGCTTTCATATCCTGGCTATTGTGAATAATGCTGCAATAAGCATGAGAGCACAGATATGTTTTTGATACCCTGTTTTCATTTCCTTTGGATCTATACCTAGAAGTGGGATTGCTGGATCATATGGTAGTTCTATGTTTATTGTTTTGAGAAAACTCCATACTGTTTTCCATAGTGGCTGCACCAATTTACATTCCTACCAAGAGTGTAAGAGCGTCCCCTTATCTCTACATCTTTGCCAACATTTGTTACCTCTTGTCTCCTTGGTGATAGCCAATTTAACAGGTATAAGGTGATACCTCATTGTGATTTTGATTTGCATTTCCCTGATGATTAGTGATGAGCACCTTTTCATGTGCCTCTTGGCCACTCAGATGTCTTCTTTGGACATTTGGAAAAATGTCTATTCAGTTCCTCTGCCCATTTTTTAAATTGGACTGTTTGTTTTCTTGTTATTGAGTTGTATGATTTTTTAAATATATTTTGGATATTAACCCCTTATCTGATATATGGTTTGTAAATATTTTCTCCTACTCCATAGGTTATTTTTTCATTTTGTTGATGGTTTCTTTTGCTGTGCAGAAGCTTTTTATTTTATTTTATTTTTTAATTTTTTAATTTTTATTTATTTATATATTTTTGGCTGCGTTGGGTCTTCATTGCTGCGCGCAGGCTTTCCTCTGGTTGCGGCAAGCGGGGGCTACTCTTCTTTGTGGTGAGCGGGCTTCTCATTGTGGCAGCTTCTCTTGTTGTGGAGCACAGGCTCTGGGCATGCAGGCTTCAGTAGTTGTGGCACACAGGCTCAGTAGTTGTGACTCGTGGGCTCCAGAGCACAGGCTCAGTAGTTGTGGTGCATGGGCTTAGCTGCTCCACGGCGTGTGGGATCTTCCTGGACCAGGGCTTGAACCCGTGTACCCTGAATTGGCAGGCGGACTCTTAACCACTGTGCCACTAGGGAAGCCCCTATGCAGAAGCTTTTTAATTTGATGTAGTCCCACTTCTTGCCTTTTGCCTTTGTTTTTTGTGCTTTTGGTGTCCTCTCCAAAAAACTTGTTGCCAAGACTAATGTCAAGGACCTTCTGCCCTATGTTTTCTTCTAGGAGTTTTACAGTATCAGATCTTATGTTTAAGTCTTTAATCCTACATACAAACAAATTCCATTCCAGGAGCACGTTCATAAAGTCCAATTTGTAAGTCCAACAAATTAGCCAAAGGTACCCAACTAACACAATTAGCTATATAGTAATGTACTGTAATAGGTTTCTAATACTTTTCACACAAATAATGCACAAACAACAAACACAAAAAATAAAACATTTAAAATCCTACAATGCAGTACCTTGAAAAGTACAGCAGTACAGTACAACAGCTGGCATCCAGGGGCTGGCATCGAGGGAACAGACAAGAGTTACTGACTGAAGGAGGGAGAGGAGGTGGGAGATGGTAGAGCTGAAGGATTGTCAGCAATAGGCGATGGAGGGCAAGCTGCAATTTCACTCACGCCAGATGTGGATGGCACATGTTCTAGTTCCTTGCTGGATTCAAGTCCATCTACCCTCTTGAAAAAACAATCCAGTGATGTCTGAGTGGTAGCTTTTTTTTTCTCGTCATAGATGACATGGTAGCACTGGATTGCATTCTGAACGGCTGCTGCAACCTTCATATACCGTTCTACATTGGAGTCCTGTGCCTCAAAAACAAACAGGGCCTCCTCAAATAAGGAAAATCCCCTTGCCATTTTCTGTGTCATGAATCTCTTCGGTTCTTCAGTTACTTCTTCCTCTTGTCTCTCTTCGTCCTTTCTCTGGGCACATTCCCATCTTTGCCGTACGCGGGCCTCTCACTGCTGTGGCCTCTCCCATTGCGTAGCACAGGCTCCGGACGCGCAGGCTCAGCGGCCATGGCTCACGGGCCCACCCGCTCCGCAGCATGTGGGATCCTCCCAGACTGGGGCACGAACCCGTGTCCCCTGCATCGGCAGGCGGACTCTCAACCACTGCGCCACCAGGGAAGCCCCCACATTCCCATCTTTGAAAGTTCACAACTTGAAGGTTCGTCTGTAGGGGACTTAACAGTATTTCAAGTTTATTTTGGTGAGTTGCGTAAGGTGAGGATCCAATTTCATTTTTTTTTGCATGTTTTTGAAACACCATTTGTAGAAGGGATTATCCTTTCCCCACTCAGTGTTCAGACCCCCTGTCAAGTAGTTGACCGTACATGCAAGGGGGTTATTTCTGAGCTCTCTATTCAATTCCATTGGTCTGTGTGTCTGTTTTTTATGCTAGCACCATACTGATATAATTCTTTTTTTTTTTTTTTTTTTTTTTTTGCGGTACGTGGGCCTCTCACTGTTGTGGCCTCTCCCGTTGTGGAGCACAGGCTTCGGACGCCCAGGCTCAGCGGCCATGGCTCACGGGCCCAGCCGCTCCGCGGCATGTGGGATCTTCCCGGACTGGGGCACGAACCCGTGTCCCCTGCATCGGCAGGCGGACTCTCAACCACTGCGCCACCAGGGAAGCCCGTGATATCATTCTTATAGCTTTGTAGTATAGTTTGAAATAAGGAAGCGTGATACCTCCAGTTTTCTTCTTTCTCAGGGTTGCTTTGGCTGTTCAGAGTCTTATGTGGTTCCATAAAAATTTTAAGATTGTTGTTTGTATTTTTGTGAAATATGTCATTGGAATTTTGATAGAATTGCATTAAATCTATAGATGGTTTTGGGTGGTATGGACACTTTAACAATATTATTTCTTCTGATCCATGAACATAGTATCTCTTTCCATTTTTCACACTGTCTTCCATTTCTTTTATCAAAGTCTTGGGTCTTGCTGTACAGCTCTTTCATTTCCTTAAATTTATTCCTAGGTATTGTTTTTGATACTGTTGTAACTGGGATAATTTTCTTTATTTCTTATTCACATATTTCATTGTTAGTATATAGAAACATAACTGATTTTTAAATATTATTTATTGAAGTATAGTTGATTTACAATATTGTGTTAGTTTCAGGTGTACAGCAAAGTGATTTTATTTATATATAGAGAGATAGATACATATATGTGTGTGTATATTTTTTTCGATTCATTTCCATTCTAGGTTATTACAAGATGTTGAATACAGTTCCCTGTTCTATACAGTAAATACTTGTTTATCGATTTATTTATGGTAGTGTGTATTTGTTAATCCCATCTTCCTAATTTTTCCCTCCCCCCTTCCCCTTTGGTAACCATAAGTTTGTTTTCCATGTCTGTGAGTCTGTTTCTGCTTCATAAATAAGTTCATTTGTACTGTTTTTTTTTTTAGATTCCACATATAAGCGATCTCATATAATATTTGTCTTTCTCTGTCTGAATTCACTTAGTTAATAATCTCTAGGTCCATCCATGTTGCTGCAAATGGCATTATTTCATTTTTTTATGTCTGAGTAATATTCTATTGTATATATATACACCACATCTTCTTTATTCATTCATCTGTTGATGGACATTTAGGTTGCTTCCCTGTCATGGCTATTATAAATAGTGCTGCAGTGAACACTGGGGTGCATGTATCTTTTCAAAGTATAGTTTTCTCCGGATTTATGCACAGGAGTGAGATTCCTGGATCACATGTTAACTCTATTTTTAGTGTTTTACGGAACCTCCATACTGTTTTCCACAGTGGCTGCACCAATTTACATTCCCACCAACAGTGTAGGAGGGTTTCCTTTTCTCTAGCATTTATTATTTGTAGACTTTTTGATGATGGCCATTCTGACTGGTGTGAGGTGATACCTCACTGTCGTATTGATGTGCATTTCTCTAATAATTAGAGATATTAAGCATATTTTTATGTGCTTGTTGGCTATCTGTATGTCTTCTTTGGAGAAATGTCTATTGAGGTCTTCTGCCCATTTTTTGATTGGGTTCTTTGGGTTTTTTTGTTTGTTTGTTTGTTTGTTTTGCGGTATGCGGGCCTCTCACTGTTGCGGCCTCTCCTGTTGCGGGGCACAGGCTCCGGACGCGCAGGCTCAGCGGCCATGTCTCACGGGCCCAGCCGCTCCGCGGCATGTGGGATCTTCCCGGACCGGGGCACAAACCCACGTCCCCTGCATCGGCCGGCGGACTCTCAACCACTGCGCCACCAGGGAAGCCCTGGTTTTTTGATATTGAGTTGTGTGAGCTATTTGTGTATTTTGGAAATTAAGTCCTGGTCAGTTGCATTGTTTGCAAATATTTTCTCCCAGTTCATAGATTATCCTTTTGTTTGTTTCCTTTGCTGTGCAAAAGCTTCTAAGTTTGATTAGGTCCCATTTGTTTATTTTTTCTTTTATTTCTTCTGCCTTGGTAGATGGACCTAAGAATATATTGCTATGATTTATGTCAAAGAATGTTTTGCATATGTTCTCGTCTAGGAGTTTTATGGTGTCACGTCTTATATTTAAGCCATTTTGAGTTTATTTTTGTGTATGGTGTGAGGGAGTATTCTAACTTCATTGATTTACATGTGACTGTCCAGCTTTCCCAACACCACTTGCTGAAGAGACTGTCTTTTCTCCATTGTATATTCTTGCCTCCTTTGTCGAAGATTAATTGACCATAGGTGTTTGGGTTTATTTCTGGGCTCTCTATTCTGTTCCATTGATCTGTATGTCTGCTCTTGTGCCAATGCCATGCTGCCTTGATTACTCTGAAGTCTGGAAGGGTTATGCCTCCAGACTTTATCCTTTTTTCCTCAGGATTCCTTTGGCAATTCTGGGTCTTTTGTGGTTTTATATAAATGCTAGGATTATTTGATCTAGTTCTGTGAAAAATGTCATGGGTAACTTGATAAGGATCACATTAAATCTGTAGATTGCTATGTATAACTGATTCACTTTGTTATAAAGCAGAAACTGACACACCATTGTAAAGCAATTATACCCCAATAAAGATGTTAAAAAAAAAATCTGGGGCTTCCCTGGTGGCACAGTGGTTGAGAGTCCGCCTGCCAATGCAGGAGGCACGGGTTCGTGCCCCAGTTTGGGAGGATCCCACATGCCGCGGAGCGGCTGGGCCCGTGAGCCATGGCCGCTGAGCCTGCGCGTCCGGAGCCTGTGCTCCGCAACGGGAGGGGCCAAAACAGTGAGAGGCCTGCGTACAGCAAAAAAAAAAAAAAAAAAAAAAAAAATCTGTAGATTGCTTTGGGTAGTATACCATTTTAACTATATTAATTCTTCCAATCCAAGAGCATGGGATATCTTTCCATTCTTTGAATAATCTTTGATTTCCTTTATCAGAGGAAACATAACTGATCTCTGTATGTTGGGGTTTTTTTTTTCTTTGTTTTGTATCCTGCAATGTTACTGATTTCATATAGTTCCAACAGTTTTTTGGTTGACTCTTCAGGATTTTTTTTTTTTTTTTTTTGGCGACACTGCAGGATACAGGATCTTGGTTCCCCAACCAGGGATCGAACCAGTGCCCCCTGCAGTGGAAGCATGAATTGTTAACCACTGGACTGCCAGGGAAGTCCCAGAATTTTCTTTATAAGAGGTAATACATATCATCTATAAACATTGACAATTTTTCTTCTTCCTTTTTCTTTTTTTTTAGGAATATTTGAATTTTATTTTTTTTTTTATATAGCAGGTTCTTATTAGTTATCCATTTTATACATGTTAGAGTATATATGTCAATCCCAATATCACAATTCATCCCACTATCACCACCAGCCCCCTGCCCCTGCTTTCTCTCCTTGGTGGCCATATGGTTGTTCTCTACATCTGTGTCTCAATTTCTGCCCTGCAAACCGGTTCATCTGTACCATTTTTCTAGGTTCCGCCTATATGCATTAATATACGATATTTCTTTTCCTCCTTCTGACTTACTTCACTCTGTATGACAGTCTCTAGATTCATCCACATCTCTATAAATGACCCAGTTTCATTCCTTTTTATGGCTGAGTAATATTCCATTGTATATATGTACCACATCTTCTATATCCATTCGTCTCTTGATGGGCATTTAGGTTGCTTCCATGACCTGGCTATTGTAAATGGTGCTGCAATGAACACTGGGGTGCATGTGTCTTTTTGAATTATGGTTTTCTCTGGGTATATGCCCAGTAGGGGGATTGCTGGATCATATGGTAATTCTATTTTTAGTTTTTTAAGGAACCTCCATACTGTTCTCCATAGTGGCTGTATCAATTTACATTCCCACCAACAGTGCAAGAGTGTTCCCTTTTCTCCACACCCTCTACAGCATTTGTTCTTTGTAGATTTTCTGATGATGCCCATTCTAACTGGTGTGAGGTGATACCTCGTTGTAGTTTTGATTTGAATTTCTCTAATAATTAGTGATATTAAGCAGCTTTCCATGTGCTTCTTGGCCATCTGTATGTCCTCTTTGGAGAAATGTCTGTTTAAGTCTTCTGCCCATTTTTGGATTGGGTTGTTTGTTTTTTTAATATTGAGCTGCATGAGCTGTTTATATATTTTGGAGATTAATCCTTTGTCCCTTGATTCATTTGCAAATATTTTCTCCCATTCTGAGGGTTGTCTTTTTGTCTTGTTTATAGTTTTCTTTGCTTTGCAAAAGATTTTAAGTTTCATTAGGTCCCATTTGTTTAGTTTTGTTTGTATTTCCATTCCTCTGGGAGGTGGATCAAAGAAGATCTTGCTGTGATTTATGTCAGAGTGTTCTTCCTATGTTTTCCTCTAAGAGTTTTATAGTATCCGGTCTTACATTTAGGTCTCTAATCCATTTTGAGTTTATTATTATGTATGGTGTTATGGAGTGTTCTAATTTCATTCTTGTACATGGTAGCTGTCCAGTTTTCCCAGCACCACTTATTGAAGAGACTGTCTTCTCTCCATTGTATATCCTTGCCTCCTTTGTCATGGATTAGTTGACCACAGATGCGTGAGGTTACCTCTGGGCTTTCTATCCTGTTCCATTGATCTTTATTTCTGTTTTTGTGCCAGTACCATATCATCTTGATTACTGTAGCTTTGTAGTATAGTCTGAAGTCAGGGAGTCTGATTCCTCCAGCTCCATTTTTCTTTCTCAAAACTGCTTTGGCTCTTCAGGGTCTTTTGTGTCTCCATACAAATTTAAAAATTTTTTGTTCTAGTTCTGTGAAAAATGCCATTGGTAATTTGATAGGGATTGCATTGAATCTGTAGATTACTTTGGGTAGTATAGTCATTTTCACAGTATTGATTCTTCCAAACCAAGAACATGGTATATCTCTCCATCTGTTTGTAACATCTTTGATTTCTTTCATCAGTGTCTTTTCATTTTCTGCAAACAGGTCTTTTGTCTCACAAGGTAGGTTTACTTCTAGGTATTTTATTCTTTTTGTTGCAGTGGTAAATGGGAGTGTTTCCTTAATTTATCTTCCAGATTTTTCGTTGTTGGTGTATAGGAATGCCAGAGATTTCTGTGCATTAATTTTGTATCCTGCAACTTTACCAAATTCATTGATTAGCTCTAGTAGCATCTTTAGGATTCTCTATGTATAATATCATGTCATCTGTGAACAGTGACAGTTTTACTTCTTCCTTTCCAATATGTATTCCTTTTATTTCTTTTTCTTCTCTGATTGCCATGGCTAGGACTTCCAAAACTATGTTGAATAACAGTGGTGAGAGTGGACATCCTCGTCTTGTTCCTGATCTTAGAGAAAATGCTTTCAGTTTTTCACCATTGAGAATGATGTTTGCTGTGGGTTTGTCATATATGGTCTGTATTATGTTGAGGTAGGTTCCCTGTATGCCCACTTTCTGGGGAGTTTTTATCATAAGTCGGTGTTGAATTTTGTCAGAAGCTTTTCTGCATCTATTGAGATGATCATATGGTTTTTATTCTTCAATTTGTTAATATGGTATATCACATTGATTGATTTGTGTATATTGAAGAATGCTTGCATCCTTGGAATAAATCCCACTTGATCATGGTGTATGATCCTTTTAATGTGTTTTTGGATTCTGTTTGCTAGTATTTTATTCAGGATATTTGCATCTATATTCATCAGTGGTATTGGTCTGTAATTTTCTTTTTTTTGTAGTATCTTTGTCTGGTTTTAGTATCGGTGATGGTGGCCTCATGGAATGAGTTTGGGAGTGTTCCTTCCTCTGCAATTTTTTGGAAGAGTTTGAGAAGGATGTGTGTTAGCTCTTCTCTAAATGTTTGATAGAATTCACCTGTGAAGCCATCTGGTCCTGGACTTTTGTTTGTTGGAAGATTTTTTTTTAATTTATGTATTTTATTTATTAGTTTTGGCTGTATTGGGTCTTTGTTGTTCTGTGTGGGCTTTCTCTAGTTGCGGCCAGCTGGGGCTACTCTTCGTTGCAGTGCACGTGCTTCTCACTGCAGTGGCTTCTCTTGTTGTGGAGCATGGGCTCTAGGCACGCAGGCTTCAGTAGTTGTGGCTCGCAGGCTTCAGCATTTGTGGCTCACAGGCTCTAGAGCGCAGGCTCAGTAGTTGCGGTGCACAGGCTTAGCTGTTCCGCGGCATGTGGGATCTTCCCAGACCAGGGCTAGAATCCGTGTCCCCTGCATTGGCAGGAGGATTCTTAACCACAGTGCCACCAGGGAAGACCTGTTGGGAGATTTTTAATCACAGTTTCAATTTCATTACTTGTGATTGGTCTGTATATATTTTCTATTGCTTCCTGGTTCAGTCTTAAAAGGGTATACCTTTCTAAGAATTTGTCCATTTCTTCCAGATTGTTCATTTTATTGGCATACAGTTGCTTGTAGTAGTCTCTTAGGATGCTTTGTATTTCTGCAGTGTCTGTTGTAACTTCTCCTTTTTCATTTCTAATTTTATTGATTTGAGTCCTCTCCCTCTTTTTCTTGATGAGTCTGGCTAATGTTTTATCAATTTTGTTTATTTTCTCAGAGAACCAGCTTTTAGTTTTATCGATCTTTGCTATTGTTTTCTTAGTTTCTATTTCATTTATTTCTGCTCTGATCTTGATCATTTCTTTCCTTCTGCTAACTTTGGGTTTTGTTTGTTCTTCTTTCTCTAGTTGCTTTAGGTGTAAGGTTAGCTTGTTTATTTGAGATTTTTCCTGTTTCTTGATGCAGGCTTGTATTGCTATACACCTCCCTCTTAGAATTGCTTTTGCTGCATCCCATAGGTTTTCGATCGTTGTATTTTCATTGTCATTTGTTTCTAGGTATTTTTTTAACATCTTTATTGGAGTATAATTGCTTTACAATGGTGTGTTAGTTTCTGCTTTATAACAAAGTCTAGGTATTTTTTGATTCCCTCTTTGATTTCTTCAGTGATCTCTTGGTTATTTAGTAATGTATTGTTTAGCCTCCATGTGTTTGTGTTTTTTACGTTTTTTTCCCTGTAATTGTTTTCTAATCTCATAATGTTGTGGTCAGAAAAGATGCTTGATATGATTTCAATCTTCTTAAATTTACTGAGGCTTGATTTGTGACCCAAGATGTGATCTGTCCTGGAGAATGTTCCATGTGCACTTGAGAAGAAAGTGTAATATGCTGTTTTTGGATGGAATGTCCTATAAATGTCAGTTAAATCTCTCTTGTCTATTATGCCATTTAAAGCCTGTGTTTCCTTTTTAATTTTATGTTTGGATGATCTGTCGATTGGTGTGAGGTGTTAAAAGTCCCCCACTATTATTGTGTTACTGTCAATTTCCTCTTTTATAGCTGTTAGCAGTTGCCTTATGTATTGAGGTGCTCCTATGTTGGGTGCATATATATTTATAATTGTTATATCTTCTTCTTGGATTGATCCCTTGATCATTATGTAATGTCCTTCCTTGTCTCTTGTAGCATCCTTTATTTTAAAGTCCCTTTTATCTGATATGCATATTGCTACTCCAGCTTTCTTTTGATTTCCATTTGCATGGAATATCTTTTTCCATCCCCTCACTTTCAGTCTGTATGTGTCCCTAGGTCTGAAGTTGATCTCTTGTAGGCAGCATATATATGGGTCTTGTTTTTGTATCCATTCAGCAAGCCTGTGTCTTTTGGTTGGAGCATTTAATCCATTCACATTTAAGGTAATTATCAATATGTATATTCCTATTACCATTTTCTTAATTGTTTTGTGGTTTTTTTGTTTTGTTTTTTTGTGGTACACGGGCCTCTCACTGTTGTGGCCTCTCCCGTTGCGGAGCACAGGCTCCAGATGCGCAGGCTCAGCAGCCATGGCTCACGGTCCCAGCCGCTCCACCGCATGTGGGATCTTCCTGGACCAGGGCATGAACCCGTCCCCTGCATCAGCAGGTGGACTCTCAACCACTGCACCACCAGGGAAGCCCTGGGGTTTGTTTTTGTAGGTCCTTTTCTTCTCTTGTGTTTCCCACTTAGAGAAGTTCCTTTAGCATTTGTTGTAGAGCTGGTTTGGTGGTGCTGAATTCTCTCAGCTTTTGCTTGTCTGTAAAGCTTTTGATTTCTCCATCAAGTCTGAATGAGATCCTTGCCGGGTAGAGTAATCTTGGTTGTAACAGGTTCTTCCCTTTCATCCCTTTAAATATGTCATGCCTCTCCCTTCTGGCTTGTAGAGTTTCTGCTGAGAAATCAGCTGTTAACCTTATGGAAGTTCCCTTGTATGTTATTTGTTGTTTTTCCCTGCTGCTTTCAATAATTTTTCTTTGTCTTTAATTTTTGCCAATTTGATTACTGTGTGTCTCTGTGTGTTTCTCCTTGGGTTTATCCTGTATGGGACTCTCTGTGCTTCCTGGACTTGGGTGGCTATTTCCTTTCCCATGTTAGGCAAGTTTTTGACTATAATCTCTTCAAATATTTTCTCGGGTCTTTTCTCTCTCTCTTCTCCTTCTGGGACCCCTATAATGCGACTGTTGTTGCGTTTAATGTTGTCTCAGAGGTCTCTTAGGCTGTCTTCGTTTCTTTTCATTGTCTTTTCTTTATTCTGTTCCACAGCAGTGAATTCCACCATTCTGTCTTCCAGGTCACTTATCCGTTCTTCTGCCTCAGTTATTCTGCTATTGATTCCTTCTAGTGTAGTTTTCATTTTATTTATTGTATTGTTCATCTATGTTTGTCTGTTCTTTAATTCTTCTAGGTTTTTGTTAAACATTTCTTGCTTCTTCTCGCTCTTTGCCTCCATTCTTTTTCCAAGGTCCTGAATCATCTTCACTGTCATTATGCTGAATTCTTTTTCTGGAAGGTTGCCTATCTCCACTTCATTTAGTTGTTTTTCTGGGGTTTTATCTTGTTCCTTCATCTGGTACATAGCCCTCTGCCTTTTCATTTTGTCTGTCTTTCTGTGAATGTGGTTTTTGTTTCACAGCCTGCAGGATTGTAGTTCTTCTTGCTTCTTCTGTCTGCCCTCTGGTGGATGAGGGTATCTAAGAGGTTTATGCAAGTTTCCTGATGGCAGGGACTGGTGGTGGGTAGAGCTGGCTGCTGTTCTTGTGGGCAGAGCTCAGTAAAACTTTAATCCGCTTGTCTGCTGATGGGCAGGGCTGAGTTCCCTCCCTGTTTGTTGTTTGGCCTGAAGTGACCCAACACTGGAGCCTACCCAGCTTGTTTGGTGGGGCTAATGGCAGACACTGGGAGGGCTCACGCCAAGGAGTACTTCCCAGAACTTTTGCTGCCAGTGTCCTTGTCCTCACTGTGGGACACAGCCACTTCCCGCCTCTGCAGGAGACCCTCCAACACTAGCAGGCAGGTCTGGCTCAGTCTCTTATGGGGTTACTGCTCCTTCCCCTGGGTCCCGATGCACACACTACTTTGTGTGTGCCCCTCAAGAATGGAATCTCTGTTTCCCCCAGTCCTGTCAAAGTCCTGCAATCAAATCTCACTAGCCTTCAAAGTCTGATTCTCTAGGAATTCCTCCTCCCGTTGCCGGATCCCCAGGTTGGGAAGCCTGATGTGGGGCTCAGAACCTTCACTCCAGTGGGTAGACTTCTGTGGTATAAATTTTCTCCAGTTTGTGAGTCACCCACCCAGCAGTTATGGGATTTGATTTGATTGTGATTGTGCCCCTCCTACCGTCTCATTGTGACTTCTTTGTCTTTGGATGTGGGATATCTTTTTTAGTGAGTTCCAGTGTCTTCCTGTTGATGATTGTTCAGCAGTTAGTTGTGATTCCGGTGCTCTCGCAGGAGGGAATGAGAGCACGTCCTACTCCGCCATCTTGAACCAATCTCGGCACTTCCTTTTTCAATGAATGCCTTTTTATTTCTTGCATAATTGCTTTAGCTGGGACTTCTAGTACTATGTTGAATAAAAGTGGTGAGTGTGGGCATCCTTGTCTTGTTCCTGATCTCACAGGAAAAACTTTCAATCTTCCACCACTGATCATGATGTTGGCTGTTGGCTTGTCATATATGGCCTTTATTATGTTGAGGTACATACCCTCTATAAATAATTTGTGGAGATTTTATCTTGAAAAAAATGTATTTTGTTGAGTGCTTTTTCTGCATCAATTGAGATGATCATGATTTTTATCTTTCATTTTATTAATGTGGTGTATCACATTTATTGATTTACATATGTTGAACCATCCTTGCATCCCAGGGATAAATCCCACTTGGTCATGGTGTATCACCCTTTTAATGTGTTGTTGAATTAGATTTCTTAATATTTTGTTGAGAATTTTTGCATGTATATTTATAAGGGATATTGGTTTGTAGTTTTTTCTTGTAGTGTCCTTATCTGGCTTTGGTATCAGGGTAATGGTAGCTTCATAAAATGAGTTTGGAAGTGATTCTTCTTTGATTTTATTTTTTGAAAGTTTGAGTAGGACTGGCATTAATTCTCCTTTATACGTTTGGTAGAATTCACCAGTAGAGCTATTTGGTCCTATATTTGTCTGTGTTGGACGGCTCTTGATTACTGATTCAATTGCCTTACTTGCATTATTGGTCTGTTCAGATTTTCTATTTCCTGATTGTCTTGGCTGTATGTATCTAGAAATTTATCTGTTTCTTCTAGGTACCCAATTTGTTGGCTTGTAAGTATTCATAATAGTCTCTTAGTCTAGTTAAAAGTTTGTCAGTTTCATTTTTCTTATCAAAAACTGAGTTCTTAGTTTTGTTAATCTTTTCTGTTCTCTATTTCATTATTTTCCACTCTGATCTTTCTTTCCTTCCTTCTGCTAACTTTGGGCTTCCTTGTTCTTTTTCTAGTTCCTTGAAGTGTGAAGTTAGGTTGTTTATTTGAGAGCTTCCTATTTTCTTAATATATGCATTTATTACTATAAAATTCTCTCTCAGAACTGCTTTTGTAACATCCCATAGATTTTGATGTGTTGTGTTGTCATTTTCATTTGTTTTGAGATTTTTTTTTCTTTATGACCCATTTCTTGTTCAGGAATGTGTTGTTTCCACATGCTTATAAACATTCCAGTTGTCCTCTTGTTTTTTATTTCTAGTTTCATCCATTGTGGTTTGAAAAGATGGTATAATTTTAATCTTCTTAAGGTTGCTAGTATTTGTTTTGTAACCTATCATATGATCTATCCTGGAGAATATTTCTTGTGCTCTTTAGTAGAATATGTATTCTGCTACTGTTGGATGGAATGTTCTATAAATGTTTTGTAGGTCCATTTCATCTAATAGATGAGTCCAGTCCAATGTTTTCTTTCTGTCTGGATTATCTTTCCATTGCTGAGTGGGGTATTGAAGTCTGCTGCTATTATTGTATTGTCTGTTTTTCCTGTCTGATCTGTCAGTATTTGATTAATATATTTAGATGCTCCAATGTTGGGTGCATATATATTTATGACCTTCTTGATGAATTGACCCTTTTATCATATATGATCACCTTCTTTATCTCTTATTACCTCTTTTGGCTTAAAGTCTATTTTGTGTGATAGAGGGGTAGATAGCTACCCCTGCTTTCTTTTGGTTTCTGCTTGCATGGAATACTTTTTACTGTCTCTTCATTTTGATCCTATGTGTGTCCTTAACCCTGAAGTGAGTCTCTTATAGGCAGCTTATAGTTGGGTCATATATTTTTTTAAATCCATCCAGCCACTCTGTACCTTTCTGATGGGTGAATTCAATCCACTTACACTTCGAGTAATTATTGATATGTAAGGACTTACTAATGCCATCTTAATAACTTCTCACAGTTTTGTAGTTCCAATGTAATTTTTTTTTCTTGTTTCTGCCTACTATTGTCAACTGGTCATTCCATGGTGATATGCTCTGTTTCCCCTTTCTTTATCTTTTGTGAATCTCCTATAGGTTTTTGCTTTGTGGTTACCATGAGGCTTATGTAAAACATAAATAAAGCAGTTCATTTTAAGCTGATAGCAACTTAACTTCAATCACACACAGGAGTTCCAAAATTTTACTCCCTCTCTTTACATTTTTGACATCACAATTTACCTCTTTCTATATTTTATGTTCGTTAACAAATTATAGTAGATACAGCTACAAAAATATATAACTATATATTTTAAAATAATCTTTTCATATAATCTTTGTACTATAGGTAACTGGTTAACATACCACCTTATTACAGAATTAGAGTTTTCTAAATATGACTGTATATCCACCAGTGTCCTGTATACTTTCATATGTTTTCATGTCACTAATTAGCATCTTTTCATTTCAGCTTGAATAATTCCTTATGGCATTTCTTGCAAGGCAGGTCTAGTGGTGATAACTCCCTCAGTTTTTGTTTATCTAGAAAAGCCTTTATTTTTTCCTTCATGTCTGAAGTGTAACTTTGGATAAATTATCTTGGTTGGAAATTTTTTCTTCCAACATTTTAAATATGCCATTTTCACTCTCTCCTGGTCTGTAGGATTTCTTTTGAGAAATACACTGATAGCCTAATGGGGGGTTCCTTGTAGGTTATAATTTTTTTTTTCCTTCTGGCTGCTTTTAAGATTCTCTTTGATATTTGACATTTTCATTATAGTGTATCTTACAGAAGTACTTTTTTTTTTCATTGAAAAAATAGGGTGATCTATTAGCTTCATGAATTGGATGCCCAAGTCTTTCCAAAGTTTGAGAATTTTTCAGCTATTACTTTAAACTTTTTACCACTTTCTCCCTCTCTTCTCCTTCTGAAATACTAATTATTTTAATATTTGTACATTTGATGGATTCCCATGGATATGTAGGCTTTCTTCATTCTTCTTCATTCTTTTTTCTTTGTTCTCCCCTAACTGCATTATTTCAAAATTCCTATCCTCTAGCTCACTTATTCTACCTTCCATTTGGTCTACTTTGCTGTAGATATTTTATATTGCATTTCTCATTTTATTCATTGAATTCTTCAGCTCCAGAATTTGTTTGGTCCTTTTTTATGATTTCTGTCTCTTTGTTAAATTTCTCATTTTTTCATGTGCTTTCCTCATTTCATTGAGTTGTCTTTCTGCGTTTTTTTGTAGTTCACTTGAGTTTCCTCAAAACTGCTATTTCAAACTCTTTATCAGCTAGATCTCAAAATTCCATGTCATTGAGTTCAGTTTTTGGAGGATTGTTTTCTTTTGGTGATGATATTTCTCATGTTCCTTGGAGGTTTGCATTGTGGCTCTTGCACTGAAGTAGTGGAACCCCTCAAATCTGTACCAGTTGCCTTTGGGTGGGTTCATTGGTCCTGTTGTATCTAGATTTTCTCTGACCTTGTATGGGTACATCTGCTCCACACTCCTTATTCCCTCTTGTGGTGGAATTTTTAAGCTTTCATGCCTTCTCTGGTTCTTACAACTCATCAGGCTGACCTTTGAAAACCTCTTTGTTTGCCAGAAAGTGGCACTACCACTCAAGTTTGTGGTTTCTCTCTTGCCAACAGACCCTGGTATGATTTTTCTGAGAACACTCTGGCCATTGCACTCAGAAACACACACAAAGAGTCACCTGCAGACTTGGGGGTGGGGGGAAGTGTGGGTTTAGCACTCAGGGCATTGGGGGGTGCCTGCAGGCCCAGTGGAAAGATCTTCAGGTGAGCCTCCCAGAGGCTCATGGGCAGACTTCCTGCTGAAGTCCTGAGTGCAGTCAGTGGGAATTTTCATTCCCAGCCTCTGACTTCTCAGTGGGAATGGTATATTCAGTCATGTTTTTTATCAGACAATTAAAAAGTTAAGATAGCTCTCAAGGCTATTTCATAATGTGTAATCTGTGCTTTACATTTTATGAGCTCAGAAAACCTGGTACTTTGCTCAATATTGTTTGTTTTTACTTGGAGATCTCATTTAGAGATTTGGTTTCCTCTTCTTTTATGAAAGAGAAAAAAAAGAACATTGCTGAGGTTGCTGGCCCAGAGCAGTCCACATTTTATTTCTTGTGGAACTGATGACACAGGGCAAGTCCTTCATAAAATAAAGATTTGGGGGGGTGTTAAAAAGAAAGTGGAGTCCACAGGACTTCCCTGGTGGCGCAGTGGTTAAGACTCTGTGTTCCCAATGCGGGGGGCCCGGGTTCAATCCCTGGTCAGGGAACTAGATCCCACATGCATGCTGCAACTAAGAGTTCACATGCCACAACTAAGGAGCCCACAAGCCACAACTAAGGAGCACGCCTGCTGCAACTAAGACCTGGTGCAACCAAATATATAAATAAATATTTTTTAAAAAAAGAGAGAGGGGAGTCCAGAGCGTTTTCTCTTTCACATGTGCCTGATTAGGAAACATTTTCATATGAAACATCTGTACAATAGAATACTTTGCATTCATTAAAGAGAGAGGTAGCTCTGTATGTACTGATATGGGAAAATGTTCAAGCTATGTAGCTAAGTGGTGGGGAAAACAGAGTCCATGTTAGAGGCTGTCCTGACTTCTGCAGGGTACCTCAGATTCTCATCAACGAAAACAGTCCAGCCTGCTACTGACAACCTGAAGAGTGGCTTTCCTGTCCCTTCTAAGTTTTTCTAAAATTATTCATATCCCTTACTTTTCCCCTTCTGTCCCATTTCATTCCTAAAATCCCCTAATATTCAGCTTCTGTTCCAATCACAGTGGGTTTTCCAGTATAGTTCCTTTTCATTATATATATTTTTTGTTCAGTAATGATTCAATTTTTAAAAAGTAAAAAAAAAAAATGTCAAAAAGGATTCAACACAGAGGTTCAAAAGATACAAGAAAAAAAAGGAAAAACAAATGGTAGATAAGGGTCTCTTTTTCGACTATCTCACAACTACCAATCTGCTCTATGGATTTACCTATCCTGGATACTTCATATAAATGGAATCATAAAACATGTAGCTTTTTTTTTTTTTTTAACATCTTTATTGGGGTATAATTGCTTTACAATGGTGTGTTAGTTTCTGCTTTATAACAAAGTGAATCAGTCATACATAAACATATGTTCCCATATGTCTTCCCTGTTGCATCTCCCTCCCTCCCACCCTCCCTATCCCACCCCTCCAGGCTGTCACAAAGCACCGAGCCAATATCCCTGTGCCATGTGGCTGCTTCCCACTAGCTATCTACCTTACTACGTTTGTTAGTGTGTATATGCCCATGACTCTCTCTCGCCCTGTCACAGCTCACCCTTCCCCCTCCCCATTACCTCAAGTCCGTTCTCTAGGAGGTCTGCGTCTTTATTCCTGCTTTACCCCTAGGTTCTTCATGACATTTTTTTTCTTAAATTCCATATATATGTGTTAGCATATGGTATTTGTCTTTTTCTTTCTGACTTACTTCACTCTGTATGACAGACTCTAGGTCTATCAAACATGTAGCTTTGTGTTTGTCTTCTTTCACTTAGAATAATGCTCTTGAGGTTCATCCATGTTGTTTCATGTGTTAGTACTTCATTCTTTTTTTGTGTCTGAGTAAAATTGCATTGTATGCATGTATCACAACTTGTTTATCCATTCATCCAGTGACGGACATTTGGGTTGTTTCCACCTTTTGGCTGTTATGAATAATACTGCTATGAACGTGCATTTACATTTGTTTGCATAGCTGTTTTTAATTATTTGGGGAATATACTTAAGAGTTCAATTGCTGGGTCATATGGTATTTCTATGTTTAATGCTTTGAGGAACCAACAAACTGTTTTCCGTGGCAGCTACACCATTTTACATTTCACCAGTGATTTACAAGGGTTTCAATCCACACATGTCCTAGCACTTGTTCTCTTTTAATTTTAATTATAGTCATTCTAGTGGGTATGGAGTGGTATCTCATTGTGATTTTGATTTACATTTCCCTAATGGCTAATGATGGTGAACATATTTAATGTGCTTGTTGGCTATTTGTGTATCTTCTTTGAGGAAATATCTATTCAAGTCCTTTGCCCATTTATAAATTGGTTGTTTGCCTTTTGTTGTTGAGTTGTAATTTCATGTGAATTTGAATTGGTTTTTTCCATTTTTGCAAAAAAGGTCATTGGAATTTTTATAGGGATTATATTGAATCTCTAGATTGCTTTTGATAGTATTGCCATCTTAACAATATTGTATATTATAATTCATGAACTTGAGAAGTATTTCAATTTTTAAAATAAATATCAATTTACTTCAGTGACGTTGCATAGTTTTCAGTGTACAAGTATTTCATTTCCTTGGATAAATTTATTCCTGGTATTTTATTCTTTGGATGCTATTGTAAATGGCGTTATTTTCTTAATTGCTTTACTGATTGTTCCTTGCTAGTATATTGTCAACACACAACTGAGTTTGTGTGTTTGTTTTGTAAACTGCAACTTGGCTGAATTCATTTATTCTAGTAGTAGGTTTTTTCTGTCTATTTGTGTATTCTTTGGGATATTGCATTTATAGGAGCATATCATCTGTAAAGAGAGGTAGATTGATTCTTCCTTTCCAGTTTGGATGCCTTTCCTTTTTCTTGCCAAATTGCTCTGGCAAGAACATCCGGTACAATGTTGAATAGCAGTGATGAGAAAGTGGACTTCCTTGTCTTGTTCCTGCTATTAGGGGAGAAAATTTTACCGTTGAATATGAAGTTAGCTTTGAGGTTTTACATGAATCATAATGAGGAAGTTCCCTTCTATTCCTAGTTTTCTGAGTGTTATTATCCTGCAAGGATGTTAGATATTTTCAAAAGCTTTTTCAGCATCAAGATGATCGTGTGAGTTTTTTTCCTTTGTTCTATTACTGTGGTGTATTATATTGATTTTCTTATGTTGAACCATCCTTGCATCCTGGAATAAATCCTACTTGGTCATGGTGTATAATCCTTTTGATATGTGGTTCAATTCCATGTGCTAGTATTTTATTGAGGATTTTGCAACTATAAGTGATATTGGTCTGCAGTTTTTTTTGTACTTTAGGTACCTTTGTCTGGCTTTGGTATTAGGGTAATGTGACCTCTAAGAGAATACATTAGAAATTGTTTCCTCCTCTTCTTTTTTTGGAAGAGTTTGTGAAGGACTAGTGTTACTTCTTTAAACGTTTGATAGAATTCACCAGCAAAGCCATATGGTCTTGGGTTTTCTTTCCTGGAAGGCTTTTTATTACTAATTCAACCTCTTTACTCAATAAAGGTATGTTCAGATTTTCTATATCTTATTGAGGTGGTTTGGTAAGTTGTGCATTTTCTAGGAATTTGTCTATTTCTTCCAGGTTATCTAATTTGTTGGCGTATAATTGTTCATAATATCTTACAATCCTTTCTAATTCTGTAAGGTCAGTAGTAATATCCCCACTTTCATTTCTGATATTAGTTATTTTCATCTTTTCTCTCTTTCTCAATCTAGCTAACAGTTTGCCAAATTGGTTAATAGTCTCAAAGAACCATTTTTGGTATCATCAATTCTATTTTAAAAAAATTTCTATTTTATTTGTCTCTGCTTTAATCTTCATTAGTTCCTTCTGCTAGATTTGGGTTTAGCTTGTCTTTCTTTCTGACTTCCTCAAGATGTAAAGTTAGCTTATTAATGTGAGATTTTCCCTTTTTAAAAAAATATACATTTTTAAGAGCAGTTTTAGGTTCACAGGAAAATTGAGTGTAAAGTGCAGAGATTTCTCATATATTCCATGCTCCTACTCATGCAGAGCCCATCCCATTATCAACATTCCCAACCAGAGTGGCATATTTGTTACAATTGATCACCTACCTGCCTTGACACATCATTATCACCCGAAGTCCATCGTTTACATTAGGGTTCATTGTTACTGTTGCTCTTTCTATGGATGTGGACAAATGTATAATGTATACAGGTATAATGACATGTACCACTATTACAGTATCATACAGAACACTGACGTCCCTGGCTTATGATGGTTCAACTTAATGATTTTTTGACTTTATAATGGTGCGAAAGCAAACAAGCATTCAGTAGGAACCGAGCTTTGAATTTTGATCTTTTCCTGGGCTAGTGGTACGTTGGCCAGTACTCTCTGGTGTTGCTGGGCAGCAGGAGTGAGCCACAGCTCCAGTCAGCACACGATTACTAGGGTAAACAACTGATACACTTATAACCATCTGTACCCATACAATCATTCACTTTTTTTCACTTCCAGTACGGTATTCAATAAATTATATGAAAGAGTCAGCACTTTATTTATTTATTTATTTTTTTGCGGTACGCGGGCCTCTCGCTGTTGTGGCCTCTCCCGTTGCGGAGCACAGGCTCCGGACGCGCAGGCTCAGCGGCCATGGCTCACAGGCCTAGCCGCTCCGCGACATGTGGGATCTTCCCAGACCGGGGCACAAACCCGTGTCCCCTGCATCGGCAGGCGGACTCTCAACCACTGCGCCACCAGGGAAGCCCTCAACACTTTATTATACAGTAGGCTTTGTGTTGGATGATTTTGCCCAACTGCAGACTAATGTGTGTCCTGAGTACATTTAAGTTCGGCTAGGCTAAGCTATGGTGTTAAATAGGTTAGGTTCATTAAATGCATTTTCGACTTAAACCCACCATGAACTGAAAATATCAGGATGTAACCCTGTTGTTAAGTCTAGGAAGATCTCTAGTTTCACTGCCCTAAAAATCCTCTGTGGTTCACCTTTTCATACCTCCCTCCCCTTTAATCCCTGGCAACCACTCATCTTTTTATTGCCTCCATATTGCCTTTTCCAGAATGTCATATAAAGTTGAAACCATACAGTATATAACCTTTTCAGATTGGCTTCTTTCACTTTGTCTAACATGCATTTAAGTTTCCTCCACGTCTTTTCATGGCTTAATAGCTCATTTAATTTTAGCACTAAATACTATTCCATTGTCTGAATATACCACAGTTTATTTATCCATTCACCTACTGAAGACATCTTCGTTGCTTCCAAGTTTAGCAATTATGAATAAAGGTGTTATAGCCATTCATGTGCAGGTTTTTGTGTGGAAATAAGTTTTCAACTCATTTGGGTAGATACCAGGAGTGCAGTTTCTGGATCATATGGTAAGAGTATGTTTAGTTTAGTAAGAAACTGCCCAACTGTCTTCCAAACTGGCTGCACCCTTTTTTATTATTACCAGCAATGAAAGAGTGTTCCTCTTGCTCTACATCTTTGCCAGCATTTGGTGCTGTGTTTTGGATTTTGACCATTCTAATAGGTGTGTAATGGTATCTCATTGCTTTAATTTGCGTTTCCCTCATGCCATGTGCTGTGGAACATATTTTTGTGTGCTTATTTACCATCTGTATGTCTTCTTGGGTAAGGTGTCTGTTCAGGTGTTTGACCCATCTTTTAATTGGGTTGTTTGTTTTCTTTTTTTCTTTTCTTTTTTTTAAAATATGGAACGCTTCACGAATTTGCGTGTCATCCTTGCACAGGGGCCATGCTAATCTCTGTATCGTTCCAATTTTCGTATATGTGCTGCCGAAGCGAGCACTTCTTTTTTTTTAAAATAAATTTATTTATTTTTATTTATTTATTTTTGGCTGCATTGGGTCTTCATTGCTGCATGCAGGCTTTCTCTAGTTGCTGCAAGTGGGCTTCATTGTGGTGTGTGGGCTTCTTATTGTGGTGGCTCCTCTTGTTGTGGAGCACAGGCTCTAGGCACACGGGCTTCTGTAGTTGTGGCACGGGGGTTCAGTAGTTGCAGCTCGTGGGCTCTAGAGCGCAGGCTCAGCGGTTGTGGCACACGGGCTTAGTTGCTCTGCAGTATGTGGGATCTTCCCGGACCAGGGATTGAACCCATGTCCCCTGAATTGGCAGGCGGATTCTTAACCACTGCGCCCCAGGAAGTCTCAGGTTTTTGGTTTTCTTATTATTGAGTTTTAAGAGTCATTTGTTTTCACAGAGCAAACATTTTTAATTTTAATGAAGGCCAGCTTATCAATTCTTTCACTTATGGATTGTGCTTTTGGTGTTGCATCATCACCATACCCAGGGTCATCTAGGTTTCCTCCTATATTATCTTCTAGGAGTTTGAGTTTTGTGTTTTACATTTAGTTCTCAAATCCATTTGGAGGTAATCTTTGTGAAAGGTATAATGTCTGTGTCTGGATTTGGGTTTTTTTGGGGGGTGGCATGTGAATGTCTAGTTGTTCTAGCACCATTTGTTGAAAAGATTATCTTTGCTCCATTATATTGTCTCTGCTTTTTTTGTCAAAGATCAGTTAACTATACACACACACACACACACACACACACACACACACACACACACACACACATACATATACATATACGGGTTTATATCTGGGCTCTCTACTCTATTCCATTGATTTGTCTATTCTTCCACCAACACCACACTGTTTTGATTACTGTAGCTTTATCATAAGTCTTGAAGTTGCGTAGTATCAGTCTTCCAACTTTGTTCTCCTTCATTATTGTGTTGGCTATTCTGAGCCTTTTTCCTCTTCATATAAACTTGAGAATTAGTTTGTCAATATCCACAAAATAAGTTTTTGGGATTTTGATTTGGATTGTGTTGAATTTATGAATTAAATTCATGAATCCGTGAATCAAGTTGAACCTATAAATCTATATATCAACTAATATCTTAACAGTATTGAGTCTCCCTATCCTGAACATGGAATATCTCTCCATTTATTTAGTTCTTCTTTGATATCTTTCATCCGTTTTATAGTTTTCCTCAAATCTTGTACATACCTTATTAGATTTGCCTATTTCATTGAGCACTAATGTAAATGGTTATATGTCTTTAATTGCAAATTTTACTTGTTCGTTGCTGGTATATAGGAAGGCAATAGACTTGTGTATTAACCTTGTATCCTGCACTTTGCTATAAATTTTTATTAGTTCCAGGAGGGTTTTTTATTTTGTTCATTTGCTTGTTTGTTTTTGTCAATTCTTCCAGATTTTCTACACAATTATGTCATCTACAGATAAACACAAGTTTACTTCTTCCGTCTCAATCTGTGTATATTTTCTTTTCTTTCTGCATTTGCTAGGACTTCCAATATGATGTTGAAAAGCAAAGGTGAGAGGGGCAGACATCTTTGCCTTGTTCTTGATCTTAATGGGAAAACTTCAAACTTCTTCCCATTAGGTATGATATTAGCTGTAGGTTTTTGTAGATATTTTTTATCAAATTGAGGAAATTTCCCTCTAATCTCAGTTCCCTGAGAGTTTTTATCATGAATGGTGTTGGATTTTGTCAAATGCATTTTCTGCTGTATCCATTGATATCATTATGTGATTTTAATTCTTTAGCCTGTGATTACATTGATTTTTGAATATTGAAACAGTCTTGCATACCTGGGATAAATCTCACTTGGTTGTGCTGTATGATTATTTTAATACACTGCTGCATTGATTTGCTAATATTTTCTTGGGGATTTCTGCATCTATGTTCATGACAGATATTGGTCTGTCGTTTTTTTGTACTGTCTTTTTTTTTTTTTTTTTTTTTTTTGGCGTTAAGGTAATGCTGGTCTCATTGTATGAGTTAGGAAATATTCTGATTCCATCCTCTGAAAAAGATTGTATAGAATTAGTGTAACTTCTTCCTTAAATGTTTGCTGAAATTCACCTGTGAACCCATCTGTGTCTGGTGCTTTCTGTTTTGGAAGATTAGTAGTTGTTGATTTTATAATACAATAGAAAGAGGCCTATTGAGATTTATCTATTTCTTGTGTGAGTTTTAGCAGATTGTGTCTTTCAGGGAATTGGTCCATTTCACCTAGGTTATCAAATTTGCAGGGACAGATTTGTTCATATTTTTTCTTTATTATCCTTTTAATGTCCACAATCTGTAGTGATGTTTCCTCTTCCATTTCTGTAAAATAGTTTGTGTCCTCTCTTTTTTTCTTAGCCTGGCTAGAGGTTTATCAAATTTGTTTTTTTCTAAGAGCCAGCTTTTGGTTTGGTTGATTTCTCTCTATTGATTTCCTACTTCCAGTTTCATTGATTTCTGCTCTAATAATTATTATTTCTTTTTTTCCTGCTTGTTTGGATTTAATTTTCTCTTGTCCAACTTTCCTAAGGTGGATGATTTATTTAGACCTTCTTTTCTAATATATGCATTCAGTACTATAAGTTTCCTTTTAAGCAGTGCCTTTGCTGCATCCCATACATTTTTTTAAATTAATTTTTATTGGCGTATAGTTGATTTACAAAGTTGTGTTAGTTTCTGTTGTACAGCAAAGTGAATCATTTATACTTATACATATCTTCACTCTTTTTTAGATTCTTTTCCCATAGAGGTCATTACAGAGTATTGAGTAGAGTTCCCTGTGCTATACAGTAGGCTCTTATTGGTTATCTATTTTATATATAGTAGTGCATCCCATAAATTTTGATAAATTGTATTTTCATTTTCATTTAGTGAAAATATTTAAACATTTCTCTTGAGACTTCTTTGACTCATGTGTTATTAAGAATGTGTTGTTTAATCTCTGGGGATTTTCCAGCTATCTTTTTGTTATTGATTTCTATTTTGATTCCACTGTAGTCTGAGAGCAGACATTTATATGATCTCTACTTTTTAAATTTGTTAAGGTGTATTTTATGGCCCAGAATGTGTTCTATCTTGGTGAATGTTCCATGTGAGAAGAGTGTGTAATCTGCTGTTGTTCAATCAGGTAGTTTATAGATATCAATGATACTTAATTGATTGATGGTGCTGTTGAGTTCAACTATGTCCTTACTGATTTTTCTGCCTGCTGGATCTCTCCATTTCTGATAGAGGAGTGTTAAAGTCGTCAATGATAATAGTGGATTCACTTATTTCTCCTTGCAGTTCTGTCTGATTTTTTGCCTCACATACTCTGATGTTTCAATGCACATGCAAATTAAATTGTCATGTCTTAGATTATGTAAGTCTCCTTTCTATCTTTGACAACTTTCCTTGCTCTGAAGTCAGCTCTGCCTGAAATTAATATAGCTAGTCTCAGTTTCTTTAGGATTAGTGTTAGAATGGTATATCTTTTTAAAGATTAACATTTAACCTATATGTGTCTTTATAGTTAAAGTGGGTTTCTTGTAGACAACACAGTTGGGTTTTTTGTAAAAATCCAGTCTTACAATCTCTGTTAATCAGCATATGTATACCACTAATCTTTAAAGTGACTATTGATATAGTTGGGTTAATAGTTATAATATTTGTTTTTCTATTTTTTTTGTTCTTTGTCCCTATTTTTGTCTTCCACATTTTTTCTGTCATTTGTGGCTTTAATTGAACATTTTATGATTCCATTTTCTCTTTCCTAGCATATTAGTTATACTATTTTTTTAAGAGTTTGCTGTAGAGTTTGCAATATACGTTTACAGCTAATCCCAAATCCAATTTCAAATAACACTGTACTGCTTCACAGGTACTGTAAATACCTTATAATAACAAAATAATCCTAATTCCTCTCTTCTATCCCTTGCATCATTGCTGTCATTCATTTCACTTACACATAAGCATACACAAGCATATGTGTGTACACACACAAGCATACACAGACGAATAAGGTATTGCTCTTATTAACAAATTGTCATCTTTAGAACAATTAAGAAAAAAAAGTCTGTATTTTACATATTCCTTCTCTGATCTTCTTTCCTTATTGGATCCAATTTTCCGTCCTACATTATTTTCTTTCACTCTAAAGAACTTTTAACATTTACTGCAAGGCAGGTCTACTGGCAACATATTTCCTCAATTCTGTTTGTCCAAAAAGGCCTTTATCTCTCCTTCACTTTTGAAGGGTAATGCCACGGGGTACAGCATTTTAGTTTTGTGGGCTTTTTTCTCCCAACATTTTCATTTCACTATATTCTCTTCTTGTTCACCTGATTACTGAGGAGAAGTCTGTAATTCTTAACTTACCTACAGAAGAGTGAAAGGTATTTTTTCCTTCTGGCTTCCTTCAGGATTTTTTTCTCTATCTTTGATTTTTCTGTAGTTTGAAAATGATAGGCCTCAGTGAAGGTTTTTGTGTTTTGTTTTGTCTAGCATTTTTCCTTCTTGGTGTTCTCTGAGATTTCCTGGATCCATGGTTTGGTATCTGATATCAATTTTTGGGAAAATTTCAGTCATTATTGTTTCAAATATTTCTTCCGTTCCTTTCTCTTTTCTCCTTCTGGTATTCCCACCATGCTTATGCTACACCTTTCATAGGTGTCCCACAGTTCTTGGATTTTCTGCTTATTTTTTTTAGCCCTCCTCCCCTTTTTTCCCTTTCAGTTTCGTGGGTTTCTATTGCAATATCATTAAGCTCAGATATTCTTTCCTCATCCATGTCTACTAGTCTACTAATAAGTCCATCAGAAATATTCTTTACCTGTATTACAGTGTTTTTGATCTCTAGTATCTATTTTGTTCTTTCCTAAACTTTAGGTATCTCTGCTTACATTGCCCACCTGTTCTTGTATGCTGTCTACTTTATCCATTAGAGCCCTTAACATAATAATCATGGTTTTAAAAATCCTAGTTAATAATTCTGACACCCTGTGATATCTGAGTCTGGGTTTTATGCTTGCTCTGTCTCTTAAAATTGTGGGGGTTTTTTTTGTTTTGTTTTTTACTGTTGTCATTTAATTTTTTCTTGATAGCTGAGCATGATGTTCTGGGTAAGAGGAACCGTTGGAAACAGGCCTTTAGTAGTGTTGTGATAAGGTTTGGGAGGAGCAAAAACATTTTATTCCTATGATTATGTCTCCGACTTTTGGTGAGCCTGTGCTTCTGGACGGTGAACTTCACTCATGCTTTTTTTCTCCTCACCTCTTAGGTGGGACAGGATGGTAAATCGGGACTAGGGTTGGGTATTTCCCTTCCCCAGGGCAGTTAGGTTTTGGTCTGAAGGCCAGACCTTATTAAGGAGAACAGAATGCTCTGGCATATTTCTAAATGCTTCCTTTTCCCTTCCCCCCGACAGAACCATGACGGGATTTTTCTTTGACATTCATTTTGAGAATCCGATAGAGATCCCGGAGGTAACACTCACAAGTGTAGGGTCTCCCCTCCCCTGATGAATGAGTTCCCCTGGAGGTTTTAAGTCTGACTTGTCCACACTGAGCCTCCAGAAATTCATCAAACTATAGTTGAGGTGTCCCTACCCTGGCACTGGTTCCCAAGGAGATTGCTGCTCCAGTAAATTGTAATTCTCTATATTATCTGTTGGTCTGTCTAATTTTAGGAACAGTGGTTTTCCCTGTGACCTAACTTCTCTTATGGATAGAAGAAGAGTTGTTGATTTTTTCAGTTTGTTCAGCTTTTTACTTGTTAGGATGGAATGGTGACTTCCAAGCTTCTTACATGCTGGACCAGAAACTGGAAGTCTCCCTCTTTTTAAAATGTGTTTGCTACTATAAATTTCCCATTTACCAGTATTTTAAGGTGGGAGATCATTGACTTGAGATCTTTTTATCTTAATATAGGTGTTTACTGCTATTAATTTCCCTGAAAATGGTGCTTTAGTGGCAGCCCATAAGTTTTGGTTTGTTGCATTTTTATTTTCATATATCTCAAAGGATTTCCTAATTTATCTTGTGAACTTTCCCTTTGACTCATTGGTTATTTAAGAGTTCACTAAATTCTACATATTTTTGAATTTCTCAGTTTTGTCTTTATTTCATTCCATTGTGGTCAGAGAACATGCCTTTTACGACTTTTAATATTTTTTCAATTTATTGAGGCTTTTTTACGGTCTGACATATGGTCTATCTTGGGAGAATGTTCCATGTGATCTTGAGAATTGTCTATTGTGTGAATGTTCTATAGATGTGTTAAGTAGTTGGTTTATAGTGCTGTTCAAGTCTTATTTCCCTGTGGATCTTCTAACTAGTTTTTCTATTCATTATTTAAAGGGGAGGCAGGGTCATGTCTCTGACTAGTATTGCTGAATAGTCTATTTTCCCCTCAATTCTATCAAGTTCTGCTTCAGAATTCTTGCAGCAAAATACAGAACTGTCAAGAACATGAGTTCTGTTGTGAGGTGCAGAGATGTTTATGCTGTTATAGCTTCCTGACAGGTTCTTTTCTATCATAAAATTACCCTCTTTATCTGTAATAAGCTTTTATTTTCAAGTCTATTAGTTTAGCCACTCCAGTTCTCTGACTGGTGCTTGCATGGTATAGCTTTTTCATTGTAGTTTTACCTTTGATTTTAAAGTGTGTCTCCTGTGGACAGAATATAGTTGAGTCTTGTTTTTGTTATCCAGTCTGACAACTTTTGCCTAATCATTGTTAGGCATGAGTAATAATTCACTCACATGTATTGTTACTATGTATATGGTTGGGTTTACATGTCCTTTTACCTTTTTGTCTTCTATACGTTACATCTTCTTTGTTCCTGTGTTCTCCTTTTTCTGGTTTAAGTGAATATTTTCTAGTGTAATATTTTATGTTCTTTAATAATATTTTTCTGTATATTTTGGGAATTATTTTCTTAATGGATACCCTAGGACTTACAGTATACATCTTGTCAGAATCTACTTTAGCTGTATAGCATTTGTTACCCACATTGCATCACTATATGTTAAACATATAATACTTTCTATAATTTTGTTTTAAAGTAGCTGAATATATTTTTAGATTTTTTAAATTAACCTTTTAATTCACAATTTCTTGTTAGCTTTCTGTTGTTTCATTATTGAAGTATGAAATATTTGCTCCCACCTGCTTTATGGTGTTATATGCAAATATACGTTTCCATATGTTATAGGTGCAACACCACAATTATATATATATGTATATTGTTTTATACAATTGCTTTTATATCAGCCGAAAGAAGGGAAAATAAGTTGTTACAATGTCTTTTATAATTTCTTACATTTTAATTGGCATTGACTTTTGGTAAGGGTGTGAATAATTGTGGGGTCTCACTTCCTTTCAGATAGAAAAACATCATTTAGCATTTCTTGTAAGGTGGGTTTCCTGGGAATGAGTTCTTAAAACCTGTGTCATTTTGCCTCCATTTCTGAAAGCCTGTTTCGTTAGACATAAACTCTTTGGTTGAGTTTTTTCCTTTTAGCACCTGGCATGTCCTTCCACTGCCTTAGGTCCTCATTGTTTCTAATAAGTCAACTGTTAATGTGGTTTCCTTGTACATGATTAGTGGTTTTTCTTTCTGTTTTCAAGATTCTTCTGTCTTTAAACATTTTTATTCTGGTATGTCCGGGTGTGGATCCTTTTATTTTCAGAACCTGACCTTCTTGGATTAATGCTTTTCATCAAACTTGAGATTTTTAGGCAGTTTCTTCTAGTAACTTTTCTACTCACTAGTTTCTCCTCTTTGTGGCACTTCCATGACATATATGTTGATGTTCCCTATTTCTCTGAAGCTGTTTTTTTTTTCTTTTTCCTGTTCTTCTGACTGCATTATCTATATTGATTAATCCCCACATTGGCTTTCTACTGCAAAGCTACTGTTGAGTCCCTCTAATGAATCTTTCATTGCAGTTATTATACTTTTTAAGTCCAGAGATCTCCATTTGGTTCTTTAAAAATAATTTCTATCTCCATTAATATTCTTTGAAGGAATATTATACCTTCCTTTACCTTCAGCATGGTTTTAGTATGTGTATGTGTGTAGTATGTATGTATACATATATTGAGATGCTTTGAGGTTTTTGTCTGCTTCCAATACCTGGACCCACTCAAAGGCAATTTTTAAAAAATTTTTTTTTATTGCTTTTCTCCCCACCATGTATGAGTCACACTTTCCTGTTTATTTGTAGATCTTATTTTTTTGGTTCAAAACTGGACATTTTACATAATACAGCAGTTCTGGAGACTCATACTCCCTTCTCCAGGGCTTGTTTGCTTATATGGTTAGTGACTTAGCTGGACCATTTTGGCTAAGTCCACTTACCCTGAATTGTATGGCCTCTGATGTTGCAGTAGGTCGCCTGGGCATAGGCAGTGTCGCTGACACCTCCCCTCAACCCCAAGGACAGTAGTTTTAGCAGGGCTCTCTTGCTGTTTCTTTCCCTGCCGTCCCTGCAAGAGTTCTAGTTGGTCTGTCTCCATTGTTATCACGCTGTGCTGTTAACATCCACTAATTGGTGGTGGACCTCTCTATTATTTGACAATGTCCTGGGACATAAATTGCCACACAGTTCAATCTAATTGAATTTAGGTTTTTGTAGTTGTTGAGGTTTGTTCCAACTGTAGGGCTACTCTGAACTTCCACTTTCATTCTCTGTTGAAATTCTCACTGGCCTTCCTTTCTGCTTGTTTTGCTAACCTGGAGATCCCAGGCTCCTCTTACTTCACCCCCAACCCCACCTGAAATCTCCTTTGTCTGCAGCAGCATCCTTATGCTTCAACTTCTCTCTGTTCTAAATAAAGTCAGTCCCTTTAGGGAATGCTATGGAAGCTGTTTTTACAGCCTGCTTCTCCCACTGGGCAGAACCTCTGTGCTACTCCCCCAGCACTGGGGATGGGGAGAGTAGCTGGCTTTGCTAGGAGTCTGTAAGTAGAGCAGTGGGTGGTAGCCCCTGATCTTCTCTGCTTGCCTCTCCTTCCATGGAACCTCTACCCTAATCACTATTGCTCTAGTTTATGAGTACGCCAGGGCAACAGTGATTAGAAAACAGTATTCCTGGGGTAGATATTCTGTGCTACAAGTGGGGACTGGGTGGAGGAAGGCAGGCTCAGACCTCTTTGCTACTGCTGCTTGCAACAGAGCTTCTGCAACACAGACCTTGGGGGAATGAGAGATGCTAGCAGTCTGCTCCTCCTAGGGATAAACTGTAGGCCAAGACTGGGAGATGAGGGGGAGGAAGGGTGCAGGCTCATGGTTCAAATACCACAGAGACTCACTATTCTTACCAGGATTGAGTATTTTCTTGGATAAATGTTTCTGTTTGCTGTGTGCTCTTATGACAATTTCCAGAGACTTTAATTTCTAAAAAAATATTTACCAGTTATGATTGTTTCACTGAGGGGTCTGTACGTCTCCTCATGTTGCCATTTCGAAAGTGCTTCTTGATTTGTTTAATACATGTCTTAAAATATAAGCAATCAAGACCCTTTAAATAAGGCAGTATGTTCACAACCTGAAAAAGCTTTCTGTTGCCATCAGTTGACTCAACAACACCATGCGGCATACAGAATAAATACAGTTCTTTAAGTTACTTATATTCCAGAAGTAAAGAGTGTTTCTAATCATTTACAAGTGCAGTCTGTTACACCAGTAAATGTTACTTGACCTCTTTATAAAGTAAATAATGCTAGGTAAGAATTAGTCCTGGAATAGTGTGCTGAATTTCTATTTCCAATCCAGTAGATTAAAAACACAATTGTGAATGGTATAAAAATGTAAGAATCATATTGTGATAAAACCAATCTCAAAAATAGAGAATCCAGACCCGACTCAGATAATTTTAGAACTCAGAAGTTTTCCTCAACTTAAACACGAGCTCCACACAGAAAATATCACAGATGTTTTTCAATGTGATGCAACTGCATAAAACTCTAGAATGTGACCATTAGGAGACGAATGTACTGAAATCAACAGAATTTAGAAAACACATCTAATTCTGAAGTCAGGAGACGATTTACAAAGAATTAATCATCATCAGAGTCAGAATCATATTTCTTGCCTCGAATAATTTTCTTTTCCAGTTTTGTGAAGTTTGTTCCAAATTTCTTTTGGCTCTGAAATGGTGGCTCCGTTAAATTTCCACTAAAAAGAAAGCAAATTTGAAAAACACTTATTCTGTATGATTTAGTACAGCTGGTATACTAAACTGCACAAAAATCTATCCTCACTGTAACACAAGGAATAGAGTAAAATTTTCTTTAAAATGTTGGTGTCAAGGAAGAGGTATATTATTTACACTGATAGTTAACAGTTTTAAACCTTACTATGTACTACTAAATGCTTTAGATCAGCATTTTATTTTCTTATCATTAATTACTGATTAACATTTCACGGGGTGCACCAACAAAATTTCTGACTGAAAAAGCATAGAAGGAAATCAGTTATTTTTATCTGTTTTGGGTATGCTGAATCTGTATTAGATTCTTTCCTGAGAATGACACAGGAAAACCATGCTCTATTTTTGATAGCCTGTTATGACTGGTTTGATTCTATTTAACATCTTTTAATGCTTAGATCTCTATAGACATCAACAAAACTCATGGAATTCATTATCATTAACCCAGAATTAGTATGGAACTCTTTTCATGACGCCTGAAAAATATTTCGAAAATATCTGGAAATATTCCTAGCAGCTAGATCTTGGTTCTGAAATATCATTTGCCACTGAAAGGAACCATGGCGGCTCGGAGAAAAAGCCAGTTCCTATGGAGAGTATAACACGAGGCCCCCTAAAAGACCTTACGTGCACCAGAAAGAAAGTGCTCAAAGAATTATGGGGATGTGTCAAAAGGACACGGAAGCCAGTATGAAAGGCTCTCACTGGCCATTTTTGAGGCAATCTGAGCTTCAAAGTAAATAATAACAGCAACAGACTATAACCCACTGAATAAAAGAATCTAATACAGATAAATGAAGAAGTAAGTTAATGTGGGGCCTGGAGAAGTTCTTCCTTAAATCACCAGTTGGCTTGGTGGACAACTGGTTAACCAGTGCACAGTCATCACCACCAGCAATGAGACAAACCATCATATATCTCCTGATATGGTACACTGAGAAGAAAGAATACAACATCACTTCCATAATACACCTGTGGAAAACACGCAGAATCTGAATCTAACTTTGAAACAAACTGGGAAATGCTCTATAAAATAACTAGCTTGTACTCTTCCAAAATGTTAAAGTATTGAAAAACAAAGGAGGGGAACAAGTTGCTACAGGTTAATGGAAACTAAAAATACATAGTAAGTACACAGAACCCATTTTTCCAGTATGGAGGACATTATTGGGACAATGGTGGAATTTGAATAAGGTCTGTGAACTGTATTTTGTGTTTTAATAAATTGTACTGTGGTTATATAAGAATGTTCCTGTTCTTAGGAAATGCACACAGAAACATTTAGGAGTAAAGAGACAATATATCTACAACGTCCAATCAAATGGTTCTGAAAAAAAGTTTATATATATCTAGAAAGAGAACGATAAAGCAAAGATAAAATGTTGAAAATTGAGGGACACGGGTCAATGATATACAAGAATTCAAGAATTCTTTGTACTAGTTTCCAACTTATTTAAAGTTTGAAATCACTTCAAAATAATTCTATTTAATATTAGCATTTTACTTAATATTAAGAAAATAAAACCTAAAACTCCAAAATCAATCACTACAATGTAGGAATGATTTATGCATGTGGAGGAGAGACTCAGAGATAAAGGAGGAAGGGAAGTAAAAAGATGAGCGAGGTTTCTACTTATCAAAAGGCACTCTGACTGGAATAACTGGAAAATTCCACCTGTTATTTTTGCAAATCAAAAACAGGCCCAAAAGATAAGACGATATGCTCCGATTTGTGGAATCAGATAAATTACTTGTCTAGAGAAGTGGACAAAAAGATAAGCGGAAAATGGAAGTTGGATTTTATCAACAGATGGTTTTCTGAGACTGTTTCCCAGAGTAAGTAATTTAAGCTAAGCATAGAGATGAGATTTTATACGTTTTATCAGATTCTACAAGTGATACAGGAATATCTACTTTCAAACATTAGATTTTTCATGTAAGTCATTATCAATTTGATTAAACTCGTTTAAATCAGGAAGGAGTCAATTCTTCTGGAGTGTCATTTGGGTTTCCAGATTAACAGAGAATTAGATTCCATAGGCTCTGTTAGTTTGAAAACTTTTATAGTTAGATGGACTCCAAGATCCAAGATCAATTTTATTTATAACTCTGATTTTGCTGTAAGATCGTGCTAATGTCCACTTTAAGAAATATGCTTTTCGTTTGTGAAAATTTTTCTACATCTCAGCTTAAAGATCTTAGTTCCATAAAATAAATGTTAACATAAAAAAATTCTCTAAAAAATCAACTGGGTATGTGAATTAATACAAATTGATAGTTTACTAAAAGTTACCTGTAATTGAGAATATCAGAACAACCCAGCCTCCATTCTAAAGTTTCTGTGGTGAAGTCATCTGTATTTCCTAGGTCAGAAAATCCAACAACAAAATCTTGTGTTTTCCCATCTTTCACCAGTGCTAGCGTGGGAATTACTTTGATATGCAGTCTCTCACAAAGGAAAGGTGCTTTTTCCACATTCAGCTTCAAAAATTTGGTCTCAAGATGTTTCTTGGACAGTATCACCAAATGTCTGTCTAGTATTTTACACCTATAAGTGACAACACATAGAAAATCAAAAGCTAAAAACAACAGATTTCTTTTTCAAAATAAATATTGAGGCACATCTAAGCTTTTTTTCTGAATCTCATAATCTGGCAGCCAACCTATGCTTCGATCAGATAACCTCATTTCCATTTCACAGGTTAGGTACCTCTTTTTCTACCTCTCATGATATCATATTCTAGAAAGTCAGATCTCCCTTAATGATACTTATAAAAAACGAAGTATTCAACTTATGCCTTAAGTGGTTCACAAAGCTGTCATGTTCATGGTTAAGAAAAAAATTGTCATCTCCCTTATGCATGTTTCCTGGCATCTCATAGGTGACAAATCTGAACTTGACAGAACTGGGAAGACAGTTCTCAGAATTAGAAGTGAACATGTGGGGCCACATTCGGAAGTCACTAAGAAAGACTGAATGGTGTCACTGAGAAGGAACCCTTCCAACTGTGCAACTCTGTTAGTGAGCAGCGTATCAAGGTTAAGGGCTACAAATATGGTCATTACGGTATGAAAAATACCAGCAGTAACCTTTATTAAGCCACCTGAAGAGTTGAAAGCGATCTTTTCTTTAAATTATATTTTAAACCGGCCAACCCTCTAGTGTTTCTGAAAGACTACTGTAATAATCTTTTGAGCAGTAGTTCTTACCCAGAGGTGATTATTACAGTCAACTTTTAAAATATGCAAATGAATCAAAATTCTCTAGGAGTTGAGCTGAGAAACATGCAAGTGATTCTCATGCCCAGCAAAGTTTGAGAACTACTGCTTTCGATGACTAAGACACCGAACGTGTCATAGCTGGTTTTACTGGTAGGCTTTTTGGGTACTTCTTGGTATAGTTTTTCCTGAGTTAGGTTTGCGTCCACGGAGTTTCTTATAACCTTGATGCATCATCGCCTGAGTGATTCTTTTTATATATCACCCATGTACTGCAGCAATGGGATTTCAGTGAAAAATGGTAGGGGAATAAGCTGTTTTTGAATGAAGTTCCAAACAAGTGACAAATCATTTTGAGAAATACGTTCTTGAAGATTTGTACAAAAATCAACTCCATTGTTTTATTGGAGTAATACGGAATCTATTTTAAATAGGTCTGTGTCCCACTTGTCAATTAATCCATTTTTTAAAAATCCAGAAGTAGGAGTTATGGTGTAGTTAAAACAGCATTAGGCTTAAAACCTGGGTTCAAATCCTCTTTTATTATTTAGGAGCTGAGTGACGTTAGGTAGGTCACTTAATCTCTCCAAGTCTTAGTGTCCACGCATGAAGCACAGGAATTATACGTGCTTACCTCCAACGGTGATTGTGAATGCTCCAGGATTTTATACAACACGAAGTATCTAGCGTACTATGTGCTAGAAACTTTGATATCTACCTATCTATATCTCTATCACCTCATTTCAATCTTGACTTTTCAGTTCTGTTTTAAGGTAAGTACTGCTGGTGCTGCACTGTTTATAAATCCATCAAGTATACTTACTGAGTACCTACTATGTGTAGTCAGTGCTGCTCTACGGCTAGGAACCCAGAGCACAGTGGGCCACACGACACAAAGGCAAACCCTCTGCCTTCACAAAACTAACAATCTAGTGGGCAGAGACATCTAATAAGTAAGTGGACAAATAATATCAATCTTCTATTTACCTTCCTAATCCCTTTCCCACTTCCCCTTATAGGAGATTTCATCATCTCAGTTATTTTCTTTCATCTTTATTTTCTTAGTCAATAAATCCCAGGCAATCAGTCCCTGAAAGGTGTTAACTAATAGCCACGTTGTTGGGTGATGAGGTAAAGACAAGGGCCAGGCAGGCTTTGGAAATGCGAGAAGAGGGCAGGGCTGGGATCCCAGGGAATAACAGAGACTCCGCATTGGAGTGTGTGTCTAAGGGGGGCAGGAGCTACTTGGCATCAGTGAATTGCTTTCATACAATTCTAGGTCTGTTATCAAGTTATCTGATACTTAAAAAAAAATTCTAAAATCTGATTAGTTGCCAACATTTAAAAGTTTTTTTGCCAACACTTAACTGTTGGCAAGTATTCAAATTTGGGGGCTAAAAAAAAAAAGGCTTGAGTCCTCTGGTTTAAGATGTAACCTCTTCTGGGGCTATTTTCACTTTGAGGGATCTGCCTCCAAAGAGAGGTTGGCAGACCTGGGTTCGTCTAATAGAAATCACTTTATTGTCCTTCCAGCCATGCCTGGTGCCGCAACTCTGCTTCAGGTGAAAGGCTTGGTCAAGCCACAGTCTCCCGGTGAATTGCAAGTTGAGAAGAAGTGACTGAATTCAAAGCTGGTGTTCAGGTGTTGGCCCCATTTCCAACACTGTGGCTGTATCATAATAGTAGGGACAAAAGTAGAATTCTTTTGGCATTGATAAAAAAATTAAAGTGTTCATTTCTAAGATGTTTTAAAAATTAGCTAGTGAAAATATAGTTCAGGAAATAGCCATTTCTATGGAAATATTGATCTTCTATAGTTTGTACTTTTGTATGACACTGGTTTTTAAGTTAATCTTTAATGACTGCTTAACTTTAATATAATTCTAGTACAAAGAGACAACTTAGGAATTACTTCCTTTTATATTTTTCTTAATTTCTCTATTAAGTCAGTGTATCTCTATTCAACAATCTCATCATGTTCAAGAACAGTCACTGAGGGAAACAAATTACCTCAATGTGGAGTCTCTGTAGAAATGGCAAACCACTTTTTTACTCTCCTTGACTTCTTGAAAAAAGTCTCTCTCACTAGGGATTTCTCTGTATTCCCCATGTCCTTTTGAAAGCCATTCCTGATTTGGAGAAAAGGGAAAATATCACACATTTGAAATATCTCTTTCAGTATCACTTTATATTTTATGTCCAAATCACTATAATATTTTGTAATCAAGCTGACTTTATCTTAGAGAGAAACGAATTCCTTTCGGTGATGTACTTTCCTATGTTGCTAGTGTCAATGCAAATACAGTCTGTGGGCCGTGACTATCTCCACAGCATGGCTCATATTTACGATGATTATCTGTCTTGGTAACTTAAAACATACGTTTTCTTAGAACTTCGAAAGTAAAAATTTAGACTACAAAGAGACTTAGAATGTAACCATCTACTTAATTTCTTTGCACTGAAACTATTAAAGTCAGAAGCATTTGATCTAAGTTACTACATAGCTTTAAAAAATAATGCTTGTGAGATAAAGCCAATCCGTCTTTGGGGAGGGGGCGGGTACTGCAGCTCTGAAGCTCGGGAGCCCTGTTTGCTTTTGATGACTAACCCAGAGACAGCAAACCTCTTCTGTACTGGCCACCAATGGGTAGTGTCCTGGGAAGAAAAAGGTGTTTGTCTTCACGTGGTGTCCAGAAACAAAGATCCCGCAAGTCATCTAATCCAACTCCCCAAATCAATAAATCAACCCTTATCATCCATGTCGGACAGACATTTCAGCTTCTTGAACCTTTCCTGTGGCAGGAAGCTGGTCCCCTCAATTGGAAGCTTGTTTCCTTTCTCATGAGCTGGTTTTAATAAAAGGGAGGACTGGACTTGCAGGCAGAAGGCATGGGCTTGAATCACTGCCCTTTCTGAGTCTCACTTTCCTCATTTGTAATGTGGAGATCATAAAGCAACTATCTCATTAAGTTACTGTGAATGGACAACGTGAAAATAACTACAACAGTGTCTGGCAGGTGTGCTTAAAAAGCATTTGTATATGTACTCCCTGTTCTTAGAAAAGTCTTCTCACACTGAATCACAGTATATCCAGAACAGTGGGCTATGGAGCCCAGCTTGGACCTCAGATGAGAAAGAGAAATTCTAATCTCCTTCATGTCAGCCCTTCAAATATCCTACATCGCCTATGTCCTCCCTGCTTCACATTGAGCATTTCCATTTGCTTTTGACTTTCTCCTATGAAATGACTTCTAGACTTCTTCATCTTCTGGCTGTCCTCCTCTGAACAGTCTTCCAGAAGTGGTCCAACTAGAAAGGGGCAGGAGTGCCATCCCTGGACTTACACTAACAAGGCCGAAACTGCGTCACCAGTTTTGGTATCTATACATTTCATGTTGGCTTACGCTGAGCTGAGACCTACCGGAGGCCCTGATATTTTTCTCCTTATTTCTTTGGTAAAGCTTCCATAAAGAGTTTATAAACTCTCAAATACACTCCTTAATGACGCATTTGCTTTGAGCACAGCTAAGTTATGACAGGCTTTCTCATAACTCCACCTGAAAGGGAACCCACTGACCCCTATTCCTCCCAGGGTTCTTCCTCATCCACTCTCTCCTCAACCACACAAATCTGAACTCAGAAGATTATCCTGGGTGCGTGTTTCCTGTACTTGACTGTGGATTAATACACTGGTCAGGCTAATTCTGAATGTGTCTTTAAAACAAATCTTTTTTCTGGGCAAATTTTTAATGGCGTTAGGTACTTTGAGGTCAAACCACCCTAAGAACTACAAGTGACTACTGCAGCACGGGTATATGTAAGTTGTTAGAAGCATACTGTTAGAGCAATTTCAGAAAGCAGGGCAGAGAGGTTACTTGTTTCTGCTGCTGAGCTCTCCTCAGTGCCTTGAGTCTCTTTTCTTTGAGGTGTTCCAACTCATCCTCATCCATCTGATCCAGTTTCTGAATTTCCGAATCCAAATGTTCTTCCACTTGCTTGGTTGTCTGAAGCAACTGATTCTCTAGGACTTTTGAAAACATTTCAACAGATGCATTCGCTTCCATTCTTCTAAATGGTACACTTCAGCCTTGATGCTGGGGAGAAGGTTTACAAAGTTAGAGAAAAAAAATAAGACAGGGGCTTCCCTGGTGGCGCAGTGGTTGAGAGTCCGCCTGCCGATGAAGGGGACGCGGGTTCGTGCCCCGGTCTGGGAGGATCCCATGTGCCGCGGAGTGGCTGCGCCCGTGAGCCATGGCCGCTGAGCCTGCGCATCCGGAGCCTATGCTCCGCAACGGGAGAGGCCACAAGAGTGAGAGGCCCGCGTACCGCAAAAAAAATAAGTAAATAAGACAGTTTTCTCTTAGTTTCAAAAATGCTAGCAAGTATATAATTTGTAGTCCACAAAGTGTTCTGCTGACAACAAAGCACGTCATGTTAAGAATTTTTATTTAAATGTTTTAAAATTTGATTTTCAATGGATTATAGTTATACTCCTCAAAAATGATTTAGACCAAAGTTTAGGTGCTTTTGATTTAGTTTGTGTTTTACTACCCTAAAGCAAAGACAAATCTTTAAGACCATCGCCAGACCAGAAAGGAATGACAAAATTAAACCTAGTGCTGTATACTGACAGTGTTCTTTACCAAAGGAAAAGGGAAGAAAAGCAGAAATGACTGTGAACAAGATAAAGTTTAACTGCAGTGAGGTTTTACACACACATATACACACCAAACTTTGCTTCAACATAGAGCAGAGTTGAGCAAAAGACATATTTTTCATCTCTGCCTAAATGATTTTCGTTTAACTCCGAAGAGAGCTCATTACAACTTATGTAAAGAACTCTGCCTGATGTTCCCTAAGCTTTAGTTTCCATTCCTGTTCTCCCATTACCTAATAAAGTCTATGAGGCCACAAAGATTGATACTGGTATTGATTCACTGACACTCAGTGTTCTTAACTTTGAGGTCAAACAATATAACACTACAAATATTAAAAAGAATATTGATTTTTCCATCAATCCTCTATGTAAGATAAGAGATTAAAAATAGAATCTAGGGACTTCCCTTGTGGTCCAGTGGTAAAGAAACCAACTCCCAATGCAGGGGACGTGGGTTCGATCCCTGGTCGAGGAACTAAGATCCCACATGCCGTGGGGCAACTAAGCCCTCGAGTCGCAACTACTGAGCCTACACGCCTCAACTACACAGACTGTGTGCCGCACACTACAAAGCCCACATGCTCTGGAGCCTGAGCGCCACAACTAGAGAGAAGCCTGTGCTGCAGTGAAGAGCCTGCATGCCACAACGACAGATCCCGCATGTCGCAACTACTAAGACCTAACACAGCCATAAATAAATAAATGAATATTAAAAAAATCTAATTCAGATTAGAAAGGAAGATCTCTCTCAATTACATATTTATCTTATATTGGCATATAGTGATTTATAATGTTAATTTCAGGTGTACAGCAAAGTTATTCATCTATACATATACACGTATCCTTTTTCAAATTCTTTTCCCATTTAAGTTACTACGAATATTGAATAGAGTTCCCTGTGCTATACAGTAGGTCCTTGTTATCTATTTCAATTACATATTTTAGAAGAAATGTATTATTGTTGCTGGTAGAAAATCAAATGTTTTATGGGTAGCCCTGAATTTCAATTTATAATTTGCCTATCAAACAGGAGGCTGTTGCATCTCAATTAGTTATGTGATACATTTGCAACCACTACTGAAGCACTTTCAAAAATCTGAATAAACTTGTGAGCTTATTCACCCAGCTTCAGACACGCAGCCTGGCCCACCAGACCCTCTATAAATGTCGAAGTGAAGAGAAATAGTCTTCTTGCAAACTTCGCTTCTGATTCCATTTTTCTACACATGAAAAGAAGCTTTTGAAAAGCATACTGGGGACTTCCCTGGTGGCGCAGTGGTTAAGAATCCACCTGCCAATGCAGGGGACATGGATTGGATCCCTGGTCCGGGAAGATCCCACATGCCTCGGAGCAACTAAGCCCGTGCGCCACAACTACTGAGCCTGCGCTCTGGAGCCCACGTGCTACAACTACTGAAGCCTGCGTGCCTAGAGCCCGTGCTCCGCAACAAGAAGCCACCGCAGTGAGAAGCCCATGCCCCGCAACGAAGAGTAGCCCCCGCTCGCCGGGACTAGAGAAACTCTGCATGCAGCAACGAAGATCAAACGCAGCCAAAAATAAATAAATTAAAAAACATACTCGATTTCACCTTGTATTCCTGGAGCTAGCAGTGCTGAGAACACTGCAGATGCACAAAAAATGTTTGTCAACTGTTGAAGGAACGTGCGTAACTTTTGTTCAAATTATCGTTAAGTTTCAAAAGTATTTCCGGTTAAAAAAAAAACAATGTAACTTCCTCATAAACGCTATAAAATTTTAAAGGAGCCGTATTTCAAATGTAGCAAATGAATTTCACACTCTCTACCTCCCGAAAAAAACGTAAGGCTGTGACTCAGGACTGGGGCCAGATGAGGCAGAAAACTCGACATTAAACACTGACTTGCATGTCAGATCCTGTTCTTTACCGGGGGCGTAGCGGTTGCTTATCCCTAGAGGTTTATAGGCTGAGCTCAGAATTCAAGTCTTGGATAACTGGGAGGAGAAACGATTAACAAGGGCTGCTCTGCGGGCAGGTGGTGCTGGTCACCGCATTCAGAAAGGGGGAAAGGAGATGGTGCAGGTATCCTGGGAACTTCATTCCCCAAGCAAGCTTCTTTTTTTCATTTCAACTGAATGGTGAGCAGGGACTTGTCCTCAAATTACCTAACCATTTCCTTGATCCCCCGGCATGCACCCGCCAAAACAACCAGGGGGCCTCACCCTTAACTGCACGCCAGCCGCTTCCCAAAAGTACCCTCGCCACTCCCTGCGCCCCCGGAGACAGATGAGGGCAGAGTTGAGGTGGTCCCGGCTTCAACGCCTCCCGGGGCGCATGCGCCAAAGCTTCCTCCGCGGCGCGGACACCCTCGCCCGAGCCGCGCCCCTCCCCCGCCCAGGCAGGAGGCTGAGCAGTCCCTTAGCACCGAGATGCATGGCCGGCTTTTTCACACCACTCTCTGCCTCACCTGAGCTCTCGGTGATACCTGAGAAGTGAGGAACCAGCTTCTCCAGAAGAGCAATCCACTCCGGCTTCAGCCTCGTAGCAGCTGCGGGGGACTGGGGAGCGGCCGTCACTTCCGCCTCCTCATTGGCCGCGGCTCTCACGCGATACAATCTGCGACGCCCCAGGAAGTGGAGGGGGGGAAGGGAGGGGACGTGCGTGCGGTGAGCGCTTCTGCGCGTGCGCTCCCCCCCACCCTTCCCCACCCCACCGCCCGGAACCGAGGTGGCCCAACCTCTCCCTCCCTCCGTGTAAACAGCCCAGAGAGCGAGGAAGCGATGTATGCTGGAGTTTGTAGTTTCTTAGTGCTCAGCCTGGAGTTGACGTTCTTAGGCTCTGACATAATGTTACATCAGAAATGAAATAGCTACTGTTTTCCTCAGGAGTGACACTCCAATTTCGTTTCCATTCTGTTTATTGAACGTTTCCCCTTTTAAAAAAAAAGTTGAAATATAACTTATACGCCATAGTTTTTACATAGTTAACACTCGTAGTGTCATCGTCCAGATCCGGATATAGAACACTTTCACAACCCTAATAGGTTCCCTCGCGACTTCCCTGACAAACATTTTTAGAACTTGCTCTCGCTTTGAATGTAAAGGTTATGATCTATTTTGCAGAATTAATGGGTGTGTCCTTGTTTTATGATTTCTGGTTTGTTTGGTTTATGTATTTATTTTTTTGGTAAGTCATGGACTCATGTTGTGCTGGATTTCTCTATCTCCCTTGGGAACACCTGGACAGCTAACCAGGGGTTCATTGTGGTTCTTTACTGAACTTCACGCAGCAGAGAGTACAAAGGGACAGAGGTTAAAGGTGGAAGGGAAACCGAAAGTCCACTCCTGAACTGAGATCCGATTCCCCAAGTCTGCGTTCCCCACAGGGAGAAGGCTGACGGTGGAATTTTCAGCCTCATTGTCCACCTCCGGGTTCTAGAATCTGGAAACCGCACAGGCGTCGGTGCACGGCTGACGCTTGCGGAAAGGGGGCGCTCGGGCTCCTGCCTGGCGGGCGGGTCAACTGGAGACGCTCTACCCGAGGCGCAGCTCTCAATGAGCCGCGCCCTGCGTCCACACGCCGAGGCGGTGGGGCGATGCGCTTGCGCACTCGGAGCTCACACCATATGTGCCCTGTCCCAGTGCGCGGGTCTGTGGAGAGCCGGGTGCGAGAGGCGGCACCGCGGTGGGGGACGGAGCCGAGCGGAGACCGAAGTCGGCCGGGGGACACTGGGTCTGTGAGAGACCGAATAGAGGGGCTGGGGCTACGAGCGCCGCTGACACACGATGGGAAAGAAGCAGAAAAACAAGAGCGAAGACAGGTAGCCGGTGTCGGGGTTTCAACGGCGGCGGCCGGCGCGGCTGAGGGGGGCGCGCGGGTCCCGTGGGCGCGCGGCGGACCTGGGTCGAGGCTCGAGAGCGGCCCCGCGGGGCACCGTCCGGGGCCCACAGTGGGTGGCGCGGGCCCGAGACCCCAGTACCGGGCGGGCGCGGAGGGCCTCAGCGGCGGGCGGGTTCCCAGCCGAGACTCCGTCCCTTTGCTGCCCCTCGCCCGGCCCGGGAGAAGGGGTGTCCGGCCTGAGGAGCGGGGCAGTCGTTTGGGGTTCGAGGCCCCGCGGGGCAGGGCTCGCGGCCTCGCGGGGCCGGCTCAGCCAGCGTGGCTCGGAGGTTGGGAGTTGTTTTCGTGGCGCTCCTCTTGCTGGGGGTCAGGAAGAGTTCTTTTTATGTCTTTGTATCTATGAATTCTTGGCGAGAGAGGGAGTTGGGATCCGCTCTGTCTCCAGCCAGGTGTTCCCACTCTCTGAGCCGCTCAGGTGCCTTGGAGTTACCGGGAGGAGCGTAGCAGCAAGCTCCCTTTAACTTCATTTAATTTGGGTACAGCTTTCAATTACTTAAGGGCTGATTGTCCAGACTCCATGCTTTTCGCGTTCCTTCTTCCGGCCTTTTGGTCATTTCTTTGCTCTCTAGCACCTCCCCTAAGAAAGGAGGAGGAGATGAAACAAACCAACCAGGGTCGGTCTTTTCTAAACCATTTAAAAGACTTCTGAGGCGAGGGAGCGTAAGGGTGTATGTAGAGTTGCGTACCCCGAGATTATTATTTCTGGGTGTCATATTCGGTTGAGTTCTTTACCCCTTTTCATTGAAAGGGTTTTACTTCCTGGGAGTGAACATTTGTTACTTTTCACCCTTCTGTACTACTCACCAAACTTAGTTCAAATACTGGGGATAGTAAGAGAAATTCAAAAGACAAAAACAACCTGTGATAGTTCATTTTGACTCAAAACGGATATGTGGTCTTGAAGTTAAAATCAGATTACCAGTTGTGAGTTGGAATCCTGGGTTGTGTCCTCACTGGCCTTCACCTATCTGATGAATGGCGTTAAAAAGACACCAAGGTGAGTCTTGTATTTCAGTTACAGGTCTATTGGAGGAAGTTAATTGGTTTCAAGAATAGAACTTATTGTTAATCAAAGCAGGTAAATAAGAAGAAAGAAGCAGAATTCTGGGGTGATTTAGTGGGAGAGAAATTTCTATGCTTTTGACAGGATGTTTTGGTGCCTAGGATACTTTTTTTCTTCGACCTTATACAAGAAATAGAGATGAGTGTAATAAAGCTTCCTGTACCAGTTACCCAGCTTCGACCATTGTTGTCACATGACTGGCCCTGTTTCATCTCTGCTGGATATGGTAAAGAACTCTCAAAATCCTTTCATGTGTAAATCTTTCAGGTGTATCTGAAAGATAAATACTTGAGGGAAAAAAACAACCACAGGAACACAACATAAGACACAATCACAATGTCATCATTAAGCCTAAGGAATACTAGCAGTGATTTCTTAAATATTATCAATTGTCTAGTCAGTTTTCTGTTTTCACTGATTCTAATTAAAATTATGTTTTGTGGGTTTTTTTTTCATTTTGTGTTTTACAATTGGTTTGTTTGGATCAGAATTACAGAAGTTTGTTCTTTAGATTAAAAAATATTTATGTATATGTTATTTTAGCTACAGTTCTTCTTTTTCAAGCTCTTTCACATTGGACAAAAGCTGTTCAGAGGAGAGATTTATTTTTGTGTGTGTATTTTTATAGAAAAGTGAAAGTCTTTTCCTAATTCATAAAGGTTTTCCTGGATGACATAAAGTTTAAATTGCAAACACTAGAGCCTGTTAAATGATTGGTTTGTTAGTATAGAAGGAACGCTACTGGGTTTTTTTCCTTTCCGACTAAATCTTCAGTGTTTACTTTTTGTCTCGTATTGAAGGAAAAATGGTGGCAGTGTAATGGAAAAACACACTTTCTCATAAGCCAATATCAAATTTTTTTGTTTGTTTTTTAATGCTTCGTGGACTCCTCCCACCTCTCCTTCCCTTCTGAGCTGTCCTAAGCCAGACATGTTTCTGCTCAGGAAGAACTGGGTGAGAAATGAGCACCTGCTTATTAGCTATCAAGTTAAGGCCTTGAGCCACTTTTCAGTTCTTGGAAAAAACATAAAATACTGGAGTGTTTTAATTCTTATATTGTTATTTAAAATTTTTAGCCACTCAGTGTTTATTTAAATTTAGATTTTACTATCTAATCTGAGTAATTTTATTTGGATTACATATGTTTTATCAGTGACTGATCTTTGTTTAAACATTGAGTTCTAGAATCTTGTTTCAGCTTGTGAAATTCTGAGAATGAGATTTTGATAGGTGTTCAGTTTTCCTGCCTTTTTCAGTTGACTGGGGTAGGATTCAATATTCACAGATCATATAGACAAAATATAAGGCCAATATTTTCATTTCTTCCTATAACCTTCCCAGTAATCAGCTTACATAATGGGACCATATCTTATGGAATCTTGTGTGTTGTAGCAATGTCTTACCATTTCCATTTATATAACACGATGAATGTTCTCTTATTGATGTGTGCAGAGAAAAAATGATCCTGATTATCTAGTTTTTCACAATTAGCCTCCAATTCTTCATTCTGATCCTTTTTTTTAATCCCCCAAGTGTGGTAGTTATATTTTTCAGGTTGTAAGGAATGTGGTATATTACCTTAATAAATGGGATTAATACATCTATACCCCCTCACAAAGGATATAGAGGGAAGGAAGATCATTATTTCACCTATCTCACAGTCAGACATGAAGGTGGGGATGTCATTCAGGAATTAGGAGGTCTTTCAGGATTGAGTACAGGTATCTTCAGCTATGATTCTCTATGCTGGTGGTGAGTTAGTATAGTAGCTCTTTGTTTTTAACTACACATAATGCTCCTATTATTCTTGGCAAAATTCCTCCTTTTGGGGGAGTTCTGGCTATCTCTGAGACAGCTGCCTACGTTTTAGATTTTTGTCCTGGTGTCACATATTCATCCTAGCCAGGTATGATCAGGGTATCGGGTCCCTCTTCTGGGATAGAAAGCATGGTGATCTGCTTAAGGAACCTGTCCAGAGGAGCTGTGAGCATAGCAGGTACTCTAAAGCATCCCAGAGAGGAAGTAGTCCAAGTGGCAAACAGTTCAAATAGTCTAGTTCAACAAAGGAATTTATTTCTCATTTGAATATATTTGAATTAATAATAAACTATCTGCATACATTAGATCAAAAAAGAAAAAAAGATGTATAATCTGAGAGTTCTCTTGGTTTACCTTGTTCCTAGATTGATACTTTAGGTAATCAATATGTGGAAGGACGGGAAGAAGTCGTAGTTTGCCATAAATGAATAAGAAAGCAGATGATAAACTTGTTAGCTTATAGAAACCTCTCCTGCCTTCTGTACTGGTGATCTCTGGGGAGCTGATGTAGCTACTTTTTTTTTTTTTTTTTGCGGTATGCTGGCCTCTCACTGTTGTGGCCTCTCCTGCTGCGGACGCGCAGGCTCAGCGGACGCACAGGCTCAGCGGCCATGGCTCGTGGGCCCAGCCGCTCCGCGGCATGTGGGATCTTCCCAGACTGGGGCACGAACACGTGTCCCCTGCATCGGCAGGCGGACTCTCAACCACTGCGCCACCAGGGGATCCCAATGTAGCTACTTTTGATGTTACTTGCCCACTAGTTGTGCTTTACTTAGCCTTCTAAGTTTATTCCAATCTGGCAGTTGATCTATACGTTGGGCAAAGCATTGTTTAACTGAGGAACTGAGTGTCTGCTTAGGTTAGAAAAGCAGTTCTCAAACTTTTTGGTCCTAGGACCCCCTTACTCTCCTAAATTACTAAGGAACCCAAAAGGCTTTTGTTTATGTGGGTTAGGTCAATCAGTACTTACCATATTACAAATTAAAACTGAAAAGTTCTTTAAATATATTGATTTAAAAGTAAAAATAACATCACATTAACATAAATAACACTGTTAAATAATCATTTTCAAAAATTTATGAAGAGAGTGGTGGTAAACATTTTGTAAACGTTTACTATCTGGCTTAGTAGAAGATAGCTTGATTCTTGTCTGCTTGTGATTCAACCTGTAGCAATATCACACATCGTGTGGCCTCTGGAAAACACCACTGTACAGTTATGAGGAAATGAGAATGAAAAAAAGGCTAATAGCCTCGTAGTACTATGTTGAAAATAGTTTTGACCCCTTGAATTAGTTTAGACCCTCTGAATTGTGTTGGGGGGAACTACTCTGAGAACTGTTTATTTAGGAATTCCTAAACCAGATTTAGGCATTTGTGAGACATTTCCCAAGCCTTTTGACTTCCATTCATGTTTGTCCAACAGGTGCTTAGAATGTTTGAGAAGCACTCAGAGGACAACTTAAGACATTTGTGGGTATGTTCATGCTCTTGATATTTTACCCACTTATGATTTTTAAATTTTTTTATGTAATAGGTGAGTTTATCAAGGTCTATTAAAAGTCTGTTGGGACTGATTTTAATTGGGAGTCCCATTAAGTTTTTAGATTATTTGGTACACTTACATCTTTATGGTATTGAATCATTCCCTTCAAGAAATATATTGTCTGTTTAAGCAGTTAAGTGCCAGCTGTTGTTCTAGGTGCTGAAATGTAGTGATGAACAAATTAGTAACATGACATGCTTCTTTATTTGGTTAATTATCAGTAAAACTTTATTTTCTTCAGTTGAACCTTTAGGATATTTCTTGTTTGGTTTATTCCTAGGTGTCTTATAGTTTTGGTTGCTGTTAATGTAGGAAAACATTTTTTCAAGATGGTCTGACCAACTTAACTCTCTCTTATTATTAAAAGTAGCTGTTATTAAAGGATGAGGCCTTAATTGCGATTTGGTTATTAGTTTGTGATAATATATAACAGAGGGGGAGACCAGGGAGAAAAATTAGAGACATTACAGCAGCATTCAAATGTTTTAGTTAGTGACACACAAATGACTCCTTTTTCCCTCCCTTTCTAACTTATGCCTTGTGTCAAATATGTACTGTTAAGAAATTTCAAATCAGGTATTTTGAACTATTGAAATAATCACAGTATACTACTTGCTCTAGCAGTAATCACAGTATTTACATAATTTTAATAATGAAGACACTTAATGTAGAAGAAATAACTATGCTGTAACCAGTTTGAGAATCTGGAGGAAGGGGAAGGTATAAAGATAAAAGAACTACTTTATAACATATAGAAGAGGAAACAGATTTAGCATCATAATGTGCTTGAGGCTTAGAGCCTCTCAACTGTTAAGCCAAACCAGACCTCAGAACCTGTGGTTTTGTTTTTTTTTTAAACTGTGCTGCACTAGCTGATTTAAGAAATCCTGCTACTCCAAAATGTAGACTTCCCAAAGGATCTTTACTGGTGAAGCAACTGTTAAAGAGGAACAGTTTAACAAAGGAGGGAGAATAGGAGAATGACAGCCGTTGTCCATAGGTCAATCAGTGCCAGAATTCCTTTAAAAAAATTTTCTCATTTAACCTTAGTTGAATAACTGCCTGTCTCATAGCCTGTCTGTTTAAAGTGAAAACAGTGATGATTTAATGTTTCATTCCTTCCCATTTCAGACATGGTATATAAAATTTCAGGTATATTTTTTCAGAGGAATCCCTACTTTTCACCCAGGTAGCAGTCATTGTTTAGAATCATTGGTTTTCAAATCTCCCTTTGGTGATAGAAAGATACTTTCTATTGAGATTTAAAATAATGTTTGTTTTTTCTGTTTTTGAAACTACCTTCGTACTGTAAACTTTATATAAACAGTCTCTGAAAATACAATAAGTACTGTGTTAATTAAATTTGTGTCATTAGGTTTCGGGTACTGAGCTCTGATGAAACTAATAGATGTGATTGATGATACTGCAGTAGTTGGAATTTTTTCTAAGTCTAGAATCACATGTTCTAAGAATTCATTGTATGGGTGTGCCACATTTTATTTACCCGTCCATACATCAGTTAATGGATTCAAGGTTGTTCCACTTTTTGGCTGTTACGAATAATACTGCTAAAAAAATCCGTGTATAAGTTCTTGTGTTGACTTGTGTTTTCAATTCTTTGGGGTATATACCTAGGAGTGAAATTGCTGGGTCGTAGAGTAACTCTATGTTTAACTTTTTTAGGAACTGCCAAGTAGTTTTACTTTTTTTCCAGGAACTGCCAAAGCTGCTGCTCCATTTTATAGTCCAACCAACAGTGTGTCAGAGTTTCAGTTTCTCTATATCCTCATCAACACTCGTTATCATCTGACTTTTTGATTATAGCCATTCTAGTAGGTGTGAAGTGGTATCTTATTGTGACTTTTGGTTGGTCTGCACTTCATGATGGCTTAAGATGTTGAGTATTTTTTCATGTGTTTATTGGACATTTGTATGTCTTGTTTGGAGAACTGTCTATTCAGATCCTTTGCCCATTTTAAAATTGAGTTCTTTATTATTGAGGAATAAGTTCTTTATATACTCTAGATACAAATCCTTTATCAGATATGATTTTCAAATATTTTCTCCCATTCTCTGGGCTGTCATTATTTTCTCCCATAGGAGGTTGTTGTTTCACTTTCTTGGTGGTGTCGTTTGTAGAACAAAAGTTTCTAAAAAGCCCGATTTATCTATTTTTTCTTTGGCTGCTTGTGCTTTTGGTGTCAGATCTAAGAAATCATCACCAAATCTAAGGTCATGAAGATTTACTATTTTTCTTCTAGTTTTACAGTTTTAATTCTTACATTTAGACCTTTGAGCCATTTGGGGTTAATTTTTTTATATTGTGTGAGGTAGGGGTCCAACTTCATTCTTCGCGTGTGGATATTCAATCGTCCCAGCACCATTTAAAAAAAAAAGACTATTACTCCTCTAATTCCTTGATCAAATCAATTGACCGTATATGTAGGATTTTATTTCTGGACTCTCAGTTCTGTTCCATTGATCTGTATGTCTATGCTGATGGCAGTATCACACTATCTTGATTACTACAGCTTTGGTATTAAGTTTTGAAATTGGGAAGTGTGATTTCTCTTTGTTCTTTTTTGAGATTGTTTTGGCTATTCTGGGTTCCTTGCATTTCCATACAGATTTTACAATTAGAATCTCTCAATTACTGCAAAAAAAAAAAGGGGGGGCAGCTGGGATTTTGATTGAGATTGGATTTCTTCTGTAGATTAATTTTGGGAGTATTGCCAATGTTATGCCTTGAGATCCATGAACATGGAATGTCTTTCCACTTATTTAGGTTTTCAGGTTTTCTTTCAATGATTTTTTGTAGTTCTCAGAGTACAACATTTGCAACTCTTCTAAAAAATTATTCTGAGGCATTTAATTTTTTTTATGCTATCATAAGTGGAATTATTTTTTAATTTCATTTTCAGATTGTTTATTGCTAGTACACAGTTTAAATACAGTTGATTTTTATATATTGATCTGTTCTGCAATCTTACTGAACTCATATATTAGCTTGAATTTTTTTTGTTGTGTATGTGGATTCCTTAGAATTTTCTATGTACATGGTCCTGCCACTGCAAGTTCAAATAGTTTTCTCCTTCTTTTCCAATCTAAATGGTTTTTATTTCTTTATCTTACCTTAAGCTCTGGCTAGATCCTGCTGTACAGTGTTGTACTGAATGGGGAGAATGGACATTCTTTTCTTGTTTCTGATCATGGGATGGGGGGGAAGCTTTCAGTTTTTCGCATTGTGTTAGGTGTGTCCCCCCCTCCCGCCCCCCGCCCCGTGAATGGGTGTTGGATTTTGTTACATTGCTGTCTCTTCATCTGTGAGATGATTATGTGGTTTTTGTGTCTTATACCATTTATATATGGTGGATTACATTAATCAATTTTCATATGTTGAACCAACTTTGCAATCCTGGGATATATCCCAGTTGGTCATGGTGTGCAATCCTTGTTATATGTTCTTGGATTTGGTTTGCTAGTGTTTTGTTGAGGATTTAATTTTTTTTTTTAAACTTTTAACCTTTCTATGTACTTGTTTGAGGTCTTTGGATAAACTGCATAAAATTGAATTCTTACTAAACCAATTTGATAACACCTTTAAGAGTTTAAAGTTACTTACACATTGCTTGTGATTAATGATATATTTGATCTTATTTCAGCCATCCTGGTTTGTTTTTTATTTGTGCCAATTCTGCAATGCTTTGTTTCTATTTTTCCCCCTTCTTATCTTGGGTTAGAGTTTATACATGCTGTTTCTATTTTTTTTTTAAGTGGTTTGACTTATACCTTGCATATACAAAGTCAATATTTAAAGTCCTGTAAAACAGTACAAGGACAGTAGTACTATTGTCTGGTATTTCGTTTTATAATCCCCCACTTCAGGTCAGTGACCTTTTACTTAAGGTTGGATGTTACTTGAAGGCATTACTTGTCAGGAATGAACCTGGGGGGAAAAAAGACACATACTTACTGGATTATCCATTGTTCTCTTAGGAATTTAAGAGAAGTGATTTTCTCTTTCAGACATATTAGTAGCTAATAAGTCTTAAAAAATGAAATGTTGGGATTAAAGTTTAAAATTTTAACTTTTTATTATAAAAATTTCAAGCACACAGAAAAGTTGAAGGAATAGTATAAGGAACTCTTATATACGCATCACCTAGATTTAATCATTACCAGTATTTTGTCCTCATTTTTGCTTTATGTATTTTATTTTATAGACATCTTGACATTTTCTCTCTAAATGTTTCCTTATGTAACCATAATACCCTTATCCTACCTAGTGCAATTAACACAAATTCTCTTATATTTAATATCCAGTTCATATTTCAGATTTCCAACTCCACAATGGCTTTTCAAACCAGGTTGCAGAGGAGGTTCACCCTGCATTTCATTGTGGTGTAGCTCACAATGTTTAAAAGTCACACTTTCATTATAGGTATCTGCTAAAGTTATTCTTTTTTTTTTTTTTTTCTGTGTAAGTCTTCTTTTCACGTTCTCACTCTGAACTTAGAATTTTCACAACTTGGTCATCTCAGCCTATTGGTAATTAGAATGGAGGGGAGTTATTAGAGAGACTTGTAAGTAGCAGTTGGCATTGTGTTGTTTGGTTTAAGAACAAAATTCTTTTGCAGGCCTACAGACTTGTCACTCCTGAATGATGACTGAAGTGCTAAATTATATTAGTTTACTCCCATTCAGGTTGGTATGAAACACGTAATCAGTTTTGTGAATTTTTTTTTTTTTTTTGCGGTACGCGGGCCTCTCACCGCTGCGGCCTCTCCCGCTGCAGAGCACAGGCTCCGGACGCGCAGGCTCGGGGGCCATGGCCCACGGGCCCAGCTGCTCCAAGGCATGTGGGATCCTCCCGGACCGGGACACGAACCCGCGTCCCCTGCATCGGCAGGCGGACTCCCAACCACTGCGCCACCAGGGAAGCCCTTGTGAAATTTTTTTGAGGCTAAATTCATATAACATAAAAGTAACCATTTTAAATGTACAATTCTGTGAGATTTAGTACATTCACGGTGTTGTTCAGTCTTCTCTGTCTAGTTTCAAAACATTTTCATCACCCCCAAAGGAGTTCCTATATCCATTAAGCAGTTACTTTCCCTTTCTGTCCTCCTCTGAGCCCTTAGCAACCACTAATATACTGTCTTTTGATTTACCTATTCTGGATATTTCATATAAATGGAATCATACCATGTATAACCTTTTGTGTGTGGGTTCTTTCATTTTGCATGTTTTCGAGGTTCATCTATGTGCAGAATATATCAGTACTTCATTTTGTTTTTATGGCTGAATAATATTCCACTGTGTATATATACCACATAATGTTTATCCATTCATCTGATGATGGATGTTTCAGTTGTTTCCACCTTTTGGCTATTGTGAAAAGTGCTGCTATGAACATTTGTGTCTAGATGTTTGAGTACCAGTTTTCAGTTCTTTTGAGTATAGTATATATCTAGGAATGGAAGTGGTAGATCATCCTATGTTTAACTTTTTGAGGAACCACCAAACTTTTCTACAGCAGCTGCACCATTTTACAGCACCACCAGAATGTACAAGGGTTCTGATTTCTTCATATCTTTGCCAACAATTCTGTTCCTTTTTTTTCCATTAATAGCCATCCTAGCGATTGTGAAGTGGTGTCTCATTGTCATTGTGATTGGCATTTCCCTGGTTACTAATGATGTTGAACATCTTTCTATGTATTCATTGGTCATTTGTATATCTTTGGACAAATGTCTGTGCAAGTCCTTTACTCATTTTTAAATTAGCTTGTTTTGCTTGAGTTTTAAGAGTTCTTTATATATTCAGGATACTTGATCCTTATAAGGTACATGATTTGTAAATATTTTCTCCCATTATGTGGGTTGTCTTTTCACTGTCTTGACATAGTATCATTTTTACAAAAGTTTTTAAATTTTGATACAATCCAGGTGACCTAACTTTTGTTATTGTTGCTTGTGCTTTGGGTATTGTATCTAAAAATCTACTGTTAAGTCATGCCAGGGTGTGAAGATTCACCTATGTTTTCTTCCTAAGAGTTTTATTGTTTTAGCTCTAACATTTAGGTTATAACCCATTTTGAGTTAATTTTTGTAGATAGTGTGGGGTAGGGGTCCAAAACTTTATTCTTTTACGTGTGGAGATATAGTCCCAGCACCATTTGTTGAAGAGACTATTTCTTCCCCTATTGATTGGTTATGGCACCACTGTCAAATCAATTGGCCATGGATGAATGGATTTATTTCTGGACAGTTTTATTCTTTTGATGTTTATGTTTATCCTTATACCAGTACCACATTGTTTTGGTTACTATAGTGTAAATTTTCTTAAATAAAAAATGTCAAACGTATATAGAAGTAGAATAGTTTAATGAACACACCTGTCCATCACCCAGTTTCAGATATTACTGATTCACAGATAACCTTGTTTCATCTGCATCCTACCCACTCTCGTCTTCCCTCTCCCCATTGTACTGAAACAACCCCAGACATTGGTAAATATTTCAGGGGGTTACATAATCAGTATAAGAAAGATTTACATTTTAAATATGAATTTTAAAGAATGGTACGTTGCCATTCATTTGGAAAATTCACATACAAAGGATCCTTGTCTGTGTTAGGTAAATAAAATGTAGCTGTAGTTTTCTCTCAGTGGGATTTTTAAACTGGTGTTTGAATTTATTGTTTCAGAAAATTCAATTTGGAAGTTTTACTACGATCAAAATATAGTAATTGTTATGGTGGTAGATGAGGTTTTTATTAAGCCTCAGTGATGAAACTGGTGCGCCTTTCTAATTGTATGAAAATTGTGGTTGCCATTCTAAAATAGGGCTTTTTCTTTAATAGTGCCTGTTAAGAATGTGTTACATTCCCTGCTGGTTGCTAGTTGTAAAAGGTAGGGAGGTGGGGACTTCCCTGATGGCGCAGTCGTTGGGAATCTGCCTGCCAGTGTAGGGGACACGGGTTCAAGCCCTGGTCTGGGAAGTTCCCATATGCTGTGGAGCGACTGGGCCCGTGTGCCACAACTACTGAGCCTGTGTGCCATGACTACTGAGGCCTAGAGCTCGTGCTCCACAGCGGGAGAGGCCACTGCAATAAGAAGCCTGCGCACTGCAGTGAGGAGTAGCCCCCCCCACCCCCACCCCGCTCACCATAACTAGAGAAATCCCATATGCAGCAACGAGGGCCCAGTGCAGCCAAAAATAAATTTATTTTTTAAAATGGGAGGTGAATTGAGCACACAAAAAGGAGTTTTCTGTTCTCAAAGGAGCTTACGTTTTAATATAGCAAATAGGCATATGCACAGATAATACAGTGAGGAGATGAAGGGAGAATGTGAAGTTTAGGTTAAGTATGGGAGTGCTACCCTTGAGATTTCAAATTTGCCTCCTAAAGTTATTACATATGTCTTCCAGATCCCTTTGTAATTAAATCTGCCGTCAGGAGAGCAAGCCAGATTGGAAGGAATGGGAGTGTGCTGTATGTTTCTGTCTCTTGAGAAGCAAGGGTTGATGATGAAGAGTATCCAAGATCTTCAGTTGCTTAGCTAGTGCCTGCACACAGGTGCAGCCAGACCATTCTAATGATGATGTTGTTCAGCAAGTGAGAAGTACCCTCTCCTGAGAGTGGTTACCTGCATCAAAATTTTATTAATATTTGTTTGGTTATGCCAGGTGTTACAAAAGGAAATTAGGTGGGAAGAATCCTTTAACAGTGATTAAGGACCAGAGTTACTTTTACGGAATACAAAGACTATGAGTTCACTATCTGTGAGTGCCGGAAGTGCTCAGTCTAATCAATTAATTTAGAACATAACTTGTGTCCTTAAGGTGTTAATTGAGAATGTTGACTTAAATTGTTAATATTGCTTATATATATATCTTCAGGCCCAAAACTAAGTATAAACTTACCTCTTAGGCAGTTATGAAACCCTAAATACACTTATATCAAACAGTAACAAATATAAAAATTTTTGAAGTTCAAATTTGCAGTATTGATGTGAATGATAGTGTTTTGTTGATTCTAAACCAGTGCTTCTCATATTTTAATGTGCATGTGATTCACCTGTGGGTCTTGTTGAAATGAGGATTTTGATGTAGTAAGTCTTGGGTGGGACCTAAGATTTTGCATTTCTAACAACGTGATACTAATGCTGCTTATCTTGGAATTATTCTTTTGAGTAGCAGGATCTAAATCACTATTTTATTGTGAAAGTATTGCCTCCTATAATGGACTTCTTTTGAGTTCAGCATGCATATACTAGTAAGAACTCAATTTTTCTAATCTTTTTCAGTATGAACTAATGATTTTCACCTTTGTTTTATAGCACCTTCTCTTGGCTAAAATGTTTAATTTACATATTAAGTCTGCTTCTGCTCTTTTTCGTCAATGTGAAACAACTTAGTGGAGGTTTGTAAACAAAAGCTTTAGTTGATATTCTATGACAGTGAACTGTGATAAAGTGTCCATCCATATGATTCATGGAATGTTCATCTTAAATCTTTATTATCATATTAAAATTAAAACAAATTAAACAGATAAAAGTTACTGGGGAGAATTTTCAGTCTTCTGAAATTACCCACAACCCTGCGTTTCCCCCTCCTAACCCATCTCACCTGCCCCCTTTGAGGGTACTCGTTCTGGTTTGACAAAGCTGCCCTGAACTGATTTTATAGTTAAACACATTGGAATCCATAAAAATGTGTGAACTTAGATTATATATATTTGGAGGTCTACAAGATGACGCTTATACTTGCTTTTGTGTTCTTACCGCTTCAACTATGAGGTATTTAGAAAGTGGAGAATTAGGCTGAATTTTGTGGAAGGTAATAAGATACATTCTGTTTGCTTGCATTGTACAATGCAGTATGGTTTCACATGCCTTTTAAAGACGTCAAGACCCAGTTCATAAGGAAGTTTTAAGCTCGGAGGGCTTTTTTTTTTTTTTAAAGACATGATTGGGTACCTCTGAATTTATTAATGGGTTGTGGTGCTTAAGATAGAACTCCATTGAGGGAGTGGGGAGTGAGAACTGTTGGGTTCTGTGGTGCAAATGGTGAGAGCTAGTGAGGAGCAATGACTGCTGGGCTTTTCCCTCTTTGTCTTGTTTTTCCTGTTTGTATATGTAACTGTTGTCAAGGAGTGCTGGGTAAGAAGAGATGGAGGTTGGAGGAAAAGAGATGCCAAAAGGCATCTTATGGAGAAGGCAGGACTAGATTTCCCTGTTTCCTTTATTGCTACTGGCACTGCTGGGATTCTTTAGGAGTAAAGAATGGGATTCCTCCTTACGTTTTTCCTCTTGTTTGTTCTTATTGAGCCTGTTTCAGGGGAGGAGCGGAAACCAAAGTAAAGTGCAAAGAGTTAGATATCACCGTGTCTTCCCTCAGTACTTATAGATTACGAACAATTTTTTTGTTTTTTTTTTTTTTGGTCAAGTTGGGGGTGGGGAGAGAAGAAGGACTGGTGTGGTTTCTACTTCTGTAGGCCCTGGTATCCATTAGGAACAGAAGGAAATATGTGAGTGCTTCAGTTATTATTGTATCATAACAGGTCATCCCAAACTTAGTTCTTTAAAACAACAAAAATCATCGTCTCTCTTGGTTCTGAGGGTTGACTGAGCTCAGATTGGTCTTGCTTGGAGGTCTCCATGTGGTTGCAGGTAAATGATGACTGTGATGGAGTCATCTTAAAGGCTGTCTCACTTGCACATCACTCACTTCTGGTGGTTGATAGTCGCTGTTGGTTGGCACGTCAGCTGGAACACCTATCCTTGGCCTCTCTATGTGGCCTGGACATCCTCATTAGCTTGGCAGTGAATGTCTCAAGAGCCCGGAAGTACAAGGCCTGGGCTTAGAAACTGTAACACCATTTCTGCCATATTCTGTTGAGTAAACAGTCACACAGTCTCATATTAAAGGGGAGGGGCATAGACCCCCACCTCTCAGTGTCAGAGAAATTTTGAGCCAGGATGTAAGACCTCCTCAGAGGGTAAAAATAAAGAGACATTGGAGAAGAGGGGTTGGTAGGAGAGAATCCTAGGAAGCTTGGAGATTTTGAATTGTGGAATAATTTGGGAAAGGGTTGGATTTCCTATGTTCTTGTAGAACTTAAATCAGACAACTTTTTAGTGGAAAATGTCTGTCATTAATAAATAAAATTTGCCAGTTTGGAGTTGAGAGGAGATTTGCAAACAGGTTAATTTTTCTTTTACTTCTTTACAATGAACGTTTTTTTTGGTTATATTATGTGTATTTAAAAGGCTTTAGTGTATTGATCTCAAAGTGAAGTGTCTCATTTTTTATTTTTATGCATGATTTTTGATTATTCCAAAAAGCCAAGCACCAAAGTTGATCACATGCCTTTTACATACAATTAATAAAGAAATACCATGTTTTTAAAAGATTCCTTCACAGTAATGTCATTTTAGTTACATATTACATTGTGTTAATAGAAATTAAGATGTTATAAAAATATTATATGTTGATTCTTATTTTCATAACTTATAAAAATGGGTAAAATGACTTATATTAGGTATATGTCATTTTAACCTTAACTGTTTTCAGTAAACTGATAAATCCATTCTGTAACTTCTCATCCGTTTTTATAGTATCCCTAGAAATTTAAATTCTCTTCTTTGAGGTGTAATTGACATAAAATACACAAAGTTAAAGTGTGGAGTTAATAAACTTTGATAAATTATACAGTTGTGCTTCTTTCACCACAATCATGATACTGAATATTTCCATTAACCCAAAAAGTTCCCTCATGACCCTTTGTAGGCAGTCCTTTCTGGCCAAAAATCACTGTAGCTTTTGTGTTTTGTGTGTGAGGGGGGTCACTGTAGTTTTCACTTTTCTAAAAATTCCTATAACTAGAATCATAGAGAATGTAGCCTTTATTGGCTGGCTGGGTGTCACGTGAAATAATCTCTTGAGATTCATCCATGTTGGTGTGTGTAACATTCTTTACTTTTATCATTGAGTAGTATCCTTTTGTGTGGGTAGATGACAATTTGTTTATGAATTATCTGGTAGTTGGATATTTAGGGTTTTTTTCCCAGCTTCTTGTGATTATGAATAAAGCTGCTGTGAACATTTGAGTACAAGTCTTTGTGTGGACATATGTTTTCGTTTCTCTTAGGTAAATACCTGGGAGTGGGATTGCTGGGTCATATGGTAAGTGTGTATGTTTAACTTGAAGAAACTGCCAAACTGTCTTTTCCAAAGTGGCTGTGCCAGTTTTGCATTCTCTCTTGAGGTGTGTTCCAGTTGCTCCACATCCTCTCTCAACACTTAATATTATCAGCCCTTCATTTTAGTCATTCTGGTGGCTGTGTAGTGGCATCTTATTGTGATTTTGTTTACATTTCCTTATTAGCTAGTGTTACTGACCATCTTGTCATGTGTTTATTTCCCATCATTATATCTCATTTGGTTAAGTGTTGAAATCATTTGCCCATTTAAAAATTGTGTTCTTTAATGTTGGGTCATAGGAATTTTTTTATATATTATAGACAAATCTTTCATCAGATATATGTATTGCAAACGTTTTTTTTCTCAGTTTGAGGTTTGCCTTCTCCTTTAAACAGTGTTCAGTTTTGTTAATTAAACTTTTAAGATTATTATAGATTCACACGCAGTTGTAAGAATTAATACAGAGGGATTCCTGTGTCTTTTATTTGGTTTCCTCTAATGATAACATCTTGTAAAACTGTACAGTATCACAACTTGGATATTGACACTGATATAGTTCACTGATCATATTCAGATTTTCCCAGTTTCACTTGCACTAGCACACGTGTATGTTTGTGTTTAGTGTTATACAGTATTATCACATGTGCAGATTTGTATATTCACTACCACAGTCAAAATACAGACCATCATTGCAAGGATCTCTCATGTTGTTCATTTGTAACCATAATCATCTCCTTTCTGTGCACCTCCTCTCACTAAACCCTAGTAACCATGAATCTTTTCTGTACTTATATGAATTTTTGAAAATAAAAAATTTTATAAGTGGAATCATATATGTATATAACCTCTGGGAATTGGCTTCTTTCCAGTCAGTCTGATTTTCTTGTGATCCATCCAAGTTGTTGCATGTATCAATAGTTCATTCCATTTTATTGCTGAATAGTATTCCATGGAATGGGGATGAACCACAGTTTATTTAACCATTCACCCATTGTGAAGGACATGTGGGTTGTTTCCAGTTTTTGGCTGTTGCAAATGAAGCTGCTACAAGCATTTGTCTACAAGTTTCTGCATGAGATAAATTTTTTGTTACCCTGGGATAAATGTGCATGAGTGCAATTGCTGGGTCATATGGTAAGTACATTTTTAGTTTTCCAGGAAAATGATAGACTGTTTTCCAGAGTGGCTGTACCAGCTTACATTTTCACTAGCAATGTGTGCGTGATCCAGGTCCTCTTCATCTTCAGCAAACACTGGTTATTACCACTGTTGTTTGGGGAGAGGACATTCTGATGGTGTAGTGATATCCCATTGTGATTTTAATTTGCATTTTCCAAATGGCTATTGATGTGGAACATCCTTTATTTGCCATCTGTAAATACTCTTTAGTGAAATGTCTTTTCATGCCTTTTGTCCATTTTCTAATTGGATTGTTTGGGTTTTTTACTGATGTGTTTTGAGAGTTCTTTACATAGTCTAGATACTAGGTTTTTTTTCAGATATGTAGTTTGCAGATATTTTCTTCCACTTTGTGGCTTGTTTTTTTTTTTAAATTCCCTTCATATGGTCTTTTGCACAGCAAATATTCTAAATTTTGATGAAGTCTAGTTTTTTTGGGGGGGTGGGTTGTACTTTTAATTTCAAATCATAACTCCTTGCTTAGTGCAAAGAACTAATAAGTGGGTTCAACAAGGTTGCAGTATACCAGATCAACATAAAAAAATTCAGTCACATTTTGTATATTAGAAATGAGTATGTAGAAACAGAAATTAAAAATACCACTTCAGATTACTTTAAAAATTAAATACGAATTTTGTGAAAATCGCAAAACACTGATGAAAGAAATCAAAGAAGATCTAAATAAATGGAGAAATATGGTGTTCATGGATTGGAAAACTCAACATAATAAAGATGTTGGTTTTCTTTAAATTCACATACAGTTAATGCAGTTACTATTAAAATTACAGCAAGATGGACTTCCCTGGTTGCGCAGTGGTTAAGACTCCACCTGCCAATGCAGGGGACATGGGTTCGAGCCCTGGTCCGGGAAGTTGCCACATGCCGCGGAGCAGCTAAGCCTGTGTGCCACAGCTGCTGAGCCCGTGTGCTGCAACTACTGAAGCCCACGCACCTAGAGCCCGTGCTCTGCAGCAAGAGAAGCCACGGCAATGAGAAGCCCATGGACCACAATGAAGAGTGGCCCCCACTCACCACAACTAGAGAAAGCCCGTGCACAGCAACAAAGACCCAACACAGCCAAAAATTAAAAAAATAATAATATTAAAAAAATTACAGCAAGATTCTTTTTGTAAATTCACACAAGAATATTCCAAATTTTATTTGAAAAGTTTGAAGGAATTAATAATAGATAAAACAATTCTGAAAAAGAAGAATAAAAGCAATCACTCTGATTTCAAGACTTTTTGTGTAGCTACCTTAATCATGACAGTTTATTAGTGTCAGAGGGAAAGACATAAATCAATAGAGCAGAATAGAGGACTTAGAAATAGCCCCATACAAGTATAGCCAAGTGGATTTTGACAAAGGTGCAAAAGCAATTTTATGTATATAGGATGGATAGTTGAAATGTTGCTGGAGCAGTTGGATAACCATAGGCAAAAGATCAAAATACAAAACATTAAAATACCCAACTTTTGGAATATAACATAGTTAAAAATCTTCAGGACCTATGAGTTGGTGCAGAGTTCTTTTTCATGACACCAAAAGCATAAAGAAAAAACTTGATAAATGGTACCTCATGAAAATTCAAAATTTTTGCTCTGGTTAAAAAACCCTGTTAAGTGGATGAAAAGACAAGCTACAAATTGGAAGAAAGTATATGTAAACCACATATCTGACTGATGACTCATAAAGGGCATATAAAGAGTTCTCAAAACTCAACATTAAAAGAAAATCAATCCAATTAGAAAAGGGTAAAAGATATGAAGACACATTTCACGGGATGTATATGTATGGCAAAGTAGACCAAAAAATGTTTAACTTCACTAGCCTTTAAGGAAATGCAAAGCAAGACCTTGATAGCACCACACATCTATAAGAACAGCTTAAAGGAAAAGTAGCCATAATGCTAAGTACCGGCTGGATGTGGAAAAATACTAAATACTGGATGTGGAAAAAATACACATCTCCATTCATTGTTGTTGTGAATATTAAATGGTGAAGCCACTTTAGAAAGTAGTTTGGCTGTTTCTTAAAAAAACTACATATGCAATATTTTTAATAGCTTCATTTAAAAAAAATTAATTTTTATTTCTGGCTGCATTGGGTCTTTGTTGCTGTGCATGGGCTTTCTCAAGTTGCGGCAAGCAGGGGCTACTGTTTGTTGCGGTGCATCGGCTTCTCACTGCGGTGGCTTCTCTTGCTGCGGAGCCACGGGCTCTAGGCGTGTGGGCTTCAGTAGTTGTGATGTGCGGGCTCTAGAGCACAGGCTCAGTAGTTGTGGCACACGGGCTTAGTTGCTCCGTGGCATGTGGGATCTTTTCGGAGCAGGGATCAAACCCATGTCCCCTGCATTGGCAGGCAGATTTTTAACAACTGCGCCACCAGGGAAGTCCCAATAGCTTCACTGTTTAAAGGCCATTAAGTTATAACATTTTTTCTGTCCTGATGATGGAGGAATGTGGCCTGTGAAAACACTGAGTTGAATACCATAGAAAATTGCCTTTTATTTCTGGAAGTCTGCAGTAAGTTTAGAATAAAGGATTGGGGCTGGAAGGGCAAATATTAGTAAGAATACTGTAGCTTTGATAAAGGAAAAATGATCTGCAGAAAGATGTACCTACATAAAAATACTCTTACACATTCCTTAAAGGTTTTAAAGCTTTCATTATCAGCATGACTGGATTGTAGATTTGACTCTTGGTTTACTGAAATCTTTAAGCTGTAGTATGTAATGGGTAGGTAGAAAAGTAGGGCTGAAATGTAGGTAGAGTATAAAAGTCTCAAGTTAAATAACTGATGTTATGTGTCACTTTCATGAACTTTTGTAATATGGTTGACATTTTAGGACATTCTCTTGAATCAGGGGTAGGAAGTTCAGTACACATTGAAAGAACACTTTAGAAACCATGGTAGGTAAGACTGTTAAGCATGTTGTTATATCATTGATATATTTTGTAGCTGTGTCAAATAATTTTCAGAAACTTGATTACTGTATTTCCCATTTTCTAGGAAGTCAGTACAATCTTGGTGTCAGATTTGGGCTTGAGTTCCTGTTATGTAACTTTCTAGCTGGATGCCTTTTACAAAGTATCATCATCTTTAAGCTTAATTTAATAGAGTTGTTTTGAGGATTAAATGACATACAGTATGTCTAATAATTGGTCAGCACAATTTCTGATAAACAGTAGGCACTCAGAAGCTGTTAATTTCTATTACTAGCCAGAAGAGCTTTTCAAACTCAGCAGCATACAGATGTAGTCCAATGTTTTGTTATTCTGGAGATGTTTGTTAATGAATACTGTGGCAGTATAGCAAATCACAGACTATTTTTATGAGGTGAATAGAGTCAGATGAGGACTGGCAAGTTTTTGGAGGTGAGGTGCCAAGCATCGATCATTAACTACCTTCCCTTGTCACCCTGTCTCGGAATCTGCTGTAGTGTGGAATATTGGCAGAGCTGCCTTTGGAGATGGTACTGGTTGATCTCATGCTGCTGGGCCGGATGGTTGATGCTGGGCCAGACTAAGGTTTCTGTTACCTGATGAGACCTGAGAATTATCCTTGATTCTTCCCTCCCCCTTTCTATATACAACCAGTTGGTCATTTGTGTTGCTGATTGATCTCCTTAGTATTTATCTGACTCATATATCTTCATCTTGCCTGCCACTGCTGCAAGTCAGATGTGTGTTTGTCATCCCAATTAGCTAGAAAAGCTTCCTACCTTTTCCTGCTGCTTGACTAGTTGGGATTCTGCCCTATCATTTATACCAGAGGTAGCTTTCTGAAATGCAAATTTGATTATGCCAGCAGGGTTACTGTCTTTGACTTCGGAATCAGAACTTCCTGGGTTCAAATCCCATCTCTGCCTTGTGTGATCCTGGACAAGTTCTCTGTGCCTCAGTTTCTTCATTTATAAAGAAAGAAAAACCATTCAAATCTGACCTGGAAAGATTGCTAAAAATACGCTGCCTAGCTCCGACCCCCAGTGTCTGGTTCCCTAGATCTTGAGTGGGCTCAAGAAATCAGTAACCTACAAAAAGCTTCTCAGTTGATTCAGATACCTTTTAATGAGTCCTCCTGAGGCACCATACATGTATTACCTTTAGGTTTTTGTGCTCATTGTGTCTGATATATGCACTCTCTTTGCCTGGTTAACTCCTTTTTCTCCTTCAGTAACTTGGGTCTAGGTTTCTCCTCTGCTAGGAAGTGTCTGACTTTCTCATTCTGGATTTGGTGCTTTGGGAAGTTACCACCAGTACAGTGGTTCAGTGTTCTATGATCCCCCTTAAATACACTGTCTAAAATGTAGGACAAAAGGGAACACATTTCAATTTTGGTCACCTGTAAAAGCATTAAATTCCTTTAATTCATGGCATTTAGCATTTTGCAATTTCTGGTTTTTTACTCGTTTGCTCTCTCTCTCTCTCTCTCTGTCTCTTCTGTGAAGCTCCTTGAGGATAAATTCTGTGTCCTCCGTGTCTTGTTACATAATCTTTATGTTTATCATATTAGGAATTATCTTTATTGAAGTGAAGCATCTTCACAACAAGGCATCCACCAGTGGAGGCTCTGTTGCGTGAGGTCTTTGTTTTCTGATTGTATCATTTATTTGAATTCATACACCTTTTCTACTTGTACATCTCAGACTGACCTCCTTTGTTTTCTGTAGGTTTTAACTGGAACTTAGTTTGGTTTATTCCTCCAAGTAATATTGGTAGATGGAGGACATTGTGGGATGGAACCAGAAATGAAACCAGGAATGTAAAAGATTGTGACCAGGTTTGGTTCTGGATTTTGGGGTATTTTATTTACTGAATCATTCCTAATTTATTTAGATTTGGATGTGTGGTGATGTTTTGCTGAAAGCATTCAAACTTTGTGCATCTTGTTTTCCCTTTGGTAAAATGAGAGACTAGATGAAAGTCCCTTTCAGCTCTAAAATTTTTGCTATTCCAAGTAAAAATGCAAAGGTTTCCAAAGATTTAGGTGTTATTGATAATCAAATAATAAGAATCTTTTTCTCTTTTAACTTTTCTTCATTTTATAAATAATTCCATTCAGACACTCAACAAAAAAAACTTTGGTATCAACAAAAGTGAATTTCCTTTTCTTTTCCTTTCTTTCTTCTTTTTTAGGGTTACTTGAATACAAGCATGAATTTCCTTTTCTTGATTACGTAGATTTTCTTCCTGGAGCTGTTCATTATAACTCTTTCTGGGTTTGAGTGTAACTCAAACTTTATTGAAGCAGATACAGAGAGGCTTATGAGTAGTTATAACTCAAGTGTTGTCATGAAAGAACTTGCCAAGTGATTTTTCTCAGTGGGCTGCTAATGCATGAAAAAGGCTAAAGTGAAAAAAAAAATTCTCTGTAAGTGAATGTGACAGATTATTTTGCTCTGCAGTAACATTTAGGTCTTCTGTGTTTTCATTTAAGTGCCAAGGATGACATTGATCTCGATGCCTTGGCTGCAGAAATAGAAGGAGCTGGTGCTGCTAAGGAACAGGAACCTCAAAAGGCAAAGGGGAAAAAGAAAAAGGAGAAAAAAAAGCAAGATTTTGAGTAAGTATATTTTAAATATATTTGATTTTTATTAGCTTTCGTACTAGATTTACTTATTAAACTAATTCAGTACCTCAAAATATATTTTAATCCATTTCTAGTGAAGATGATATCCTGAAAGAACTGGAAGAATTGTCTTGGGAAGCTCAAGGCATCAAAGCTGACAGAGAAACTGCTACAGCAAAGGTGAAATACAGATTGTTGTTACCTGTTTATGCTTCTTCGTAGCTCCAGTTTTAGGGACTGCTTTTGGAAACCTTTGAGCAACATATATGTGTTAGTTAAAAGTTTCCATAAAATTTGATGCCAAAGGGGGAAAACAGTTTTTAGGGAATCAATAATGCATTTTAAAACCTTTCACAAATATAAAGATGCTTTATTTGGGAATCTAAAGGTATTTTGTGATATGTTGTCTATTTATAAAATTGGTACATTTGGAAATATAACATTTCCCAACTCTACCCGCAGTTTTCTATATTATTGATACTTCTTTCCATCATTTGAAACTGGATAAGCCTCAGAGTAATGAGAGAGGGATGGATATTTTTTCTTTCAATTTTCCCCTTAGGCTTTTTATGCCATTTGAAGAAGGTAATAAATGTGGACTGGTGATTAGTGTTTGCTTCAGAGTGCCTGGATTCTGAAATTTACAGTGATTATGAGATGTACCTGAGGCCTAGGCTAGCTTCTGGTACTTGCTTGAGTTTTATATTCTTGTAAAAACAACTTTATTTTAAAATTATTTCGATAATTTTTCCATGTGTACTTAACGAAGTACATGACTTTGAGGAGTTTCAATTAATAAAAAAAATAAAGTATAACTCTATTAATATTTCTAACAATGGAAACTTTTTAGCCAACAGAAAATAATGAAGATGAATTCACCTCAAAACAAGATAAAAAAAAGAAAGGACAGAAAGGCAAAAAACAAAGTTTTGAAGATAATGATAGTGAAGAATTGGAAGATAAAGATTCAAAATCAAAAAAGACTGCAAAACCCAAAATGGAAATGTACTCTGGGAGTGATGATGATGATGATTTTAGTAAACTCTCCAAAAAAGCTAAAGGGAAAGCTCAAAAATCGAATAAGAAGCAGGATGGGTCAGAAGAGGATGAGGATAACAGTAAAAGAATTAAAGATTGTATGAGAGTACATTCTTCTGGTGAAAGTGGTGATGAATCAGATGAAGTTTTGCAGTCCAGGAAAGGACAGAAAAAGAATCAGAAAAATAAGCCAGGTCCTAATGTAGAGAGTGGGAATGAAGATGACGACTCCTCCTTCAAAATTAAGACAATGGCTCAAAAGAAGGCAGAAAAGAAAGAGCGTGAGAGAAAAAAGCGGGATGAAGAAAAGGCAAAACTGCGGAAGCTGAAAGAAAAAGAAGAGCTAGAATCTGGTAAAAAGGATCAGAGTAAACCAAAAGAATCTCAAAGGAAATCTGAAGAGGAAGCTGTAAAATCCAAAGTGACTCTTGATTCTGGAGCACCTCCTGCCTCTGAAGAGAAAGGAGAGGCTCCCACGGCTGCAGAAGGTTGGTAATAATATCGAGGAAAGGGCAAAAGGCTTGGATTCATAATCAGCCTAAGTTTTGATTATTATGCCCCAAAGTCATTTTGTTGTTTGTCCTTGCTTATAAAGGTACTAAATTGTAAGAAACTTAAAATTAGGTCTAAGTACTCCTTTAATTGATTTTCACTGTTAAACATTTATGTATGTAGTATAAAATATCTTTCAAATGATTTGTGCACACACTAGGATTTTTACGGAATTTCACCGTGGAAAACAGTTTTTTGCTGCTCATGAAGGCTGGAAGTTGCCTAATGAAAAATTTACTCTTCCTTTTGATGCCTCAGTGTGAGATAATATCTGAATTCTTTCCTGTTTTTAAAAACCTAATTTGGTCTATGAAATGGAAAAGTAACATGCTGAAATTAGTTAACATCTTTTAAGCAATACTGAGGCACTTTTTTGTACCAGAACCAATTAGCAAAAAAGAAGCTTTCTAGTTAAATTTCCCCCTTATTCAGAATGGAAACAAAGATCAAATGACTTATATAATTTTTCTTTAGACTAGAAAACTTTTAATGGGAAAATTGACATAGCTTTTTAACCACTCAAATTTTTACTGTCTGGACATATTTGAGGAGAACCATCAAGAAAGTAGCTTCATAATCTTTAATTCTTTAGTATAATGCTATAGAGTTCTTGGAATATATTTATATTTTTGTATTTTATTCTTCTAATGTCTGTCCCCTTAAGGTAGGCATCATTCTTATCATCCCCATCTTACAGAAGCAAAACTAGCTACAGAATTTATGAATTCAGACACCATGGATTTAGAAGATACGTTAGGTACTGTATATCTTCTCCCTGATGACAGGATCCTCACATCTTCTTGAATCCCTCAGGACAACTCAGAGTAGCACCAGCATTGTAGGCTTCTAAGGAGGCCAGCTGGGTTGTTCGGAGCTCTTCTGGTTACTCAAGTGCTCAGGGGGCCTAGATATCCAAAGCCCTTAGCCTGCTGCTGGCATCAGCCCTGGCCCATTATGGTTCCTGCACTCTGGGGTTTGCTTACCATTGCCGTAGGAAACAACTTCTAAAAATATTCTTTGCCTCTCTTCTTTTTTGGTAGATGACAATGAAGGAGACAAAAAGAAAAAAGATAAGAAGAAAAAGAAAGGAGAAAAGGAAGAAAAAGAAAAAGAGAAGAAAAAAGGACCTAGCAAAGCCACAGTTAAGGCTATGCAGGAAGCTCTGGCTAAGCTTAAAGAAGAAGAGGAAAGACAGAAGAGAGAAGAGGAAGAACGGATAAAACGCCTTGAAGAATTGGAAGCCAAGCGTAAAGAAGAGGTATGTCATTGTGAAGCTGCTGACTTTGACTTGGTGTTTTACTTAAATCCGCTTCTCGTAAAATATCTCTAGCTTTCTAATTCTAAAAATTTCTTAGTTGTATGGTATTTCAGTTACATTATTGTTCAGATATAAATAATAAGATGAAGGGGTAGAGAAAATCCTACCTTATTTCCTCAGGTACAGACAGGAGTTGCTTGTGCATCATTGCCAACACATAGTCGACTCTCATGTGATACTAATTAATACTCATTATGTACAACATTTAAAGTACTTTCATTTGGAAGCTCCTAATGTAATACTTTGCATGTATCTCAAGAGCTTTGTTAGAAATTTGGGTTGTTTATGTTTAAATTTTGTAATTCATTAAGCTAATACAATTTTTGTCTGATGCATATTCTTTTATAGGAAAGATTGGAACAAGAAAAAAGAGAAAGGAAAAAGCAAAAAGAAAAGGAAAGAAAAGAACGCTTGAAAAAAGAAGGGAAACTTTTAACTAAATCCCAGAGAGAAGCCAGAGCCAGAGCCGAAGCTACCCTTAAACTTCTACAAGCTCAGGGTAGGTGGTGTTCTTAATTAACTGAATGCTCTAGAAACTTCTCTCATGCAGTTATATCTCTATAATGGTCAAAAGGAGAATTGAATCAGAAGGAGAATTCTATGAAAATGCTGTGAAAAAGTCCAATAATAATATAAGGAATAGGTGAGATAATTTCATTATTTAGGGAGATGACATCTATACTGTGGTAAAAATTTGTGTGTAAATGATAGTATGTCTGTAAATGAAAATACAAAATAGTAAAATGAGTCCCCGTGTAGACATCACTCAGTTTCAACAATTATCACCATTTACCATTCTTGTTTTGTCCCCCCTCCACCCACTTTTTTCCCCTGGAGTATTTGAAAGTGAATTCCAGATGCCATTATGGGTTTACTCACATTTTACTTTAGTGTGTATACCTAACAGATAAGGACATTTTACTTTTTAATATAAGTGTAGTATGTATTATTATATTAAACAAAGTTCCTTGATATCTTGATGTTGTCCATGTCTAGTTTTTTCCACTTATCTCCAAAATGTCTTTTATAATTGATTTGTTCAAATCAGGATCCAGATTAAATTCATGTGTTGTATTTGGTTGATAATGTCTGTCTCTCATTGATACCAGTACCACCCCTATTTTTGGCATGGATTTATTTGTTGAAGATACTGGATGTTTTCCTAGAATTTCTCCTATCCTGGATTTGTCTATTTGCATTCTCCTGGTGTTGGCTAACTTATTTCTCTATACCTCGTAATTTTTTAGATCTAGCAGTTTGGCTACTTCTTAATGGTGCTTTACCACCTAAAGTGCCTCATGTGAGGAGGCACGTGATCTGCTTGCCTTCTGGTGATGTCAAGATTGATCAGTGAGTTTAGCTATTGGCAGCCTTGTCCATTAGAAAAGTTCTTCATTGACTTTTCATCTAATAATTTTAATTCCAAGTGGTGATCATTGCCTATATCCAGTACTTTGTTAGGAATTAAAGAATTGTGATAGTCTGTCATTCTTTCTGCATTTATTAGCTAGAATCTTTCTCTAAAGAAAAGCTTTCCCTGAAATACAGTTCATGCAGGAAAACCAGGGTATATGCTTAATTCTTTCCCTTTCTTTACTAATTTGTAAAATAATAAGTTGTTGTCCCCTTAACCTCCAAAGGTGACCAGTGGAGGTTTAGTATTAAATTTAGAATTTAATTTTGCTTTGGATGTATATCATTTTATCTTAATGGAGTTTTATATAATTGATATGTTTTCATCTCCTAAAGTCATTTATGGTTTTGTTTTGTTTTGGTTTGGTTTGTTTTGCGGTACACGGGCCTCTCACTGCCGCGGTCTCTCCCGCCGCAGAGCACAGGCTCCGGACGCGCAGGCCCAGCGGCCATAGCTCACGGGCCCAGCCGCTCCACGGCACGCGGGATCCTCCCAGACCGGGGCATGAACCCACGTACCCTGCATCAGCAGGCGGACTCCCAACCACTGCGCCACCAGGGAAGCCCCATTTATGTTTTTGATACTCAAATTATACCATCTTTGGCTAGCAGGAAGTCATTCAGGTTGGTCCCTGTGACTTTTTCACTTGACTACTGTATTCTTGGACCTCTTCCTTGCTTTCTAACACCACGAGATATCCCAGGCTCATCTTGCACATTTTCTCCTCTAGACCTTGAAATCAACTGTTTACGCAGGGAACCTTGGTTCCTTTTAGTTTAGAGACCATAATCTGAGCATTTAATCATTTATGTTTTTGACAGGTAAGATGATTTAAAATAGTGTCTTTGCTCCTTTGAGAAGAATATTTTGGGACCTCTCTTAATGTCCTGTCCTTACGTTCCACAGATTTTTATATTATAGTAATTTTGGTGCTTATGCTATAATTAAAGTAAGAGCTACCATGTATTATGTATTTAGTATATACCTGATGTTACCTTTGACATTATTTCCTCATAAATATCTTCATTCCCATCATATAGATGAAAAAATGGAGACTCAGAAAACTTTAACAGCTTGTCCAAGGACCTAGAACTGAGATTTAATTGATCTGTGTGACCAGCTCTTTGTTATGCATTATATGGTCAGCTGGGAGCAGTAAATGTAGAGAAACACAGTACTTAGATTTCAGAAAGTCTTATTCTCAGTTGGGGATATAGCTTTTTAAAAAACAAAAGTAAAGAACAAATTCGAGTACAACTAGCACCCAAATATCAGATTTGACTTGTGGCTATCTGACAGGCTAGAAGCACTCATGGAGAAATTGGGATAGGACCACGTAGGGAGTAATTTGCCAATCTCAGAAATGCTGTTTTATGGAGTAGCTTGACTTGTATTTACAAGTTTAGATGAAAATTATTTAAAATTGTGAACTTGGCATCAATCTTTAGGACAGGCTTGGAAGAGATGGTCTCTCAAGTAGCATCTCTGGCCCTAGTCTCTTTTCTTATTCTTCATAGTATTGCTCAGTTTTTGCCCTCTTATGGGTTCCCTATTGTCTGTTAATAAAAGTGTCCAAACTTCTTAACCTGACATTAACGGCCCTCCACAAGTGCATTCATTGAAAAGATACTACATGCTACGTCTCACCATATCTTTAAAAGCTGCCTTGTTAGGTAAATATTATTTACCACTTTCATTACCTAGAATAATATAAAACTTATTAATTGAGCTCAAAATGTGTTCTTAGTGTATCTGCAGATATTTTCGGATAATTATGCTGAATTGTGTAGCAGGTTACCTTTTTAGTCTGTTCCATAGCCTTTAGCCTGTAACTACTAAGCATATAGCAAGTACACATTCCCCTAAAAGACACAAACAACCAACATGCAAAGAAATACATAACCTGGGTAGTCCTATACCTGTTTAAAAAATATACTCCTATATCTACTTACATTTTATCTAAGTTAAAAAAAAATTTCCAACAAAGAAAACTCCAGGCCTCTATGATTTCACTTGGGAATTCTAACAAATATTTAGGGAAGAAATATTGCTAGTTATGAACATTATCTTCCAGAACTACCCAACTCATTTTATGAGGACAGCATGCCCTTATATCATAGTGAGACAAAGACATTACGAGAAAGGAAAACTGCAGACCAATATCCCTCATGAACAAAGATGCAGAATTTTTCCACAAAATATTAGCAGTTTGATTCCAGCAGTACAGTTGACCCTTGTACAATCTAGGGGTTAGGGGCAACTCTCCATGCAGGCACAAACCTGTGTATAATTTTCTAGTCGGCCCTCTGTATCCACGGTTCCACGTCCACATATTGAACCAGCAGTGGATCTTCTAGTACTATAATATAATACATATTTAGTGAAAAAAATCTGAGTATAAATATCTGTGTAGTTCAGACCTGTTATTCAAGGGTCAACTATATAAATATTTATGTTTATGTGCGTATATTTATATTTAGGGTTAATCTATCATGACCAAGTGGGTTTTATCCTGGGAATGCAGGGTTGGTTCAGTATTTAAAAATAAATAAATAGTTCACCATATTAATAGACTAAAGAAGAAAATCTACATGATCATCTCAATAGATGGAGAAGAATCATTTGACAAAATTCACCATTCACGTATAATAAAAATTCACAAACTGAGAATAGAAGGGAACTTCCTTCCCTGATATAAGACATTTACAAAAAACATACAACAATTTTCAGTTCCTGGTGAATGACTGAATACTAACAAACACTAATATTGTGATTTAGGCAAGGATATCCACTCTCATCACAATCATTGCCATTGCACTGGAATGTCCTAACTCAGGCAATTAGGCAGAAAGAGAAATAAAGGTATGCAGACTGGAAGGAAGAAGTAAACCTGTCTATTCACAGATGACAGTTGTCTACATAGAAAATCCCATGGAATCTACCCCCCACAAAATCCTACAGCTAATAAGTGAGGTTAACAATATTATAGATAAGACCAGTATGCAAATATCAACTGTATTTCTATATGCTTGCAATTAACAGTAAAAATTAAAAATGGTACCATTTACAGTACCCCCCCCATAAAAGTAATTGAAACACTTAGTATTTGTGGAATCTATATGCTGAAAACTATAAAACACTGACGAAAATAATCGAAGACCTGTGTAAATGGAGAGATGTTGCATTCATGGATTGGAAGATTTGATGTTGTTAAGATATCAGTTCTCCTAAACTGATTTGTAGATTCAGTGCAATCTCAATCAGAATTGCAGCAGAATATTTTGTGGATATCTATAAGCTATTTCTAAAATGTGTATGAAAAGATAAAGGAGTTAGAATGGCCAAAGTATTTTTGAAAAAGAACAAACCTTGGAGGACTCACTATCTGATTTCAAGACTTAACTGTAAAAACAGTAATCAGTATAGTGTGATACTGGCAAAAGGATAGACAAATAGATCAATAGAACAGATAGAGTCTACGTATGGTCAGGGTTTTTTTTTTCTGTCATAGGAAAAGACAATTCAGTAGATAAAATATGATGTTTGCAACAAGTGATAGTGGAACAGTTAGACATTGTGTAAAAAAAAAAACCTCAAAACAAAAAAACTTAGTCCTAAATCTCAATCGTTATATAAAATTTAACTCAAAATGGATTGTAGATCTACATATAAAATATACAACTTAAAAACTTTTAGGGCTTCCCTGGTGGCGCAGTGGTTGAGAGTCCGCCTGCCGATGCAGGGGACACGGGTTCGTGCCCCGGTCCGGGAAGATCCCACGTGCCACGAAGCAGCTGGGCCCGTGAGCCGTGGCCGCTAAGCCTGTGCGTCCGGAGCCTGTGCTCCACAACGGGAGAGGCCACAACAGTGAGAGGCCCGCGTACCACAAAAAAAAAAAAAATTTTTAGAGGAAAATATAGGGGAAAATCTTTGTGAGTTTGTGTTAGGCAGGGAGTGCTTAGTTACAACTTCAAAAGCATAATCCATAAAAGGAAAAAATTATAAAATTGAAGTCCAGTTAAAAACTTTTGCTGTGCAAAAGACACCATTGAGAGAATTCAAAGAAAGTACCTGAAAGTCATACGTGATAACTGTGTGTGTGTGTGTGCATAAAAATATATATAAAGATAACTCAAAACTCAACAATGAGAAAAACAATCCTATTTAAAAATGGGCAAAAGTTTGAAGAGACACTTCACCAAGAAACTATTCAGTATAAGCACATGGAAAGACTGCTCGACATCATTAGGAAATTCAAATTAAGACCACTGTGAGATATCACTACACATTTATTAGAATATGTAAATTTAAAAGAACCCAACATCTGTCTTTACCAAATGCTGGTAAGAGCAGTTGGAACTCTCATATATTACTGGTGGGAATGCAGAATTGTAAAGCCACTTTAGAAAACAGTTGGCAGTTTCTTACAAATTTAAATACAGTTGACCCTTGAACAACACGGGTTTGAACTGTGTGGGTTTACTTAATAGGTGGATTTTTTTCCAATAATACTACAGTAACTGCACAATTTGTGATTGGTTGAATCTGAGGATGCGGAACCATGAATATGGAGGAAACATGGATACGGAGGGCTGACTATAAGGTATATGCAGATTTTCAGCTGCGCGGAGAGTTGGCAGCCCTGATGCCCATGTTGTTCAAGAGTCAACTGTACATATTTATCTTAATGTCCCATCATTCCCACTCCACAGTATTTACCCCAGAGAAATGTTCACAGAAAAATCTGCATGCAAATGTTCCTAACAGCTTTATTCATAATTGTCAAAAACTAGAACTCAAATGTCCTTCAGCTGTCTGTCGAATAAGGGAACTGTGGTACATCCATACAATGGAATGCTGTTCGGCAATAAAAAGAAATGAAGTACTGGTACATATAGTAACGAGGATGACTCAAATCCATTATGATGATAGCCAGACTGTAAAGTGTTATTTCTGTGACTTTCTGGAAAGAGCACATATTTTGGGTTGGAGAACAGATCAGTAGCTGCCAGGGGCATAAGGATGTGAATAGGGTTTAACTTCCCAGAGCAGCACAGGGTGATGGAACTGTTCTGCATCTTCATTATGTTGGTGGTTGCATAACTACATGCATTTGTCAAAAGCCATAGAACTGGACACCAAAAAAATGGAATTTAAACGTATATAAATTTTAAAATACTTTACATTACAAAAGAGGGTTTTCCATGAATGTTCCTTTATATTTTAGGGTATGCATCTCTGAGGTGAATAAAATGTTATCTTCTTAAGTAGTATTTCTTAGGTGACAAGCAAGTAGTATAAACCCTGAAATTTTCCATTTTTATCCCTCAGGTGTTGAAGTGCCATCAAAAGACTCTTTGCCAAAGAAAAGGCCAATTTATGAAGATAAAAAGAAGAAAAAAACACCACAGCAGCTGGAAAATAAAGGTTTGCATACAAAATAGCCTGTGATTTAGAAACAGTTTTGTTTGCCTTTTCGTAAGCACACATTGATAAGTCCAGTGGTTATTGGAGGTGTGTATATTAAAGAAATAGTCTCCCGATGATGAAAGCTGTATGAACATTCCTGGGGATAGAGACCAGTCTTGCTCTCTCCATTGCCATGGTTCCTAAGTCCTCATATGGATCCTGATTTTATTAATAAATGGTTTTTCAGAAAGTCATTTGTAAGATAGTTGCTTAGGCTTTAGAATACATTTTTTCTCAGAAGTCTTAAAAAGAAATCAGCAAATCAGAATTGCATACTGAAACTTACTTCCTGTACCTTGTTTCTTGTTATTATCATTCTCAACGTATTCAAATGACAGGTTAATGGAAAAGTACTTTTGTTTGAAGAATGTGGATCCTATGCTATGAATAACTGTTCTTAACTCTGAAAAGCACAACTATCATTCTTATGTTTTCTGTTCCCTTCTCAACCTTCTGTAATTTTACATTCTATTCTTGAGCAGAAAGAAAAACTAGTTTCCTCTTTAAAAAAACAACAACGCATAGCTGATATTTAAATGTTTTCTAAACTTGCTAAAGAATTTAGGTTGTACTACTGGTTTTTATTCAGTACTTAATAGAGTATCCTAACAAATTATGCACTGAAAAGTATTGTTAACTTGGTTTCTGTTCCTTTTTTCAGTATGTGAACCAATGGAATTAAGTGCTGCTGTAGAAGTTGTGGAACAAGGAGTACCTGAAAAAGAAGAGACACCACCTCCTGTTGAACCAGGTCAGTAGTGTTGACTAATTAATTCCTGTTAAATATCACTGATGTCTCATAAGTTGTCTTGGTTATCGTTAGTTTGGGGAAACCAAATGTCTGGCAGGATGGCCTTCTTCATAGTTCTTTCTTTTCTCTAAATCATTTCATTTCCACTGTAAGAAGTGTAGAGGTGAGACTTGAATCACTTTTGTTCTTTACAATAGTGTTGGTAAAATGGTTTTTAGAGAGGATAGAGAGAGGTATTTGGATTTTTTCTGATGTTTTTATTTATGGGTCAGAATTCTTAAGCGGTACCAAGAAGAACTAAAGTTCTTTATTTAATCCTTCAGAAGCAAATTGGAAGCATTTTTAATTAGAACTTTTATTAAGAGTCATAAAAATTGGCATTTTAAAATCTTTATAGAGGTCAGCTTCTGTTTACTAAATTAGTAAGAGGATTCAACTTACTCATTTTGTGTGTGTGTTTTGAGATTGGAGAAAATCTCTGGATTTTTTTTTTTCTTTAAGATAAACATTGTTCTAATTCATGAGATAGCTGTTGCTAGGAGAGCCAGAGGCTGGCTAAATGTATGTTTTGTAAAATCAGGAGAATCTCCAGTGTTTAAAGACAGGAATGGGAGCAGCTTTAGAGAATGTTAAGACTGACCCACACTGGTGAAAGGTATTACTGATCCTATTTTTCTTCCCCTCCTATTCTCAATATAAAAAGGATCATTTTCCTGGGCACACCTCAGCTTTAACAGGATGAGATTAGAGAAATTCACATTGATAGACTTAACAGCAGTTCCCTATTTTAGGTGATATTTGTAGCACTAGAAAGAATTGCTAATTTAGGAGGAGTTAGGGGTATGTGTTTCTGACTTATTTCCTCCTCAAGAAGGCGTGTCCAAACTTGTTGACAAATAGTAATTATGACAGGGAAACAAATACTACAGTGTCCCAATCTCATCTTCCTTTCATTTGAGAATAATTTTGCTTGATTAGATTTCAGTAAAAAGAATCATTTTTGTTAATGAGAGTTTAAAGTCTATAAATTCAAAATTATACCTTTCTGGCTATTTTTTGGGTTGTAAGCACAACGTACTGTTCTTGTTTTCAACTGGAATAGAAGTGTAGATTTGTACCTCCAACTATGTAATTTAAGTTGTATTTATATGTATTTGTAGAGGTTAAAGCAAAATAAACAGTACATTCTTCTGTATAAAGTATAGGTTGAAGATCAAAAAGAAGATATATGTGAAATTTCTTTTATCCTCAAGAACTGAATGCCATCATTTACCCTTTTCAAGATCTAAAGGAACATTTCAATGAGTTGCTAATATTTTAATTACCTCAAATGTGAAATCTGCGTTAAGTTTAATATAGTGTATTCAAAACACGAGGAAATTGTGAAGCATTTAGTAATAGTAGAGGATTTAACATGTAGGTATATTGAAAACTAGTTCCAAAGGTAATGAAATTGTGTACATACTTTTTGCATAACTAAAACATTTATTTCTTTATGTCAGGATAGTTTTCTACGTAATTTTTTTTTTCTAAAAGCAATCTTATCTGTCTAGATATATTCTGTGTCTTTAATGAAAATTTTATTTACAGAAGAGGAAGAAGAAACTGAGGATGCTGGATTGGATGATTGGGAAGCTATGGCTAGTGATGAGGAGAGAGAAACAGGTGAGTAGCTCGTAAGCACTCATTGATAAGTCCAGTGGTTATTGGAGGTGTGTATATTAAAGAAATAGTCTCCCGATGATGAAAGCTGTATGAACATTCCTGGGGATAGAGACCAGTCTTGCTCTCTCCATTGCCATGGTTCCTAAGTCCTCATATGGATCCTGATTTTATTAATAAATGGTTTTTCAGAAAGTCATTTGTAAGATAGTTGCTTAGGCTTTAGAATACATTTTTTCTCAGAGTGATAATGTTACAAATGGGGATAAGTTATTAAAGCTAGCCTACCAAAAAAACCTCTTGAACTTAAAATATAATACAAAGATAATACAAACGAATTGTTTAGTTCCTAATCACTATGAATAAAAAGTGTTTTTGTCATTTCTTCCTGTCTTTTTTAGGGTTTAATTTGCTGGCTTTTTGCTAACTTTTTGAAATGAATATTTGGCTCTGTTTTTTCAGTCGTTTTTTAAAACTACAGATTTTTCTTTAAGCCTGGCTTTAGCCAAATTCTGTAAGGTCTGATACGTTGATATTTTAAATTTTCTATTTTGATATATTAACTTTTACCTGTGATTTATTTAGAAGTATATATATATATATATATATATATATATTTTTTTTTTTTTTTTTTTTTTTTTTTTTTTGCCGTACGCGGGCCTCTCACTGTTGTGGCCTCTCGCGTTGCGGAGCACAGGCTCCGGACGCGCAGGCTCAGCGGCCATGGCTCACGGGCCCAGCCGCTCCGCGGCATGTGGGATCTTCCCGGACCGGGGCACGAACCCGTGTCCCCTGCATCGGCAGGCGGACTCTCAACCACTGTGCCACCAGGGAAGCCCAGAAGTATATTTCTTAATTTATGAAAATGAGGACTTTACGTATCTTTGTTACTTCATTGTGATCAGAAAAATACATGGTTCTGTCCTTTGAAATACGTCGACTTAACCAACCATTTGTTGGGCTGTAAATTATTATGAATGTTTCATATGTGATTGGAAAGAGTTTATATTCTGCGTTAGTTGGGTGACTTGTTACCTATATTTAGTTAAGTTTGCTGATCATTTTCACCTCTTATGTTCTGTTCTGAGTTTTTTTTCTGGTGTGCTTTTTCTCTCTCACTGAGAGTTGTGTGTTCAAATCTCCCATCGTGCTTGTAGATTGTCTGTTTCTCCATGAGTTATATTAATTTTTGCTTTATATATTTTGGTGCTATATTATTAGATGAATGTAATCTTATATCTTTCTGATGAAATAACTGTTTTATCGTTTTATTTCTAGTGATGTCTTTTGCCTTAAAGTCTACCTTATCTGATATTAATAGCTATGCCAGCTTTAATTTACATGATCTTCTTCTGTCTTTATTACACTTTCTATATCCTTAAACAGCATATAGTTGAGGTTTTAAATCCAGTTTGTCAATTTTTATATTTTACCTAGAGTACTTAGCCCATTACATCTAACATTTGATAGAGTTAATAAAGTATATTGATTATATATTTATCATCTTATTAAGTTGTTCTTAAGTTCTTCTTGTTCTGTTTCTTTTTCTCTTCTTTCTAACCATCTTTTGGATTATTTGAATTTTTTCTCCTTTCATGAGCTTGGAAGTTTTGTACTTTTCTGCTTACTTTTAGTGGTTACTCTAGAGAGTTTTCACGTGGATCTTTTTTTTTTTCCCCTTTCTCTCCATCCTCTCACCCAGTATTCCTCCTCCCAGTCCTTATCTCCTCCTCTCAAATCAGCCCCACTAGAAGATGAGGACTTGATTTCTCTGTTCCCTGCAATGCCTGTGGCAGTGCTTTGCACATTAGACACCTCAAACAAGGATCTGTGCAAGAATAAATGGATGGGTGGGCAACTGCTCTGTGTAATCCCCCCCCCCCCCCCGCTTCCTGATAGATGCCTTTTAAATCCTCACAAAAGCTGAGAGGGGCTGAGGGGGTTAGGAAAGTTGTGAGAGGGCGGGCAGCTGTCCTTAAGTGGTGGAGCTGCATCTGGAGCTGCCTGGGCCTGATTCCAAAGCCTGCCTCATCCCCTCTCCCTCTACGGATTCCATAACAAGATGGCTCCTGCCCTCAAATCTGATGAGAGACAGAAACTAATGCAGAAATTTAAAAACTCTGCCTGGCAAATAACAGGCGCCAATAAACACGTTTCGTTGTTGAAGGAGCGAAGCCCTAACAGTGGTGTGCAGACATTTCTGTGGGGCCCAAAGGAGACACCTAAGTGTGTTGGATGAGGGGTGAGGAAGGGGCTGTAAAAGACTTCTAGAGGGGCACACTTGAGGGGGACCTTGAAAGGTAGGTCCTTGCCAGGGGTGCGGGAACAGCACGGAGGGATGAAAAGAAAGCAATCTGAGAAAATGGAAGACCTTTAAAAGCCACGATAGGGAATACCCTTAGTGTTAAACCTCCCCCAAGCACCCCCATGGCTCCAGCCCGAGATCAGCAGACAGTGCTGGGGCCTGACAGGCTACAGAGCTGGCAGCAGGTTGGGGGACTACGCCGCACAACGGCTGCACCCTGCCTTCCCCCGCTCTGCCCAACCCGGACCAGTGCTCCTTGGCCCTCCGACTGGGCCTAACATGGATCTTTGAACTATCACTGTCTACTATTATCTTCTTTCCAGGCAATGTAATGACCAAAGAATACATAAACAACATTTAACCAATTCTCAATTTATATACCATTGTTCTTATTAATTTTAATTCTCTGTTTTAAACCCCATAATAGCTTTTTTTAAAAAGCAGTCAGTATATATTTAAGTTTACCCACATTCTTAGCTTTTGTTGTGCTTCATTTTATTCCTGCACCTCTGACCTTTATTTGGGATCATTTCTTCCAGCCTGAAGAATACCTTTTAGAATTTCCTTCAGTATGCATCTGTTACTGAGACATTCCATTTTTGCTTTTCTGAAAATATCTTTATCTCATCTTCATTCTTGAAGGTGACAAACTGAATGAGGAATTCTTAGTCGTAATTTTATTAATATTTTGAAGATATTAGTCCCTTGTCTTGGCTTTTATTGTTTCTGTTTAAAAGTCAGGTTACCAGCCTAAATTTTTCATGTGTCTTTCGTTTTCATCAGTTTTATTATGATGTGGCTAGGTTTGTTTTGTTTTTATTTATTCTGCCTATATGTTTTTATTAGTTTCGCAGTGTTATGAGCCAATGTTTCTTCTCAGGGTTATTAGTTAAGCCTATGATAGACCTTCTTACTCTATCACTGTATCTTTTCCTCTTTTCTGTATTTTTTACCTATTGAGTCTCCATGGTTCATTGTAGATTGTTTCTTCTGATCTGTGTTCTGGTTCATTAATTTTCTCCTCAATTGTTTGCAACTGTAGAAATAATTTGATGTCAAGGTTGGTGTTTTCTTCCTCCAGAGAGAATTTATATGTACATCTACCAGGAGTCTGAGTGATCTAGCAATATAGAGTCATCTTATTCCACATGTGGAATTTAGAGGATCTGGAGGTGATATGCCAATAATGGGGAGGCCCTGTTTACTTCTCGTTTATCCTTACTGCTACAGTACAGTTTTTCAGGATTTCACCCCACAATAAGGGTATTACCCAGTGTCCATCTCCCTCGCCCCATGGAAATCCTTGGTAGGCCTGAACTCCCAATGCCTGGACCCCTAAGCTTTGAGGGGCCACTAAGAGCTGCATAGCTTTTCAGCTGCCTCCTCCAGGATCCGCAAATGACCCCAGGGGGAACAAAGTACTAGGCATCGTGTCCACCTCCCTGGGTTTCTGTCCTCTCTTGTATCCTAGCTTAGTAATGTTTTTCTTGTTTATTAGCTGAAGTATGGTTAATGCATTAAGTTTTTACTGTTAAGTGGCAGTCTTCATTGTAGCAATGTAGACAAACACTTTGCATTTATGATGTATGAAAACATTAATTTGGAATTAATGCTGTATTAAAATGTTACTCCCTGGGCTTCCCTGGTAGCACAGTGGTTGAGAGTCTGCCTGCCGATGCAGGGGACACGGGTTCGTGCCCCGGTCCAGGAAGATTCCACGTGCCACGGAGTGGCTGGGCCTGTGAGCCATGGCCGCTGAGCCTGCGCGTCCGGAGCCTGTGCTTCACAATGGGAGCGGCCACAGCAGTGAGAGGCCAGCATACCGCCCCCCAAAAAAAAAAAAATTTTTACTCCCTTATTTAGTACATGTTCAGTATTATTTTCCCTTTAAGGTCTCTATTTTGATAGAAATGTCATTGTTAACTTTCATTTATTTCAAAATCTCTTTTCCTGAAAGTAGGAAACACCGTGCATATAGAAGTAAAAGAAAACCCTGAAGAGGAAGAGGAGGAAGAGGAGGAGGAGGAGGAGGATGACGAAGAGAGTGAAGAAGAAGAGGAAGAAGAAGGAGACAGTGAAGGCAGTGAAGGCGATGAAGAAGATGAAAAGGTGTCAGATGAGAAGGATGTGGGGAAAACATTAGTTAAAAAGCCAAGTAAAGAAGTGAGCTCGGAATCTGAGTATGACTCTGATGATGATCGAACTAAAGAAGAACGGGCTTACGACAAAGCAAAACGGAGGATTGAGGTATTTATTTTTCCTCTTCTCTTTCCTCCTTTCCTCCCCACTCCTCTGTGAACATTAGAACTATACAACTAAAGGCTTTTATTGAGGAGCACTTTTAAAAATACAGTCTCGGAGTGGTATCTTTGTCCGGTTTTTGTGGAGACATAATAGGTCTTTAACAGTGGTCTAACCCAAGGACCTCACTCTTACCTAAGACAGAATGGTGACTGCTTCATCATTTTTTTCTTTTTTCCTCCAAATTTTAATGTGCTCTTTGACAGTTTATCGGTATACAGAGGTATTCTGAGCTTATGCCCTCTAGTTGAGTTTTTGCCTTATGTATTTAGGTTAGTCATTCTGAGGCATCTGATCCCTTTAGTTGTTTAAATCTGGTGGGTTAATGAGGCTTCTATCAATATTTAGTCAAGTTCACATACCTAGCCGGCTTACTGTTTGGCCTACTTAATGAGGTAGACTTCTACTACTACTTCTACTAGGCTTCAAGAGAAAGTTTCCTTTAGTTATTGTCAGCTTAGCATAAATAATACACTAAAAACTACTTTAGTTTGCTTTGAGGATGCTAAACTATTTTAAAGCTAAAAACTTCTTAGCTTTCCTTTTCTTAATCTTTTCATATGTAATTCTAGTTTTTAAATTTTGTTTTAATACCTATATATCAGTATTTGCCTTTCCTTCTGTAAAGTCTAGATAGGAATAGATTTTCTGAATCTCTAAAGGACTAACAAAGTCTATTATTGTAAACTGGGGTTTCTCAACCCCAGCACCGTTGACATTTTTGGGCTGAATAATTCTCTGCTGCGGGGGACTGTCCTCTTCATTTTAGGATGTTGAGCAGTATCTCTGGTCTCCACTCACTAGATCCCCTCCCTTCTCCTGCACGTGTCTCTGCTTCTTCCCCACAGCACCTACTCAGGCCAACTCCCTTGTATACCTGTGTGTAAGAGAGACAGTTTGTGTACTGTGTTTGATGATTTAAAAACAAACAGAATGGGTGTAATCAGAAAGTAAAAGTTCCCCCATTATCTCACTCCCCAGTGAGATAACAAGAACTACCCTTGTTAATGAATCTGTTTATCAGCCTCATGTTAAAAAAATTCATTAATAATTAGATAATAAATTTTGTGGATGCATATTTTTTTCCACATAACAATATGCTATGGGCTTCTTTAGCTCAACAGTTTTTAAACAGCTTGGTTGAGATATGATTTATGTACCACAAAATTGACCCATTTTAAGTGTACAGTTCAGTGACATTTTGTAAATTTACAGAGTTGTGCAACCATCACCACAACTCAACTTTAGAATATTTTCATCACCCCAGACACATTCCTTGTGCCAGTTTGCAGTCATTCCCCATTCCTAGCCCCATGCAACTACTAATCTGTTTTTCTGTCTCTAGAGAGCTGTCTTCTCTGGAAATTTCATTATAAATGCAATCCTATAATATGTAGTCTTTTGTGTCTGGCTTATTTCACTTAAGCCTATTCATCTGTGTTGTTGCTCTATTAGTACTTTGTTCCTTTTTACTGACAAATAGTGTTTTGTTGCACAAATATACCACATTTTATTACTGTCCATTCACCAGTTGAAGGATATTTGACTTTCCACTTTTTTGGCTATTATGATTAGTACTGTTATAAACATTCTCATATGAATCTTTGCATGGAAACATGTTTTTATTTCTTTTGCATATGTTCCTAGGAGTGAAATTGCTGAATCATATGGTAAATTTGTGTTTAACTTTTTCAGAAACTACTAAACTATTTTTCAGAGTGGCTCTGCAACTGAAAATTTTTATCAGTTGAGGGTTCTAGTTTCTCTACATCCTCACTAATACTTGTTACTGTCTGCTTTTCCATTATAACCGTTCTAAAGGATGTGAAGTAGTATATCTTATTGCAGTTTTTAATTTGCATTTCCATGATGTTGAGCATTTCTTTGTATGTTTATTGGCCATTCCTGTAATCTTCATTGTTGAAACATCTATTCAAATTTTTGTCCATTTTTAAATTTTGGAATTTGTCTTTTTATTATTAAGTTGTAAGAGTTCCTTTCATTTTTTAAGTTTCTTTTGAAGTGCATAAATTTTTAATTTTGTTAACATCCAGTTTATTAAATTTTTCTTTTACTAGAGCATGCCTCTGGTGTTGTATTGAAGAAATCTTTGCCTAACCCAAGATCATGAATATTTTGCCCTGTGTTTTCTTCTTAAAAATTTATACTTTTTGTTCTTTTATCTTTAACTCTATGTTAAGATAATTTTTTTGTATGGTGTGATGTAAGGGACTAACATCATTTTTTAATGAATTTAACCAGCATCATTTGTTTAAAAGACTACTCTTCCCCCATTGTGTTGCCTTGTCATTTTCGACAAATCAAGTGAACAGAAATGTGAGAGTTTATTTTTCGACTTTTGAGTTCTGTTTCATTCATTTGTATATCTGTTCTTACATCAGTACCATACTGTTTTTGATTACTATAGTTTTATGGTAAGTTTTGAAATTGGGAAATGTAAGTCTTCCAACATTATTCTTGCTTTTCCAGATAGTTTTGACTATCCTAGGTCACGTGCTTTTCCATACAGATTTTAGGGTCAGCAGTTTCTGCAAAAAGTCTACTCAGACTTTGATAGAGATTGCATTGGATCTGTAGATCAATTTTGTGGAGAATTACCATCTTATTAATATTAAATCTTCCAATCCATGGAAATAGGCTGTCTCTCCATTTATTTATATCTCTTAAAATTTCATCCAGCAGTGTTTTGTAGTTTTCAGAGTATAGGATTTATGATTCTTTTGTTAAATTTATTGCCAAGTATATTTATTGTTTTTGATGCTCTTGTGAATGGAGTCACTTCATTTAATCTTCCATTGTCAGTATAAAGGTGCAGTTGATTTTATAGATTGATTTTGTATCCTGCAACTATACTGAAATTTTTTTATTCCAGTAATTTTTCATGGATTGCTTAGGACTTTCTGTAATCAGTGTCATGTCATCTATCAAAGACAATTTAATTCTTCCTTTCCAAACTTACTGCTGCTTATTTCTCTCTTTTTGCCCTATTTCCCTGGCTAGACCAATACATTGTTGAATAGAAGTGGTAAGAACAGACATACTTGCCTTGTTCCCAGTATTTGGGGGGAAAATGTTCAGATTTTCACCATTAACTATGGTATTAGCAGTGGGTTTTTCACAGATGTCCTTTGTCAGTTTGATGAAATTCCCTTTTTTTCCTAGTTTGTGGTGAGTTTCTGTTGGTGAGTGGATGATAGATGCTTTTTGTATATTTATTGAGATGGGTTTTTCCCTTTTTGTATTGATATATGATGTATTATGTTAATTGGTATTCAACCAACCTTGCATTCCTGGAATAAATCCCACTTGATCATGGTATATAATCCTCTTTATATGGTACTGGATGTCGTTTGTAATATTTTGTTGAGGAATTTGTGATCTATACCTATGAGGATATGGATCAGTAACGTTCTTATCTTAAGATGTGTTTCTCTGGCTTTGATTTCAGATTAATATTAACCTTGTAGGATTAGTTGGGAAGTGTTCCATCCTTCTCTACTTTCTGCAAGAGTTTGTGAAGGATTATATTATTTCCTGTTTTGAATGTTTGTTGGGATTCATCAATAAAGCATTTTGGGGGGGAGGATTTTAAAATTACTAATTCAGTTTATTGTATTGTCATTTTCTTTTGCATCTTGAGTCATTATCAGTAATTTTTGAGTTTCTAATTGTTGTTTTTCATCTAAGTGGTGAGCATAAAGTTGTTCATAGCATCCTTTTACAGTCCTTTAAGTTTCTGTAAGGTCAGTAGTGGTGTCTCCTCTTGATTCTAATTTTGGTGATCTTTGTCTCCTTTTTTTTTTTTTTTTTATTGGTCTGTCTGGCTAAAGGTTTTCCATGTTTTTGAGCATCTCACACCAACTTTTGGTTTCATTGATTTTTCTTTATTTTTGTTTGTTCTCTTTTTAGTTGATTTTTTATTCTGTTCTTTATTATTTTCTTTCTACTTTGGGTTTAGTTTCCTCTTTTGCTAATTTCTTAAGGTGACAACTTAGATAATTGATTTGAGACCATTCTTTTCTTCTCCACATCATATAGGCATTTACAATTACAGATTTCCCCTCTAAGGTACTGCTTTAGCTGCATCCCACAAATTTTGACTTTTTTTGGTTTTCATTCAACTCAGATTTTCTAATCTCACTTTTACTATTTCTTCTTTGATCATGCATTATTTAGAAGTGTATTGTTATAATTTACAAATATTTGTGGATTTTCCTTATTTTCCTTCTGTTAATTCTAAATTCTGACCATTGTGGTCAGAGAACATACTTTGTATAGTTTCTGTCATTTTAAAGTAATTGACCTGTTTTATCTTCTAGCATATGGTCTCTTCTGGAGAATGTTTCTTGTGTACTTAGGAAGAATGTGGATTATGCTGTTGGTGGGTCTGGTGTTAGTTAGGTCAGTTTTGTTGATACTTCTGTTCAAATTTTGTATACATTTGCTCATTTTATGTATAGTTTTTCTATCCATTATTGAGAGTGGGCTATTGAAGTTCCCAAATTTATTGTTGAATTTTATTTCTCCCCTCAATGTTTTCAGTTTTTTCTTTATATATTTTGGGTCTCTGTTAGGTTTGTATGTGGTTATAATTGTTATATCTTCTTGAGGATACAGATATGTCTCTCGTCTCTAATAACATTTTTTGTGTGTTATTAACATAGCCATGAATCTCTCTTATAGTTATCATTTGCATGGTATGTCTTTTTCAGTCTTAATGCTTTCAGTTTATGTCTGTGTCTTTGACTCTAAAGTGTCTCTTGCTGACAGCATGTGCTTTAATCTTGCTGTTTTATCCAGTCACACAATGTGCCTTTAAGAGCATTTAATTGATTCACATTTAAAGTTATTATGGGGAATTCCCCACTGGTCCAGTGGTTAGGACTCTGCACTTTCACTACTGAGGGCCTGGGTTAAATCCCTGGTTGGGGGACTAACATCCCATAAGCCACTTGGTGGGGCAAAAGAAAAAGGAAATGGAAAAAAGTTGTCATAGGTGTGATGGAATTTTCTTCTCTCATTTTGCTATTTGTTTTCTACATATTGCATGTCTCTTGGGTCTTTCTCTTTTTTTAAGTTATTTTCTTCATGGTTACTCTAGGCATTACAATATGTATCTTATTATTTTCTATTATTAGTAGCTTAATTCTAGTTAAAAAAAGATTTTGTTCCAATATAGATCTATTTCTTTCTTCTTCCTTTATGCTATTATTGTTACATATATTATGTATTATTGTTACATATATTATGTTTATAAATGTTACAAACCCAATAAAACAGTGGTGCTATTAATGTCTTATTTGATCTTACATCTTTTAAAGGAATTCAGAGAAGAAAGGAGAAAAATATATTGATAGTCTTTAATATTAGCCTAAATATTAACGTTTCTAGTATTCCTTATTTCTTCCTATGAATTTGAGTTTCTGCTGGTGTCATTTTGTTGCTACAGTATAGCTCCAGTACCTCCCTCGCCTTGCCTTTGATCTTTGTTATATTTGTTACATCTTTATCTGTTATAAGATCAAGCATACAACTTTAGAATTATTTTTGAAGTTATCTTTTAAATCAGCCTTTAAGAGAAGAAAATAGAAAAAGGTAATTTTTACTGTGTTTTATATTTACCTATATAATCATCTTTTACCATCACCCTTTTTTTCTTCATGTGGCTTTTCGTTACCATCTGGTGTCACTTCATTTCACCCTGATAAACTTTCTGTGATATTTCTCATCATGCTAATCTTCTAGCAGTGAATTCCTTAGTCTTTTTAAGTCTGGGAATTCTTTATTTTACCTTCATTTTTAAAGATAATATTGCTGCATGCGGAATTCTTGCATGACAATTTTTTTCTCTTGTTTAGTCCTTTGAATATGTTACTGCATTGCCTCTGGCCTCCATTGCTTATGATTAAAATTAAGCTGTTACTCTTATTTGGGTTCCCTTCTACACAGGGAGTGATTTTTCTCTTGCTGTCAAGATTTTCTTTTTGATCTTGGCTCTTAACAATTTAACTAGGTTGTGTCTTGGTGTGGCTATCTTTTGTATTTATCCTACTTGGAGTTTATTGAGTTTTTTAGATGTGTAGATTGATGTTTTTTGTCAAATTTTGAACATTTTCTGCCATTATTTCTTCAGATATTCTTTCTGCCTATTTCTCTGTCTCCTCTCCTTCTGAAACTCCACTGGTGCACTTGAGAGTATCCTGCAGATCTCTCAGGGTTCTGTCCATTTTTCTTCATTCCGGTTTAATTTCTATTAATCTATCTTTAAGTTCTTTGATTCTTTCTTCTGCCAGGTTATAGCTACTGTTGAGCCCCTTCAGTGACTTTTTAAATTTGTTGCGGAACTTTTTAACTCCAAAATGTTCAAGTTATTTTTTTTAATTATAATTTTTTTCTATTTATTGATGTCCTCTTTTGATGAGTCATCATCACACTTTTTCAACATGGTTCCCTGTTTTTGAGTCTTTGTCTGATAAGTCCAAAATCTGGGTCTCTCAGAGGTAGTTTCTGTTGACCACTCTGAATTCTGTTAGCTCCTACAAATGTGGTAGTTTGGGTTTTTTGGTTTTTTTGCCTAGTGAATCAGGTGGACTAATTCTGTTATGTCTGTTATGTCTCTGTTATGTCTTTGGCTTCTATTGTATGCAACTGCTGATGCCTCTTCTCAGTTTTGTTTTCTTTGTTTTTGTTTGTTTTCATTCTTTAAGTTCTTGTTAGAGGACCAAGGACCTCTTTGGTCTCTTCTGACAACCTTGTAAGGGGCACAGCCTTCTGGACCACCGGAGATTAGTAGTATCTTATCAAAGCCTGGTTTGTCAGTCTTGTTCCACAAGCCTCCCTGTTAAATGTCTGACTGATCTTCCTGGTTATCTCTTGTCTCACCAGTATCAAGGCCTTAGTCTAGTTGTGATTTTAGTTTTATCTTTTTGTTTGCCATTGGGGTCACTCCTGGTTTTGGCAGTGCCCTACAGTGTGAAATCCCCTGTCCCTCTCTCATATCACTTCTGCCCCATGGAGCTGTGGGAGTGAGAGGAGTGTGATGGAGCAACTCCAGTCTGAAACTCCACAGTTGCTCTTACTGATGGTCAGTAGATTTTCTTGAATTAAATGTTTCTCAATTTGTTATATGCTGTTGGCCAACTTCTAGAGTCTTTAAGTGGCTGTTTCAACAATTTTGTCTAGTTTTATCTTTTCTTTTTAGGGAGAGGACTTGCTGAGCCTCCTCATTCCATCCTTTAAGAAGTCCTGCCTCACAACACCTTTTAACAGCTCCATATTGTCTTCCATTTTATAGAAGGATCCTAATTTAACTTTGTATCCGTCTGCTTGGGCTGCCACAACAAAATACTGCAAAAATACTGCAAACTGGGAGGCTTAAATGACAGAAATTTATTTTCTGACAGTTTTTGAGGATAGAAGTTCAAGATTCAAGAGCTAGCAGGGCTGTTTTCTGGTGAGGACTCTTTTCCTTACTTGCAGGTGACTACCTTATTACTGAGTCCTGACATGGCCTTTCCCCTGTAAGTGCTGAGAAAGATTTTTGATTTTCTTTTATAAGGACACCAGCTCTATTGGATTAGGGCCCCACCCTTAGGACCTCATTTAACCTTTCCATTACCTCCTAAAGGCCTTATCTCCAAATAAGTCACATTGGGGGTTTGGACTTCAGTGTATAAATTTGGAAAAGATACAGTTCAGTCCATAACACACTTCATGGTTCTGAAACCTTGCTATATACTATAATTTTCTGACATTCACCACAGACTTCCTAAGTAAGACTCTCCATTGTGGATAGGATACCTATATGATTCTATGCAACCAGATAGGTATCAGCCCTGGGGTTTTGGAAACACTCATTAAGAAATCCTCCACTAAAGATTAAGTGGTTACTGATTCTTGCTATTATAAATACTCCAGTGAGCAAACTGTTGTACACCTGTACATCTCTGTATACTTGTCATTGCTTCAGAGCAAATACTTAGAGGTAGAATTTCTGAGTCGTGGTCTATATATACTACATTGCCCTCCAGAAAATTTCAGCATTTCATCAAGTATGGGAGAGAAAGGCAGTTTTCAACCATATCAAGTTCTAACTAAGGTCCCGTTTGCTTTTGAGTCGTACATGTTGTGACGCTGTTGTGTACTACTCTTCGCTAGTAAATACTTACGTCTCACTTTTGACATTCCAAAATGTCTTTTCATTACAGTTTCTATAGAAAGAATCAGTGTCGTGGTAGAAATGAAAGAGTTCTTAGAAAAACGGTTTTTTAGATGGAAAATAGTGATAGTTTTGTAAATGACATTGCTTCAGACTTTTTGTGAAAAGTGTTATTTCATTTGAATGCCAGCTTTACTGTACTTCAAAGGCTGTCATTTTAAAGAGGAACTGCTAGCTTGTGTTTTGTTTGGTTCTCAGAAAGCTGAAGTATTTAGAAGTAAATGATACAGTAAATACATTGTAGTTCAAGGACAGGCTTTCTCATGCTTAGTGGTTACTTAGGAAGGTAGGAAGTGTCATTTGGATGTGTCAGGCTGAAGCTTGCAGTAACCATGTCCTAATTGAAAAGACATAGCATTTGTACACTGGATACAGCTTTGAAATATATTGCTTTAAAATTTTTAACAATTCTTAAGTTCTAACGAAAGTGTTGGAATGCTAGTGTATACCTCTTTCTATGTAAACCTCCACGTAAGTTAGAGGTTGTACTATATAGTAAGTGTGACAAAATGATCAATTCCTTTTTTCTATTCATTATATTCCATTAAATTAACCATGTGCAAAAGTGTTCAGAAAGTTTGAGCCAACACTTTACACCATTCTTATTCATAATTAGTAGTGCTGCTCAGAAATCTCTTATAAACAGGTGTCTCCTTGTCCAAAGGTTGTAAAGTTTACATTGTAAAATGCAGTTACATGTAGTTAAAGCAGCAAAACAAGCAGCAAAACCTGTATGCAGGTTGTGGCATTCCCTTGCAAAGGCAAAATAATTTAAAGGAAGATGGTACTGAGTGTTTGAAATAGTATTTAATTTTGTGTTTTTTTTTTTATTCCTAGAAACGGAGACTTGAACATAGTAAAAACGTAAATACAGAGAAGCTAAGAGCTCCTGTTATTTGTGTACTTGGACATGTGGACACAGGGAAGACAAAAATTCTAGATAAAGTAAGAAAATGTGTGCATTGATACATAACTTTTTGAATAAGTGAATGATACCTTATAAAAAGCTAATAGAAACCATAGCACACATGGGCAGTTCTGTTTACAAGCTGCTGTTTTCTTATTGCTTTTGCTTCTTTTTGCATTTTGAAATTTGAATCTGAATCTGCCATCTTATCCCAGCTCCGTCACACGCATGTACAAGATGGTGAGGCAGGTGGTATTACGCAGCAGATTGGTGCCACCAATGTTCCTCTTGAAGCTATTAATGAACAAACGAAGATGATTAAAAATGTAAGTACACTGTATTTCATGTGTTTTAATCTCTGACAAAAATTAACGTATAAATTATTTCAAACACAGAAAAAAGAACAGAATAGTATAACAGACCCATATGCTCACCGTTCATAATTAACACACGCCATCTTTAAAGACATAAACCATTAAATGTTGTAGGAGTCCTCCTTCCCTCCTGCTCCAAGAGGCAGTCACTATTATGAAGTGAAGTAATCTCTAAATGTTGATATTCCAGTCCCATCATCTGATTACTTCTATAGAGTCCTCATCTACTATTTGGTCATTGAGTGATGGGATGTGGAGGAAAGGCAGAATAAATGCCTGATCCTTCACCTTTATTAACCAGCTCTTAAAATAAAGAGTGATTGGTTTGGTTTGCTATTATATTATTATAAACTCATGGATTTCAACATATTTACTGTGTTTTTTCTTACCTTTTTATTTTTTTTAATTTTTGGCTGTTGGGTCTTCATTGCTACTCACGGGCTTTCTCTAGTTGCGGCGAGCCGGGGGCTACTCTTTGTTGTGGTGCATGGGCTTCTCATTGCGGTGGCTTCTCTTGTTGCGGAGCACGGGCTCAGTAGTTGTGGCTCGCGGGCTCTAGAGCACAGGCTCAGTAGTTGTGGTGCACAGGCTTAGTTGCTCCACGGCTTGTGGGATCTTCCTGGACCAGGGCTTGAACCTGTGCTCCCTGCATTGGCAGGCGGATTCTTAACCACTGCCCAACCAGGGAAGTCCCTATTTACCGTGTTTTAATCCATTTCAGTTATTGTTGTGCCGAGATAGTTCCATCTTTGCCCAGTGATTGGCTTCTGAGTCTTTTTGATACAGGTTCTAGTAGTCTTATTTGTGTTTGGTTACATCGTGCTGTCTGATGTAACACATAGCACATTATTACATGCTGGTATCTCTCTTCATTCCTTATTTAGTCTCAGTTCTGTGTATAGAAAGGGTCTGTGAGCTTATCACTCAGTTTTTGTTTTGTGTGTTTGAAATTGTTTTATGCAGCTTGTTTTCTGGTAGATTGCTGAAGAAGGAGTAATGGGAATAATATTACTTGAGTTTTTTAAATATTTAAGAGTTACTTTGTGGCCTTCATCCTGGAAAGTTAGTTGGCTACCTGTAAAATCTTTGGTTCACATTTTCTTTCCTTAAGTATCTTGACTGTTACTCCAATTTCTTCTGACATAAAGCATTGCAAGTTTGATTACAAGCTGGTTTTCATCCTCGTATAAGTTATGTAGTCTTTTTGCATCTTGCTTTTGGTTGTTCTGGGTCAGTTTTCCAGTTACATGGTGTTCCATTTCAGTATGTAGTTTAAAATCTTTATTTTAGGACAGTTTTCTTGAATTACAGTTTTCTGAATTTGTAATTTAAATTTTATTTTGGTTGTTTCTATCTGTTACTTTTCTGTGCTAGTCACTGGGGAGTTTATAACAGCTTATTCCACCAGTTTCCAGACTCTAAATCTGGTGTTATTTTAGCACATAGTTAAAAAGCATGATTTTTATTAGGCCTGTATGAAAGTTCTCAGGATAACCTTTATATGGCAATTGTCATTATATTGTTTGTATTCCAGACAGCGAAGTGGAAATAATTATGGTGAATTTTGATCTAAGACCACCAGAATGCAAAATTGAAATGTTTTGCATTTGAATCATTTTGACCTAGATCCCTGGATAAGATTTTGGAAAATCATTTGAAGATTGACAAAAGTATAGATAAGCAAAGAAAAAAGTTTTGTGTGTGTATGTGTGAGAGAGATTTGTTGGTCAGTGCTACTCTTTAGATTAAAGGAGGACGTCCATATCTGGCTTGTTGTAATGTTGTTTCCATTCATTTGTGTGCTTTTGTCCAGAAAATCAAGTGTTGAGGATAGTATTTGAATAAAGCAGGGTATGAACTTATTCTTTAATATTTTAAGTTGATGTGGTAAATTTTCTTTAAAACATGCTTTGAGATATTTTTCAGAGTTTAGAATTGCTTTAAAATTGGACCAGATACATTTTCCAGATACGGAGAACCTCTTCTTCTGTGTCAGCTTTTTATAAATAATCACTCTCGGATGACTACTCTGTCATTTGTCACTTACTATGTCACTTACTAATAATCTGTTCAGATTTAGACTACATCAGTTATATAACTTTAACAAGGGGAATATTTTCTCATTTCAGTTTTTTTTCTGAAAAATTCCTTTTGATATTAATGAAAATATTAACTGTTGTGCTTTGCTGGTTGAAACAGTTTTAAAACAGTTCATTTGGAAAAGGAAGTGATGTTGAAGTTTTCATGGCAGAATAATTGTTTTGTAAAGAAGCTTTCATTGTTTTGGCTTTGTTAAGCTCTCCACTTTCCCCCACCTTTTCTAGTTTAATAGAGAGAATTTACGGATTCCAGGAATGCTGATTATTGACACTCCGGGGCATGAGTCTTTCAGGTAAGAATGATTTGTGTCTTTTGTCATCAGGCAAACTGCTCGAAACCATTAAGTCTCAAAGTTCAGTGAGTGAGGAGTTCTAACTAGTCGCTAGTCTTGGGGTACTGTTTTGAGGTCTGTGCTCCCTGTAACTGCCAATCCTCATCTGTGCCTCACTGATTTAGTAGTACTTTATTTGGATACTTGTTTTTTGTAGAGAGAAGTCTTTTCCACTTTGAAAGAGCAAATCCTAATACATACCTGGTCTATCTCCTATGAAACCCATTACAGGTGGAATTTTGTCCTGTTACCTCTTGGCTATGTTCCTTAGCGCAAAAAACTTGGTCAGTAAAATTGGCAGAAATAATGGAGTAACTTCTGGAACTAAGTCATTCCAACTGATGTCAATTCACTGTCAGATAAGCATTTGGCAAGTTAAGGGCTAATGGCACTTGAATTTAATGCATGTACTTCATTTTGTTCTTTTTTGTTTAGGTTTTACAAAGAAATTAAAATTTTAAGTTTTTAAAATAAAAGTATTAATTGCAAGATTTCTATTTATACATCTTTTTCTTTTCCAACAGTAATCTGAGAAACAGAGGAAGCTCTCTTTGTGATATTGCCATTTTAGTTGTTGATATTATGCACGGTTTGGAGCCCCAGACAATTGAATCTATCAATCTTTTGAAATCTAAAAAATGTCCCTTCATTGTTGCACTCAATAAGGTAAGCTCTCCTTCTGAAAAATTAAGTTGTGAAAATATGCTTCTTATTTTTTTGTGGTTAAAAAAATGTAGTATAACTTTCATGTAAGAAAATGCACTTAACGCTAAGTGTACAGTTCAATGTATGTTGACAAAATTATACGCACATTTAACCACCGTCATTCAGAATATAGACTTACCTCCATATTCCCAGAATGTTCCCTCATGTTCTTTTACAGTCAGTGTGCCCCTTCTGCACCCCGAAACACACCAGCCTTCTTTCTGCTGCCATAGACTAGTTTTGCCTGTTTTATAATTTCATATTAATGGAATTATACAGTGTATAATCTTTTGAGTCTGGCATTTTTCACTACTCATGTTAATATAAATTTATCCGTGTTGTTGCATAGGTCATAGGTTGTTCCTTTTTATTATTCAGTAATATTTCATCATCTGGCTAATACATCTTAACACTTGATCCATTTACCTGTTGAAGGATTCTTGGATGGATTACAATTTTAGGTTATTAGTGAAGCAGCTATAAACATTTTTACACAAGTCTTTGTGTAGACGTTTATTTTCCTTTACTTTTAGTAAATATTTAGGAATAGAATTGCTGGGTCATATGGTAGGTATATGTTCAACTTTATGAGAAAATGACACATTTTCCCAAAGAGATTGTACCATTTTACATTTTTTAACCCACAATTTGGAAGAGTTCCAGTTTCTGCACATTATTGCCAACACTTAACCCTACCTGTAGCCATTCTAATGAGTGTGTAGTGCCAAAGTATACTGGTTTCATTTGCATTCCCATGATGACTAATGGCATCAAACATCTTTTCATGTACTTGTTCCATCTCTGTCTCTCTGAAGTATCTATTCAAAATCCTTTGCTCATTTTTATTCGATTGCTGGTTGTCTTAATTCAGTTTTAAGAGTTCTTTATATTGTCAATAGAAGTCCTTTGTCAGTTATGTGTATTGCGGATATATTCTTATAGTCAAGGACTTAGTTTTTCATTTTCTTAATGAGGTTTTTGGAAGAGCAGCAGAAACTTCTAACTTTAGCAAAATCAATTTATGAGAAATTATTTTTTTTTATAATTTGTCGCTTGTGTTCTATATAAGTAATCTTTTCCCACCCCAAGTTCATGAAAAATTTCTCCAGTGTTTCTAGATATTCAGCATTTAGATCTATGATGTTTTTAAGTTAGTTTTGTGCATGGTGTAAGGTAGGGTCAAGGTTAACTTTTTTCCAAATGTATATCTACTTCAAAAACCCCTTGTGAAAAGATTATTCTTTTCCCCATTGAATTACTTTGCAGTCTTTGTTGAAAATTAATTGACCATGGAGGTACATGTTTGTTCTTAGTATTTCTCTTCTCTTCCATTGACCTATATGTCTGTCCTTGTGCCACTGCTACCCTGTCTTGATTATTGCAGGTTCATAATAACGTCATGAAAGCAGGTGGTGGTTAAGTTCTTCAACTTTTTATTTTTCAAAGTTGTTTTGGTTATTTCAGGGTCCTTGAATTTCCATATAAAGTTTAGAATCAGCTTGTTAGTTTCTTCCCTCTGGGATTTTTATTGGGGTTGTATTTGTAGATAAATTCTGGGAGAATGGACATTTTAACAAAATTGAGCCTTCCAATCAGTGAACATGATGTCTGTCTCTACATTTACTTTACTTTACTTTGTCTTGACAATATGCTCCAGTTTTATTATCTTGTGACCTTTTAAATTCACTGATTAGGCCTAGTAGCTTTTGTAGCTCGGGTGGGAGTTTCTATATACGTGATTATGTTATCTGCAAATAAAAACTGTTACACTTTTTCCCTTATCTGTATCCTTTATCAATTTATCAATTTATAAATGTTTTTCTTCCTTATTGCACTAACTAGACCTTCTAGAACAATGTCGAATAAAAGTGGTGACAGACATCCTTGTTTCTTCTCCATACTTACCATTAAGTATGATGTCAGATGTAAATGCACTTTATTAAACTGAGGAATTTCCCTTCTATTCCTAGGTTGCTTAGTATTGTTTTTTCTTTTAAGTCTGGAATGGTTGTTGATTTTTGTCAGATGCTCATTCTGCATCTCTTGATATGCTTATGTGGTTTTTCTTCTTTATTCGGTAACAGCCTGAATTGCTGTTGCTGTGGGGGTGAGGGGCTTTACTTTTTGTTATCAGGACTTTATTGTTTTTAGAGCACTTTAAGGTTCACAGCAAAACTGAGGGGAAGGTACAGATTTCCGGTATACCCCTGTCTTCACACACGCACAACCCCCTCCGTTCCCAGTGTCCTCCACCAAAGAGGTGCATTTGTTACAACTGATGAACCTCCTTTGGACACATCATTATCACCCAGAGTTCATCGTTTTCATTGGGGTTCACTCTTGGTGTTGTATACTCTGTGGGTTTGGACAAATCTAGAGGAGACTGACCACTAAGCCTTCTTCCCAGCCACAGCTTCACTAGAAGACCTTTGTAAACTGAACCCTTTCTAGGTTTGTCACTTTTTTTTAAAGGAGAGATGACAATTCTCATTAAGCTCTGATCTGTACCAGTTGCAGAGATAGGGTTGTTTTCTCTCTTTTCTAAGTCATGAATCCTGTTAAATAGCAATAACAAGAATTTACTGAGTGCCTAGTAGGTAATGGGCACTTGGCATGTATTACTTCCAACTATTGTATTAACTTTGGAGAGAGAAGATTTCATGGGTTGCTTTAATTCAGTTTGAGCTTATAAGTTTCCGAGTCTTTTATTATACAGTGTACACACCTAGTAGACCATTTCCTTCCACTTCATTTTGTTAATTTTGTTTTCTTCTAGGAGTTTAACTGTTTGTGTTTAATCCAGTTTCTCTAATTTATGAAGGTCATTTTCGAATCTTCATTTATTTTCTAAAGTTATAGTTACTTTGTTCAAATGCAGACACATCCTCCCTTAGGAGTTCTCTACAGGCCTATGCTTTTGACCTCTGACTTGAGTGTGGATTTGCCAGTGGTGGGCAAATCTGGATTAAGCAGGCACGGTGACCCTAAGATTGCAGTCTTCGTTGTATCTTGGAAATCTCCATTTGCTCTTCATTCCTAGAACGTTTCTAGTGAAGATGACAGTCTAACAGGATCTCAGTCTGCTCTTCCTCTGCAGGCACTACCTTAGTCACTTGCTCTTTCTAGTTTCGTTATTGTCTCCAGAGAAACTACATCCTAGGAGCTCTGAGTTAGCAGAGTGGTTAAGAGCTTGGCTTCCAGGGTTTGAATCTTGGGTTCATATCCTGGCTTTGGCACTTCAAACTGTATAAAGAGGGTCCTTAATTAGCCCCTTTTTGCCTGCAAAACAGAGCATTACTGGATTTTTGTAAGAATTAGAGGCGATAAAACATGTCAAGTGTTAAGACTAGTATCTGATCAAAGTAAGGGTTCAAAACAGGTTAATTATTATTACCAGGTGGAAAAGCTGTGACATAAATATTTTTATGCTTTCTGTAAATTTGCTATATCCTTATTTTTAAAATTGAAGTAAAATTTATATACAGTGAAATGCACAGAACTTAAGTGTGAAATTGAGTTTTGATAAATGTATATACATCCTTGTTACACAGCCCAAATTAAGACATCAGACTTTGCATCACCCGAGATGTACCAATATGCCCCATTCCAGTCAATCCCCAGCCCCTCATAGCAACCACTGTTCCAAATTTTGTGCCCATGGGTTAGTTTTGCCTGTTTCTTGAACTTCATGTAAATCAAATTTGACAGAATATGTTCTTTTGTGTCTGGCTTTTTACATTTAACATTATGCTTCTGTGACTTCATCCATGTTGTTGAGGGTGTGAGAAGTTTGTTGCTATTTAAAAAACATGTCATTTTTTAGAGCAGGTTTAAATTCACAGAGAAATTAAGGGGAAAGTACAGAGATTTCTGATATCCCCCACGCCCCCACACTCATAGCTTTTCCCGTTATCAATATACCCACCCACGTGGTACATTTGCTGCAATTGATGAACCCGTAGTTTACCTTAGAATTTACTGTTGGTGTGGTGCATCCTGTGGGTTTGGACAAATGTATCATAATATGTATCCACCATTATAGAATTATACAGCCTTTTCACTGCCCTAAAAATCCTCTGTGCTCTGCCTATTCATCCCCCCACCTCCCACCCACTGGCAACCACTGATTTTTCTACTGTCTCCATAGTTTTGCCCTTTCCAGAGTAGTCATATAGTTGGAATCCTACAGTATGTATGTAGCCTTTTCAGATTATCTTCTTTCACTTAGTAATATGGATTAAAGTTTCTTCCGTGTCTTTTTGTGGCTTGATAGTTCATTTCTTTTAGCACTGAATGATAATCCCATTGTCTAGATGAACCTGTTTATTTATCCATTCACCCACTGAAGGACGTCTTAGTTGTTTCCAAGTCTTGACAATTATGAATAAAGCTGCTGTAGACTTTTGTGTGCACATAAGTTTTCAACTCCTGGGTAAATAACGAGCACGATGGCTGGGCCGTATGGTAAGAATGTTTAGTTTTGTAAGAAACTGCCAAACTGTCTTCCAAAGTGGCTGCACCATGTTGTATTTACTCCGGTCGTGAATGAGGGTTCCCGTCACTCCACATCCTCACCAGCATTTGCTATTGTAAGTGCTTTAGGATTTTGGCCATTCTGATAGGTGTGTAGTGGTATCTTGTTTTAATTCGTATCTTCCTGGTGACAAAAGGTGCGAAACATCTTTTCATGTATGTATTTGCCATCTTTATATCTTTTTTGGTGAGGTGTTTTTTGTTAAGTATTTTGGCCCATTTTCAAATTGGATTCTTAGTTTACTTACTGTTGAATTTTGAGAGTTATTTGTATACTTTACATACCATTCCTTTATCCAGATGTGGTTTTTTGCCAATATTTTCTTCTAGTCTGTGCTTTGTAATGTCACTCTCTTGACTCTCTTTCACAGAAGTTTTTAATTTTAATTAAGTCCAGCTCATCAGTTCTTTCATGGATCATGCCTTTGGTGTTGTATCTCCGTAGTCATCACTGTGGCCAAGGTCATCTGGGTTTTCTCCTGTTATCTTCTAAGAGTTTTAGAGTTTGGTGTTTTACACTTAGGTGATCGATTCTGAGTTAATTTTTTTGTGAAGGGTGTAAGGTCTGTGTCTGTATTCAGTGTTTTGCCTGTGGACGTCTAGTTGTTCCAGTACCATTTGTTCTTTACTGTTGATTTTTTAAATGTTAAACCAACCTTGCGTTACTGGAACAAATCCCACTTGGTCATGATATATTTTTCATATATTGCTGGGTTTGATTTGCTAATTTTGGGGGGGAGATTTTCATGAGTGATTTTGGTATGTAGATTTCTTTTAATATCTTTTGTCTGCTTTTGCTATTAGAGTAATGGCCTCCTAAGATGAGTTGAGAAGTATTTCCTCCTCTGTTTTCTGAAAGGGTTTGTGTAGAAATGATATTATTCTTTAAGTGTTTGATAGGATTCACTAGTAAAGCACCATCAGCATGGAATTTAAGCTAAGTTTAGGTTATTTAGGCTTTTTACTTTTGTCAGTATAGAAATTTGTGTAGAAATTTGTGTCTTTCAAAGAACCAGCTTTTGGTTTTATTGATATTCTCTAGTTTGTTTTGTATTTCATTGATTTCAGGGTTAATTTCTATCATTTCTTTCTACTTACATTTGTCTTCATTGTTCTTTTACCAGTTTCTTAAGATGGAAGCTTAGATGATTTGATTTCAGATATTTTTTTCTTTTCTAATGTAAGCATTTAAAGGTATGCTTAAAAGCACTGCTTAGACATACTGTGTTTTTATTTATCATTTAGGTCAAAATGTTTTCTGAATAGTTTTACTTGATATAGAATTCTAGGTTTAAAAAATATTTTTTTCCTTCATCATCTTCATTTTCTGGCTTTTATCTCTACTCATTCTTTGTTCCCCAGTATGTAATGTGGGATTTTTTGATTGCTTTTAAAAAGACTTTTTCTTTAAGAGTTTTGTCAGTGAGATTATATAATAGTTTTCTTTATATTTATCCCACTTGAGTTTGACTTTCTTAGAAAGTTCTTGGTCATTACTTGTGCAGTTATTTTTCTGCTCTCTTTTCTTACTCTTTCCTTGTTTAAGTGTTTGATAGAATTCTAGGACTTTACTTCTCTTAATATTGTCTCATAGTGACTGAAGGTTTTTCTTTTCTCCATCCTTTTTTCTCTACCTGCTTTGGTTGGGATAGTTTTTATTTGCTTTATCTTCAAGGTTGCTGATCTTTGGCAATATGTAATTTGCTTCAGCTCATCCAGTGATTTATTTTTTTTCATTTCATATTATATATATATATATATATATATTTTAGCTCTACAAGTTACATGTTTTTCCTTTAAAGTCATTGAATATATTTATAATAACTATTTTAAGGCCCTTGTATGCTAATTATATACCATCATTGTCATTTCTGGGTCTATTTCTACTTACTGATTTTCCTTTTTGATAGCAATCAGATTGGTCTGCTTTTTTATATTATCACCCTAGAATGAGCCAATATATTATGCCTTTTTGTTTGTTTTTACTCTTAAATAATCTTCTTTATACCCATTTATCATCTTTTGAAAAGTGAAGGAAAATAGATTATTTTCTATATTTTTCATGTCATTTTCCTGGTGATGGTACTTGGCTGTAATTAATCCTTTTTCCTGCATACTACTTAACATAACCATTTTGGAATTCCAACATATGTTAATGTTCCCAGGATAATTCTAGTTTTTCATCTTTTGCAGGAAATGGCAGCCTCCCATGAACTGGCTGGAGGCTGGTAGGCAGTGTGGCACTTCACATTTAAGAGGGGGTGCGGTTGAGCAGACTGAGGGGCTTTTGGTGCAATGAAAGTAATACTCTTCCAGATATGTGTGATATGCATTTGGAATTTTCTGAAGCTTTTAAATTAACCTTAATTAACTTCCTGAGTGTTGTGAATGCTTTAGAGATGTTTCTTACTAAAAATACTTTTCCAGATTGATAGGTTGTATGATTGGAAAAAGAGCCCCGACTGTGATGTGGCTGCTACTTTAAAGAAGCAGAAAAAGAATACAAGAGATGAATTTGAGGAGCGAGCAAAGGCTATTATTGTGGAATTTGCACAGCAGGTAAGAAAGCTTTCCCTTCTTTATGAAGAGACTATATCATAGAATATTTTTTCTTCTTTTACATTGTCTTTATAATTAAGTCACTATTTTCATTAATACTGGTTCTGTTCCCCTATTAATGGCAATTAGCATTTTCATTCTTTTCCCTTCTCCCTTTTCCTTTTAAAATCTTTATTTCAAGACCTCTCTTTGTAGTCTGAATGTTTAACTTTGAAAAACCAAATTGACTTGGAAAGAAACTACTTTTCTGCGATATGGTTAATACCTCCAGGATATACATGATCTAAGTGTTTTTGAGGATTTTTCAGAATGAAGAGCCATTATTCATCCAGCTTCTAGTTAGTCATTTCTGTTCTGGAGACCTCCCTCCACCACTCGGCCTGTGGGAATGACTTTGCTTTTTATGTCTCTAGGGGTTGAACGCAGCTTTGTTTTATGAGAATAAAGATCCCCGCACTTTTGTGTCCTTGGTACCTACCTCTGCACATACTGGTGATGGCATGGGAAGTCTGATCTACCTTCTTGTCGAGTTAACTCAGACCATGTTGAATAAGAGACTTGCACACTGTGAAGAGCTGAGAGCACAGGTGATGGAGGTACTGTCAGCTTTTCAGTTTATTCCTCCCCCCACCAACCCCCAAATAGGGTTCTTGGATGGGGATGTCTACTAATTTAGATTTAATCTCAACATGGTGCATTGTAGCCTATATTTCACTCCCTTTGCAATAAATGTCTCTTAGGTTAAGGCTCTCCCAGGAATGGGCACCACTATAGATGTAATATTGATCAACGGGCGTTTGAAGGAAGGAGATACAATTATTGTTCCCGGAGTAGAAGGGCCCATTGTCACTCAGATTCGAGGCCTCCTATTACCTCCTCCTATGAAGGAGTTAAGAGTAAAGGTAAGTCAGGGTGGTAAGCGTTGGCACGTGTGGACTTGCACAGTGTTTAAAAATTCTACTGAGGTTGTTTCCTCACTTCAAGAGCCACCTGGCTTAATACACAACACACACCCTTCACTGGTTTTATTTTAGGTGTCTTCATACAGGAGGGACCATCCATCAGAGTAGAGATGTGTGAAAGTCCTTGTTTACCAACTAAGTTTCTCATAAAAATCAAAAGTACATTGTTTTCGTTCTACACTGGTAGCTAGTTACTAGTATGTTACTGGTTTGTATGCACCTTCTGTTCTGTGACTTGTCTTTTTACTCATTCTGTAGTAGCTTGAGAAACAGAATTATTTAACTTTAATGTTGAATTTATCAGTCTTCCATTTGCACTTACTGCTTTTTGTATCTAGTTTAACGAAATCTTGCCCTGTCCCAAGGTCATGACATTATCGTCTTACATCGTCTTCTACCACTAACCACTTTTCAAATAAACGTGATAACAAATGTTTTGATCTCTGTAGAACCAATATGAAAAGCATAAAGAAGTAGAAGCAGCTCAGGGGGTAAAGATTCTTGGAAAAGACCTGGAAAAAACATTGGCTGGTTTACCCCTCCTCGTGGCTTATAAAGAAGATGAAATCCCAGTTCTTAAAGTAAGTTATTTTATTTTTTCCTCCAAAGCTGTTTTGAGTTGTACCTTGTGTCAGTAGAGCACACGCTAAGAATGATGAATAAAATGGGCATCTTTGTCTTTGTGAAGACTTACCTGGTGGTCTCTTAACAAACAGTTGATGCTTTTAAATTATTTCACTTTGTATAATCATGAATTAGCATCTTAAGAAACTGGAAAAAGAACAATGAAGACAAATGTAAGTAGAAAGAAATGATAGAAATTAACCCTGAAATCAATGAATAAATGATAATTTATATATATTCAAGTTAGAACATTTTATTTAAATAAAAAATGAACCAGAAGCTAGAAGAAGTTTATTCCTTTTTTTTTTTTTTTTAAAGATACTCAGCTATATAGATGGAACTAAAATAATCTCTTACTAGGTTTTAGGAGTCATTTTAAAGCCTGTTTGCCTATTTTCAGGAACAGATGGCACACATGAGCCCAGCGGAGTTTCACAAAAGCAAACATTGAGACATATTTATTCTCTTGCCAAAGAGAAGATACCACTGTTCCCAGCACATGGCTCTTGTCCTATGCTGGGACCATTATTCTTTAGGCAGCACCCAGTCACTGTCGCCAGGGAATCGGCCCCCTTAGGGCCTATGAGAACAGGGCAGGCATCCCTGTGGCCAGTCTTGAGTATGGGTGGACTTGTACATCTTTAATGGCATCGACATGGTTGTTTTACTTATTTCTGGTCAAAATCTCTTCACCTTCAAAGGAGTGATGATGGAGTAAAGGGCTGCTGAGATTAGGGTATTTCATCATTAAATACCTTTGGGCTACTGTAACATATTACATTCATGTAGTACTATTTAAATTTAGAAGATTCTTATTTATCACGTCATTTCATTCACCCATCTACTCTGCCAAGTGGTGCAGAGGTTAAACATATTTCGACATTAGTAAACCTAACATATAGACAGAGGTGAAGTGGGATACAGCTCAGTTATGGCCGCCAAATCTCTCCTTCCTTTCCCGTACAGGTTCTGCCATGCCTTGTCCGTCCTAAGCCTTGGTTTCTTATTTTCAGATGAACACCTAATCAAAAACAGGAACAGTTTAATTCTAGGCTGCTGAGATAGAGGTGTATTTATAACCTTGTCAAATGTAATCTTTTTTCAAGGATGAACTGATCCATGAGTTAAAGCAGACACTAAATGCTATCAAATTAGAAGAGAAAGGAGTCTATGTCCAGGCATCTACACTGGGATCTTTGGAAGCTCTACTTGAATTTCTGAAAACATCAGAAGTGCCCGTAAGTAATGGTACCCGACTCCACGAGAGTCAGTGGTCGGCATAGTTTATGGCGCTGTTCCTGTTACCCAACACAGGCAGTTAAACTAGGAAACTCCCTTTTTACAGTATGCAGGAATTAACATTGGTCCAGTCCATAAAAAAGATGTTATGAAGGCTTCGGTGATGTTGGAACATGATCCTCAGTAAGTAATTTCTCTTCTGCTGTAAAGGCTTTTATGTTGCCTATCTATTTTATTTTAGTAGAACTGTTATGACATGGTCTGTGTTTCACTGAATGATCTTTGATGTGTTTTAACCTTTTAGGTATGCAGTAATTTTGGCCTTTGATGTGAGAATTGAACGGGATGCGCAAGAAATGGCTGACGGTTTAGGAGTTAGAATTTTTAGTGCAGAAATTATTTATCATTTATTTGATGCCTTTACGAAATATAGACAAGACTACAAGAAACAGAAACAAGAAGAATTTAAGTAAGTTGGTGATTTTTACCTACTTTGGATCTTTGGTAATAAAGTTGATTATTTGAGGATTTCCAAATACCAGCCAGGTGTGTAGACAACAGAAGCATGGCACTCGCTCGTCTCCCGGAAGCTGCATCCTCAGGTGGTGTGTTATACGCCACAGATTTGGCCCACCTGAGACACTCTAGCAGTGTGTGAACGAATCCTCTCTGTAACATTTCTGCTTAGTTTTTAATTTTCTTTAACTTGGCAGACCTAGGTTGCGTTAATGGGTGAGTCGTTGCTACATCTGGGGACTTCATCTTGCTGGAGTTCCTCATCTGGGGTTGCATGGAATGGAGGTAACACCGTGAGAGTATGGAAAATTAGAAAGAGAAAGGAGGCGAGGCATTCCTTGGCAGGTGTCATTCCTCGAGCAAACCTGACAGAGCCTGTGGTGCTGGGGAGCCCTTGTCAATGGACCTGACCAGGTCCCTGCCTCTCGGAGCTTAGGGGAAGACAAGTGAAGAACACATGAGAAGTTGGGATAAGCGCAGGATGAAGCAGGGCAGGGCCTAGATAAGGCGAGGAGAGCTGTGGTTAATAGTGTGGTGGGGAGGCAGCTCAGCTGGGGAGAGTGAAGCGAGCCGCCCAGACACCCGGGAGGTGTCAGGTGGAAGGACAACGCCGGCCAGCAGGGCCGTGTTCAGAGGTGGAGGCAGCCACAGTGACCCTCGGGGAGGGTGGCAGGAGCTGCGGTAGAGAAGTTGGCAGCACCCATATCCTGTAGGACCCCGTAGGCCACAGGCGGGGTTTAGGGGGCTGCTGGTTAGAGCCTGTCAGGAGGCCCCCGTAGTCCAGGCAGGACGTGGTGGAGGCTCAGACCAGCGTGACCAGAGGGAGGGACGGCTCAGTCTGAGGTGCATTTTAAAAGCAGACTGGTAAATACTGGGATTTAGATTGAGGTGTGCTCACTTTAGATCATGAAACCTGAAGGGGAAAGACTGAAGTTTGATTAAGAAAATGCTACAAACCATTAAAGCATTCTAAGCATATGCTTCATAAGCACAGAAATAGTGTCCTTTTGGATCAACTGATTTGGGAACGTGGTACAGAAAAGGAGGATGTGGTTTGATACCAGTGTGGTCCTCAGAATAGGCCTCACACGGGCCCCAGGACACACCTGATGGTGGATTCCACCGAGGCACTCAAGCTCCATCTTCAGGGGCGGGGCTCAGCCTTTGGTCTGGGCCCAACGTGCTCCTGTGATGCAGCTGCTTTGAGGGGAGGGAGGAGGATGAAGAGAGGATGCAGCACCCTAGGGACCCCTGAGCGCCGATGTGTGGCCTTCCTGCTGCCCTCAGCTGAGGGGAGAAGAAGCCTCATATTCACCTGCATTTGCTTTTTTATGCTTCGAAGTGATTTTGTAAGCTTAAAAATTCTTGGGTTTTCTTTTTTCCTTTTAGACACATAGCAGTATTTCCCTGCAAGATAAAAATTCTGCCTCAGTTTATTTTCAATTCTCGAGATCCGATAGTGATGGGCGTGACTGTGGAAGCAGGCCAGGTGAAGCAGGGGACACCCATGTGCGTGCCTAGCAAAAATGTAAGTTCTGGTTGTACTTTTTAGAAAGTGTGTCATCTCTTAAAGCAGTTCTGGGAGTCAGGAGTGATAAAAAACTGAAATCAAGCAGAGCTTGTCACCTCCTGTAATTTATACAAATTCAGTATCAGTGTTCCTTAATCAGTGTTGATTCTCAAGCACCTGGTGTCAGTGCTTCAGGTAATGAAAGTTGCAGAATTATTGCCCTTCAAAAGTTTTTGGTGTTTTGAGTCTGGGGAAAGCTTAAAAAATAGTATAATGGACACTCATGTCTTTCCTCTAGCATCATAGCCAAGAGAAAATAACATTAATTCCATAAAATCCTGTAGTTCACAGTTCACATTCACTTTTTACCAATTGTCCCAAATGTCTTTAGTAGCGCTGCTTGCTGACCTGGCCCAGGGCTCCTTCGAGGTGCGCTGCATTTGGTTATTAGTGTTTTAGTCTCAATGATGAACGGTCTGCCATTCTTTTTAAAGAAGAGTCCAGAACAGCAGTTCCACAGATGATTTCTCAGCTTGGATTTGTCTGGTTGTTCCCTTGTGACTAGATGCAAGTTAGAGTGATTGGGAAGGATACTGTGCACACAGGTGCTCCTGCGTGCCTCTGAATTGTCACACGGGTTGCCACTGTCGCAGTGCAAACTTGGGTGATCAGAGAAGGTGCTGTCAGCTCAGCATCGCCATCAGAGACAGATCCTCGCCCGCTGTACTGACTCAGTCATCTGGAGCACTGAGAGTCCCTGTGAGCTTCCCAGCGGCTTTAACCACCATTGACAGTCCTCGCCTGAGTAGTTATGACATGGATGGTGGCAGTATTGTGATCCCCCTTCCCACACGCTTCTGTAAAGAACCATCCCCCACCCCGGCCTTTTCATTAGGTATCTGAAACACGCCGGGTTTTTTTTTGAGACCCCCGTTATCCAGCGTTTGGTCACTGGGAGCCCGTTCAAGCTGCCTTGTGTCCTTGCACATAGCACTTGGGGCCCTTTCTTCCTTTGTGGTGCAGTAAGGTGCTCCAGGCTCATCTAGGACTTTCCCTGCCCCAGACTTGGTTCCTTTAGTGGGAGACGGCACCTGACGTCCTCCGAGTGCTGTGACTCACTGCTTCTAGGAGTCATGCTTCTCTGCCAGTGGCTAAGCTAGGACACTTACTGACAGCAGTGATCTCCTGTGTGGCTTCGGCCAAACCAGGTTACCTGTTTTTACTCTCGCTGCCCAGGCAGCAGAGTGGGATGTTGTTGTTGTTGCCTTCCCCAGACTGTGACTGAGGTCAGGTCGCATCCTCAGAATGAGCAGCAGAGTTCTCAGCATGGCCGCCGGGGCCCACACAACGGGTCCCTGCCTCTCTGCCTGCATCCCCATCACCCCAAACTCATTTCTGACTCAGAACTTGTGTGCCTGCTGGCCTCTCTTACTCTGGGAGCTGTCATGTGGAAGGGCAGGGTGGAAACACGTCGGATGGACAGAGCACTTTCCACGTGTCCCAAAGCACACGAGCGACCTCCTTTTGTCCTCACAGCCATCTTGTGAAGGCAGACGGGGTGGGGTGGTATCACCCCCAGTTCTCCAGTGAGAAAAATCACACTGCGGAGAGACCCAGAGACCAAGGTGATAGAGGGGCCCAGGGCCCAGGCCTTGCAGCTGGCTCATTCGCTCCAGTTACAGCAGTTGTCCAGTTTGGGCGCCTGTGACTGCCACGATTCCTCTGCCCACATCGTAGTTTCTGTTATTACTTTACAGTTTGTTGACATTGGAATAGTAACAAGTATTGAAGTAAACCATAAACAAGTGGATGTTGCAAAAAAAGGACAGGAAGTCTGTGTCAAAATAGAACCCATCCCTGGTGAATCTCCCAAAATGTACGGAAGACATTTTGAAGCTACAGATATTATCGTCAGTAAGGTAAGTATCTCACTCAGCAAAAGTGGCCCCTTTTAAGAAAGGGGGCCGTCGGCTCTTCTGATGGCCTTTACTCAGGAGCTGAGGGCTTGGCCTGTAGCCTGGCCTCCTGACAGAGTGCCCACTAGGACTCTAGGTCGGATCCCCAGCAAACAGATGTGCTGGCATTCTGCTCCCAGAAAATGCAGGCAGGCAGGCTCTGCTTTGGCAGTTTCTGCCTGAGCTTTCCATCTGTGATGAGCAGGATCTGGTAACAAACTCCGGGGCCACATGCTCCTCTTTGGCACTTGTTACATTGTTTTGTTCACTGTGTGCCTTGGGCCTTACAGATCAGCAGGCAGTCCATCGACGCCCTCAAAGACTGGTTCAGAGACGAGATGCAGAAGAGTGACTGGCAGCTTATTGTGGAGCTGAAGAAAGTATTTGAAATCATCTAATTTTTCCACACGGGTCAGGAATTGGAATAAATGCAAAATGATGTTGTAATACTACCAAGAAAAACAAGGCAAAAAATGGAATGGACCTATCTGAAAACTGATGAACTAATTAAGCATAGAAGGAAAAAAAATAGGCGTATAAGATGTTTTCCATGAGAAACCAAGAAACTTACACTGGTTTGACAGTGGTCGATTACACGTCCCCACAGCTCCGGCGTGCCTGCGCACTCGTCCACGCCTTTCCCAGTCCTCCTCTACTGGCTGCTGTTTTAAAGGTTGCCCTTCCCCAAATTTGGATTTTTATTACAGATCTAAAGCTCTTTCAATTTTATACTGATTAAATCAGTACTGCAGTATTTGATTAACCAAGCTTCTGCAGATTTTCTGATACTTGGGACTTTTTTGAGGTAAGAAATACTTATTTATGCATACCCTTCCCACAGTGGTGGTTTTTTTTTCTTTCCCCCCATGCGTTCTTCTGCCATATGCCCTTAGGAATTTTTTAAGATAGAAGATTAGGCGTTCTGGTATTTATCTGCTTTGTGTGAAACCACGGTGTAAAGCAAAACTGGCTGCTACTTACTGCTTGTGTGGTCGTGAGAGTCCACTGTAATCAGCACAGTTCTGAACTCCAATAAAGAACCCAGACGTTGACCCGCGAGCTCTGCTAGGCTTCATGTCAGCGTAGCTGCTCTTCTGTGAGTCTCCATCCCCGTGCAGCTCGTTCTCTCAAACTATTTTTATTAACTATCATACCTTGTGTACCAGCACATGTTAACATTAGGAATTCTTATACCTCCATCTTGGTCTGTTTTGTCCTAGCAAATTCCATCACGCATACATTTTCTGATGAGACAATCAATAGGGTGTTGATTACCTGTTTGGACTTAGTGTAAACATTGAGTTGTTACAGAGGCATCATAGTGGTTTCTTCATATTAGTCTGATTGATTGAAGCTAGTTTCTTATGGTTTTCCTGAAGAATGTGGGAAGTGGGTCCCTGAGGTAAGAGATCTATTAGCATCAGAGTAATTCTTCTGGCAGATCCCTAATATCTGACTACCTATTTATAGCACAGTGTTGAATGAAGTCAGTGTGGGGTGTTGGAAGAAAATGTTCCTGAGTATTCACTGGCATAGAATTATAAACTATTTTTAAAGTGTTATGGCGTAACATATAGCATAGAAAAATACTTTTATATACATTTGAAAATCTGGACCATTCTTCATTATGATTGAAGTTTCTCAAGGGCCAGTAGAGGCAAAGACAAAACCTCTAAACAAACAATCTGGGGGACATAATTTTTCCCAGGAAAAACTTAATCTTCAATTGTGTGTGTGTTCTAATTCAAAAATATGTAAATTCCTCCACTTGGAAGAAGTAAAGAAGATTTTCTTAACATGTTCCTGTGTTCATGCTTTGGGTCAGGCGTGATCAGAGTATTTGGAAGCTTTCTTTACCCTTGCTTGGAACAAGTAGAACACCAGTCTGGGCCCCCTCAGGCATTTCAAAGCTTAGCATGAAGCGTGTAACGGTCCAGCCGTAATAGTTCAGGATTTGCTTCCTAAAGGATTCACAAAAAGGAGCCTGTACAAAATATACATACAGTTCTTTATTAAACAACTGTAAACACTTCACTGTAAAAATCCATAAAACTTTATAAACAAACAAACATTTTGTAAACAGAATCTATGCTACAGTGAAAGAATTAACACAGTTATTTACATGCAATACTGACAAATTTGGCACTTATTGAAAAGAAATGTACAAAAACACATGGCTTAAAAAGAAATTTAAAATTATAAAACTCAGAGCGTTACTATCATGCACTTTGCAAATACCTCACAAGCACTTATGGCACAGCTAGCGGAGAGCAGCAGGCTCCCTGGTAATGTTCATGTAACTTTCAATGTGCTTCCGTAGGTTTGCTGTAAAACCACCTGAACATTGTCTAGAATAAAGTCAAATGCCATATTCCAAACCGACTCCACCGACTGCTGCATCAGCCTGCAGGTGAGGAGAGACGAGCGATCAGGAAAGACCGATTCCTTCAAGAATCTGTTTAACATATATACTGATATTTAGGGTTCTAACCTCTGTATATAAATACACTCAAAAACGTACTTCTATGGTTTAAACTCTATAAACCTTGAGAGGAGGAGCAATCTCGTCGTTTTGACCGTTTTATGCTCCCCAGTCAATGTTACGGCACCTCTTTCTCTGGCATTCAAAATACAGGGCTTCCCTTTTCAGTAATGCTGAAGAGCAGTTACCATACCGCAACTGATGGCCAGAAAGGGCACGGCTCGCTCATCACCTCCCTCCAGTAGCTGTGGTGACAGACGTGCTGTCTTTTTTTTCCCTTTGGGTAAAAGCACCGAATAGTTACCTTTTCATGTATTTTATAACTAGGTCCAGTTTTTCCAAATCTTTTTCCTCTATTAGATCAGTGCAGTATTTCACAACTTGCAGAATGTCTTCTTCCATTGGATCTAGAGAGGGGAGAAATCTCAAATGAGGACCAACTTATGCCTTTGAAGGAGAAAGGGCAGCGATCTGCAGGGACCAAGGAAACTATGTGCTACGATAGTGACTCAGAGCTGCCACACGAGTGGGCTGTGGTAAGGAACCTTTCTGAGCCGCCCACAGAGGTCAGAAGGTTGGGGGGGGGGGCTGGTTTACGCTCATTCGATTTAGGAAAATAGTTCCTCTACAGAGCTGAGTTCATGTTCTGTAGTCATAGGACATCACATCTCAGTACCAGCCAGGCCAACCTGAAATGGTAGTTATCCATTCTCTGAGCAAGGTCTTCACATCACTGAATTCCACAGCTCCAGCTAGGTTGGGTGCTGGGGGTCTAACACACGCAGACGGCTCAGGCTGCAAACCAGAAAGGCCAGCAACACCTGAAGTGGAAGCAGAGAGTTCTCCCTGTTAAGAAAACAAATAATAGAAAGTGCTATATTTACAGAACATCGAGTACATAAACATCCGATGGAAGGAGAAGGTCAAAGTTTAAAAAGCATGAAAGAAATTACCAGAGGTTTCTCAGAGGCAGGACCTTCATGTTTCAGAAATCCATCAACTAACTTCTGGGGACTGCCACAGGCCCCTGGCAGAGTTTTTGCAGGACTGTTAAGCAGCATATTTTTCAAAGGGCTCTGAATCTTTCTGGGGGGACTGATGGAGCTTTTTTTCTTGTTTCTTTTCTTTTCTTTCACCGCTGCTGGTTTTAACTGCAGTAGCGGGTTCTTTGGCACTGAAAGAAGATGGACATAAGATCCTCAACACAACATGCCTGGAGAGCAGCACGGGCCCCTTCCTCCTCCCAAGAGCAGCCCTGAACACACGCATGCACACAGCACAGGCCTCCCTGAGGTGGCCCCGCATTTCCTAGGGTTGCTCAGCCACTTACTGGTGACATTTGGGACCTGCTAGTCTATACGGGGCTCGCAGCAGTCAATGAAAACTCACAGGCGAATTCCTTCCAGCAGTTCAGCAGGGCAGTATTCTGTTTTCATTTTAAATGTGGTATTTGTGACGGATGTTCAGAAACCATCTTCACATTCTGGGCTTTAAACCTACATCCTCTGAAGGATTGATCTCAAAGGACAACTGGCTTGACAGATAATCAATTCAAAAGATTCCTGGGTAATGGCTTGTTCAGACTTTTAAGTCAAGAAGCTACAGATACAAATCCACCTAGGACTCTTGACAGCACTTAACCTGTACTGCGTACTAGTTCCGTTCCCCTGATGTGAAGAGCACTGAACATGACTAACAGCTTAAAGACTTGGGCCATCATATATATATACTACAACAATCAAACAACAGTTTCATGTCTCACATCTTCACTTCTGTTACGTGTCACTTGCAAAGCTTACCGGATGTGCTGGCCTGCTGCGGGTGAAGGGTGTTTTCTCCCTGCCTTTGTCTTTGATCGTAGGCTGCTTTCAGCTCCTTCTGAAGCTCTGCTGGAAGGGCCGCAAACACCTCAGGGTCCACCTGGTGGAAAAGAGAAAGTTCAAAGTCAAACCTGAGCTGACTCTATATAGGCGGCTGGTTTATATTTTTCACAAAATAGACTTTATTTCAAATCATACTTTTCTGATCTGTATGAAATAGGTCCTCAGTGTCAAAGCTCATAAATAATCCTCACAAGGTTATAGGGTGAGAATAAGGAATACAGCTTTGAATGTGAATTAATTAAAAAAACAAAACAAAAACACTGTGCAGAACAACCAGGGCAAGAAGCACTAGTAGGAAATGAGAAGCAAAACGCAAGAAAACAGGTGCACATGTCATGTTTTTCTTAAACATCAAACTCTGATTGTGTTACTGTCCCTAGTGTACGGTTACACATCTTCACCCTGGCACTTGAGTGTGGCCCAGGGTCTTCTCAGGCCAATGAAACAGAGTGTTTCTGTCTTTGGGGTGGAAGCTGTGAGCGCCCACACCCCATAGCCTCCCTCTTCTCTGCCCTCTGTTGTCCATACTTGGCTGCTCTGTCAGTTTGTGTCCCGCAGGTGATGCGGAGACAGGCCATCCCTCCTCCCCCAAGGGACGGAGTCAGCCACTGGGAGGTTAAGGGGCAAAGGAGAAAAGGAAAAAGAAGTGCCCTGAGCTGGGAGCCAGATGGCCAAGGATATTCACACTATGGTAGAAGGGCCTCAATTCAATTCACCTGTGAAAATGCTGGAAGGGCTATTACATTAATTCCCCCATCGCTGTTAGATTCTTGAGGTTCCGGTATTTGTAACAACACTGTCCCAGCTGGCTGTGGCAACACCCCCGTGCTGTAGCCGTTTACGGGCTCTCTCCTCCTGTCGCCAGGCGGCTGCCCCTGCTGCGCAGCACACACTTGCTCCACCTGCTCCCGGAGATCAGGTGGAAGCGCTTCCAAGACAGACTGATCTAGCTGTAAGACACCAGACAGATGCTGAGATGATGCATTTCCAGAGTTCATGCCCCACCTTCCTTTCCATTGCAACATCATGGATAGTGAACACAAGGTGCAGATCATCAAGCTAGGAGAGCCACCCCCAAACCAGCACGTTTTTGAAACATCTTGGTCTTTTGCCACTGATGCCTGGCTGGTCATGTGTGGACTCGAGATGACAAGGGCAGGCCCCTGGCCGGTACCCCAGGGTCAGCTCAGCCATGTCTCCTCACTGAACCTCCTGCACAGGAACAGACAGACAGACAGGCGAGCCCTTGTCAAGCTCAAATCTTAAACTTTGCCCAGGGGAAGCGGCCAGTGCCTAAGGTGCATGTCCATTTCTGGGATGAGGTCAAGAGTCCTGGGTCAGAGGCTTGTTTACCGTTCAGACAGGAGGCTGTCTGCCCCCAGATATAAATTATATTCGTCTGAGCAGCAAGCTAGGAAAGAGGGACTCTAGAAGCCCAACTCTCCCGCCTACACACTAGAGTCCCTGCCCACGCATCCCTTTGGAAGCAAGCAATTGCCATACGCCGGTAGGCCAGGCTTACCTCGCTAGGAGCCACCATTTTGGGGTAGCTTGCCAGCACCAGGGACCTAGTGCAAGCATTTCTCAATCGCCCCTTTCCCTGGCCTCACAGCCAGCACATCCCACCACTTAGGGGAACAGAGAAAACTGATTTTCCCAACAGAGCTTAAAGTGCTATGTAAAGTTTCCAAGAAGCAAAAATGCCAACAGCATACCACGTTTACAGACCACACCAATGGGATTAATAGCTGGTGTTAGGAAAATCATTTACCCTATAGAGAGAACTGTTTGCAAATCATGCAAGAGAAACCTTTGACAAAAGGCCTCTACTAATGAGCAGCAAAGCCGTGCTGTTGACCAGAGCTGTGTCCATGTGATCACAACTGTGAGAGGGAGGTCCAGAGGCTGCCGACAGTGGCAGTTCACAGAACGGGCTTTCTCATCCATGTTTTACAACCCGCGAGAGTCGCAAATCTTTGCAAAAGCACAATCTTGCCCTGAACTTGTTTCCCATTTGGAACTAACACCATGATCCACCCTGTCAAGCTGCCCTTTCTCCCTTTCTTGGCTGTACTGATAACTTAAAAACATCATTCCTACTGTAAAACTACTTTTGCACTGACATCATATTTACAACTATAAATACATACCTGGGAAGGTGATGGGACCTCTATACTCAGGTTAAGTCTTGATTTTAAACTGATGGGAGAATGTAGACCATTCCATTTCCCTGAGGACTCGGCTTTGCTAGTAGTAACAGGACTGACACTTGATGTCAGATGTGAAGACAGAGATGGCAAGAAAGTGCAAGTTCTAGAGGCAGATGAAACTTCCAGATCCATAGCAGCCAGAAATACTGAAAACACAGGAAATGATGTAAAATAGCCTCTTCGCTGAGGGGGAGGGAGGGGAGGAAGGGTGCACTTTAATCCATTACAGATAAGGCTTTATTACTGATTCATCATAATTCAGAATGTCAGGGTGTTTCTGAGAGTCACAGGCAGCAAGGCTGGACAACCTGTATACTAACTTCCCACTCCGGACGGTATAAGCTCCAAACGAGAACCACGCTGACGAGCACTGACCTTCCTTGTGCTCCTCTTCCGTAGGCTTCTTAGCTTTCTGAACTTGGAGGAGGTCAAGGACAGAGTGTGACCCACCAGGACAGTGGCTTGACTGAACTGCCGGGCGACTGGGACATGCAGAGGGGTTTGGATTAGTCGGAACCAACTGATTCACATGAATCCCAACCTAGAACCAGAATAAAATAGGTTTCTAGGAAAAAAAGTTAAATTCAAACAGCCTTTTATACAATTTATTACAAAAACAACTTCTATACTACCTATACTAGCTACTCTCAATTTTAGAGTATCTAATCTACCCAAACATTATCTCTTCAAAATCAGGAACTCCAAAAAAGTGGAGTACTGTACCCACTGAAGTTCTCATCAATTGAGTTTTTGTGTTTGTTTATTTTTGGCCACGCCGCGCGGCCTGTGGGCTCTTAGTTCCCTGACCAGGGATTGGACCCGGGCCCACGGCAGTGAGAGCGCCAAGTCCTAACCACTGGACCGCCAGGGAAGTCCCAATTAAGTTTTTAAAATAAAACTTGAACAAAATTTAACCAGGGGACAGTCTACTTGCAACCTTACTTTACCTATCATTTTTGTCAATAAAAACCGGGAGTGGGGGTAGGGTGGGCAGTGGGTACGCGGCAGGTATCCGCACAGATAAGCACCGCCCCCTGCCCATGACAGTACTCCAGGGAGGAGGATCATCACTGTTGGCTTAGTGACTTTTTTTTTTTTTTTTGCGGTACACGGGCCTCTCCCGTTGCGGAGCACAGGCTCCGGACGCACAGGCTCAGCGGCCATGGCCCACGGGCCCAGCCGCCCCGCGGCATGTGGGATCTTCCCAGACCGTGTCCCCTGCAACAGCAGGCGGACTCTCAACCACTGCGCCACCAGGGAAGCCCGGCTTAGTGACTTTTTAATCCTTCCACGACACCCATACCAAGCGAGTAACCATCCTTTACTAACACACAACCTACAAAGGTTAATCTTTAAGAAAATGAAGGCTTTCACATTTTTGATGCCCTCTCACTGATCATGCATCCTCACGTGCCCATGGTAAACTCTCCCTTCTAGATCATCCTTTATCAGACATCAGAAGTTTGTTCTCTGATGAAAAAGAACCTTAAAGGTCAAGAAACATTTGCAGCTTCACACTCCCTCCAGCCCCGTCTCCTTCTGCGGGAACCAGAGCAGGAAGCAAATAACACATGTTAAGATAGGTCTTTGGTTGTTTAAAAGAAAGGCACTATAAAAATTCAAGATATGATACTTACTATTCTAAGCAGAAAACAGATTTCAGAACAAATGTGAATTCTTAAATAAGGAGACCAGCTCAGATGAGAAAGTCGTTTTTCAGTTTCTCTTATATTTCATCAGTGGAGCTGCAAAAGCTGCATATAACCTCCCTAAACGGCACCATGACCACCTCCGATCAACCCTCAAATAAGAAAAACATCACAGAAAATCCTGTTTTAATATGTTACTACTCACCCCTCTCATGTCCGATATGTTGAGTTTCATTGTATGAAACATGTTTAGTGCAGCCCTTCCAATTATTTTTGCACTATCCGTTGCCTGGTCAAGAGTCACAGTCCTGTAAGTGATAGAACTAACTTTTTTAAAGGAACAAAAGCTACATTCCATATGTATTCCCTGGTACCTCAGTAGTATGGAACGGTTTAAAGAGTTAAAGTTGTAAAGCAAGTTATCAAAAAGTTTAAATTTTAAAGTATTAAATATGATCCTTAAAAAAGCAGGAGATAGTCTTCCTTCAAGGAAGCCAATAATGCTAAATTAATTACATTGGCAGCAAGTGGGAAAAGAAAAATCATCAAGAACGTTGGGACTTTCAGAGAGCTGGTCAACCAAAAATAAGTTGAGAAAAATGTTTTAAAGAAATGTATTTCAGTTAATGTATATTCAAATATAAGCATATTATGTTGCAACTAAAGCCTGAGCAGTAAATACGACGTTTTAGATTCCCAGAGATGTTTTAGGTTGCAAGATTATCTTTGTTGAGGTACGGTTAATATTCAGAAGAGAAAGATGAATCTCCCGGATTCTCCTGACTCTGTTTTCAACATGTGAATATGCCCAGTACATGGGCATGCAGATACAGAAATGTGTGGACACCTCTGAGGAAGGAAGTATGGTGGCGCCCTGTCTAATACCCAGAGAGACTACAATATGCAATTTTTACATCTGTAAGAACTCCTCAAGGGGGACCAGAGAACGTGCCAGCAATATCAGGTGCCCAAGACTACATTTACTCTCTTTTCTCAGTACTATGAATACATTATCTATTTATCTATGAAAAGTACCTACTTCTTTAAGGAAATCATTTGCAAAAAATTTCCATTGGTTTGTTACCTAATGATTACCTTAAATTTATTTCACACAGATAAATAGAGAGTAACTTAAAAGCAAGATTTGTAGTGGGCCATAGTGGTTTAAACACGTGTTTATCTTCATTTCTTTCCAAAACAACACTAAATGGACTTGAAATTATTTTTGAAAGGTGTAAACTCTTAAAAGATAGAAAAAGGACAGAAGACAAGAGTAGAGGAAAAATGTCAGCCATAATTTAGAATACTCAAATGCCTGCTAAATGCCTGAAGCAAGGCACCAACTTTGAGATAAGCCAATTTATGCTACAGAACCTCAGAAGAGCTCAGCAATTAGAGGTGTCAGATACGTCTGAAAGGAGGGGGAGAGAATACATGGGAAGCAGGCTCTCACAGCTGGCCATCCTCCTTCCTGGACAGCTTCCCAGAGATGGGAATGTTGACACAGAGAAGCTACAGGGGGGTCAGGCACAGCAGAGGACGAGCAAGGCCCCTCGCTCGGAAGCAGCACAGTACACCTGTATCTCCACCCAGACCCCTCTCCTCCTGAGTAACCAGAACACTAGCTGTCACCGGTCCATCTTCTCACCCACCCCCTGGGTGGAACACGTCACAGGAAGAACCACAGACACTGCCAGCTGGTTGTGGTAACCAAAGACCAAGCCCCTCCAGCTGCCCTCCCAGAGTGAAGCCCCCTGGTCTGCGTGTCCCGCTATGAGTCCAGAGGCTCCCACAACATTTCAGCAGTTCACATACAACAGCCAAGAACTGTGAGACAGATAAATGCTTGAAGAAAATCTCTGATATAAAAGGCAGCAACCAAAACAGGAAAAAAGGAACTCAGAGAAACAGACTGACACTGGGAGTAGAAGAACATTTTAAGAGGTAAGAGATAATTCTGCATCTTCCAAAGAATAAATTCAAAAACTCCAATGTAAAATGTTAGTATTGATAGAAATGGTAAATTTAATACCGGCAAAGTACCTGGCACGAAGACAAACTGATACCATCCCAGAACACCTGTGATAAAGAGAAGATCCTGAAAGTTCCAGAAAGAGCAGATCTCCTATAAAGACCAGGCAATCAGAAGAGCAGTGAACTTCTCAACAGTAACCCTGAAAAGATGATGACAATGGAGCCTTTAAATGAGGAAAAATGATTTCTAAGATATGTTTATAACCTTTAAGTCAGCAAACCACTGGGCATGAGGATAGACAGGTTTACACCCATGAATTCCTTCTCAAGATATGAGACCAGGGATCTAGGAAAACAGGGATCCAACACAGAGAAGGGACACCCCACGACTCCAACTTTTCAGCAAGTCTTAAACAAATTCAGACCGGAGTAGCAGGCTGGGGGCCCCAAGACAAAGGCCTCCAAGAAAAGAGATCAGAGTAACAGACTTGCTGATGTGTTAAAACACAGTCACAGTGGAAGGCAGTCTGGGGATAAACTCAGTGGCAAATTCACAAAAAAGCAAGCAAAACGAGATACTCAGTAACTCCAGGAGAAACATATTCAAGAGGAAAGAAAATGTGATCCTAGTGGACAATATGGACCAGCTATGTACACTATGTACATGTCATAATAATGGGACAGTGGAGGGTGACTGAACCAAAACCCACCGACCTGACTGGGGGCAAAGGAAAGAAACACGTCTGGGGAGAAGAGCAACAGGCAGTGAAGGAGAGAAGGGAGAAGATCCTCTTCTACAGTAGAAAGTCAGGCAAACGTTCTGCAAGACTCAAGACAGAAACAGCAGTTTAAGTATATATCTAGAAATATGGATGTAAATATCAGAAGAAACCACAAAAAGGTTGAAAAGTATGGTGCTCGGAGCTGGGGAGAGGTGCAAAGGACTGGAAGCTGTATTTGACCTTTTCAATTTCGTTTATCACTTTTAAATATATATAATATACATATATATACACACACACAATTCAGATTAAAAGCACATATACAGAAAAGAACTCCAAGAAGGAAGAAGTCTTTTCCCAAAAGGAAAACTTGTAAGAAAAATTTTCCTAAGTGATAATCAAGCCACAGATCTCAATCTACACGTGGCTCTTTGACTTAATGCAACTTAAACTTTGTCGTTTCGATGACAGTATCAAAATGTGCCTGTGAGTCACGTGATTGCCATGCAGCTTTTGATTAAGGCCAATTACAAGAGATTACAGAATAATTATACACTTCTGAGTTTCCTAAACCACACAGGACTTCAGTTTGACTAGAGCACGGGTCCAGACTACTTCTGGGAAGGGCCAGATGGAAAGCAGCTTGTACTCTGTTGTCTCTTTCACCTACTCTTCATTTTTTACAATCTCTTATATAAAAATCATTCTTAGCTCCCATGAATCATGTAAAAACAGGCCACAGGCTGGATGTGGCCCACAGGAAGTAGTTTGCCAACCCCTGAATTAGAGGAAGTACAGGATCAGTATTATAATATTTCATAAGCTCTCACCTAAAGCATTTCTTATGCAGTTACAATACCACCAAAACGTTAGGCTTAAATTAATGGCTTACAATTGATCTACATCTTATTACATTTACAAAATTACACTTGTTTCAATTAATCACGTGCTATTTATGCCTTATGATGTCTCATCCAAAGATATTTATTTTAAGTGCATGGCAAAATGTATACTTTACTGCCAGCAATGCAGGCAGATTTCTGAACTGTCCCGTGTTAGTATCTGTGGAAGAAATGATACTGTATCTGAGATTTGCTTCAAAATAACTAGGGGGAAGGAGAGGAAGGATGGTGCAGGTGCCCACCAGCAATTGTGGAGATCAGGTGAAGGGTACATGGGGTTCATTACACTGTTTTCTCTACTTACATGTTTAAATTTTTCAAAATAAAACTTTTTTAAAAGTTTAGGACAAAAATGAACAAATACCAATAACAGCAAGCAGATATGTGCTTACCGAAAAAGCTGAATATTATCCTTGAATTGGGGGAAATAAAGTACAGTTAAAATCCCAGTTTTTCTTAATGCTATATTTAGATTTTTGGAATACCTAGATTTTCCAAAAAGGATTAAACGAAGGCTGATTTTCTTACTGTGCTTAGACAGAGGGAGCCCCTAGGTACTGCTGAATGCATCACAACATACAGTTCTAAGAAACTGTGAGATATTTTAAAATGCACAGACAGCAAGAAGAAACTACTACACTGTATTTTATCTGTCAATCAACCATAACTTTGAAATCCAGTGTACTGTGTAGTATAAAATGGCATACAAAATTAGGTATTTTCATATTGGCCACAAATCTTACATGCAGTTTTATATTAGTAGCCCTCACATAAAAAAAACAGGGTTTTAAAATGCCTTCTACCAGTTTCCAGAGACTACCATAATCTGATTAATCTTTTCACAAAAAGAAATTATACCTCCCTAAATGAAGTACATGTTTCATTGAAATCATTTTCTGAATTATTACACTGACGTTTCCCTGCAAGACCCTTCCACCAAGTCCACAACCGCCTCCCTTTCTGTCCCTGCACTGAACTCAAGACCCCAAGAACAGTCTGCCCCGGTCAGGGACACACAGACAGGCTGGCCTGGAACCTGGCAAGTCAACGTAGTTCTGACAGCCTTGAGCTGAGACCTGGCTCCGCAGAACGTCCAGGAACATCAGCGTTTTGCAGATTTTTATTCATACTCTTCCTTGTTTTTTTTCATTAATTGTAATAACCTGCACTGAAACATCAGTATCCAATATCCTTTTTAAGATAAGCTTACCTGGTGATGTTATCACAAATTCCATGGCCTCCAAATTTTGCAGTTTCTACAGGGGCCCCCGGCTTTCGTACCATGATTTTGAGAGTCAGGCGTTTACCCTTCATGCCAGCAGCTTCAAGTCGCCGTTGGATTTCTTCTGAAAGACTCAGAAGAAAAGCTTCTGCTTCTTTTGGCTACAGAAAGACAAACATAAAAAAATACCCTCCATGTTATTTTCCTACATGCCTAACAATTCTTCTCAAGTAGATTAACCTTCAACATTAAACATGTATATGATTTAGTGCCCTGCTCTTGTCTACTTAAAAACAAACATTCTGCCAGTTCTGGGAACGGCAAGAGTTTTAAGACTTAATTTCAAGCATCAGGAGTCTACGGTCTAGTTGGAGAGACAGGACTATGTGAAAATATAAAGAATACAAGGTAAAACCCGTGAAGAGAGCAGTACCTGGGTAAACCTTACTCCATAGTTGATCTCAGCTGAAACAGATTTTCTTTCCTTTTCAGTTCGAACTGGTCTATCGTCCAAACCACGGCAGAACCTATAAAGCATCTGACCTGTTTTGGGACCAAATTCTTTCTGGAGTCTTGCCATGGTCATATATTGCAAGTCTCCACAAGTTCTAATTCCCAAAGATGTCAACTTGGATTCCATTGAGCGTCCAACTCCTAGGAAAGGGACAGTTCTTTAATTCTGCATATAAGCTATTAAAAACAATTGAGCATTATGAAATAACTATTCATGCACAAACAACTAATTTAAAATAATCTCCCTTAAAATTCTGAAGTGACATAACTGAAGCATCTCATAGATTAAGAATTTTTTTTTTGGTTGGTGCAAATCATACTAGTAAACTTATTTTTAGAAGCTACTTCTCAATTTGGACTCTACCTATAGGTGAACCAGAACTTTTCAAGTGTGTATGACTAAGTAAGTTCTCCAAAAAAATGTTATTTTTATTTATTACTGAGTAAAAAAGTTTTCTATCTTATTTACAAAATCAAGTAAGTTACAGACTCGTTTAAGCTAGTCTACAGTATGACTTACAGACATACTAGGAGACTCAGGAATGTTAGGGATTCTACTATGACTTTGGTGAGGACCAAACTTCTCAATGGTTCGGCCACATTTTCTCTGAATGGGAACTAGGACAAGAAGTCATGACAGAGGTCCAAGCCCACATGTCGCTTGCTCTCATACTGGACAAAGTGGCACAAGTGACGTGGAGATGAAGCTTCCTGAGCAAAGTAGCAGCGAGGGGAGGACAGACAGATGTCTTTTACCAACAAAGATCATCTCCCTGGAAAGGCAGTCAGTGTCCTGCAGCTGGGCCAGCGTGCAGCAGCCCCTCATCACCGTCTGCAAGATGCAAGGTTAGAGCCTCGCCCAAACGATGCTCATGAGCTCTGTTGCTCTCCATGTGCCCAAAAGCTTAACGAAGGTACACATGTCTGGGAAAGTGATTTAAGAGTAACCTGGGGGAACTAAAACTCTTATTAAAATGGTCTCCACACCATGAGATCAGTATTGTCCATCAGTGAGGAAGACTGCGGTCTGGCCCTCTGTAGGATGTTACCAGGGGGCTCAGAGTGGAGTCTGGGGTCGCCTATCTGTCACCTTTATTGTTACTTCTGGCTCCAGTTCTCTGAGTGGCCCTAGTGGGGGAAGGAGCATTCTCGTCCAGGTTCTGCCAGAAGAACCTCTTGGAGTAGTTATGCAGACACACGGTTAGGAGGGAGGTGGTCAACTTTACAAAAGGTCTATGACCACAGAGGTGGGCGAGACAGGTTTAACCCAAGAAAATCTGTCCCCTAATGGAAGTCAGATGAAAGGTGTTAAGGGTGCTGTATCCCATTTGTGCCATTTTCAAGTTCAATTCAGAACAGAGAACAAGCAAGAATAGCAGAGTCTGAGTTAACAACAAGAGAACCCTCCAGACGAAGACCATTCACAAAAAGACGAAATTCTAAGTGAAACCTATTGGAGTATTTTTCAAGATGGGGAGGAGGAACACAACGAAAGGGACAAATCAGATACGAGGGTGGCCAAAGCCAGAGACACTCTACGCAGCTGTTCGTGTTCAGGGAATGCTTTCTGTCTCTGTTTTTTTCCGTTCCATCATTGCCGCAACTCCCCACCCTCAAGATGTGATCATGTTCTTTCCCCGACAAATCTGGGCAGCCGATCTGTTCTCCCTGATTTGCAAAATCAGCAAGAGGCAATAATCCTGCATTAATTGTGTGTACTGGGATGGGCAGGGGGAAAACCTATGGTTTTTGAGAGTCTCTTGAGTATACCAGAACACAATTATTATTCACTAAGAGGTACAAAAGAAAGACTATTACATTAAATCTCACCAACTTAACCACGATCAACCTAATCTAACTGAACTGCCCTCTAGGGAAGAAGAGAGGTTCCTCTCCATCACAAGCTCACCTAATGGAATGGAATGGCCTGAAGGTGAGTGGGGGACGGAGGCATATGGATGGTCTACCTCTAACCCCTATGACGTCTGCACGGGGGGAAAAGTTAGCTTGGAATCAGCACCAAGACCCCGAATGGGTGCTAGTTTGATTGCTTCATGTGAGCGTTTTTAAGGAAAGGAGGCCCCTCTAAGGAGGAAGTAACAGGGTCTTGAGAGTCACATTGAGTGCAGCCACCTAGAAAGGGAAACATGAAGGAAAATGTACAGCGTAGAACCAAGGTTCTGAGAAGGAGAGAAGAAAACTCTCTTCTCCTTGAAGAAGCTGTGGAAGCTGCCAGTAGAAGCCACTGGACGAAGATGTGGCATCTGTCCTTGAAGGGGAACCATGACCCCAGGCTAAGAACAGCCAGGAATGCCTCCTCCCGGCACCCGGACCTTGACAGTCCAGAGACGCAGAAAAGTCAAGTTCCAAAGAATCAACCTTTGCCATCTAAGTTAGCACCGCTCAACAGAACCTTCTGTGGTGATGGAACCGTTCTCTTCTGTGCTGCCCAATTCAGGAGGCACCCGCCACATGTGGTTAACTGAGCACTGACTGCAGTGTGGGCAGTACAACTGGGAAGATGAATTTTAATTTTATTTAACTTCAATTAATTTAACCTAAAGTGTTCTAGCTTCACTTGGCTAGTGGCTCCCATATCAGGACAGTGTAGATGGTCATGTACACCTACACGGCCGCGGTGCTTATCTGACACGAGAAGGAAGAGCTGGAAACCTCAGAGTGGGTGCACACACCCAGCAAAGGATGGACAAGGGGCCGAAGGTCCTACAAGCCAGGGTGGAAAGCCTTGCGAAGAGCCACAGAACAGTGGAAAGAGCGACCGCATTTAAACGGTTGCTGGGGACAGTCCTTTCTTTCATTAGCTAAACAGATCTCGCTGGTAATTTGTATGCTAGCACAACATGCAGTCACTACTCTGGGGTGCCTTCATAAACTTACTAGCATGTGCTCCCCTTTTACGTGGCTGTAATGATTGTGTGCCAGGCACGCCGTGTGCTCAGTCACCGGGCAGGGCACACAGGGACAGAGGCAGCTGGCGGGGGACAAGCAGGGAGGCGCATTTAACATGGACCCGCTTCTGGTTATTGGTTACAGAGCAGAACTTACTCAAAGCACGTGCCACAAAATGTTAATAGTCACCATGTATTCACTTTCAACTATCTTTGGGAAATGACCAATTTTTAACAAAGATGAACAAGTTTCCTTCTTGTAAGAATTCCCGCATGCGTGTGGAGCCTGCTTTCAGAGGGCAGCTCGTACTTGAGATGCGTTACCATCTCAGGGCAGGAGTAACAACAGAAAAGGCTGACGTTTTACATACTGAAATGTTCTAAATCTTCCTGACAATAAATTTGGGGATTTTTATAAAAGTCAATAGTCTTACACATGAAAATCTCTCCAACAATTCTGGGCGGCCACAGGCTACAAGCTGGTTCTCACGGAGAGAGGAGCAGGGGGATCGCCAGAGGAAGCCCATCCTGGCCGCCCCCATCTCCCCCAGATTTCAAGGTTCTCTTAGGAACTTCAAGGCTGTGCCTAAGAACTCAACCGGGACACATAAACCCACATGTGCCCTTCAAAAAGTAAAGTCCTTCCAGCCAGGAAGCAAATGAAGGTGAAAGGTAAGATGACTAGGTCAAGGAACTAAAACTAAAACCTCTCTGTTTCTGTGTAAAACAAAACAAAACCAAAAAAACTTACAAGAATGATGCAGTATAAAGATGGCGCTGTGGACGGAACTGTGTCTCTTCAAGATACCTATGCTGAAATCTTAACTCCCAGTACCTCAGAATGTGACTGTAACTGGAGAAAGGTCCTTCGTAAAGGTAATTAAGGTAACAAGAGGTCATATAGGTGGGCCCTAATCCAATATCACTGGTGTCCCTATAAGAAGAGATCAGGACACAGACGCACAAAGAGAAAACACCATGTGAAGACACAGGGAGAAGACGGTCACCTACACGCCACGGAGCGAGACCTCAGAGGAAACCCAACACGCTGGCAGCGCATTCATGGACCTCTAGTCCCCAGGATTCTTGAGGGAATAAACTGCTGTTGTTTACGCCACGCAGTCTGTGGTGTTTTGTTATGGCAGAGCCTCAGCAAACTAATAAAGATGCCAAGTAATGGTAACTGTGAACTCAAATTTCACATGCACTTTAAATACCCTGGTTCCTTCTTATATAAAACTGCAATAAGACATGTTATTAAAACTCCTAAATTGTGTTGTCTAATAAGGTAATTTGCTAGCATGATTTTATAAGGTTACTCTTCAAATTTAACCTCAAACTGACCATCAAAATGTCATATTTCACATTTCTGATACTACCACATTCTTGGATGTTATTTACTAGGGAGTCAGGAGGCTTCAGAACTAACCCATCATAAAATGGCATTTGGGTCATTTAATAATTTTGGCCTATAACAGAAATTTCAAAGTTTGTTCCGATATACTTTTCTTAGGCTTAAGAACATGCATCTAAAAATACCACTAAATCCACTGTTAAAACTTTTAACAACAAATGAATAAAAAGAAAACCTTTCACCAAAAGTATACTCTCTTGAACTTTCCCACCACAAACACCTGGGAGCTTTGTGAAGCTAACGCAGGCTGCTTTACAAAAACAGGAGAGGATGATCTGAAATGGTATCCTGGATTACTACATGGCTTAGAGAAATTTCTTAGAAAGAGGTACCTACCATAGAAAGCAAGTCTCGATATTTACTAATTGTGAAATGAACTGCCCTACACACAAAAATTACATCTGTTCAAGGCCCCAAAAGGGCAACCATTTTCCAGTTACAATGAATTATACTTCATTTCTCCAAAGAGAAAGGTTTTTACACGCTAGGTTAGCTAGCCACACTACACAAGAAAGTAAGATAGCTAAGCATCCTGCCCATTAGGTGAGAAAGGTATGCCTTTTTGGGCATTTTACTTCAGCCTGAGTTAACAAAATACAATACTTCATTTTAGGTTTTCTTCTTCCTAATATGGTTTATATATTTTCTACTTTAAAAACTATTTGTTTAGTAAACTCAGAAAAGTATCACTAGTTTGGAAGGACAATTTTGTAAATAGGGGAATCGATTTTCAAAACTTTACCTTGGGTCTAGAAGTACACTATTTCAATTTTGATTTATTTAAAGGACCAAAAGTCAATTTCATCATATTCTTTTAAGTATGACTTCTTAGAATTCCTTGATCTTGGTACTTGAGAAATACTTAAAGTAAAACACATGAGAGGCAAAACTAAAATGTTATATTAAGGTTCTGATAAATCAACTGAAAGGATATTCACTGCGGAGTTCTAAATTTTGCTTCCCATGGCACTCAATAAAAGATGAAAAATTTTTAATTCATTTTTTAAAAAAGAAAGAAACGTTATACATCTATGAAAAGCACTAATGAATACTTACAATAAATAAAAGTTAAAAAGAAACGATTTGTATTTACCTGGTAGATTAGTAACTAGCTGACCTCTGATAAAATCATCTACTTCTTCTGGTTTTAAGTGGTACTGGCCATCCGGTTTTGCTTTCCTAGTTGCCATTCTAGCCAGGAGAATATTAGAACCTATAAATTTTTTTTTAAAAAAAAGGAAAGAAAGAAGTCATTCAAGAAATATTCACAATTACTTTCAAAATTTCTTAACAAAGACATCTAGAGACAGGTTACCTATCAAATTTCTACAGAGAACGAAAATAATGTGCAACTTTGATCATTTCAAACACAGTACAAAACTGGCAGAATTCTGTTAAGTATTACAGATTATAACCAGCATGGTTCCTGGACAGATGTTACCTTCTGTTCCAAAACACGTGACATGTCAACATCTCCTACCCAGGTAAAGGAATAGAGAAAACAGTCCTAATCTAAGATTGGAGGTTTACAGGAACTGTGGGCAATGACCAGCAATCAGTTCATTTTACCAACCAATGTTTATCTGTTTGTTTGTTCTTGGCTGGCGGGGTCTTAGTCCCCTGACCAGGGATCCAACCCGGGCCCCCTGCAGTGGAAGCGCAAAGTCCTAACCACTGGAAAACCAGGGAAGTCCCTCATTTTACCAACCAATGGATCCACGCTGGGTAGAAATAAGGCCAAAGAAATGCCATTGGACTTGGGGAGGAGAAGCCCAAAGAACCAGATGTCTCACTATATGATCAGAACACGTGGAGTAGAAATTGAGGGTATGAGCGTCTTAAAAAAGGAGACAGACAGTGACAGCGAGGTCCAAGGTGTGTGAACGGACACAGACAACTAACGCAGAGCAGAGAGAAGGCTACTGGAGCCCGAGAAGGTATCAGGCATCTGAGAAATACCTAAATGGGGTCAGATGAACTTCTGTGTAAATAATAAAATCTCCACGAATTACAGAAGACTTCTATAAAGCACATATCTTAGTTTTACAGGAGACTTACATTAAAAACAGTGTGTTTTCCTAGGGTAAATGTATAGATATTCATGAAGCGAAAAAGTACTGGAAAGGCACACTAAAATGATAAAAGTGGTGAGTTCTGAAGAAAAGAGGGCTGAGAAGTGGAAACATCATTTGGGATTTTTGTCTTAATTATGTGCTTGAACTTAAAAGGACATATTCATGTCATCCCACTTGTAAATTTAAAATAAATACAATTTACAAGAAAGAACTAAACCTGTGCCTGACAGTGGACTCCAGAAGGCAAGTCCTAAACGAATGCTGAGAAGGGAGTGCAGGCCACACACCGGGGAGCCGAAGGGCAGCCTGCTCGTAACCGGAGGGACGCTGTTAATGTGTTCCTCACGCTCTGTATGTTCTGCAGCTTACGACGTTCTGACATCTTAAAAATCCCTCCGACGGGGAGGGCCTGCCCTCCCAGGGCTGGTTAATCCCTAAAGACAGCAAGCAAGTTCCTGGGGGTGCGCCTCTGACACCCACGCCAGACACCCCCAGACACCCCAAGAGAGGCTCATCAAACTCACACACAGACCCCAAGAGAGGCTCTGGCCGAGGATCTCCCCTCACTCCTGCTTCTGCCTCCAGACCTGCACGTGGCGCTCCTGCACGAGGCCCTGCGTGGGGCTGCACGCCCTGCCCTCCTCTCGGGACAGGTACCCAGTAAAGATCTCCTATGGGTAGAGGCACTGGGCTCGCTCAGACAGGAGGGACACGGGGAAGCTCAGGGTGACAGCGGGGGCTCCAGAGCACACAGCTGCGAGAGTCGACAAGAGGAGGACCAATGATGTGAAGGGCTGAGGAAGCAAACACGGCTTAGAGACAAAACAGAACAGGTGGGGGGAGGGGATAATGGGGGGTGTGTGTGGACGAGTCAATAACAGCAACTTCTGGCCCCGAGAGAGTGAAGACAGGGCTGGCTGAGCGGTCCAGGAAGCTTCAGAAAGTAACTGAGTTACCACAAGACGCAACAGCATGGAACTCCAAACCCCACTCACACCGCACTGCCTTGAATACCGCCTCTGTTCACTTGAAAAAAATACTGCTGACATACATTGCATCCAATATTCCCCATTTTTGAAGAACAAGAAATATTCCAACTTGTTTATTCCAAAGATGTTATCATTTACTTACGTTTCCAACACTTTCATCTCATGCTTTGCCCAACTGTGAGCCATGCTGAGAACTGTTTCAGAAGTGGGAGACCTATGCGGTACGGTGATAAAAACGAAACCTAAAAATCACTCCTAAAAATCAAGCGGTATTCAACGATCCCAGGGCACTGCTTTGAGGAAAATGAGTAGTACAAGATACGCTGGCTACTAACCGATTCCCACAGAGGCAGCACATTTAGTCTGGTCTTTGATTTCCGTGCGGACAGCATTTGCAAATTCGTCAGGAGTGAGCCTGGTCTCTGCGAGGATTTCAGTGATGTCTACCAGAGCTTCATCACAGCTGACAGCTTCGATGCTATGTGTGTAGCTGCCAACACAGAGCAAAGGCAACGAATCACAGCCCCAGCTTAACATCAAGCAGCCACATGTGGCAAAACAGGCTTTCCTATGGTATCTCTCTTCGACACATCCTTACAAGACTTAAAAGGCTAAAAATATTAGCAGTTTACCTGAACTGGCCCAAGTGCCCCTATTTAGTCACTTAACTTTTAACTGCAAAGTTAATCAATGTTTTCTTTTTTTCCATATTAACTACCAAAAATACAACAGAAATGACCATTTCAGTTTCCCTATACTGAGAATACTGTTGTAAACCTCTCAATAGTTGAAAAGTAGTAAGTGAATTGGAATTGTCACAACACTTAATTTCAAAAATGTTCAAACACGATTTACCAGAATCCTTGAGGAACAGAAATATCACACAAATCAAACAAGCAATTGACAGTCTCCTAAACAAAAACGCCCAGAACACAGCAGGATATGATGGTGGCCAGTCACCCAGATGCCTGTCCAGGATGCCAGCAACACCCCCTGCACGTGTAAATGCTCTGGGTTCTGACTGCTGCTGCTGTTTGGTCACGATCTACTCACACAAAGGACTGTTTCAATTCTCCACAGAAGAGGAAAAGGAAGAGAAGAATCACCACGTGGCTCTGATGCTAATTAAATATGTGAACCACAAGGCCAGCAGAGGCCTCAGGACCAGAAATGGATGGTCAATAATCCACCTGGTAAAGTACCAGGAGGGCCAGGCCTCGCCTCTCACTACACCTTACTGTAGGTTACGAATCAGATTAATTACTATCAATAATCATTTAAGAAATGAGTGTTTTGTTAGGCTTAACTCCAGAGAGAAATCTGCAAGAGCAGGCGGCTATTCCTGATATGAAAGCTGCTCTGAGGCGTGGAGAATATGAAGCAGAGGCAGGATTTCCAAAGGTGGAAGGAGAACAAGGAATTTTTTCCCCCAAAGAACAGCCACGTGCCACTAACAATGTCTCCACCCACTAAAATTATATGATAGCGTCCACCAAACCCCCCAATCCGAGGTGCAGGCTGGCTGCCCGCTCCAGGGCCTCCGTAACCAGAACACGCAGCACCCAGCTCAGCCACCTGCTCCCAGCCCACACGCGGCACTGCTACTGACCGCATCTTTGGGACAGGACTTGAAAAGCACTCTCTCCACCTGGTAACACTGACATTCCCACATTGGGGTCTTAAGGACAGCTGTGATTGTAACTGGCTTGTCATTCAGCCCTAAGTCCACAGACTGATGCCAGGTAACTTCACCTGCCCCTCTATGTTTCTCTCTCCTGCTAAAGTAAGCTCCTCAAAGGCAGAGCCTGGATCTGACTCCACTCTCATAGGATTGGCAGCATCAACAGTGGTTTGCACTTGGTAGATACTCCATAAACAGGTGTTCAAAATAACGCGTTAAGAAAGGAGAGGAAGAAGTGAAGATAGAGGCAAGAACCTCCCTTAGAACATCAACACAGCCCAAGTGTTGGCGGACCCTGGTCTGCTGTCTAGAGACCTGTTTTGGTGAATAAAGACTGAAGGAAGCAGAGCCGAACCCGCACCTCGTCTGTGACTGCTGCCACTGTCCACGGCAGGGCTGAGCAGCTGGGACAACGACCTCATACGGCCTTTTATGGAGAAAATATGCCAACTCCAGCTGTAGAGTATACAGGGCCTGACATATACTTATCTAAAATTTTAAGTTTTGAGTTAACATTCAATATACCTACACTGTAAATATTCTAAAAATTAATCTCTTTTTCTCAAGCCAACTAATCACCCACCTTGAAACTACAGCTGACCCTTGAACAACACTGGTTTGGACTGCACGGGACCACGTACACCTGGATTTTGTCAGCAGTAAACACTGGAGCTCTACGCGATCCCCGACATGGAGGAGCCACGGGCGCAGCGGGCAGCTGCCACGACACGTGGCCCTCCACCGCATGGAGGACGGCACCGCACCACCCCAAGCTGTGCAAGCGCCAGCTGTACTGCTAGAACCTTCTATGAAAGCTAACTTCTGGCGTCCTGAATGATCTTAGAGGACACAGGGTTTGACAAGGTCTCTACTTGTTAACGTATAGTTCTCATTTTAAACAAAATCATAATTCAAATGTAATAAAAGAGAATAACCAGGTTAAAAACTCCAATCCTTCAGCTGTCTGGTTCCACGGAGGGAAACCTGGAACCGCTGACGAGAAGTCATGCAGGCACAGAATCAGACTGACATCACCACCAGGGAGCAGCTGAACAATCCCAGCCGTGCAAACACATCCCTGAGGCCTGAGCCCTGCTCCGGGAGGTGCTCGTGGGGAGGAGAGGGGGCCGTGACACCAGAAGGCAGAGGAGCAGGTTCCCGGAAGAGAGGAGCGTCCAGCAAAAGTGACCCCGACAGGCCTGGGGAAACTGTTCTCTCTTCAACATTAGGTAAAAGCAGTAAAGGAACAGACAGGAGCGTGAGCGCAGCACACAGTGTACCTGGCCAGTGTCTCATACATCGTTCGTGCAACTTCCTTATACGCGTGAAAATCATAGGGGACAGCCTGAAGACTGGGACAAAGTTGTTTTGCTTGCCCGAAAAACATTCCATTCCTAATGCCAACTTGTCTAGAGAAAGAACAAAATACAGTGGAGGTTAGACTAGGAATTTTTAAATGCCAAATCAAGTATCAAATACTGATAGTATCTCCCCAAGCCACTGATACACAATTTTCATTTAACTCCATTTTCATGAGGGGTAAAAAACAGGCATTAAGACAACTTACAGGTTTGTTTTCCCCCAAAAGGAAACTGACAAGATTGTCTGATGCGTGTGAGTGACATGTGCAGATGTGCCCAAGTACATTATTCAAAGGCCAGGTTTGGCTCCTGCCTCTGTGAAGACGTCTCCTGAGACTCAGACCTCTGGCGCCTGTGCAGAGATGCCAGCATACCACACGTCGGTGATACCACAACCACCGCAGAGCAGGAGCGTGCTGTCAAAACGGTCTGCTTCCCCTCACACAGGGCCCGGTTTGGCCAGGGCTCAATCCCCCAAAGACAAAGAATATAAACAGCAGAACCACACAGAACAGCGCTATGCGACAGACAGACACAGTGTACTCATCCTATTACCACCCAATTCCCAATTGACCAATTCCAAGCTCCTGCGGTGGCTCCACAGTGGCTGAGATGCCAACAGCATTGGACATGGTGGGACATCACTCTGGGCAGGGGCCAGGGTTCCAGAACTTTGAGGGACCTAATTGAAAATGGTAAATTTCAAATCTTTTGCGTGTCTCCACGCCCCACTTACCTGTGGTAATTTGGAGCATTCAGCACAAACTGTAATCATGGAATTATACATAATGAGTGCAATTCCATGTTACTACTATGCAATGAATCGAAAAAAAATCTTACAGTTAAAAACACAAGCAGATAATAATAAGCAATGCTTCCCCAGATTACATACCCATAGGTGTAAATACATCAAATGGTCTTTATACATCCACCCAATAAATATTTACTCAGTGCTCACTTAGTACGGAGGTGTGCCCTGTGGCACAGAGGCCTGTGGCACCTGCCCATCCCAGACCACCAGAGAGCCAAGAAGGAAAAGACTCCGCCAAGCCATTCAGATGAAAGAAATGCAAAATGACATGCATTTTTAATGTATATAAAAACAATAATAGATCATCAGACTGCAAAGCTCAGAGTAGATGAGAAATATCTAATAAGAGGGAAAAATGACAGTAAAGGAAGAGATGATTAACAAATCATGGTGAAGAAAACAATGCTTTCATTCATTTAACAAAAATTTATGTCTCGGGCACTATGTGAATAAAGCGTATCCCATGACATCCACGAGGATGACCTGCACTGGCCTAGGAGAGGACGGATTCAAGGTGACGGACCTGGTTCATAAGGCAGGGAAGTGTGTGCAAAGGAGTTCACAAGTCTGCAGAGAAGTGCATAAACAAGCTGAAACGTTCCAGTAATGCTAGATACATAGGTTCAGCATGTAAAAAAGCTAAACTTACAAATTAAAGGTAATTATTCATTTTTACAGGAATGTCTTACATAATTCCTGTAAGCACAATACTCTTATATTTACAATAAATTCATTTTCAAAGTTTTCACTTACACAAAAAATTTCAGGGACATATTACTTAGAAAAATGTAATACATCAACTTATGTACTCATGCATACCTACATCTCACGGAGAAATGTTTAGGGATCACTAGACACTGTAAGGGAGTTATGAACAAAAAAAGGGTAAACCTCAGAGGCTTCCCGTAACTAAGGGAAGCAAAAGACCTTGAGTTGGTGGTTGGAAAATTAGACTTGTTTCCTATAAAATAAATGAGTAGGAATTCCCTGGCGGTCCAGTGGTTAGGACTCATCACTCTCACTGCCAAGGGCCCGGGTTCAATCCCTGGTTGGGGAACTAAGATCCCACAAGCCATGCGGCACAGCCAAAAAAATAAAATAAGATAAATAAATAAAACAAAATAAGATAAATGAGTAAAGACAATTACAAAACAGCTTGAAATAACTTCACTACAGTGACATTTATTCCTCTCAAATGAAGTCCCAGGCAGCAAAGACTACCAGTACTTCATAAGCTGCAGAAACAGTTTACTCCCAGGTTTAAAGTGAAGGCAGCACACTCCTTCTTCCACGTGCTGTATGCTCAGACAACGGTATTTGGTGTTGCATTAGACAATATTAAAAAAAAGTAACCAGTAAATCACTGTCACTGTCAATTCAATATACCGAAGGACATCCATACCACTAATTAAGGACTGTAAAGTGTCCTTACAAAAGCACGTGAAAACAGAGGTTTAGAAATGATTTGCTCTTAAAAATTTATGATTCTAGGGTATTTGTCTATAATTACCTGTCCGTCTACATTATTCACCTTCTAACTTACTATGTATAAAGCTAGTTCTCTATGGTAAGTATGAGTACATATTCTGACCTACATATACACATTCTACCTTCCTATGACTTCTACTGTCTCATGTTCACGTTCCATCCTTTGCTGACCCCGTTATTATAAAGTCTATGTCTACTGAAAACTCACCAGTGCCTAAAGCTGGGATGACCACGCCCACAACACAGTCCCCACGCCAAGCCCAGAAACATTTCTCTGATCCAACTGTGAATACACTTATTTAAAAAAAAAACTTCTCACTTAAGGAAAATATAACTATTAGATAGCCACACACACAAAAAAGGGTATTCAAGAGACCTTCATTAGGAATAGCCTTCTAGAAAATGAAAAATTACAATTAAAGGACAAAAACCCCATTGCTGTGGGTTTCACGTTTTTCTTCGCCAACTAAAACAAATTCATTTTCATCACTTTCTGCATCTCCTTAAAATAAACATGTGCCCTCTAAGCGACACTCAAATGGCTTGCTACACAGCATTTGGCCCTCATATATCGTCACCCCAATTATTCTGTGACACATTCAGCCTGACAATCGCCATCTGTGGTACAATACAAAGGCACCATCCAAACACCAACAGAGGCCCGAGCCCAGACATATCTGTGGCTACTGGACTTGAAAGCCACCAGGAGTTGGCAGTGCTTCTAACTTTGAGGTGGCCTTGGTGCTCACTCTCCAGCCAGCGTCCAACCTGGGCCGCCGGGAGAGAAGGGAGATCCTGCAGAGGCAGTATGGAAAGGCGGCGCTTCCATTTCACCAACAGCAAAATCCAAAGACTGAGCATGTGTTTCTGGGTTTCATCACACCCTCCAGATACAGGACACGATGCCCAGTCATCATAAGCGCATTGCCTGTAACTCAGCAGGGGGAAAAGACCAGCCTACTGAGCACAGCGTACAATCAGCTCTAAACCGCCTGTGCTAATAAGAACATAATAATGCAAAATGTATTTAGATCTGACGTATCTCTTTCATTAAAGTAAGGTTCAATTCCTTGGCTACATTATCAACTAACAATGAAAACGATTAAAACATAATTCTGTCAATGAGAAAGGCAAAGTTAGTTCAGGAGTAAAAGTCTGACAAGTCATAAACAGAAAATAATTTAAAATATTTTATGGACTTCCCTGGTGGCGCAGTGGTTAAGAATCTGCCTGCTAATGCAGGGGACAAGGGTTCGAGGCCTGGTCCGGGAAGATCCCACATGCCACGGAGCAACTAAGCCCGTGCACCACAACTACTGAGCCTGTACTCCAGAGCCCACAAGCCACACTACTGAGCCCGTGCGCCACAACTACTGAATTCAGCCCACGCGCCTAGAGCCTGCACTCTGCAACAAGAGAAGCCACTGCAATGAGAAGCCCGTGCACCACAACGAAGAGTAGCCCCCGTTTGCCGCCACTAGAGAAAGCCTGCACACAGCAACAAAGACCCAACACAGCCAAAAATAAATAAATAAATTTATATAAAAAATTTTTTAATAATTATGCATGTTTCAATATAATCCTTTTTTCTTAAATATCCTTTTAATAAAATAATTGGCAAGATTTAAGCAAACTACTCTGGATAGATGATGTTGTGTTGAGATACTTTTTGTTCAGACTGGACTTGCTTGAATAACACCAACTTTAAATCAAGACTGAAAAATGTTATATATATCAAGTCGTTGTATGCGGTTAATGTCACATGTCAATTGTAACTCAATTTTTTAAAAGTATGAATGACTAAGCCATAAAGACACTATCTAAAAAAAAAAGGCTGAAAAATGTAGCTGATGTGACTTGACTCTGTTTCTATAATTAGTAAATACTTTAACACTTGCCAACAATGTGTAAATAAATGCTTGCTGTGCTATAAAGGTAAAAATGTTTGTGTTCAGTTATAAAGAAAGAAAAAATAAAGAATACTCTTTTAAATTAATCACTTCAGGGGGCTTCCCTGGTGGCGCAGTGGTTGAAAGTCCGCCTGCCGATGCAGGGGACACGGGTTCGTGCCCCGGTCCGGGAAGATCCCACATGCCGCGGAGCGGCTGGGCCCGTGAGCCATGGCCGCTGAGCCTGCGTGTCTGGAGCCTGTGCTCCGCAACGGGAGAGGCCGCAACAGTGATAGGCCCGCGTACCCCCAAAAAAAAAAAAAATTAATCACTTCATTATTACTCCATTTTTACAACTATAATAATCGATTTTTAAAAAACGATTAATTTTTTTAAAGTATGAGGAACATATGATATGTATGTCTGTTTCTTCTAGTACTGAAACAGCTGGTTGTAATTAGGATTAGTGCTAACAGGTTGACAACACTGCAACTTTAAGTGAGGAGATGATTAGTCATGCCATTATGGAACTGTTTAGTTATAACTTAACAGGCAATCAAGTTTTAACATAAGTTAAAAAAAAATACTATTAGGATGTTTAAATAACAAGGGATCCTGGTGCTAAAAGGGAACGATCAGAGTAGATGACATTAAGGCCCTCTCCTATTCAAGAATATCTAATTCTTTAATTCTATACTTCAAGAGACAATGGTTTAAAAAACGACAATGTCCAGCTTCTTTTGGTTTCCACCATAGGACCCACTGGTTCATCAGGACACTAAGGTATTTATTTAAAGTTATCTAGCATTTGTGATGGGAAAGAAAAGGAAACTGAAGGGATTAAGGCTAGAAAGATTTCTTTCCATAACATGTTTCTAACATTTAAGTCATAGGCTTGACCAGCATGTCTAAATCCACTTCAAAAGATTATATAAAAATGATTAAGTAAATTAATTATTCATTAAGTATTACAACACCCTTAATTTCTACATACCTGGCTTCATAACTACAAGATGCGATTTCAGCCTTTGACAAAACAGAATCAATTCCATTTGTTTGTGCGGAATCTTGATTCTCCCACATTGATGAATCTGGTATTTCTGCTTTAAAAATAAAATTTAATGATTGTGTGTTAAAAACTGATTTTCCTTAACTTTCATTCAAGAAATTTGTTTACCAGTCCTTTCATATATAAATGTTCAATAAATTCCAAATATAGTTATCTCCATTGACATTTATCCCCTTATTTAATAAAAGAAAATCTATAACTCTAAAATGGTTTGCTTCCAGTACATTCTTCACCAGCAGTAAGACATAAACTTATAATAAATCGAAAGAGTTCTGTTTTAACAATAGTTTTAAAAAACATATACCAAAAGATAAGTATAAAATATCCCTTTAAGTCTGTTGAGACAGACAAGGATGAAAAAAGTGATCAGGAAGATAAACCCCCTCCTACAGCCTCAAAAGGATGACACAGCTCTCTGGAATGGGAAGCAGTTAGTGGGAAATACAGTAAATTTCTCTGAATGTTCTTGCTGTTTCTTAAAAACTATCTGCAAAATTTAAAGCTAATTAACAACATTTTCAACAAACATCAAATTCTTTCCTACAAGTCATTTGATCAAAACATAATTTAAAAGGTCATATACCATAAGAAGTTCCATCCTAAATCTAAGCTTTTTCTTTTGAACACACGTCACGTAAAAGAGCTTCACAGTATCATCCCCCCTTTCAGGAAATTCTGCTTTTGGCTTAACAATGCATGTGCAATTAAAAACATTCAAGTGAGATGAGACTATCACTTGCTCTACAGACTACAACTCTAGCCTAAAGAGTAGAGCTCACAAATAAGTCTTAATACCCAAACCAAACTGACAGATTAACGCAAGAATATTAAGGCACTCAGTCTAGAAAGCCTACTGACCGCACGTCATGTGACATCGCTAGCCAGTGAGAAACAGATGAAAACACAACTTCAGCTATGTCTCTTGGGATACTACTGTTCCAAGAAGAATATGCTTTAAAAACATCAATTCTCAGTCATAGTTCTACTATTCTGAACAAACAATCAGTAAAATAAGACTACGATAGGACTTCAGCTAATTCTAGACAAATCTATTTGGAGTACAGTGTAACAACACGTAACTAACAAACCCAGTATTTATCTATTTATTTCAGAGACATAATGTTCCACAAAAAAATCAGCCAAGTAAAGCACCAGCAGGTAAACACGGCAGGGTGTCCGGCTCTACGAGCTGTAACAACTCTTCCTGGTCTGACCTCAGTAATCACCAGCTTTCACCCAACTAGGAAACCCACACGAGCAATTCTGGATTCTGGCACCCATGCATACGAAGTGTAAGTGCGAATCAAACTCTGAGGATTGGCATGTTAATGGGGTCAAATTCCACTTGCGTCCAAAATAAAATCAGCAGAGTGTACAATCTGAGCCATGATTTCTGATACACTGTGACTAACAGAAGCTGTCCCAGGACAAATTAAAGACAGAACACAGAGCAGACAGCCCAGTGTTCTGAAGGGTTTTGGAAGGCTAAATATCCCATTACTCTAAGCTGAAAATCTGTGAGAATTTTGGGGCTGTCAGTATCACAGTTCAACAGGGGCTGCTACTAAACCAAAAAAGAAGAGCTGAAGCCTGAACGGCCACAACCAGCTGCCTTTCAAAGGTGCACCCATGAGTCATGCCTTGTGAGTTATGGGGAGTCAGGTGACTTACATTCGAAGGGCTAAACAACCTAAGAACTTGTTTTGAAAATCATGGAAAAGTCATGCTTGTGGTGAGAACAGTGTCTGTGGTCCCTGCTCCCAAGGCCCTGCCTGGGGTGGCACCTCGCGTTCTCTCCTCTGGGCGGGCTGACCTGGTCCACAGCGCGGCAGGGTGCGTGGTCCCTCCACGAGCGGAGTGAGTTGCTTCATGGGAGATTCAGGGAAATGCAGGGACACACTGTCCTCACTGGAGGGCAAAGTAGAGAACTGCTCATCAAAACTCGACAAACTAGACGGGCACATGGAGAATGTGGAGGAACGGTTGGAGAAATCAGAGGCCAGGACCCAAGTCTGTGAAAAAGAAATCGCTGAGAATAAATCTATGACTAACACGATTTTAAAAACTGTTGTTCTTTAGAATGAACACTGAAGTTGTTGAAGGGATAGGAGACGTCTGCATTCTGGAATTCAGGAAGGGAGAAAAGGCCCCAACCATGAAATTCTGAGTATAAATGGATTCCAAATTCAAGATCGTCAATGAGAAGGCTCGCTGCTAAGCACTGCTCAGGAAGCGGCTGCCAAAGAAGCCAGGGATGGAGAGCCCTGGTTACGTCGGTCCGATTAGACAAAGAGTCTCTGAATATGACAGGTAAGAAACTAAGTTGCAATAAAGGGCTAAAGATGCTATTTGTTCTAATACTTTGCTTAGACATACAATCCAAAACATCCGAACTGAATTTTTTTAAAAGCTACTGTACAGAAGGCAAAGATTCTAATTCCTAAACTGCTCCTCAATATTTTAAAATTTGGTGTCATATCTAATAATAGGAGCCAGAGAAAGAAAGATCAGAGAATAACAAGGAAAGAGGAACAAAAGCATGGAAAAAACAAGTTCCAAGTATAAGCCTAGCTGCAACCAAACTCTGTAATAGAGGACAATCTATTCATGTTATACGTAGCAAATATTTTGGTAAGATCCTAATGGGTCAAAAGGCTTAGGACGTACATAAAAGTGAATGATATCAAGTTAAAGAGAGAGTATAAAATATGAAGTATCATATTCATTTTTTCTAGTGATAGGAAAATCTATTTTTGACAGTTTTCAATGGCAAGTGAAATTTCAATACTTCTCCTAATATATACCTTCTGGTTTACCACTCACACTTAGAGGCAGAGGGAATGTGAGTTATAAAAGGTCATTACAATGTTATGAAAACCCAGTGGCTACACTGATGAACACAATTAAGTAACCAATGCCAGAATTCTGTTTATAAACTGTTTATGGTCAGATCATTTGTGATGCGAGGAAAGACAGAAGAGGACCAGCTCTCTGCTGCTCTAAGGAATGTGTAGATGTAGACTGTAAAGTAAGGGCACGTGTGCAAACACAAGATTCTACCCATGGGAGGAGCTCTGAGCACCGAGTAACGAGAGATGCTATGAACGGTATACACAGGGTATTATTCTTCCCTCTTTAATGTTCATCCAATATTTTACTGAGTGCCCAATGCGTGACAAGTACTGTGCATTCCCTTAAGCTACTATTTGTTTTCCAGAATTTTAGATTTCATCTTTAAAATGATACCACACAGAAAAGACAAAAAGAAAAACCAACCTGCCCCCAAACCAAACTACTAATACTTAAGAAACTACCCATATTGTCAAATACCATAATATAACTAAATCTCAACAAGCTCAGTATTTCCTAACCTCAACATCTACTCACTTCACACAAAACGCTAGAATCCTAAAAATTCTCTTAAAAGATTTAATTACCGGGAAAAGTTTTAGGAAATCTGCAGAATACAGGTACACGTGAAGCATAATGATGTATCTATAATTATTTTCCTTTGTACCTACAGCATGTAAACAGATGAACACAACCAGCAAGAGGAATGTAATCCCGAAAAGGTTCTCAGAGATGTCTACTGGCTTTCCTTTTGTCTTAATTTCATTAAGAACATTTCTAAAATAAGCCCAAAGTTTTATAACTGAAAACTAGAGACCTGAAATAATTGGGACGAAATTTAACTGCATGCCTTCCATTCTACTGCATATCTAACTTCTGTTTCCTGATTAACATTTTTTTGAAAAACTAATTAAAAAAAAATTTTGGCTTTCCAGACATCCATGCGGAAACTGATCAACGCCAAATAATTTCAATTCTAAGCAAATATTTCTCAGGGAATTTAATGGGGGCGGGGGTGGGGAGAAACATGAAAATCTTAACAGCACTGTGATTAGTATAATTTATGATTTTTGTTTACTAATAGCCAAAATTTGAGAGGCAAGAAAAAAGTTTCTCATATGAAACACGTTCAACAAAGATATGGGGAATGACTGCTGGCACTTATCTTCTTATTCCAGTAAATTAAAGCCTTACTGTTTCTCACTCCACTGGCTCATACACATCTTCGGCAACACAAACTTTAGTGCCCTTACTGGGATCCGTGACCAAACAACAAGTAATTAACTTTCAAGTGGAGAGGCTTCCACAGAACGATGTCCATGATTTTCATCCCCAATCTAAATTTATACAAAGCAAATTAACCACACCTTTTAAAACATTCTTCTCTCTCTTTCCCAGGAAAGTATCGTTATCCAATTCAACAAAGCGTAACTATTAAACCACTCATTTGTACTGCATTCGGATTTTGCTTTAAGATGTCACTGACACCCTTGAAACCCTTGAATGAAAAAGCTAATTATTTCAACTCTGCTTTTATTTCTGTAACAACAATACCAAAGCAAAATCCAGAAGTCTTCAACAGGAGCACTCTGACTTCAAAGAGGGCTCGTTATCTGTACCTGCTTTGCCTGTCAGGATTTTATTCTGGTACCACTGCCACTCCAACTGGGGGTTAGCGCCAGGGCGCAGAGGTGCCCTTCCCGTGCCTCTGTTACTTGTGACAGCCACAGGCCTTCCTGTAAGGAGAGAATAAAAGCTAAGTACAGGAACACTAGCACTTAAGAAATAAGATATCTCTCTTTAGCTTTAACTTAGGCATTAATCCCTAAAAGAGCAAAATCTTTGAAGATTATCAGTCGCTATGCAAAAGTCATCTATTGATGTTTCTCTGCACCCCCCCAAAAGTAAACTATTTATGACAATTTTGATGCATTTATTCAACTTAAAAGCAACACTATCATAGCTTTCTATGGTTTCTATCTGGTTTCTTACAGTAGAAAACAGGCAACTCAGATCCTAGATTCAGACTGGCAGGGTGGGGAGAGAAAGAAAAACTAACTGTATCTAGATTTTTATTATTTCTGGTATCAGAAAAGTAAGGTAACATCTAAACTAATCTTTATTTTTACAGCAAGAAAAAAAACTAATTAAATGTATATGTAGAGGAATCACAATCTGACCTACTATATAATCAAAGGTGAGAACATATAGTCCCCAAATTTTTGGTTTAGTTATAATATCTTTCATGCATCATTTCCTTATATGTGTTTGTGTTAAAAGATAACTCTAACTTTGTAAAGCAACAGCATGGATAATCCATGTGTGTGTGTGTGTGTGTGTGTGTGTGTATATATATAGTATATATATATACATGCATATATTTCATTGAATGCATTTGTTGTGAGGACAAAAAAAAAAAAAAAAGCATTAAAAAGTCACTCATGGGCTGAAATCAACTCTTTACAGTCTAAACACTCCTATCATAGCCGAAGCAGCAACTGCCCGTGATAAAAATAAAGCCCTAGTATTAACCCCGGCAGTTTCTATGCTTTCCTTAAGGGGAAAATTCACTCTCAGAAGACAGTACTAATAGCTGTCTCTTTTGGACACAGAACTCTCAAAAATCGAGAATAAATATTTTCAAAAGTATTGACTAGGTCACAAATACCTAAAATTTCCATTAAAACAAAGACTGCACAGATGACAACATATTCTAGCAATACTCAGTAATACAAAGTTACCCTACAACCAAAAAGTGGGAATGTTCCCTAGCATGAGGACAGTTAATCAAGCTACTCATTCAAGAGAAAGCACAGTGACTCAAGGTGCAAAGACATATGCTACCATAAAATCTCCATTTATTGACAAAGTAATCATAAATATAGATTAAAAATATAGAAAATGCCCAAAGCAGGTCCCTATCTACATTAGTCTTAGATGTTCAGCTGAAGAGGAATATTCTTCCCTAAAGGCCTGGTCTCTACAGGGAGGAAAAAACTTTTCTAATTTCCCTCTCTTTCTTGATAATGGAGTCCAGACCATTTGGAAGTAGGAATTGATTTTGCCAAGGAAAATGAGAATAAATATTTCTTAAAGAATACTTTGTGACCCCTTAGAATAAACGTCTATAACAGTATATCAGTTTTCTTAATACATAAACAAGAATACAGACCTTTGAGATCTGGTCTATTTCGTATACCCACTGACACAAAGAAGCAATCCATATCAACATGCATTATACAGCTCTGAGGTCTGGGTGAACTCAATACTGACATAGTTCCTGGAAGGAAAAACAGAATGTTCAAACCCCAAACTAGTTTTTAATATTTTTAAAAAAATCAGGTCTGGTTAATTTTAGAAATTACATTTTTAAATGCTTACAAGCAGAATAAAGTTTTAAAAAAATACACATTCTATAATAGATTACTTCTATCACCTCAAGAGAAATCAAATTTCAGTTTCTTTGGCTCTAGAAATAATTCAAAGATACAAATTTAGTTTCCAAACAGAATTTAAAATCAATTGTGAAGACATCAAGTTTTCTTAGTCTATATTCTAACAAGTCTCTAATTAAAAGTCTGTCTAAATGCTTATCTCCAAGTTATTTCTGTGGGCTGAATGGTTTATAAAAATGTATGAAGATGTTTTCATATATTTAGTTCCACAGACCTAAGTTACTTTAGATGATTACTATTCTATGCAGTAACAACATTCCTTGGTAAGACAGCAGTAAAAACTGCTACTGTTATTGAGTGCTCTGTAAGTAGGTGTCAGGCACTGTTTTAAGAGGTTTACATGTATTAATTTATTTAAATTCTCACAACAACACTGTGAGAGAAGTAAGCTTATTCTCCCCATTTTGCAGATTAATAACTTGAGTCATACAGCCAGTAAGAGGCTGAGCTGGAATTCAATCCCAGGCAGTCTAATTTCAGAGCCCCATAAGCCACCACACTTGTAAAAAGTGATGATCTCATAAAGGAATTTTCCTCTGCTAGATTTAAGAATAACAGTACTGAGGTTAATCTTCATAACAGGCTTCCAAAAACTTACATTTACTCCCCAAAATGTTGAGACAACTCTATTTACCAAATTGTGACTGTGAAAGAGTTTACCCTGTTCTCACTAGGTGCAGGGCACCGGACCTTTGTTCCTATTTTCTGCCTGTACTATCACTTGTGTGCCGACAGGAAACTGAGACTCAGAGAGGTGAACTCACATGCTCTGCATCGTAAGAGTGGCAGAGCCAGGATGTGGACTCAGGCTATTACCTAACTCCAAAGCCAGGGACTTCCTTGCTACCCTCTATATTCCCTCGAGAAATCATTTATAAAATAAACCTTAACAATTATAAGTCTGCTGTATAAAACTATTATACACACATAATGCAAACAACTCAAAATAATGGTTTTAAAGATTCAAGTCACACAGAATGTATATACTAAATGCCTACTGAATGCTTTCATACAACATAAAAATCTCTCATCTTATTCCCATTCATAGAACTGATCCATAATAGCTCTTTGAAGCTTTCAAAATTAAACGACCTTTAGGTAACAAGGCCAAGGCATGATAAAAGGAAAATCCAATACCTATAACATTATTTTGAAATATCTCATAAATAACAAAAAGCATTTGGAATACATCAAACACAGCAAAACATAACAGAAAAAACCCACATGGAGAGGTTCTATCACATTGTGAGAGGACCATGAGCTTCTCTCTGCACCTCAGTTTCCACAGCTATAAATTAAAGGGTAATACTAGATAATCTCTGAGATCCCGCCCCAGGGGGAACCCATTTAATCCATAAAAAGCAACTAAAACCTCAAACCAGATACCAATTTATAATGACAGGCACAGAAATACAGCCTGTTATTGTTGGTTTTGTTTGTTTTTGATGACAAGAAAACTATTTAAAAAACAAAATGCAATTAACCAACCTACTTATATGTGAAAATACTTAACCTCACTAAAAGCTTACCACTATACTTATAATAGCTATTATGACAGTTATTTAATTATTGATAAATCATTATGACGCAAGCTTTTAAAAATTAACAGTTACTCTTACCAAACCAATTCATTCTTACAGGAGTTTAAGCACTGAATATAAAATATGTTATATTTTACAGTTCAAAACTTCAACAACTGATAAGGTCTACAGGAGGAATGAATGCTCAGAATCCCAACCTCATTACTATTTAAATTACCTAAAAATGTTCACTTAGCCACACTCAAATCTAATTTTGTAGAAAATTTTTAGTAAGAAAGCTTTCTGTCATCTGTTATACTCACTGTTACTTACATAACCTGCTATTCCTAGAGACTTCCATGTTACAAGACCTTAGTATTGACGAGAATACCAGTGACAGATTAAGAACAAAATGATCAAGCATGATTGTTTCTTAAGAAAACAATTTTAGTAAGTATCTACCTGGGTCAGTTACAACAAATGCAGACCTGCCTGCTTTCATTTTTTTTAACTTTTCCCTTCCTGGAAAGATACCACTACTTTGTCTCTGCAGGGTATTGACAAACTCAGTCAATTCGCACTTCCACGTGGAAATGTGGTGCAGTCTCGAGCGAGAGTAGAAGTCCGAGATGAAGCGGCAGGGCCTGGGTGGCACAGAGGGTGCCGCCTTGCTCGGTGAAGGGACTGAAGAAGTGCTCTTTGTGCTTGAAGGCCCCTGAACAGTGGAGTGGTGAGCACCATTGACTCGAGTGTTGCTGTGCAAAGGTGACAGGGAGAAGGAATTAGTTCTGTGCGGATTCCGCAGAGCATCTGTGCTTCTGGTGCTTTGCTGGGACTGTTGCTCAGCGCAGTCTCTGAAGCCGCCGCCGCTCCGCTCGGCTGCTTCCTCCTCATGGGCAGGGTCGGGGGACAGGCTGCTGGCAACACCGCTGCCCCTGGGCACCAAGCAGTCCTGTGTCTTTAAGGCACCGTTAGAGCTATGAGTGTGTCCGTTGCAAACGGCACTGCCATCTCTGGGATGCGGAATTCCGTTCTGTTTCCTTCCTGGGAAGAAGGGCTCCGGCTCCACAAAACCCAAGTCATTATCTGCATCTTCTTCATTCCAACTGTTCACTCCATTGACTCTGACTTCATTTTCCGTCTCAATCTTCTTAATTATGTGATTTCTAGGGCAGGAAAAAAATTTGTTTAAATGAATAATGTCTGACTTTCGGGCTAAAACAATTTTCCATTTAAACGCTATCTTAATGGTACACACTTTAATATTCCCTCCACCAAATCTGAATGATTAAGCCACAAACTTTTTTTTCATTATTGCTCTTCTAATAAAAGATAATTCTTTGCTAAACTGAAGGAGCACGGTAACTAGGAAAATTCTAGCACATTAACAGCCTTTCAGGTTTTTGTTTTTGTTTTTTTAATTTCAGAGACTCACAGAGAAGAAAATAGAATTGGATCTTTTTCAGACTGAAGAAAAATCCAAGAAACTCTTTTCAATTGTTTTTCCCACTATAAATTAACTGTAATCTGTAAGCTTTAAATACCCAGTTTGTAGCACAGTGTCTGGCATTTACTAGGTAGTCAGTAAGTATTTGCTAAATTAATACAATATGAATTAATTCCCGTAAAAATGGGTAAGAAACCTTATCTGAATTCTTACTCCTCTTTTTACTTTCAGTTTTATGTAAGGCACTGTTCAACACATTAAATCCAATACTGCTACAATCCTGAGGCTCCTTACTTTCCCCCAGGAAATGACTGACAGACTATATTCACTAATCCATTAACAGGGTCAAACTGTTGCACAAGTAGATAAAAAGTAAAAAAAAGGTCAATGTGTATGGTTAATTCAATAAAATTCATACCTAGAAAAATGAGGACGTTCGCCCTATTGACAAGGGAATTAGCATTTCATTTCTAAGAAAAGCATTATTTAGATGCCAGGGTGGTAGGTCCAAGGCAATCTGGACCAAGTGTCCTGATGACAGGTTTATAAATGCAGTAACTATGACAAATGTTATGTTAAATTCACATCCTGGCTCTTCTAGATGTCTGCTTGGTAATGCTCTGTAATAAAGACAAGATTCACCTGCATTCAAAAGAATCACCTAAGTAACAAAAACAAAAATCTGAATTACAAAGCAGTAATTCATTCTACTTAGAAAAGTCCACAGCATTAGTCCAAGTACAGTTCAGGCTCCACATGAGGGAGTGCCACATGCAGCACCAAGGCACAGGTGAGATTACCACGGCATTACCAGGTTTAACCTAAAGTTCCTGCTCCTAATACCAACTGGGTACATTAGTCATGACAGCCTGACTGCACAGCAAACCACGCATGAGCTGGATGCGAAACAGCACCAGCCATTCCTGGGTTGGCTCTGGCTCTGGCTGACCAACTCATGGAATCTGACAGCCAAGTCTGAGTAGGTCCTGTCCTCAAAGATGATCCCACCAGTGAAAGAGGAAAAGATGACCAATGGGAAACGATTAAGAGAGGAAGGAAGGAAAACCTCATTTGATATGTGTCAGAGAAAGTCTGGCCCTTGAGACTGAGAGCAAGGGAGCAAAAAGTCACATAAAGGAATTGCAAAGAAATTTATTAAATGCACTGAACATGCCAAAAATAAAGAACACAGGAAGCAACAAAAGTAAAGTCAGAAAAGTCTTAAATCTAGTTTTCTATGTCATAAATATTAAGGTTTTTTTACTAGCAGCACATGCAACAGAAATGCACACATTGGCAGAAAACATACTGCTCATACCCATTCTTTCTGCACTACGGTGTTTCAGCCCAAATGGACATTTATAAAGTAGCTGTACTAGAAATATATCACGAGTGGATATACATTTACTAGGCAACAGCATAAATGGATCAATAATTTAAATCTAATAGGTAAATTCTTCCTAAAATCAACACAAAGAAGAATTTCAAAAAAACACACACATATGTATTTTCTTTTATTAGTGAAGAAAAAAATGAAGTTGTATATTCAGAAGCTTTTCTGATATTACTTGTACACCTTGATGGTACTAAAAAAACAAAATTAAATGTTTTAGGTAACGTGAAAAACAACTGAATACACTTATAAGTGAACCTATAAGTTAAAGAACAAATGACAACAAAACTACAGAAGGTAGTGACACTGGATCATCCCAAGTTAATTAGACTCCTGGTCTTTTAGAAAAAATATTATCAAACTCCCAAAGCAAACAATTTAATAAATAAGGGGAAGGCTAATGATAATGAACCATGATAATGAACTACTACCTGATACACAAGTTAAGGCAACACACCAATTAACTGTGAAGCCAATTTACCCAGGATTACTGCAATTAAAACTTAAGTCAAAATATTTTTTAAAATCAGACACATGGAATAAAGTCTAGATTCACCTCTAACTCTATAACCTTGAGGGTCATCAACTAAATTTTAATTGATATAAAATATTTACCTATTTAGAATTGTTACTGATTTAGAATTTTTCAAAAATAACCTAAAAAGTGTTAACATTTTCATTACCTGTCTTTCTATGCAGTAGCACACAGCAAAACTTTAGCTGGAGTAGTTAGTTCAGTTTTTGAGAAAGCAATAGTCTATGGCAAATTACTTGTGTCAAAAATAGTTACTGCCATGAAAACCCATGGAACATTTTACTTCTAATAATTTAAGATCCATTGGTTTAACATGGGAATCTAATGAGTGGAAAAGCTTTCTTGTTTACATTTTATTTACGAAACTGTCATGATAAAAATAATTTTTAGGTAAGACATGCACGCCTGTACTTCAACAGGATTAATATAGACGAATAGCCAGTTTTTATGTTTGTCTCTATCTTCAGCAGAGCAGGGGCCGTTCTCACTGCTAAAAACCAGCTGTGTAGTCTCCCCCAACCTAGACAAACTTACACCCTGTCGTTGAGCTGTTTGGTGATGCTGCTGGGACCTGGTACAGGGTCCTCAGGTTTGCACACAGGATTAAAGTTGAGACCTTTCTGCGTGGAGGACTGCTTGCTGTACAGCTGATACGGAATGTAGGACAGGAGTCGTCCAGCTTTGATGCTAAAATAAAAAAGTAACACCAATTTAAGAGTTTAATACTTGGGGAAAAGGAGCTTCACAAAAAATGAATGTTCTCAACGACAGGAATATTTCACCAACAACATGCCATCTCTTTTCCTAGTTTATTCCTTTTCTCCTAATACAACCTTACTTATTACACACTTAAGAATGAGACCTTCTGCCCATGAAAAGACAGGTCTGAAATTTTAAAAACTAGTAGCCAACCATCTCATGTTGAGGAAAAGAAAATAGACTATAGAGTAAGATGAGAAAAACTTCAAGCACAGAGTTGGACTAGTCGATATTGTAATCGTCATGACTTTAACATTTAACCACAATCTTCCCCCCTCCCCCCAAAATTCACACAGAATCATCAAGATTTTCTCAAATCCTATCTCACATATTAAATTTTTCCAGAATAAGGGAACTGGATGAGGATTCCCAATTTCCAAGATTCATGTTAGGTCTATTAAATGTGAAAAACTGTAAAATAAAAGGACAAAATAAAGAATCTCAACTGTAAGATTAACAAATAATTTATACTATCTTATGTGTGTAAGAGTGGCAGAGACAAGGCCACTTGAAGACAGAACTCTGAGAGGGCAGAAGCTATCATATATATCTATATATCGTCTTCCAAATGCTCACTATATATGCATCAAACACCACCTGTAAAAACGAGGGGAACAGCAGTATTATAATACTAGATTAACTGACACTCCCTAATGCCTATTATACTTCAGAACTAAAACTGATTCGATGAAACTGAGTTTTGCTTTCTAATAAACTGAGTTACACATACGGTTACTGTATCTTTAAAAATACCATTTTAAACTCAAATTTTAAAACAGCCAACTAATATGCTTAGGCTAACATCCAAATTTTAAAACAGGCTCCTTAAGTATCAGGAAATATTTCAAAGCACATGTGTGGCTTTAAACCTAAAATATATATTAAGAAAGCCATCCTTTAATTATTTAGAAGAAAAATAATACAGTAAAATACTTTTCTTATTACCTGACAAATCCAAGAGTTTTGACATTTTTATTTTCTCAAAGCACACTCCACAGAACTTAAAAACAAAAAGACTGAACTGGCTTAAAACAAACAAAGCCAATCTAGAACATTAAGTCAACAACTGAGTGCAGACAACATGCTGACGGCACACCCTGAAAACGAAACTACACCACAGTGCAGACGATGTCCTTTACGTAATCATATCAATATACAATCCCACCTAAGCTGCCTTCAACTTTAGGCGGAATTACTAAATATGCTAAACCGCTAATTTATGACAGTTGAGAACATACTAGTGACAACACACTTCAATTTTCATTTACCTAAATAAATTTACCATCAGGCTAAAAGTTAGTTTTATCGATTACAGATTACATTCAAATACTAGAATTAAAATCCTAAAATTAGACCGTCTATTAATTTACTTCATTCTTTTTAAAAAATTTTTATTGGAGTGCAGTTGATTTACACACAATGTTGTGTTAGTTTCAGGTGTACAGCACAGTGAATTTTACTTTATTCTTTTATCAAACTAACTTCACTTCCTTTAGCAACTGGTCTTAACTGCCTTGGCTATGGACCTTTGTCTTCTTAGTTATTACCTATCTTGCCTGCTCTCCCACCCTCAGAAGCAGAGGGACTTACCCCTAACATTAGCCTTCTGCCTCCTTCATGACACACAGCACAGCTGTAACTAAGGGGTAAGTGGAGACTGAAACTGTGCTCAATATGTCAGCTGCACATCTGAAGTAAGACCAACGTGCAATGAAGCCAGGACACGCCCCATTATCATGCTGGCTTCCCCTATCCTACTGACAGCTTGCTGGGTGACCCAGACGCTACAGGTGCTCTCTAAACTGATCATACACGACTCCTAACAACAGTCACCCAGAACTTAAGGCTTACATAACTAAGTCCGTGGAGACTGATATAAAATAGGAGCAAATTTAAATACTGCAGTCTCTAATCAGACATCCTCAGAGATGCCCAGTAAAAGAAACTAAAGCCCAGTGCACTATAGTAACGTTAGACAAGAAATTCTTTTAATTTCAAGCCCAAACCACTATACATCTGTGTACATTCTTAATTATCCCTGCTTATCCATTTATCCATCTACAGATATATGGAGAGAAACATTATCTGATGGTATATTTTTAAAAGATCTTCTTTTACAAAGTCTCTCAGGGATTCATTTCTAACGTTTTCTAATTTCACTGTTTATCCTAAGCACAAAGGAGCTCTATTCTATATTTTCTACCATTCTTCTTACAAAAAAAAAAAAACAAACAGAGCCAAACATCAAAACCCATATTTCAAAACCAAATGGAGCTTCACTTTACCAAAATATATTACTACATGGTTTCTTTATATACTGAGCTTTCTTCCCACGTACACTGAAAGTAGATTCTGATATATATGAAAGAGCTTACATTCTATACAATGTATCAGGCACTGAAAGAGCTTACATTCTATACAATGTATCAGGCACATACTCATTGCATGTGAGATATTCACTTCCTTTGAGGAGTTTTAACTCTTGGTTTGTCCTATAGCCCCAGTAAAGTTATCTACAGCAGAACTTTGTTCTTTAAATCATTTCCTATTTCCTATGCTGAAAATGAATTTACACGGCCAGTTATAACCAGAGTCTGGGAGATTTTGCAAAAATTAAGATACAAGAAAAGTCACTAAATTTCTATTCCAAACTTTTTATTGTAACTGTAGCAATAGCATCTTCTTTAGATGAAGCAATTCTGCACATCAAATGTTTGTATGGTTCCAGTCAACATCCCAGTCATTCTCTATTAGAAAAACCATATCTGACACTGTATACCCATCTGCCCATCCATTCACGCATCTATCCTTCTTCCTCATTCAAAAGTGGATTTAAGGCAAGAAAGGATCTAATTACGTGCTAAGGACAAACTGAGCTGTTTTTGCCTATTATTCTACCATTAAGCAAACATTATTCTTTATGCATTCGAAATTAAAATTCGCTTTGCCACCACCTCTCCCATTACCCAAACTTTCCAACCACTCACCAAGATCCCACAAGCTCAGAAAAGGAAATAACAGCTATGAACATATGTATATAACTTTTTGCCCTTTATCCTTCAGGGTCCAGATTGCTTTTTAATTTTTACTACAGATACTGAGAGAGTTAAGCTATTCATATTCATTCTTTAGCTCCTGAAGACCAAGACTCTATTTTCTAATAAATATTACCTACAACAAGTCATGGGGTGGCGGGGAGACTGAAATGTGTACTGGTTAATTGGCCAAGTAAAAATAATTTGAGAATTCTGTAGTGCTGTGAGAGAAAAAAGTAAACGACTCAAGATTAATTTTTTTAAGTCAAATCTATACCAGAAACTAGAATCACACACATTTTCTACGAAGAATAAACTGAGGCAAGACACACAAAAAAATAAGGGGAATGAAAAAAATCATGAGATAAAATTGCAACCAACTTTTGAGTTGAGTAAGCACTAATATTGACACTGAGTGTAATTAGAAACAAAGTTTCAGTCCATAGGAAGTATGAGATCTTCAGAGCATCACGAGTGTGTGACAAACGTGCTAACGTTACAGGTGGGAGCTTAGAAAGAAAGGACACACTCACTGGGAGCCAGTCACCCCCCACGAGAAGAACCGAGTTGGCAACAACTGGACCCTCTCATCTCACAGCAGAGCCCGTGAGAATCCAACCAGAGGAGGCAGGTTCCCACGCCACCGAAGACTCAACACAAAATGAACAACGAGAACAAAATGGACTCGGAATAACTTAGGACCATGTTTTCAACTGTGCTCGGGCCCGATGAGGCAGTGAGGTGAACCACAGCAGCTTCCGTAACTACGTCACACTTCAAATTTCAGTGTAAAATTGTCTGAAGAAAAGGATTAAGAGAAAAATTTGAAAATCACTAACTTATACTATACTGTACTATATACAAACATAAGATTTACAAAGCAAGGCCTTCAGTAACAATCTCAGACCTTAAACTAACGCACACAGGCTTCTCATTAAAGGACTCCCCTGCCTCTCAGAAGTCATGACCCCATAATCATGCCTATATTAACTCAGGTTTAATGGCATCTACACAGACACCAGGGAATTCTAATCAAAGCAAAGTAATCATCCTGCACACTTATAAGTGGTAGTCACTTTTCAAACTGCTCAAACTAAAAACAGGAAAACTAATTATAGAAGAGAATATCATGTATGATCCATTAAACGGCTAATATAATGTTCAAATTTTTAAGTATAATAAAATCTCATTAAAACACTGCTGAGAAGGAGAAAAGATGAAGACGACTGGGATTAGAGTGTGAAAGAAAACAGCACTGTGATTTAACGTGGAGGAGCCCATGCTTATGACATCGTAGACACCGGGCATTTATTTAATGTATTAGGGTACAGCCCAGACTGAACCATTTCCACATGGGCCAACTCACCTATAACAATTTAATTAAATGGCAAAGAGCAGACCCAAATACGAGTCAGAAAATCTGGGTTCTGAATTCTTGGGCAAATCAGTTAACCATATTAGCCCTGCCTTCTCATATACAACATAAAGCAAATAAGCCACATAACCATGATTCCAAAGTCACTTCAGGGGCTTCCCTGGTGGCACAGTGGTTGAGAGTCCGCCTGCTGATGCAGGGGACGCGGGTTCGTGCCCCGGTCCGGGAAGATCCCACATGCTGCAGAGCGGCTGGGCCCGTAAGCCATGGCCGCTGAGCTTGCGCGTCCGGAGCCTGTGCTCTGCAATGGGAGAGGCCACAAGGGTGAGAGGCCCGCGTACCGTCAAAAAAAAAAAAAAAAAAGTAAAGAAAAAAACAAAGTCACTTCAGTTATTTAAAAACAGATAATTAAGCCTGACTTCAAACTAAAATAAAATCCATTAAGGTGTATTTTATAACTTATAACTGTCTCAGGTGCATTTTTTATTGTATTATCTCTCTAGCAGCATTCAGCACAAGAAAGAAGAGCAGGTATAAAGCAAGAGCTGTAATGAAGACCACCATTTTCTAAGCAAGTCAAGTCCCACCCAGCAAGAGCTCTTTTCACCACCGCTTTCCTTACCCATGGATCTCCCCCACCCCCTCCAAAGCCAAAGTAATATCCCCAGATCAAAATCCTTGCCCCGGCACAATGAAAGGATTGTCTTTAAGTGACAACACACAGTTACACTCTGGAATGATACTAACTTCTTATACTGAAAACTTCACAATTTACTTTTAAGAAGACACACAGCTAAAAGCTAGGTTCATTAATCCTATATAATGAATGGACAGTGGCTGGGTCCTGGGAACATAGCACAAAGATGTTCTAGGGATGGACCTTCAACTTAATCTGCCAAGGCTTAAAAAAACCCTAATCTATAAGAATATTTGGCTTTCCGGAAGACAAATGCACTTTGACCTTTTGGAATTTATTTTCTGATACTCGGTGATGTTTATAGAATAAAAATAAAATAACAACAGTAGCTTCTTACATCTTATGCCTCTACAACGCACAAGGCATTGTGCTAGGTAGTTTGCACAAATTATTCCTAGTTGTCACATAACCATAGCGGGTAGATAGCAGCCTTCTTTTACAAATGAGGAAACACGGTTCAGAATGGCTGCGTAACTATTCCCATTACACAAGATCACAGGGACCCTGAATTGCTGAGTTGGGATGTGAACCCAGGTATGTCTCCAGAGCCCAAGCACAGCCTTTCCACTATAATACACTACCTCTCACGAATCTATGCTGCTATATATAGAGGAACAGAACAATTCTATTTAATTATCCTTTTAAAAAATTTTTGGTCGTGCCACGTGGCATGTGGGTTCTTAGTTTCCCAACCAGGGATCGGAACCACACTCCCTGCACTGGGAGCATGGAATCTTAACCACTGGACCGCCAGGGAAGTCCCGAAACCTAACAATTCGAAATCTACTGAATAAATTAATGGAAGGTGTCAGAATTAATGAAATATAGGATAAGAAAAAAGCTCGGCAGTTGACTTAAAAAAACATAATTTCTAAGTTTGTTTCATCAACACTCCATTATACAGTCTGACCATTCTCTCATATACTGATTACAATCTATTCATAAAATTATGATTTAAACACTTTCACTTTTAACTTTCATAAATCTAGCAATCACTCATATGTATTATATATGAATCACTCAAGTTCTGGCTCATCACCAAGGTTCCAGATGACATGTTTAACCTTAGGAAGTTAGTATGAATGGCCAGCACTGATTTACAACACGCCAATTCCAAACCAACAGCCAAGGAGCCACACTAACTGAAAAACAGGTACTAATAATACTGCAAACTGCCGCCCACTCCTAGTGTTCTGGGTGCACGTTATCCTGATCTTCCTTCTTCCCCCACAGCATGTACTGACTTTTAACATATGACATAAATTTACTTATATACTGTTTATTATCTGTTTCCCCTTATAAAATGTAAGCTCCAAGAGGTAGGGGAGGGACTCTGTTTTGCTCACTGATGTATTTCCCAAGTACACAGAACACTGCCTACTCGTAACAGGTGCACAAATATTTGCTGAGTGAACAGCATGCTTTGTCAACCCCTCCCATCGCTGCTTCCGGCCGCTCACTTGAGTCATCTCCCTTAATTCCTGGGAGCTGACGTTGCAAGAACACTAACATCAAACCCCAGGCCACCTGAATTATCACGCGAGGCTAAGGAGCACAGTGGTGTTTCTTAAGACATGGATTACTCTCCACCCTTAAGAGGCAATACAAGTTAGATAAGGGTTTATAACAGAAAAAGTATTACAATTTTTAAAACTCATTAATTTAATTAAAAATTAAACTTACCTTTCCACAATCCATTCTGGTCGAATTACTTTTTCTCCCTTTAACTCTTTAATTTTGGCATTAGGAAGATTTGTGGCAATGATGTGTGTTGTTTTGGATCTGGAATAATACACATGATATTGGCCTCCATGCAACATCATTAGCTTTCTCAATTCCTCAGCAGATGGATCTGTAAAATTAATAATAAAACATGTTAAAAGTTTTACATTAAGAAAGTAGAGCCCTAGCTGAACAATCCCTTAAACAGGATGATTTAAAGAACGTATCACTGGTACACCTTCTCCTTCGCTGTGTTGCCAGTAAGCAAAGTTGGGAGGAAAATCACAAAGTGATAGAGCTATTTTGCCTTAGCACATCCGACTCTCCTGGCTGCTAAAGGCACAGTCAACCAACACAAAAACATCTACTGCCAAGCAATGCCCAGAAAAGCAGATAGGCACCTCGAGTAATGAATTAAATACTGATAATAGAGCAAATATTTAAAAAATTTCAACCACATTTAGCTATATTGACCTTGACATTTTTATCTTATGTTTAAAAATACTATGAGCACACTTACTGTAGAGCTTATTAGACTTTACTCCTGTGAAGCTTAATAACTTAAACTTTTATTTAAAAAATATAAGGGCTTCCCTGGTGGCACAGTTATTAAGAATCTGCCTGACAATGCAGGGGACACGGGTTCGAGCCCTGGTCTGGGAAGATCCCACATGCCGCGGAGCAACTACGCCCGTGCGCCACAACTACTGAGCCTGCGCTCTAGAGCCCGCGAGCCACAACTACTGAGCCCGCGTGCCACAACTACTGAAGCCCACACACCCAGAGCCCGTGCTCCACACAAGAGAAGCCACCGCAATGAGAAGCCCACACATCGCAATGAAGAGTAGCCCCCTCTCGCTGCAACCAGAGAAAGCCCGCATGCAGCAACAAAGACCCAACACAGCCATAAATAAACAAACAAATAAATAAATAAATGTTTCTTTCAAAATGTGTAAAAAGATGATTGGCTTAAAAAAAATTTTTTAATAAATAAAATATAAGAAAAGTTAAAAAAAGTTTACTCCGTTTCCTAATACGAACTTGTATCAAAGCCAAAAAATAAAGTTAACCAAAACAAAATAAGAATTGCAGACCAAGAAGCACTGTTTTTTCCCCCAATTTTGTTTCAGATTACTTTATTCTTAATAAAACTATAGAAAAATATCTTAAACAAGAATCAATGTGGTTTATGCTTTCCCATAAAAAAATGTCTGACTCACTAAAGTTATGTTATGACAGGCATTACTAGTATCACATGAAACTAATTATTTTCAATAGCTTCTCTATTTCTTTCACCTATTAATCTAAGGGAAACTCTGTACCACACTTCTCCTAGCAACAGCTGTACCTGGGGGTGAGGCTGGGGGTGGCCTCCACAGGAGGCTTGTGTATCTACTTTGTTATTCAAGCAACAGATTTTCTTTAAACACAAATGATACAGGTCCAAGTATTTAAATAAGTACTTTTATTATAATAACTATCTAATTCAGTGAATTTTGGTCTTTAGAAGAAGAAATATGTTCCCTCTATACCGATTTTGGTAAGAGTTTTTATCATGAACAGATGTTGAATTTTATCGGACGCTTTTTCTGCATCTATTGAGATGCTCACGTGGTTTTTGACTTTTCTTTTGTTAATGGGGTGTATCACACTGACTGATTTGTGTATGGTGAACCATCCTTGTGACGCTGTGATGAATCCAACTTGGTCATGGTATATGATCTGTTGTGTTGTTGGATTCGGTCTGCTAATATTTTGTTGAGAATTTTTGCATCTATATTCATTAAAGACATTGGCCTGTAGTTTTCATTTCTCCAAAGAAGACATAGAGATGGCCAACAGGCACATGAAAAGATGCTCATCATCACTAATTATTAGAGAAATGAAAATCAAAACTACCATGAGGTACCACCTCACACCAGTCAGAATGGACATCGTCAGAAAATCTACAAACAATAAATGTTGGAGAGGATGTGGAGAAAAGAGAACCCTCTTACACTGCTGGTGGGAATGTAAACTGGTGTAGCCGCTACGGAGAACAGTATGGAGGTTCCTCAAAAAACTAAACATAGAGTTGCCATATGATCCAGCAATCCCACTCCTGGGCATATACCCAGACAAAACTAGAATTCAAAAAGATACATGCACCCCTATGTTCACAGCAGCACTATTTACAAAGCCAAGACATGGAAACAACCTAAATCTCCATCAACAGAGGAATGGATAAAGAGATGTGGTATACACACACACACACACACACACACACACACACACACACACACACAGAGGAATATTACTCAGCCATAAAAAAGAACGAAATAATGCCATCTGCAGCAGCATGGATGGACCCAGAGATTGTCATACTAAGCAAAGTAAATCAGAAAGAGAAAGATAAATATAATATCACTTTATGTGGAATTTAAAACACAACACAAATGAACACATCTTAAAAACAGGAACAAACTCACAGACATAGAGAACAGACTTGTTGTTGCCAAGGGGGAGGGGGGTTGGGGAAGGAAAGATTGGGAGCTTGCAATTGCAAACCAGTATATATAGGATGAATAAACAACAAGGTCCTACTATATAGCACAAGAAACTGTATTCAATATGCTGTGATAAACCAAAATGGAAAAGAATATATATAACTGAGTCACTTTGCTGTATAGGAAAAATTAAAACAACATTGTAAATCAACTATACTTCAATAAAATATATTTACAAAATGAAGAAGCAAGCAAGCTAACGAAGCGCATACAGACATGCCAGGTTTGATTACTTCTTGTTAAATGCTTACAGCGTAGAATCCATCTGTTGTTACTGACTGCACCTACTGGAGATGCTCAGTAAAAATACGTTAACCACATATGCAAGCCACATATATAAGTTTTTCTAATTGCCTCATTAAAAATAGTAAAAAATTAATTTTAATGTTTTTATTTAACTCAATAAGTCCAAAATATTACCATTTCAGCATGTAATCAATATATAAAATTGGGATATCTCACACTCTTTTTCTCATACTAAGTCTCCAGAATACAGTATGTATTTTGCATTTACAACACACCTCTATTTAGACTAGTCATATTTCAAATGCTTATTAACACACATGGCTAGTGGCTACCAAATTGGATAGCGCACTGGAAAGAGAAATGAAAACAACTTTCAAACAAAATTAATTCAAAATTCATAATTGAAGGTTTTCAAGGGCTAGGGATCACAGAAACTAAACTAGAGCATCATAATGACTTCACATACAATAGTGGAAACTGAACATCTGGCCAGTCAGGAATCTACAGTTTACTTACTTTCTCTCCCTAAGATTAAAGCATTTGCTGATAAACAAAACTGATAAACCTCTAGCCAGACTCATCAAGAATGAAAGAGAGAGGGCTTCCCTGGTGGCGCAGTGGTTGAGAGTCTGCCTGCCGATGCAGCGGACACGGGTTCGTGCCCCACTCCGGGCAGATCCCACATGCCGCGGAGCAGCTAGGCCCGTGAGCCATGGCCGCTGAGCCTGCACGTCCGGAGCCTGTGCTCCGCAACGGGAGAGGCCACAACAGTGAGAGGCCCGCGTACCGCAAAAAGAAAGAATAAAAGGGAGAGGGCCCAAATCAATAAAATCAGAAATGAAAAAAGGAGAAGTTACAACCAACACCACAGAAATACAAAGGATCCTAAGAAACTACTGCGAGCAACTATATGCCAATAAATGAACAACCTAGAAAAAATGGACAAATTCTTAGAAAGGAACAATCTCCCAAGACTGAACCAGGAAGAAATAGAAAATATGAACAGACCAATTACTAGTACTGAAATTGAATCAGTAATTTAAAAACTCCCAACAAGCAGAAGTCCAGGACCAGATGGCTTCTCAGGTGAATTCTACCAAACAATTAAAGAAGAGTTAACACCTATCCTTCTGAAACCACACCAAAAAGTTGCAGAAGAAAAAACACTTCTGAACTCATTTTATGAGGCCACCATCATCCTGATACCAAAACCAGACAAAGGGGACTTCCCCGGTGGCTCAGTGGTTAAGAATCGCCTGCCAATGCAGGGGACACAGGTTCAATCCCTGTCCAGGAAGATCCCACATACCGAGGAGCAACTAAGCCTGTGCGCCACAACTACTGAGCCCACGTGCCACAACTACTGAGCCCGTGTGCCACAACTACTGAAGCCCGTGCACCTAGAGCCTGTGCTCTGCAACAAGAGAAGCCAGCGCAATGAGAAGCCCGCACACAGTAACGACGAGTAGTCCCCGCTCGCTGCAACTAGAGAAAGACTGTGCGCAACAACGAAGGCCCAACGCAGCCAAAAAATAGTCAGTAGACACTGTCATTCTAGTAGCACCAATATATATATCAATTTTATTAAAAAACATCCACCTCTTTGTAGAACAAAACTGTCATTTACTGCTTCATAATCATAAGCAGGTAAAAAGAACTGAGGAAAGAAAATTAACATTAACACCTATTTAATTAACATTAATTAATGTTAATTAATTAACATTAGCACCTATTCCAGTCATGTACTTTCCATACTTCATCTCACTTAATGCTCACCACTGGTGATTCCAAGATTGGAATTCAACAACAGAGTCTTGGCATCACAAGTGCTCTGTGAGATGATTATAGTCATTTCAATGTTATCCTTACCAAAAACAAAAAACAAGCATGTTCTCGATAATTTGGATAACCATGATTTCATTGCACAGGTTTTGTTCATGAAGGTACTGGTGCTGTCAGGGACTGCTTTAAATGTCATGTGCTAATGAAAAGAACAGAAACCAACTTAAGGTGCAAATGATGCATCTTCATCAAATGAAGACCAAAAATGTCATGGTACAATGTTCAAATGTTGATTATGTAGTGACAGAACAGAAAACATCAGTGGGGGGAAAAGGTCATTAAAAAACACATTTGCTGGATATCCACATGCAAAAGAATGAAGTTGGGCCTTTATCTTATACCATACACAAAAATTAACTCAATGGACTAAAGACCTAAATGTAAGACCTAAAACTATAAAACTCTTAAAACACAGGGGAAAAGCTTCATGACGTTGGATTTGGAAATGATTTCTTAGATATGACACCAAAAGCACAGGCAACAAAAAGAAAAGCAGATTAAGTTAGACTACATTAAAATTCACAACTTCTGTGCATCAAAGGACACAATAAACAGAAGTAAAAAAGCAACCTGTGGAACTGAAGACAATATTTGCAAATCATCTATCTAATAAGGGGTTAATAGTTAGAATATATAAAGAAGTATTTCAACTCAACAACAACAAAATAACCCAATTTAAAAATGGGCAAAGGACCTGAATACACATTTCTTTAAAGATGATATACATATGGCCAACCAACATATGAAAAGATGCTGGGCTTCCCTGGTGGTGCAGTGGTTGAGGGTCTGCCTGCCGATGCAGGGGACACGGGTTCGTGCCCCGGTCTGGGAGGATCCCATATGCCGCGGAGCGGCTGGGCCCGTGAGTCATGGCTGCTGAGCCTGCGCTCCGCAGCGGGAAAGGCCACAACAGTTAGAGGCCCACGTACCGCAAAAAAAAACAAAAAACAAAAAACAAAAGATGCTCAACATCACTAATCATGAGAGAAATACAAATCAAAATCCCAATGGAACATCCTTTTAAACCAAAATTCTTAGCTCCTCAGCATCCTGAATGAGGATTTTATAAAGGAGACCAACTTCAGATAAAAGAGGACTGTAACACGGCAACATTTTCAAGTTTTAATAGATCTAAAAACAGGTTCTAAAATGCATCTTATAGGCTGAACAACATATACACCTTTCTTTTCTATGTTACATGTATCCTTTCTTGACAAAACACAAGATACATCAAAGAACATTGGATCAACAAGAAAATAATTTTTACTTAAACTGTATTTCTCACTGAATAGGACTGTGCAATTTTAAAAACTTACAGATATCTTGGAAAGAAAGCTTTGCAAATCTGTAACACTCATGGTCCATAATACTCCTACTGTTAATTTTACAGAACATTCTTCGAGAATATTCTGTATGCAATCAAATTTTAGCATTAACTAAAACCAACCACAGAAAGTAAGAGACAGGCAAGCACAGAAAAGGTAAAAGGCACATAATAAACACTGGACCACGATTTAGGCCTAAAGCTCCACATGGGAAATTCCACCACAGCAAACGCCATCACATAACATCGGAACAGCCACTGAAGACCACTGTGACGTCTCTGGACACAGCTTATAAAAGAGTTTTGCTCATGTGGTTAAAACACATTCTATAAACAAAGTTTTAAAATCTTGTGCAAAAGCTTTCCTTGATAGATCTCTATTGAGAAAACAGTCATCATGTGTACGGTTTCATCCTGCATGTCCAAAGAACTTGATTAAATCTTGGCTGTGTCACATACATGCTAGAAAGAAGTAAGCCAATGGCTGCTTATACCTCCTTTGGTCTTACAGTAGTTAATATCTTTCAGTATTTCATTCGAGTCTCACAATCCTATAAATTAGAAAGATAATTTAGCATAGTTTACTGATGAGGAAATAGAGGAAAATTAGAGGACTTGTGCACAATCACCTAGCTATTGTGCAGACCCCTTTGTCTTCTGACCCCTGGCCAATACTCTTTCTCCAGCAGCCATGCCTACTCTCTCTTCCCCTCTCCTCCCTAAGTACAGCAGACTTAAAAAATTCGACTAAAAGCCACATACACTCAACCAAGTAAAAAGCAAAGAAACGTCTCAAAAGCCTAAAGAACACATTTTTGAGTACCTAACAGGTGCAAGTACCTATCAGACACAGGCAAAATTACAGGGGGTGGTAGAAATTAATACAGTAAGTCTCTCCCATGTAGGAGGTTAAATTCCTACATCCCTGGATTCACACCATCAGTCTCACAGGAAACAGGAGGAGATGCTATGTATATATTCGTAGAAAATAATTCCTGGAAGGTATCCATTTCAAAAAATTAGATTAGAGCATTAAATGGACTCTTTTCCTAAATCACCATATTCACATGCTCAGAAAATTATCAATGTTAAGGTTACGTTTTCAAACAAATCCCGACCACTTCAGATATAAGTCTGTTACACTTGTATATCCCCTTGTTTCATTTTGCAAATCATATGCAAGCCTGCCCTGCTTTTCCACAAACTTCAGCAGTGCCAACGTCACCAGACCTGGTCTCTTATCCACCTACTGAAAAAGCAGAAATTACCAGAACACCTCTTTCCATATTGACTGTCCTGATCCAACTCCACAGAAGAGCAATTACCGCTCCCTAGATTTGAAGCACTAGCTCACTCAGAGAGCTTTCATCAAAATAAACATGCCCAGGGCCTATTTCCCAGAGATTACAATTCAGTAAGCCTAGAGTGTGGCCCATTTCTTATTTAAAAACTACCCATTTGGGCTTCCCTGGTGGCGCAGTGGCTGAGAGTCCGCCTGCCGATTCAAGGGACACGGGTTCGTGCCCCGGTCCGGGAGGATCCCACATGCCGCAGAGCGGCTGGGCCCGTGAGCCATGGCCGCTGAGCCTGCGCGTCCGGAGCCTGTGCTCCGCAACGGGAGAGGCCACAACCGTGAGAGGCCCGCGTACCGAAAAAAAAAACAACAAAAAACTACCCATTTAAGAAAACTGAGTTGAATTAGTGTATGAGTGAACACATTTTAACATTCAAACATCAAACACATTTTGTGTTTAATGTACAAACACAGAACTCTGCTATTCATTTGTAGGCTCAACTAACATTTATTGAGAATCTTACAATGTGCCGGGCAGGCTTCTAGGCCCTGGCACTCTCGGCTGTGCTCCACAGCACTTTTATTTCACTGCGCAGACAGAAAGTAAGTCAGATAAATACCAGTTCAGGAGAAAATAAATTCTATGAAGAGAAATGAAGCTGGATAAGGGATTAGAAAACAACTGGGGGGCAAGATCCATGTATTTTACATAAGGCTGGTCAGGGAAAGTCTCCTGGAGAAGGCAACATCTGACAGAGCTCCGAGGGATGAAGCCCTGGAGGAGGAGCTAATGGAGGCCCCACAGTGTTCTCTCTGATCCACATCCGGCCAGTGTCACCACACACAACGGGCTTTCGGACTCCCCCAAACTCAGCACATAAGTAAGACCTGGCAATACTAGACAAAACTCAGGTGTCAAAAGTAAATGTTTCTAGCAATAATGCTATGAAATGTATATTCTGTGGACCAGTTTAAGGAAGGAGGCAAATCTAATTTAACTGGGTCTTAATGGATGAATATGACTCCAGTTCACAGAAGTGAGGGAAGCAAGAGCACAAACAGCAGCACAGGAAAGAGCAAGTACAGAGACAAATCTCAAATATCAGAATAATCCTGTTGACCAAAATTAGAGAATATAAAGGTGAAAATGGAGGTCAGGGTTAGGACAAGAATGCCCTTACCCATTTTCGTCTAAAAAACACCTTATTTATCCAAGACCAGTTCAAAAAGTCAGTTCTTCTATGAAGTAATCACTCTAACCCTCAAAGGTAATTACTTCTATGTTGCCACCCACTTGGCTCTGTTCACGTCTAATGCCCAGAGATTACTTTTTTGTCACAAAATCCACATTCTCCATCACTGTCATCTCTGTTCAAACATAGTACCTAACACGCAAGCAGCATACAAAATATATTCGTTGAATTAATTAACACAGAGTAAAATGGGATGAAAGGTCCAAAGATTGGAAAACTTAACAGAGTAAGGATGTCAATTCTCCCTAAATTGAGATATAGGATTAATTTACTTCCTATCAAAATTTCAGCAAGGTATCTATTTTGTAGACACAGAAAAGCTTCTTCTAAAATTTATGTGGAAAAGCACAGGTCCTAGAAAATAGCTAAAACAACCTTTCCAAAGAAGAATAAAATGGCAATGATCACTGTACCCAGTATTATGGCTTACTATATAGTACAGAGGTACAGTAATCAAGACCATGTGGTACTGGTGAAAAGACAGATACATACGTCAATGGAACAGAACATGGAACCCAGAAACATACCCACCCAAATATGCCCAACTGATTTTTGGGCAAAGTACACAAGTAATCCAATGCAGGAAGAATGGCCTTCTCAACAAATGGTGCTAGCAAATGGATATCCACAGGCCACAAACAACAAACAAAAATACTCTAATGGACCATGAACTTAAAAATTAAACATAAACTTACAAAATTTTTAGAAAAAACAGGAGAAAATCTTTGGGATCTAGTACTAAGCAAAGACTTTTGACTTGAAAGCACAATCCATAAAAGGAAAGGCTGATAAACTGGACCCCAACAAAATTAAAAACTTCTGTTCTGCAAAAGACCATGTGAAGAGGGTGAAAGGCAAACCACAGACTGGGAGATAATATCTGCAAACCACGTATCTGACAAGGAGTAGTATCTAGAATTATATAAAGAACTCTCGAAATTCAACAGTAAAAAAACCAAACAATCCAATTGGAAAACAGGCAAAGGACATGTACAGACATTTCACTGAAGAGGATCTACAGGTGGCAAATAAATACAGGAAAGGATATTCAACATCTTTAGCCATCAGGCAAATGCAAATTAAAACCGCCAGGAGATACCACTACACATGTATTAGAATACCTAAATTAAAACAAACAAAAAGCCCAACCTGTCTGTACAAAATGCTGGTGGGGATGTGGAGCGACTGGAATACAAATTAAAACCACAAAGAGATATTACTACATACCTATTAAATTTTTAAAATAAAAATCACTAAATGCCAGCAAGGACACAGAAACTGGATCACTCATAAATTGCTAGCGGGAATGTAAATAGTACAGCCACTGGGAAACAGTTTTGCAGTTTCTTAGAAAAAAACGAAACATGGAACTACTATATAACCCAGCAATTGCACTCTTTATGTTCACACAAAAACCTGTACACACGTGTTTACAGCCAAAAAGAGGAAATAACCCAGAAGTTCTTAAATGGGTGAACAGTTCAACTGTGGAACATCCATACCATGGAATAAAAATGAAAAAACTACTGATACACACAACAACTTGGATGACTCTCCAGCGTATTATGCTGAGTAAAAAAGCCAATCCCAGAAGGTTATATACTGTATCTTCTATTTACGTAACATTCTTGAAATGAAAAAAGTAGAGGAATGGAGGCCAGACTAGTAGCTGCCAGGCTGAGAGCAGAAGGGGAGTCGGTATGGCTCCACAAGGGAGGCAGGAAGGATCCTTGTGTAAAAAGGTTCTGTGTCTTGACCGTATCAATGTCGGTTTCCTGGTTGATACAGCACCATCTTCTAGAGCAGCGGTCCCCAACCTTTCTGGCATCAGGGACTGGTTTTGTGGAAGACGGTTTTTCCACGAAGGGGTGGGCTGGGGGGTGGTCCGGGCGGTAACGCGAGCAATGGGGAGCGGCAGATGAAGCTTCGCTCGCGCACCAACCACTCACCTCCTGCTGTGCGGCCCGGTTCCTAACAGGCTGCGGACGGGTTATCGGTCTGGGGCCCCGGAAGTTGGGGACCCCCGCTCTACAAGATGTTACATTGGGGGAAACTGGGCAAAGGTTCATGGTCTCTATTTTTTCTGCATGTGGTTCTACAGTCAAAATTTTTTTTTAATTAAAAAAATGAGATAGAAGGCAAAGAAGTTATTAACCTTCGAAAGGAAAAGATGCTGTTTGGGAGAAAAAGAGAGATGAGAGGATGGGTTAACAGAGGCAGAGTAGCCAGAAGATGGGGGAATCTTATCTCTAAACTCAAGTTCAGAGCTAACTGTGTTGGAAGGGATGTGGGTTACCAAAGAGAAGTTCAGATGGCAGAACTCGGAGCTTTAAAGGAATCAAGAAAACTTGGAACATCAGTTAAAGTCTATGGGGAGCACGAGTAAGAACCAACAACAACACAGGATTCCCCACCTGTCTCCCTGCATCTAAAGCACTATTCTTTTCATGCTGATTTATCACAGAGACTGTTAGATTCTGTTTTATCTATAAAGCTTCAAAAGTAGTCACTAAAAGTGAAAATTTTTCTAAAAAATTGTATCACCACAACTTGCATGTCCCTATGAAATTCAACATAAAGGAACTTTACTTAAAGAATTACAATGTAATCCTAACGATAACAAGAATAAAAATTAATATTATCTCTATCTTAAAGAAAAGGATAGGGATAATAATAGGTCCAAGAGAGAAAATGTCTTACAGTCACATAAAAATTAGTGATGAAAGTAAATTAGAATTCCAGATTCTCAACCATGGTAATGATTACTACAATATTCATTTTTTTCTCCCTCACACAAAGAATCTTTTTTTCTTCCTCTTATGTAAATAAGGGTGCCCTTGAAAACTGGGGGCTTCCAAAACTTGCTGATGTAACAAGCAATGTTTATTTCTTAACACCTTTAATCTTCTATAATGCATCTCAGGAAGGTCTGTGGAGCTTGAACGTTCTAAGATGCCTAAGTAGAAAAGGTGCATGTGAATTTTCCCGAAGTTGCACCACCATTCGTTTTGAGATAACATTCTTAGACTAAATTATCAATCACGCCTGCTAAAACTCAACCAGGCAACTGTATCAGCCAAATGAAAACTTAACTTTAATCAACAAGTACCCCCTGAGTGGTTATACCCATCACTGTAGAGGCACCAAGGACACAACAGTAATGAAAATGTGGAAATGAAGCTCTTGCTCTTGTCTAGTAAACAGGCAACTACAATAAGATCTAATAAATGCCAAGATGTGAATAAATACAAGGAGCCAGAGCCCCACAGAACCTTGAGAAGCCACCCCCACCAGTAGCAAGACAATCAGACAACCGAGGGGGAGTGCTAAACGGAGACCCTAAAAACAAGCGGGTATCAGCCGACTGAGAAGTGGGGAGGAAATACCGTTAACCGACCAACACAAATATTTATAGCCATTCACCTCAAAAAACACAAGAAAATGATCTTAAGAGGAGAGGAATCCTCAAGAGAATAAAAAGAAAACTTTGGCAGTAAAATCTGACAGCCAACAGACAAGTGGTAACTGACGGGGCAGATCAGAGAAAGATAAGATCTGAAAGATGAGCTGGCTGTGTGGAGACCCAGAAGACACTGCTTGGTGCCAGTGAAACCAAGAGAAACTCGTGAAAACAGAGGCACTGGGAACCTCCAAGAGTGGGCTTGTGGACAGGTTGTAAAACAGGAAGCTCACGGCTGAAACTGTGAATTAGAATTCCAGAACTCCTCTCCAACTCACAATGAAACACGATCCTGTCCCTTCCAGATACTGGACTCGATGACAACAGGCACAGCAGGAGGGGAGAAGGGATGGAGAGGAGGAAAGAACACAGCAGGGAGATTAAATGGCACTCTACTCCCTAAACAGTGAGATTCCTGGCCCTCTCCTTCCCTCCTGGCAACCAGGATGCCAGCAGCTGGGTTTACACCCTTCTCTAGGCAACAGTCTGGGAAATCTGACACACACACTCCACCCCCTCCTCCACCAGCCCAAAAGGACCTCTGGATAATTACAGCTGAAGATTCACCAGTGAAGTGGCCCTACCAGATCCCCCTCTATTGAAGCTCACAGTTGACAAGCCCCATACGTGTAATGAGTTGTTTAAGCAGAAGGATCCTAATTTTTCATTTTAAACCTCACTTGACTTTAAAAAACTATGTGCTTTGATAAAATTTAAAATAAGACAATGGCAGGCACAGGAGGAGGGAAAGGAAACGTGAAGGAGGGGTATCTAAGCAGAGGGTTTTACTTTTACCTTTTTTATATACAAAATAAATAATTAAAAACAGAATTTAAAACAAATCGCTCCCAATCCTAATAAAAGTACATGCCAAAATGGGGTACCTAAAAGGTAAAGAGTACTCAACCTGTATATCCATTAACATAGATGGCGACGCCACTAAAAATTGTAGATGAAGCTCCGTCCTTCTGTATAGCAGCATCTGATCGAAACTGTTGCTCCAGTTTCTGGACCTTGGCAGCCATATACCCACCCTAGAATTAAAGAAAAGGTAAACTAATCACAAAAGTTTTATTTTTCTTCCCACCCTCCCCTTTTTAGAAAGAAATTTATATTTAAAAAAATAATAATAAAAAGGCCTTACTCTGTGCTAGTAACCAAGGTATAAGGATGACATAAGGTATAATGACAAACATGAACCATAATGCAAGGCAATAAAACAGGCAGGTCAAGGGAGAGTTTTTCCCTCTGTCAACTCAATGTTTAATAATTCTATCACATTGTTACAATGGTAAAAGTTCCGTTAAAAGAGGGAAAAGGTAAGTCAAGGTTAGTAAGTGTAATGCCACAAAATATTGTTCTTATCTACAAATTCAAGCAAAAGTTATACCAAAGCTTAAATCAATTAAAAATTTGACAAGTGGTCAGTAAGAATATATTTTGACTGGCTTCCACTATCTTCTGTGTATGTGAAGCTTAAGATTAATAAATTCAAGTAAAATGAAGCAGTTTGACAAACCAGTAAAGTCTTCCATACATGTAGATAAGAATACAATAAGTGATTCAGTGGCTAAATTCTGGATCTAATCAATCTATCTGGTAGTACTACTAATATTCATAACATCAACCTCAAAAAGAATATAAAAACATTATTATTTTTGCTAAAGACCTTGACAAATCTATGAATTCAGCCACACCTTTCCTGAACGTCGAAATAATTAAGGTTAATCGATTAAGACTATCAATTTTACTTTATCAATAAGGTTTTTAAAATAAAGCTGTAGGTGTCTAGAAGTGGTATATATTTTTTTCCAAAATGGAAATGACTTCATTGTTTCTGATTACTCAAATATTACATGCTGTCAAAATTTTAAGAAAATTTAAATTAGCTATGATCCCATTCATTGCTAACATTTTGGGATCTTACTTTCAAAGTTATTTCTGTGCCTCAGAACACAGAGGTTTTACACAAATAGGATCATATGTAATAACAGTCCTTTATAATACACCCTTTTAGTTAAGGCCATCTTGCCAGCTTAAGAAATATACAGCTAAATGATGGGTGTACACTGTTCCACGGTATAGAGATAATCCCCTATTACTGGATATCTAAGTTTTAATGTTTTTCAGTATTATTAACAATGCTGCAATAAAGTTATCATACAATAAATTCTGTGCACCAGAACATTTATTTCCTCAGGACAAAATTTCTCAAAGTTTAAGCTTTCAATACACTGTGAAAACACAGAGTTGGTGTCTAAAGTGATTTACAATTTAGAAAATGCCTTCAACCACATTATAAACTAAAAGAAGAATGAAAAATACCTAGACAGTTCAATATAATTATTTTTATTCTTTTAAAACACACCCATTTTTCCCAGTCATCCTCAGCTCGCTTCCTCCATCCACCTCGTCTCATGGTGGAGCTTCTGTATTAGGGGAAGAAAGAAATATATCAATTTCATGACAAAAGGTACTACTAATTGATATCTTATTTCAATATCAAGAAAAATGAGAAATTAAAATAAATTCAAATGTTCAATTCATAAAAGTTCAAAATATCATACTGAGGAAACTTTTTCCAAAGCATATCATTCTCTGGCTTCACAAGTGAAATTTGTTCCCCCCAAACCCCAAAACTCCTTACAGCTAAGTATCAGGTTTTAATTATAACTATTTTAAATTTTAATTTTAACAGGAAAAACTTTTATGCATTTCTGGCCATCAATCCTAACACCGTCTTACGTAAAACATCACCAAATCCAACTAACATACTGTGCTTACTTAACATTAATGTTAATGGAACCTAAGAAAACATTTTCCTTCATGCACTGCCCTATAATATGGCTCTTGAATTCTGTCTTTGCTATTACATACTGCACACTTAAGAGTACAGTCATAGTGTAATTCATCTATTATGCAAAAATCCTAAAAGAAGTCAATCAAAGCAACTAGGGGACATGATGCAGAAAGACTATCACCAATAATAAATTGGTAAATCTGGCATTCTCCTTAAGGCAACACATGACCAACTATACCATGAAGCCACCAAAATGGCTCATCTCAAGTGTCAGCTGGCTTAGTGGTGAACAAGGTATAAATCAAAGCAGGCATTATATGAAATTCCTTGTGAAGTCAAATTCTTCTAACCCAAATGGCTACATCTTGGGACATGGCTGCATTATTCTTCACAAAATTAATATGATCTCCAATTAAGTATTTTTCTTCTAATAATTATATAGGTTAATATCAAAGGGTTACCATACACCATTGGAGAAGGCTTATACGTTATCCAAGATAAACTGGCTTTGATATGCTTTAAAAAAATCTTTTATTGAATAACATCTTAAGATAGCCACACTTTATCCACACACATCAGCAGATATTTTCTTTCAAATATTTCTATTCTTAGTATATACAGGATTTATAATTTCTCCTTGCTGACTTTATATTAATTATGAATTTTTACTGTCTACTCTTAATAGGTGACTGAAAGACATGCAGAGAGAGTCAGAGTTGAGTCCAACAGAGAGACAAGGGGCAGGTGGAAAGGGCTGAGAACAGGAGGCAAAGTGATTAACCCTGATCAGGTGCTGTGGATGCTGGCGGAGAGAAGGGCTGCTTTGCTTTGTTTTGCCTTTTTAAGTTTGACGAAGGTAAGGGCATGGCTACCCAATGTGTTCACCCTGAGTCCCAGGACTGCCATCAGTGCTGTTCAATACTTCTTCTGTTTTCAAGAGGCTCACTTTGTCCAGTCCCTCAAGACCTCTCCCTTATCTTAAAGGAGTCTGGGAAATGTGTTAACACACAGTTCTTGACTTCAGTATAAACTATGACTCTGCACATCTGCTCTTACAAGTAAAGAGTGTGGGTGTTCTGGCCACTGTACATTAAGAATGCACACTCACAAAAATTATCTGCAACTATTAATCTGCTAAATGAACATAAATTAAAGAACAAAATACATTTAAAAAGTTTAATTCATCTGGCCATCTACTTAAAAGCCTCATTTATTTAAGATCTACCAGGTACCTATTGCAAAAGGCCAATATGAAAATCTTTATCCATAGTTTAATGAGGGTAGACCAGTATGAAACAAAATCATTTTCTAAAAAAAGTTTTAAAGGTTCTTCCCCCATTCCAAAGTAAAAGAGCTATCCCAGCCAAATGTTTAAAGTTTTGAAAAGTGAAAGGAATGAAGGACTGAAGATGTAATTTCATCCAATTTCAAAGAATATAATTTGACCTATGTACAGCAAACTCCTATTGGTGCAGGATTCAATTAAGATCAAGAAAAGGAAAAAAGAAATAAACATATTTCATTTTATACATTCAAATTCTACTTTTGAGAAAATCCCATAACAAACAGTGAACTAGGTAATTTGGACCTACCCTCCCGCTGAGGAGGAGGAAAGCTAGACAAAACATAGTTTTAAAAAACGGCCTCAAGACACAGAAGGCCTAGCAAACGATGAAAAATCACTGAGCCAAGATTCAGCAGATGACAGAGGAGACCTGCCACCTCACATCATCTCCCCAAACTGGGAGACCCTTTCCCTCTGAGAAATCTGGCAATTCTCAAGGAGTGGCTGAGAACAAACACAGAGCTAAGGCAACAACAGCTAGGGCTCTCTTCCTAGGACACAGCTCTCACACCTGGGCGTAGGACCCCAGGATCAGGGTAAACTGGAGGCAGGCCGACCAGAGTATCCTGCCCCAGGTCATCTCAGTCTCCGAAAGCAGATCCAGGTGACCCCAGGCTGCCCCATAAGTGCCCCATGGCACCTGGCAGAAGGAAATGTGGATCCTCTGAGGATGAGACAACTTCCTAAACTTCATATATTTCTACAAATGAGTTTGCAAATATAGTATCTAGTACACAAATAAAAATCACCAGGCACACAAAGAAAGATCACATGAACCAACAGAAAAAAAAAAACAACAGACAGACCTACAGAGACTCCAGATACGGAATTTAAGATAGACTTTAAATTAATCAAGCTTACCCTGGCTCAAAGAGGGAAAAGACAAATTTCAAATTTCAGTATATCAGTAAAGAACTGGAAAATATTAGAAATAACTAAACGGTGACTCTAGAATTGAAAGATACAATATTAGAAATTAAGAACTTAATAAATAGATAAAACCAAAAAACAAATAAAAGCATAACTGGGGGCTTCCCTGGTTGAGTGGTTGAGAGTCCGCCTGCCGATGCAGGGGACACGGGTTCGTGCCCTGGTCCAGGAAGATCCCACATGCCACAGAGCGGCTGGGCCCATGAGCCATGGCCACTGAGCCTGCACGTCTGGAGCCTGTGCTCCGCAACAGGAGAGGCCACAACAGTGAGAGGTCCACGTACCGCAAAAAAAAAAAAAAAAAAAAGCATAACTGGAATAAGTCAGAAGAAAATGTCCAGATAAAGCACAAAAGGACGGAGAATATGGATGGGAGAAGAGACACCGGGGATACATGACAAAGTCTAATTTAAATAAACTGGAGGGAAAAAGGAGAAAAACAGAAGTTATATTTAAAGAAATAATGACTAAAACAGTCTAAAACTGATTAAAGATATCAAGCCACAAATTCAAGAAGCCCAATGAGCCCCAAACAGGAAAAAATAGAATCTATATCTAGACATATAATAGTAAAACTATGAAAAACTGAAGACAGAAAAAAAAATCTTAAAAGCTGCCATGGGTAGGAAAATCAGAGATTCCATCAAAATACTCAAAGGAGCACCAATTAAACAGATAGCTGTCTTTTCAACAGAAACAACAGAGCCAGAAGACAACAGTGCTGAAAGAATATGATTACTAACTTAGAATTCTAAACCCAGAGAAATATTCAATCAAGAAAGATGAAATAAAGGCACTTTCAGGCAAATAAAAAGAGATTAATGCCACCAGCAAACTTGTCTAAAGGAAATTCTAAAGGATATCCCTTAGATAGAAGGAAAATTCTCTTGGATGAACCATCAAAAATACAGAAAAAAAACCCAACAAGGTAAACAATAAACATCTGGATAAATCAATGTTAAAAACGGACTGAATAAAACTACAATGACAATCAATCTGTTATTGTTTGTAGCATAATACACAGCATACGTGAATCAAAAGATTATGAATAAAAGACTAGGGGTGAGGGATTTATTTCTAATCCAGGTTCTGCCTCTAACTAGCTTCATTAATCTCTGGTAAATCTCCCTCTCTCTGAGTCTCAATTACTATCTTATCCGGCTCTCTCACTATCAGACGTTTGGGTAGTTGACTACTAGAGTTCCCCTTGGTGCTCTACACAAGACATACTGGAGAACTATTTTCAGAAGCTAAACATAAAAAATTAAAACTACTATATTCACATACTTTAGTAATGTACTTCAATTTCAGAAATTTGATTATGTAACAACTTTGATGTCCTACATGTTTAATTTATATTTTTAAAAATGTATCCCAGGGAAGATTTAAGGCAGCTTGTCCTATCAAATCCATTTAAATAATCTATATGTAGATTAAGATGGCCTATGACAATGGATTAGGGGTAAAAACCTAACTGTAAAACTGGTCTTTGCTGAATATTAGGAGTAGCAATTAATCAGCCCTATCACTGCTGGATGACATCAGTTGTGTAACTTTCTTCTGTCCAACAGCAGATGCTAGATAGTTCAGTTAGGGTTAGGGTTACAACCGTAACCCTACACAATGTTCCGAATTACAACGTGTCCTCTTGACTAACCCTGCTCACTAAAAAGAGAATGCCCTTTAACAACAGCCATCCAATTATCAAGCCAGACTTGCAAATAAAAATTGCCTTCTAGTTTTCAGATGAAACTCTTGCAGACTGGGTTCCCAGTCTAGTTCCATAGTGCGAGATGGCCTTGAGGAAAGTGATAAACATTTCAGACATGGTAATTCATAACCTAAAATAACCTACTAACCTCGTCTTATCCAAGCATTAATGTAGAAGCCAATTTCTGGGTTTTTAAAAATTAGTTTAAAAAAATGAATAAAGAATGAATTCATGTATGCAAAAGTACCCTGATTCCTAGTATTTAGGGTAGTCCCTGAATAAACATTAGCTACTACTACACAAATCTACCTTGCTAGGCCACAGAGTGAAAATCAAATGAGACCACCTATGTGGAAACCGTTTGAAGACTACAAAATACAAACGTTGTTATTTTAAATAAGCTATCTCTGGTCTACAACACAATAGATTCAGTGACTCAAGACCTGGGCTCTAATGCCAGCCCAACTGTGCTGCCTGGCTACATGACCTGGGATGAGTCCAAAAGCACCGTGGACTCCTCAGCTACAAAACAAAGTCTGCTTAGTGCTCCTCGGAATCCCACGGGCTGTGAACTGTAGTCCGGGTGGATGTGCGGGAGGAAACAAGAGTTGGGGGTAAAAACAGCAAGCAGGGACGGTTCCACTCCCTAAACCCACTGCAACTTTAGCAACCCTGCTTTTATAAGTTTCAGATTACTTGGGGTCTGATTAAGATAGTCTTAAAAGAAAAAGCTCAAATTGAAAAAGACTGAGGGACTTCCCGGGCGGTCCAGTGGTTAAGAATCGTCTTGTAATGCAGGGGACGCCAGTTCAATCCCTGGTCAGGGAACTAAGATCCCACATGTCGTGGGGCAACTAGAGAGCCCGTGCAACGCAACTACTGAGCCCACGCGCTCTGGAGCCTGCGCATGGCAACAAAGAGCCTGCGCGCTGCAACTAAAGATGCTGTGTGCTGCAACTAAGACCCGATGCAGCCATAAATTAATTAACTAAAAAAAAAAAAAAAGACTGAAACCAAAACTAATTAACTAAAAACTAAGTCTAAAGACTTTGGCTCTGTTCTGTGTTCCTATATGTGACTCTACAAAATGTGCTGGATATGTCCCAGCCCTTGAAAGGTTCTAAGCTAAACGCACCTATACCTATTAGGCCTCAAGTAATGAAATTAGGAAGACACCACATGAGAGGCATCATTGCAGTCCCACCCCGGCCCCCATGTCTACACAGAACAGCAGCTGCCAGAGGAGGCAAGTGCAAGGCAAACAGGAGAGCAGCTCTGTGAGCCCAGGGGCCCTGGGTACCCACAATGCAAAAGATTTCCTGACTCTCTCATGCTCTCCACAGGGATGTTCAAAATGCTATGAAGAGTGCCAGGAAGATCCTGCTTACTAAAAACTATATGGAAATTATTGATGCACACTTTCCCACAACTCAATTTCATATTTGCTGGCACGCACTGTCACCAGTTCACTCTGGACTTCCAATGTGCATCTTAAGAGGTTAGTCAAATCCCACTAAAAAGAACTTCATTCTGTCTTCTTTACTATGATTACTGGTAGATTTTAATATCTCCCCACAGAATGATACTAATCACTAAGAGAAATCATTTTCATGCTAAAGTGCTATTTATCTATTTGTAATAGAATTATTAACATAGTAAGGTTCTGAACAGTTCATCACACACCAGAAAAATTCCCACTACATACCCAGAAAATGCCCAAATACATATTCGTCAGTGTTAATCTGTTGCTTTCATATTCATAACTCTCAAGTATATTGACTATTAATTAAGTAATGAAAGTGAGTGGCTTTTATTCAGTCTCATTAATCTAGCCATATGTACATGTATGGGTTTATCTTATCTTCATTTAACAGTTACTTAAGAAATAGTTGCTGACTGTTGGTGGGAATGTAAATTGATACAGCCGCTATGCAGAAGAGTATGGAGGTTCCTTAAAAAACTGAAAATAGAACTACCATCTGACCCAGCAATCCCACTACTGGGCATATACCCAGAGAAAACCATAACTGAAAAAGATACATGCACCCCAATGTTCACTGCAGCTCTATTTACAATAGCCAGGACATGGAAGCAACCTGAGTGTCCATCGACAGATGAATGGATAAAGAAGATGCGGCACATATATACAATGGAATATTACTCAGCCATAAAAAGAAACGAAATTGAGTTATTTGTAGTGAGGTGGATGGACCTAGAGTCTGTCATACGGAGTGAAGTAAGTCAGAAAGAGAAAAACAAATACCATATGCTAGCAACTATATATGGAATCTAAAAAAAAAAAGGTTCTGAAGAACCTAGGGGCAGGACAGGAATAAAGACGCAGACGTAGAGAATGGACTTGAGGACACGGGGAGGGGGAAGGGCAAGCTGGGACGCAGTGAGAGAGTGGCATGGACATATATACACTACCAAATGTAAAACTGATAGCTAGTGGGAAGCAGCTGCATAGCACAAGGAGATCAGCTCAGTGCTTTGTGACCACCTAGAGGGGTGGGATAGGGAGGGTGGGAGGGAGACGCAAGAGGGAGGAGATATGGGGATATATGTATATGTGTAGCTGATTCACTATGTTATACAGCAGAAACTAACACACCATTGTAAAGCAATTATACTCCAATAAAGATGTTAAAAAATAAATAAATAAATGGGCCACACTTTTCAAAATGTTAAAAAAATAAAAGTAAACAAGAAAAAAAATTTATCAGGAAAAAAAGAAATAGTTGCTGAATGAACTGGAATACAGAAATGAATACACAATGGAAGAATGAATGTGCATATTATGGTAGCATACTCATCCATGAATGCTCCACAAATGCAGAGAAAAGAGCGCACAGCCACACAGACCATCACCAGGCAAGGTCAAAATAAAGCAAGTTTACTTGCAGCTCCCACCACATCGCTGCTCAACACCTCTTTTTTCCTTCTTCAGGGCCTCCTTCTCTACCTTAGTTAGCTGTCAATTCTCTGCTAACAATTAAGAAACTGCTTAATAACTGGCTTAAGGTATGACCCATCCCAGGGACCTGTGTATTTAAAAGGACTTCTCTAGGACCATTCAATGGGGGAAAGCACCGTCTTTTTGACAAATGAAGTTGGGAAAACTGAATATCCACAGGCAAAAGAATAAAGTTGGACCCTTAACGTACACCATATACAAAAATTAACTGAAAATGGATCAAAGACCTAAATGTAAGACCTAAAACTATGAAGCTCTTAGAAGAAAACACAGGAGAAAGCTTCATGACATTGGATTTGGCAATCATTTCTTGGATGACACCAAAGCATAGGCAACAAAAGAAAAAAATAAATTGGACCATACCAAAATTTTAAAATGTGCATCAAAAAGGCACAATCAACTGAGCAAAAGGCAACTCACAGAATGAGAGGAGATATTTTAAAACATCTACCTGAAAAGGGACTAATATCCAGAATATATAAAGAAGTGCTACAACTTAATGAAAAACAAATACACTGATTAAAAAATGGACACAAAATTTAAATAGACATCTCTTTAAAGAAAATATACAAATGGCCATTAAGCCTATGAAAAGATGCTTAGCATCACTAACCATTAGAGAAATGCAAATTGAAACCACGAGATAACATCTCATACCCATTAGGATGGCTACAATCAAAAAAAACCAAAAAAAACCCAAAATAAGTGTTAACGTGCATGTGAAAAAACTGGAACTCTTGTGCACTGTTGGTGGGAATGTAAAATGGTGTAGCCATTATGGAAAATGCTATGGTGGTTCCTCAAAAAATTAGAAATAGCACTGCCGTATGATCCAGCAATTCCACTTCTGGGTACACACCCAAAAGGCTTGAAAGCAAGGTCTCAAGATATTTGTACACCCATGTTCACAGCAGCATTATTCCCAAATGCCAAAAGACAGAAGCAACCCAAGTGTCCACAGATGGATGAATGGATAGACAAAGTGTGGTATATACATAAAGTGGAACACTATTCAGCCTTAAAAAGGAAGGTAGTATTAAACAAAAAATAAAATAAAATTCAAAAAAAAAAAGGAAGGTAAGTCCAACAAATGCTGCAACATGGATGGACCTCGAGGGCATTATGCTAAGTGAAATAAGCCAGTCACAAAAAGACAAGTGCCATATTATTCCGCCTATATAAGGTATCTACAGTGGTAAGATTCACAGAGACAGAAAGCTGAAGGGTGGCTGCCAGGGGCTGGGAGGGCAGGGAGCTACTGTTTAACAGGTACAGTTTCAGTTATGCAAGGTGAAAAGCATTCTGGTAAGACAGATGGTGGTGATGGTTACACAACAGTGTGAACATACTTCATGCCACACTTAAAAATGGTGAAGACGGTAAATTGTATGTTATATGCATTTTACCACAACTAAAACTTTTTAAAATATATTTTTAAAAATAAAGAAAGTTTAAAAAAAGGACTCTGACACTGGCAACTGGGTTCACAGGGACTGGTTAGCTGCAGGGAAGGGGGTAACCGGGATGTCCACTTAGGATACAAAGCTCAGAAGCAGGCTGTTCTTCTCCAGGACACTTGTACAGCACATCTGGGATTTTTTCCTGGGGAGGGCAGTGGGAGGCCATGTGCAAAACTAATTTACTAGGGCCAAGTGTCCTCCTCATGAGTGACAAAGTAAACGAAGTGCTAGGACACAGTCACTGACAAAGTTTAACAAAGCTGCTCCACTGGGCTCTCATCTGTCCTTAAATGCTGAAGGCTTCAATACCAGATAAACAGCTGTTTTGAGGTTTTGTTTTGGTTCAACCTTAGAGACCATCATTGTCTAAGGCTATAGTTCTCAGACCACTGAAGTTATTAGAGCACAATGGAGATTCTTGAATCTCAAAACCCAGGGAAGCAGAACCTTCTTCTAGACCCACCTACATACTAGTCAGGTTTTGACTTTGAAGAGACTTTCACCAAGGTATTAAAAACAACAATCAGACACCTGTGTGAAGAGCATTATTGTGCCTTTGTAACAATCTTTCGTCTTCACCATATACTGGTTTTTAGGGATTCTAAACCGAGCTGACAAGTTTATATCGTAATACAGCATGTATTTCATGTATTTAAAATACCTTTGAAAAACATATAAAAATAAAATGTCAAAATATTTAGACCAAACATTATTCCTAGTGTAATAGAACCCTTAAAAAAATTTTTTTAACCTGGTCTCTTCACCTTCAGTATACTGAAGCATTTTCCTATTATCAATTTTTTATGCACAGTTAAACAATTCCTGTACTATATGATACCATTTTGATCAACACCAAACAAACACAGACTTCAAAGAACTTTAACCCACCAAATAAAAGGGGCTACAACATACACAGCACTCTCTAAACAACAAATTATACATGTGGGTTCTGAAGCCTTTTCTAGAACTGAGTCTGATCTATCTTTTCTTGAGGCATTCTCTATTACCCTCCAAATTCATGATTTGTGTTTATACACTGCTCTGAGTGTTTTCGGTATTCAGTCTTGTTAAGTGTTCCTTTTCAAAAATAGTTTTTCCTTCTCGATTTATAAAAGCACTATATGTTTACTGCAGAAAACTGAGAAAAGGCAGGAAACAGAAAAAGGGAAGGGAAAATTACCATATTCCCACCTTCTTTTAAAAAATTCACCTGTTGACTGGCACTTTACATTTCCTTTTTTTCAGTACTCCTTAAATTTTTAACATTTAAATTTTAAAAATTTCAACACACCACTATATCTTACATTTCCATAGTGCTTTTATTTTTCCAAGGGGTCCTTACATATCCTATTTACCTTGACAACACATGATGGAGTAGGCAGGCCAAATACTAGCTATTTTGCACATAGGCGCCTTCTAGGATAGAAGGGCTAAGATAAAATATCTGATAAGGCTGCACGGCTGGTTTGTGGTACAAAACCACACTTACCTTGTACAAACCTATGTCTCCAAATCTTCAGTGGAGAAACGAACAATGCTATCAGTATAATAAACTCCTGAAAAGAACACTCCTACTGAATTGAACCAGCCTAATACAATTCAACAAAACAGATGCTTTGACCCTAGCACCTGTCTGGGTCAGAACAGTAGCTGCCATACATGTGACAGAAGGACTAAGGAGGAAAACAGGTCCAACAGACAGCTTGCATCTAGACCCCAACTGTACACGTCCATATTCATGAGAAGTAGAGACCCAGAGACACTACCAACTTTAACTGACCTTTTAAGCAGTCAGATCTTAGTTCTTTCATTTGTGGATAGAGGTGGACCTGACAAACCCTAGTCTCTTGCAGTTTTTTAAATGTATGATTCTATATATCTATCCATTTTTTAAAAAGGCTTTTAAGATGAAAGCACACATATTATGCTACTCTGTTAAAAAACTCAAAGGCTATGCACAGATGTGGCTATACAGTAAAGAATTAACCCTGCTCAAAGAGGGGTCTGGCCTTTGCTCTCGGAACGCCCTGCCTGACAAATGTCTGTTTATCTAGGGGCTAAGAGTCACTCCAGATAGTCTAACAATGTGATTTGTGATATACGGTGGAGGCTTCGGACCATGCACTACCAACCTTCTGAGAGGCTGGAGACAGAAGGTCAACCTCATCTATTTGACCAAACTCCAATACAAACCCTGGACACTAAGGCTTAGGTGAGCTCCCCTGGTTGGCAATACTTCATGGGCATTGTCAGTTGTCATTAACAGAAGTCACCTCCATCCCACATTCCTGTGGTGAGGACAACTCAAAGTTCCACACGTGGACCTCTCCTGCGTGCCCCATGCCTCTCTTTGGCTGGTTTTAACCTGTAACCTTTCACTGTAATAAATCATAACCACAAGCACAACAGCTTTCAAGAGTTCTGAGTCCTTCTAGTGAATTACTGAACGTAATTGGGGATCCCCAAACTCTGGAGTGGCAGAATGACAACTGTCCCCTAGTGTTCAGTCTCCCTTTCTTTTAGTAAAAGAACACCTCTCCCACCCCCTCTTAGTGGGGAGCAGGGCTGCCAAGAGGCTACATTTCCTCAGCTCCTTTAAATCAGGAGTGGCCACGTGATTAAGTTCTGGCCAACGAGATGCGAACAGAGTAACGTATACAAAATTCTGCGCCATCTATCCTTAAAGGAAGTTGTTTACTTTTTTTGGAATGCAGCTGTGAGGTAACTTGGCTTCAACCAAGAGAATAAGGACAATACCCTAGCGGATGGCTAAGCAAACAGAAGGAACCTGGGCCCCTGAATGACCCAAAACAAGCAGTAGTTCATCAGCTGTGAACCGCCACCCCCATCACAGCGGAGAGAGCTACTTCACTCTCTGCATCACTGCGCTCTCAAGTCTCTGTCACAGCCTTGCACCCTGGTACCTGGTTAGCCTGCACCCTAATGAACCTAAGTGCATTTCACTGTCTTCATATTATGACTTAGAGTCAGTTATTTCAATAAATGACGCAGAAATAAAAGGAGAGACAAGCAATAAGATACATAAGAAAAATGTCTAGATACACAGGCATCCTCCACTTTTCAAAAGCTTACTTCGCACCACTTCGCTCTTACGGAAGACCTACATTAGTACCCGTTTCCGCTAACCAAAAGAAACCCCAAGAAGATTTTCACTTTTACAAAACAAAAAGGGCAAAGCAAAGCAGCATTCAGCCTGTCTTACAGCAGGCTGCTGCAGAGGGAGCGTCCTCCCCAAGCACCTTGGTACCGCCCAGTCCTTGCCCAGGAACCTTGCTCAGCATCTCAGCATCAAGCCCCCATGGTTTTGGACTGTGTCACTGTCTGTGAGCATCTGTGCTTTATCTTGGTTTATTCTGTGCATCCGTTAGCAAGATGAGTCCTACGGTAATGGTTTCTTTGCTTTTGGCCATTTCGGCTTAAGAAAGGTTTCACAGGAACACTCTACTTCCAGGTAGCAGGGGAAACCTGTATTAAAACTGAAAATGCATAACATCTGTAATGTCCCAGTTTGAGGCTGATCTTATTAAAAGCAAATGTTCTATCCCAAACAATTTAATATAACAAATTTCTCTCTTATCCTCTTGGTTATTCGTAACAATGAAAATACGCACCCCTCCCCCACTGCAAATGACTGATCTAACAAAATCAGTCATTTGAAAACAAGCGGAAGGAGGCGTTCTAAAAGAATCACTAATAATTTTCTTCCCTGTAATTATAGATTTCCATAGATGGGAACGGAAATGAAGACACCATTTTAATAAAGTACAAAGAACCTCCTTCTCTGGCTTTCCAGGGTGCGGCAAGATGAACTGGCTTCCCTCACCTTCATGAACTCCTATCGCTCATTAAGTATCTCCACCAGGATGTCCCACATGCATCTCAAAGTCAGCATGTCCAAAAGTAGGGATCAGGCTACAGAGGAAAAGAAAAGAATATTCTGGAGATGATATGATAAAGAAAAGAACCTATAAGGAGTAAAAAGCCAGTGATCTTCACTAAGGAGAGGCAGCACAGTCTCATAGGAAAGCCAAAGGGTTAACTGAAGAAAAGTTCAAGGTTGCAATAAATCAAAGACTCCAAAGGCCACAGCACAAGTAAACAGGGACAGAACTCAGCTGGAGAATAAAGGAGGTAACATCAAAGAAGAGGGGGCTGTATCCTGAGCAGCGGTTCTCATTCTTGAGTCTTCACCAGTATCACTTAGAGGGCTTGTTAAACTCATTACTGACCAGGGGATTTTTGCAGAATCTAATGCCTGTGCCCGGCAGTTTTTATTTTGGCTGGCCAAAAATTAATTCTGTTATCTCACTAACATTTTGTGCGTTATTACATTCAATAGTTACACCCGACACACCTGTAAAGTCTTCTAATTTTTGTGAAATGTTGTCTTCAATCCACTCTTCTGTGGAAGAAAAGGAGCATTCTCCAGCATCGTGAGCTTCATTTTCACTTTCTGTATCAGAATCAATCACTAAGGTTTTTTTGTCTTTTTGTTGCTCTAATATTCACAGCATCTGAATCAGAACTATATTCTGAAGAACTATCATCTTCTGAGACATTAGTATATACGTTGCTCGGACAATCAGAGAATGTGTCTGCATAAAATTCACTGAAAAATTCTTCACTCAAAATTTTGCAATATGTCATTTTTGAAAATTTTATGTTTATAATATACACAAGGTTGGAACAAAAACCTAAAGGAGCAAAATGTGAATCATAATGACAGTCTTAAGTTGTATAATGAACCTTTGATCAATTTTAAGCTCCAACAACTTCGCATGGTGATGTTAATTGCATCACTCTCTAAAAATGTACTGATACATCTCCGGTCAATAATGTGTTAAAACCGACTGCTGGGCCCCAACTCCAAGTTTCTCATTTTGTAGGTCAGGAGTGGGGCTGGGAATTTGTATTTCTAAAAAGTTCCCAGGTAATGCCGATGCTGCTGGCGTGAGGCACATACTTTGAGAACCACCAATTCTGCCTGTGGTGTACCTAGAGTGGTCACCGAGAACATAGACAAGGACCGGAGAAGTTCAGAGGTAATGAGACAGTATACTATGCAAAAGAATGCTGTTACAATGTGCACTAGTGGAAAGAATTTCACAACAGGCATAAAGGCAACTCCCCAGTTGGTCTGGGAGGGAGATGTCTCCTGTCCTTTGCCTCCCACTCCCTCTCCCCGCAAATCCCAGGTCTGATCTAACAGGTTACTCCATATTCACGGAGTATTTACTGTAATTTTCAGTTTTCAAGATGAGTAAAGTGTAAACCGCAATCCAAAGCTACCTGTTAGAGAAGAAAGATGTGCATAGGACTACAGTCAGGAGCCAACATTAGAGGCACCGACAAAACACAACAGACCCCACAGAAGACAGCAGTAAAGCTCCCCTTGGAGAAGAGATCCAAGAAGGCTTCACTGAAAAGGTGGATCTGGGCTGAGGGCAATAAGTAGGATTTGAACGGGCAGAGGGGAGTGAGGGGGTGAATTCAAGAAGAAGGAAATTCACGAGCAAAAACATAAAAGAGAAAAAGATGTTTAAGGCAACATTCTGGGGCTGACACAGAGACAGTGATAGATGAACTAACAAGGTAGCTGAGGGAATGTCCCGAATATCATACTAAGAAGTTTGAACCCTCCTTTGTGAAAGTCAGGAAAGGAAGTGTGAACTTGTGCATATAAATGATGGGGGGTGGGATGGCTGCACACAGATGGGAAAGGTTCTGGCTCCCCAGCCTCATCTACACCAAGATTTATTAACTTGTCTCGGCAGCAGTCCTCATCACATGTATTGCATCCGCACAATGCATTAGATCTCCAAACTCACAAGGTAAACCGGCATACATGGTGGCATATAACTAAAAACAAATCCTTCTGAGTAACTGCAATTCAAAAAATATGGTCAAACTCACTCTTTTCTAGATCTGCTATCAGTTCCATCTGTCACGCATCTCTTTTCTCACAAATCCTTATGGTAAGTGTAACTGCAAGTGAAAACAGAGTAGAATGTTGAAGAAACTGCCACTGCATTACCTTCTGGCCTCGCTTCCCTCGCTTCATGCCAAGAACCCCCCATCATAGATTAAAAGCAACAACAACAAAAAACCCACTACTTCTTAGGATGATATGACATTCTAAGGAGATGCTACATTCTTCAACAGACACTTATTAATGCACTCTATGCCTGAATTAATAGACGCTAATTCTGAGAAACACTCAGTGAGCTCCAAGAGAATGTAATAACCTTTAAGTGACAATCGGAAGTAAGATTTTCTACTGGGCATAAACGATATGCAAAAAAACATTATTAACCTTCAACACTGTAAACTTGAACAGCTAGTAACTTCAACTCAGGATCTAAAATTCAAAGTGGCAACTAAGTTACTACAACATTTTTACAGCTCTAACAACAAATACATTATCAACACCTCCACCTTAAGTTTAGATTTCCTTTCAGTTAACAGCAGTAATAACCTAAGCCTAAAATTACAAACTCAAAAAGAAATACCAAAATTAAACTTTTTGAGCCGAAATTATTGTGCTTTTAAAAAAATACCAGAAAGTATGTAGTTTATAACCCTACCTACAACACAATTTACACAAATAAAATATTTCACTCAAATGAACATCAACCCAGGTTTCAAATACTATTATACCGATTAAAAAAACGCTATAATTTTCAACAGAAGGCAACCTTTCTACATACATAAATATACTGAAATGCAGCCTGCTCCAATCTTTAGTATACTGGAGATCTCCGAGCTACCACTACAGAGGTGTGTTCTAGTTTGAACTGTAACAATTGTGCATCTGTTCTCACCTCCTCAGCTACTGTTCTCTAATGAACAGGGTGGCTGGCTGGCCTTTGTCCCTGGTTCTTGGGAGACTCTAAACCCTTGGAATTTCACAACTGATAGGAGTCTCCTTGTTATCCACGGTGGACCCCTAGGACACATCTTTTTATTAACAGGTGACTCCCAGTAAGCCCCTCATTTCAAGATGGGGCTAGCCATGCTGGAAAGGCCAACCAAGTGATTAGAGGGTTGGCTTTGAGCCATATGCTATCAGCCTGACCTCCTGGAAAAGGAAGGGGTTTGGAGATGAAATTTGACCTTGTGGCCCATGACTCAATCAATCGTGCCCATGTAATAAAAATCCAATAAAAACTCTGGACCCTGAGGCTTGGGTGAACTTCCCTGGTTGGTAATCATAAACCAATACAGGAGGATGATGTGTCCTGAGCACATGGAAGCATCATGTTTGGGACCCTCCCAGACCTCTCTTTGCATATCTCTTCCTTTGGCAGGTTCTGGTTTGTATCCCTTATAATAAAACGATAATTCTAAGTACAGCCCATTCCTGAGTTCTGTGAGTCACTCTAACAAATTATCAAGTCTGAGGGGGCTGTGGGAACTCCCAATTATGTGGCCAGTTGGTGAGAAGTGCAGTGGCCTGGAAGCCCTGGAGCCTGCAGCTGGCACCTGAAGTAAGGGGAGTCTGGTGGACTGTGCCCTTAACCCGTGATGTCTGTTCTAACACTGGGTGGTTAATGCCAGAATCACACTGTGCCTATAAAATAGGAGATACTGCCCTACCTCTCTTCTCAGGACTCTATGGGAGCTGAATGAGAAAAAGTCAAGCAAAAGCACTTTTTAAGGCATAAAGCATTAGAAAAAGTAAGGGACTTTTTTGGTTATGCTCTCAAAAATGTTAAAGAAGAAATTGTTAAAATATTTTTAAAATTCAGGATCGTCCAGCTTAAATTTTTAAAAAGGCTTAATTTAAAATAGGGATTTTCCTGGTGGCGCAGTGGTTAAGAATCTGCCAATTCAGGGAACACGGGTTTGATCCCTGGTCTCAGAAGATACCACATGCTTCGGAGTAGTTAAGCCCATGCGCCACAACTACTGAGCCTGCACTCTAGAGCCCGCGAGCCACAACTACGGAGCCCGTGTGCCACAACTACTGAAGCCCGCATGCCTAGAGCCTGTGCTCTGCAACAAGAGAAGCCACTGCAACGAGAAGCCCACGCACCACAACAAAGAGTAGTCCCGCTCGCCACAACTAGAGAAGCCTGCGTGCAGTAACGAAGACCCAACGCAGCCAAAAATAAACAAATAAATAAATTTATATTAAAAAGGCTTAAATAGGCAGTAAGTCATCTAGAAATACAGCTTATTGTAAGATAAAATTGAGAAATTTGATGAAAAGCATTTAAGAGTAAGGAATCTAAATCATAATTTCAATTATGTAACTAAGACTAGTGCCTAAATGATAAAAACATATTAGCAATCTCAAGTGTAGAAATGATGGAATTTAGAAAATATAAAATTCAGCTACTATTTTCTGACTAAACTTCCCAAGAGCTCGTTTTAGTCTTGGTTCTGATCAGGCATGACTGAAAGCAATAGACAACATTTTGGTTACTCAAATACTGGGCTCAAGTAAAAACTGTTCACATCACAACCAACTTTTTTGCCCATTCCTAACTAATCTTTTAATTTAAGGATAAAGCCACAAGATCTGATCTTTAAAGATCAGGTCTTTAAAAAGCTTGTCAAACCATCCTATGTGCATAAGACAGTTACCGGCCTACGTGAATGAGAAAGCATAATTTCTAACTACATTACAGAATCGTTTCTATTACTTTAAATCCAATGATTAAAAAAAAACCTCATGACTTTAAATCACAAGTTTACATGAATATATCGCTCAATTCTCTACCCTCTTGAACATAAGATACTAAGCATACGCTGGTCTTACCCTGCATGATGAAGGGGGCAGTTTAGTGTAGCAGAGGAAAAAATGGCTTTAAAGTATTAAAACAAACAAACCCACCCCACAAAACCCTAGATTCTGGTCCTGTTTCTCCTCGATCATCAGATGATTCTCTGGGTCTCATTTTTCCTCAGGGAAAATACAGGGGCATGGCCTACAGAATCTACAGGGTTCATCCTAGCACTGGCATTCTGAATCTACTTAAGTGTTGAGAAGTCAACAACTCATAATTTAGATATTCTTCATATTTTTGAAGTGTCACAAGTAGATGTCAAAAATCATTGAAACTTAACATTGTGTAAAAACGCTCCAAACCAATAAGTCCTTCCTTACTAAAAACAAAAATAATAAAGATTCACTCCATGATCGGCAGAAACACATGTATTTACTTGCTACCTGAAATTTCTTTTAGCCTTAAGCAAATTTAAATACACTCATGTTTTCCTAAATCTGAGGCATCACCTCTATTATATGCAAAACCTTTTCAAACTAATTACAAAGCTGACCTACCACGACACACATGATGCTGACTTATTTTTAATGATTTAATAAGGAAAAAATGATTTTGCATATCATCAACCTATTAAAATGTTTCACACTCATAAAAAATAGACATTTTAGTAGAGATGGTTCCTAACTTACGATGCTTCGATTTACAATTTTTCGGCTTTATGGTGGTGCCAAAGTGATACACGTCCAACAGAAACCGTGCTTTGACTTTTGATCTCTTCTGGAGCCAGAGATATCGGTACAGTACTCTCTTGTGATGCTGGGCAGGAGCAGCACTACAGCTCCCAGTCAGCCACGTGACCCGGAGGAGGAACCACTGATACACTTACAACCATTCCGTTTTTCACTTTCAGTAGAGTATTAAATAAGTTACACGAGATGTTCAACACTTTATTATAAAATAGGCTTTGTCTTACTTGATTTTGCCCAACTATAGGCTAATGTAAGTGTTCTGAGCACGTTTAAGGTAGGCTAGTCTAACCTATGATGTCCAGTAGGTTAAGTGTACTTATTAAATGCATTTTTACTTACAACATTTTTAACTTACGATGGGTTTAATGGAAAGTAATTCCATTCTAAGTTGTGGAAGATCTGTCGTAGTCGGAGCCAAAAAACAAGAAAGAAAAAGAAAAGAAAAAAACAGCCATAAAACTATAAAACTGCCAGTAGTAAAGAAGAACAACACATACAAATAACGTGATGAAACACAACGCAAGTTTCCAAACAGAAACCTTGTTTCGACCTGCCTCATAGCAAAGTGGATGTGACCTTGGGTTATGGAATCAGGTGGAAGCAGACTGAAATCCTGGCTTCCTTCTCACCTGTGTGACCTGCCCAATTAGCATCATCTCTCTAAATCTGTTTCTTTAAAACTGTGTCCACCTGACCCAGTGGTTGTGAAGATTAAATGAGACCCTGCACTAAGCAAAGAGCCTGACACAACAGTAAATATTTAACGATTTAGCAATTATTATTAAACTTTGTAACAAATGTTACACAGAGCAGTATTGTGATTTTTTTTTTTTTTAAGTTTAAGGCCCAAAGTTTAAGATCCTATTGACTAAAGTTCAGACTGAGAAATGAAATAAAACAATGCTCCTACAAAGAGGCATTTTACTAAGGACCAGTGGACTAAGTAAAGATAACTGGTATTATGCAAGGGCAATCACCACAGGCAGCTTAGTTTCTACGAATACAGTTTGGGGGTGGGCAACCCATAATGAAAGAAGGCAGAAATTGAACACGCTAAAGATGGTAAAACATCTTTCCTTTCCCAACTACTACAGGACTCATACTTCAACTGTATCTCAAGGATTTTCCTGTCTTCAGCGTCCAGCAAGTCCTTTCATCACCACAATTACATCTCTAGCTGAACTTCAAAGGGAAATATATAAAAGCCACTCCCGTGGGCAGCTGTTGAGATAATCACTCTTACCATCTTCCACAGATCTAAGAATAAAAAAGCTGACTTAGGGCTTTCTTGGTGGCACAGTGGTTGAGAGTCCGCCTGCTGATGCAGGGGACGCAGGTTCGTGCCCCGGTCCGGGAAGATCCCACATGCCGCGGAGCGGCTAGGCCCGTGAGCCATGGCCGCTGAGCCTGTGCTTCCGGAGCCTGTGCTCCGCAACGGGAGAGGCCACAAAGGTGAGAGGCCTGCGTACCGCAAAAAAAAAAAAAAAAAGCTGACTTACACATTAAGACCGAATACCGGTCACCATTCTTAGCAGTTTATTTTTTAATCCGTTCTAGACATCCACAAAATGTATTTATTTTAAAAAGGAGTTCCATAAATATAACTTTGGTGGCCAGAAAAATTCAGTAAAAGTAGTAAAGATAAAATTCAATGCTTGCATTTTTAATCTCACACAAAAACACAAAAGTCCTAAGTGAATACTCCAAGCTAATTTCAAGTACTGGTTTTCAAAACTGTGAAATAACCCTGTTCTAAGAACTTTATATACATTAACTCAATTATTTCTTACCATAATCGTAAAAAGTAGGTATTACTGTCCCATCTTACAGATGAGCAAACTAAGGCACCAAAAGATATTAACTAGCCCAAGGCCACACAATCAGTAAATGGTAGGAGCCAGGATTCTGACCCTGGCTGTCTGACTCCAGAACTAATGTTTAAATTAACTATACCACTCATTCACTTAATTCACTTAAGTTTTACTGAGAGCCTACTATGTGCCAAGCACCCTTCTAAGCACCAGAGACAGGGTCATGAACAAGTCAGACAAGGCCTCTGCCCTCCAGGGGGGAAGAGGCTTTGGAACAAACAAGTTTTATGGGAGAAATGGGTAAGTAAGTGAAGAGTGTATCTCTGCCTCGTAATAAATGCTGTGAAGAGAAATAAAGCAAAATGAATCAAAAGTGACAGAGAGAGGGGCTGGCTTCTATTGTAGGGATCAGAAAAGAGATCACTCTGATGTGATGACATCTGAGCAAGATAGCCACCAGGAGGAAGGGGTGGCCCAAGTAAAAGAACAGCAAGCGAAACACCCCCAAGAGAGGAACAGTTCGGTTTGTTCGAGAAACAGCAAAAAGTTCTGATTCAATTCTAAGGGTAACAGGAAGCTTTTGGAGGGTTTTCACCAAGAGAGTGACAATATGATTTATTTAAAAAGACTAAAAAAAGTGTTTAAAAAGATCATTCTGTTATGTGAGGATCAGTTGGGAAGGGAGCGACAGAAATAGGGACACCGGGGAAGGCACTGTTGCAACAGTCTAAGGGAGACATACTTGAACTCAGACTAGGATTCTCGTACTGTTCATAAGTAGATGAGATACTAAAAAGGAGAGCATGCAACCTAATTGCCCCTGAAAAAGACTTTTTTAATATTCCTCCTTCCTCATCTCCCATAGATTCTTTTTAATATCCATGTTAATGCTTTAGTGGGAGCTGTTATAGAAGGAAAGTAAGATTAAAAGGTATTTCCTTCATTTATAAATGTTCTATTTAATATACTCCAGGATTTATTACAATATGTCACATACACTCATACATTCTTGAAAAGCAGAAAGAGCTTTACTGCTCCTTAGTTTAGGGCTTGTTCATTTATTTGGAGACAAGAAGAGGTACCTATCACCTCTTGTGATTAGCTTTCTTATGCTTTGTCTCAGCACATCCCAGCTCATTCTAGACTGTGAACTGCAATAAAAAGGTATACCAAAGGGAATTTGTATTTACGGAGCACCACTGTGTACCAGGGACTCACTAGATGCCTTACATTTAAGAGCTCATTTAATCCTCAGTTACCCAAGGTAGGAAATATCTTCGTTATACAAATGAGAAAAAAATCAGAGATATTAGTAACTTAAATTGTCCAAGAACACAGCTAGTAATGGGTAGAGCTAGAATTTAAATCTACATCTAACTTTGAAGTTCTTATCTTCCTACTACAGCAGCTATGAAAGAAAGGACTATAAAATATACATTACATGTAGTCTCTCTTATTAGTGACTAGCTTGTTGCTGGTGGGGACGGGTTTCTTTCTCTTACACAGAAACTGAGTTTTGAAGTTGGGGTTGGAGAAAATGGAGTGATCTTACATATTCAAACACATTATTTTGAAAACATATTTACTACGTGAGGTTTCAAAGAAATTAGTCCTAAAAGAGTGATTCCTGCCTTAAAAAAAAAAAACTTAAATACGTATTGTTTACCATGAAATAGGAGTAATGTTCTATGACAAGTTTGGTACAGATTCTGCCCACAAAAGACCTGGAGATAGAGAAAAAGAGGATACGGATAAAAAGATAATCATCATAACACATGAGAAGTGGCCAAAAAACAGCCTAAGTGAATGGAGATCCTTCTAGACCAGGGAAGGATCGCTGGAAAAAGAGGGACGCTAGGTGCGCTTCCAAGAGTCTAGGAAGTACAGGGAGGGAACTACACGCCCGCAGTACCTGCTCCGGCTAAGACAAGGCTACGTGGGAAAGCTGAGATGGAAGTCTGGAAAGCAGGTAAACGGTATACCCCACAGGACGGGTTACCGCGAAGTCCACAGGAAGAACCAAGGTTATCCTATGTCCTACCCTAAAGCGGAAATGGCTAATTCTGGAAGACGATAGTGGAGAGGCCGGGGAGACAAACAGATTTAAGAATCGCTACATCAAGTCCTTACCAGTTAGTTACAAGCCCTTTGATGATATGTGCTAGTCTTGTTATTTTCATTTAAATGATACCATTTCTACGCTGGACGTGACCTGAAAAGATGTAGAAGATAGAAACAGCAGGCTTACACCACCTGCAATTTTTTTTTTTAAATCAGGTGGGTGGGGGGTCAACTAATGAGTGATACACTAAGGTATTTCTTTACAAACTGGGTTTCGGTAGAAAGAGCAGGGAAACATAAGGAAAGGGCCCTTTCCGTCTGCACAGGTGCTGAATCATTTTCACAAGGAGTGAAGTGGGAAACGGGCACTTGCCAGGACAGTTGGGGAAAGGAGCTCTGCATTATCAGTGAACAGATAAGTAACAAGGAAAAAATAAGTGAGTAAAAATTGCCTTCGGATAGTCCGACACCGATGCCGGGATCCGACGCGGAGCAAGGGGTGGGGGGATGCGGGGTCACGGGGAAGACGCCGCGGCGAGAGGCCGGGCGAAGCATCCAGCGCGTGGCCCCGGCCGGCAGCCCGCGCGCATGAATGAATGGCGCGGTCCGAGCGGGGCCGGCGAGCAGGGCCGCGGGCGCGAGTCGTCGGCGCGGCGCCTCAGCGAGCGGCCGAGCGCGGGCGGCGGGCCGGCTGCGCCATGGCGAAGGGGGAAGGGGAGGTCACGCGTTACATAACCCGGCAGCGGCCGCGCTCCGGGCGCCGCGGGCCGCCCAGGCCGCGAACCAAGGGCCGCGGGAGCCGGGCCGGCGCGCCGCCCCCGCCCCGCCTGAGGCCGCCCGCGCTCGGGCCGCCGCCCGGCGACGCGAGGCCGGTCCCACCCCGCCCCCAACCCCGCCGCCGGCCCGGGGGTCGCTCACCTTTCGCGTTGCCCCAGACCACCATGCCCGGGCACGGCCGCCTCCTCCGGCCTCGCTGGCCCCGGCGCCGCCGCCGCCGCCGCCGCTGCCGCCGCACGGTGCCCTCGCCGGGGGCGGGGAGAAGGGCCGGGTAAGGAGTCACACCGCCGCGCCGCGGTCCACGTTCGCCCCAAGCTCGCGGCGGCCTCCCTGAGCGCGCCCGGTGGCTGCTCTGTCCCTCCCCCTCCAACGGGCGCGCGCGCCGCGGCTCCGCCCCGCCCCTCCCCCTCCGGCGGCCGGCACGCTCCCAGGCTCCTCCCCGCCCTTCCCCGCCCACGGCGGTCCCGGCCCCGGCTCGCGCTGCGCAAGCGCCCACCTCGCTCCTAGCCCCGGGCGACCCCGAACCGCGGGCGCGGCGCCCCTCCCAGGCCCGCCCTCGGGAGTCAGCGCCTCCGCTGCACGTGACCGTCTCGCTCGCGGGGGCGGAGAGGAGCGCGGAGCCGGCCCGGCTTCTGCATCGCGGCGTCCGCTTTGCACCCTGAGAGCTGCGAGCCTTCCGCTAGGGTTGATGCGCTGTCCTCGTCTCTGCGAGTCCCGGCCCCGCGCTGCACTCCCCAGTCCGGGAGGACACTAGTTCAGGGACCCACCATGCTTAATAACCCTGGAAGAGCCGTAAAACACCCAGGTCCCCCGCCACGAGCGGTTGACTTACAGTGACATCTAGTGGAAGAAGGGACACACGTGAACTGACACTTTGCTGTGTCAGGGAGCGACCGGGAATCAAGGCCCACAGAGGTTAGTGGGAATGAACGCTGCGCCGCGGGGTTTAAGCGTTGCCAGCTCTGGGGCGTGAACATCATTCCCTGCGCGATGAGTCCCGCCCTCCATTGCACCTGGATATTCGTAAACCTGCGGCAGGTGTCCCATCTCACATGCAGCACTGGGATAACACGCGAAAGCAATTTGCTACTACTGTAAAAACAAACAAAAAAACATACATTATGTGTGCTTAAATGCAATTTTAATTGAGGGCCTTCTGGCAAAAGACAATTGTTCCCTAAGGACCATTTTCCCCCTCTTGGCAATGTCGGTTTGCCTGGAGATCGCACATCGCTATTATAATAGTCTTTATTGTTGTAATGCACAAACATGAAGCGAACCTCCCTGCAAAGGCTTGACACTTTTTCCCCTTTTTCCCTTACCTGAGAGACTTGAAGAGTTTGCAAGTGCGTAGTAAACAATTAGTACTCGTTTCAAAATTGACTTTGCAGAGCTGAGGCTCGTTTACTGGTAATTTAGAGAATATTCAAATGACTTTGTTTCTTTTTTCGAGCCCCTTCGTTTTTGCCACTTTATAGACTTCTATAAATGCACTTCAACCTCAGTATTCTTGTCTCTAACCCTACAAAATCACGTTGCATGCTTTTCTGAAACGTCATAATTTAATACAAACAGCGTCATTTCAATAGACTCACAAACAGTTGCCAGCTGCAACATCAGGGTATCATCTGCTGAGATGCCACAGAAAAACAGTGGCAGCCCCTTATTAATTATGGGGTTTTTTTTTTTGGTTTGTTTTTGTTTTTTGCGGTACGCGGGCTTCTCACTGTTGTGGCCTCTCCCGTTGCGGAGCACAGGCTCCGGAAGCGCACGCTCAGCGGCCATGGCTCACGGGCCCAGCCGCTCCGCGGCATGTGGGATGTTCGCGGACCGGGGCACGAACCCGTGTCTCCTGCATCGGCAGGCGGACTCTCAACCACTGCGCCACCAGGGAAGCCCTTAATTATGTTTTTTTAATGCATCTCTCTAAATGTCAGTATTTCACTAACATGAAATGGCAAAACTCGATTTTCAAATTGAAGAACGATCTGTGGACTCTACTGGAAAAAATACCGTCGTATTTCAATTTTTTCACACTCCTATTTGAGTCAAAGGTTCTTGTTGTTGTTATTGTTGTTTTCTTTATTTTCTCAAGAAAGAAACACAGACGCTGAGCTAACTGACCTTGGCAACACCTTTACAGAATATAGTAAGACAGTATTAACTGCATTTTAGTGCAAATTAGTAGGCAGGCTCTGATAAGGGAAAAAAAAAATCAGGTTGCTCTCTAGATACAATAGGATAAAAAGAGAGATAAAGAATAAACCCCAGAATCTTTGCTAAAGTTTTCTTTTCACCCATTCTAGAATATTCTGTTATCACCTACATTCATTCACTCATTTATTTACTTCCATTTATTCTCATGAGGACTGTCTTTCCCAGGCTAAGGGGAGTTGGCCTGACCTTTGGGTAAAGCAGCTGAGATGTCTACTCTGGACTCCCACACATGGGGGAGAACTTTGGGGGGCACTGCACCTTATTCCTCTTTTCTGAACTTTATTAAAAATCATTTTTGAAACGTCTAATATTACTGACATCTCAAGATCCTATGAAAGTGCAGACCCGTGACCCTTGCAGGGACAGCCCTGGGTAAGGACATGGATCTGTTATCTTTTAACCTCCGTATCCAGCAGTAAACATTTGTCGGAAAGATCCACATCTAGTCTCTCAAATACCAAAAACAGAAAAAAAAAAGAACATGAAACCACTAAAAAACAAAGATTTGTACTCAAGTCCCTTGGGTGAAATACACACTGTAACTCGTGCTTTGCTCTTAGGAAAGAGTGATCTTGATGATTGTTACAAGGCAATATATGCTTTTACGTTACAAGGCAATTTATGCTGAAAGATGAAATAATGACAAGAATGAGCACAAGCCCACAGAAACTTAGAAAGGAAATTGGAACCAGCATCGGCTTACCAAAACTTAATTCTTCTAAAAACAGTATCTGTCTTTACAGAGTAAAGAAAGTCCACGGACAGGTATATATACTGTCGGCCCTCCATAAGGGCAGGATTCCATCTGGAATTGGCTGAACCCACTGATGCAGAACCCTGGATACATTAGCCTGACTGTACCACACTATTTTATATAAGGGACTTGAGCATCTGGGGATTTGGGTATCCATGGGGGTCCTGGAACAAATCCAACATATTTAAACAACATAGTTCCCATAATTCAGGATGATTAAATAATTGGTTATAATGAGCATTCTGAATGCCAGTCACTGTCACGTCAACAGTGAACAAAATGCACGTCCCACCCTCAAAAAGTTTCCATTGTAGTGAGGGAAGCAAATAAGTACCACGTGCCTGCCAGATAGGCTCAGGGCTGCTTCCAGAGATTGTTCTATGGAGCACATAGGAAGGGTGTCCGGGAGGCTTCCTAGAGAGAATGACATCTCAGTAAGGACTAGGAGACTAGTGGGGTACCACTGCCCATGGAAGGAGCAACATCTGTAAAGGCAGAAAAGGGATGGAGAACAGGGAACATTCCAGAAACTTCGAAGTGTGAAGTACAGAGGGGGATGGGGGGGTGTGCTGAAAAAGGAGGTTGGAGAGGTAAGAAAGGGTCAGAGCATGAAGGGCCCCACAAAGTATTTGAATGGGTTTTGACTCTATCCTAAAGGCAGTGAACAAATTAAAGGGTTTTAAGGGATAAGGTGACTTTAGAAAGTTACTCTGCTGCATGGAAAATAGTTTTGGGAGGCATTCAGGAGGACTTGTAATCGTCCAGGTGCCCAGGGGCAGGCCAAGAGGAGGCAGGGGGTTGGATTTGACCAGGGTAGGGGTTTTGCAAAGCAAGTATAATGAAAGAAGAAAAAGGGAAAGAAGTCGAGGACATATGCAAGGGAGGAATCATACTGATGGATCATGGAACTTAGTGATTTTTTTTTTCACAGCATGAAACACTTAATAGTTTTGTTTATTAAGTAGGTAGAGCCAAACAACTTAGTATTTGTGACATAACAACTTAGTAGCCATTTGAAAAAAAATAATACACATAAAGTGAAAGCAAGAATAGTGTTTTGATTCCATTCTTAAATAACCATTGTTACTTACCAATGGGAACTTTGTGCCCACTGGGCAGTGTAAAACTTCTCAAACTGTGGGATCGGATTTGGTACTGCCACCCTCATTTCCCATTCCACACTGGCAAGAACCATTCATACACATTGCTATGTACCTCATACTCCATTATACCAAGAGGTAGAGGTTGTCCCACTACTAGTGATACGAAGTTAAATCACTTGGCTGGGTGGTGACAGCCAGATCTCTACATTGTAAAACTACATTTTCCCCTATGCATGCCACGGAGTAGTACTTTTTACCAAGTGAGTATTCTCTTCAACCATCTTTTCACCTAGTGGTTTCAGCATCCATTGATGATCCTGAACTGAGTCAACTGGGTTGCAAAGGAGTGACTTTCTACTTCCGTCATTCCTTCCACATTTATTAGCATTTTTCTTCAAAGAAGAACTGTCCCTTATCAACTGGGGATAAACTATCATTTCTCCCTAAAAAGGAGGGCAAATGCTTCATTCTTTCCCTATAATTACTAATTTTCATAGAAAAGTATTGTCTAAATAGTTACCTCTAATGGTGGTAAATGAGCTTTTTCTTCCTGTTTCTCCTCCTCTTCTTGAAAAATTCTAATGAACTAAGTTTTAATTTACTTATTGTAATCTTGAGATTGATTATGTATATATATATATTTTTTGATGCACAAATGGTCCCAGATTTGGCCCCTTCAAGTTCACACCTACCACACCTCCATTAGTTATTTAAAGTTTTTTTTTTTTTAATCTAGTAAGGCTACCACTATTACCCTTCTCCCCCACCCGACGCCCCAGGTTTTCTTAGCTATTCTTGCTTGCTAATTTTTCTATTCTAAGATCAACTTGTGTAGTTCTGGGTGGAAGGACTTGATATTTTTATTAGGATCTCATTAGGCATATATAAACTTGGGGAGAATTTTTGATGGTGAGTCATCCTATCCAAGGACATGGGACATTTTTCAATTTATTCATTGTCATATTTGAATCTTTCAGAAGTTTCCCAAAATTTTATGCACCTTTCTAATGGGCTATTATTACGTTTTTTTTTTTTTTTTTTTGGCTGCATTGCACAGCATGTGGGGATCTTAGTTCCCAGACCAGGGATCAGCATAGAGTCTTAATCACTGGACTGCCAGGGAAGTCTGGGAATTCCCTATTCTTACGTATTTTGTTTTTGTATTTTTATTGCTATAGTAAATAGAGTCTTATTTATTATGTCTTTTTATACTGGTTATTGTTTATATGAAGGCTGTTGATTTTTGTATATTAATTTTATATTCTACCATATTAAAATGGCTATTATCTGTATTGGTGTTTTCCATTGATTTTCTTGTGTTTTTCATAAGAAGAACACATAATATGAAAACAATAAAAAATACATAATATGAAAATAATTTCATAGATATTATTTTAATTCTTCTTTTACAATTTTTATTTCTCTAATAATTTTTCCTTGTTTGATTGCATATATACAATGGAATACTACTCAGCCATAAAAAAGAATGAAATGATGCCATTTGCAGCAACATGAATGGACCTGAGATTATCATACTGAGCGAAGTAAGTCAGACAGAGAAAGGCTAATATCTTATGATATCACTTATATGTGGAATCTAAAAAAAAAAAGATACAAATGAACTTATTTACAAAACAGAAACAGACTCACATAGAAAACAACCAATGGTTACCAAAGGAGAAAGGGCAGGGAGGGATAAGTTAGGAGTTTGAGATTAACAGATACACACCACTATATATAAAATAGATAAACAAGAAGGTCCTACAGTATAGTACAAGAAACTATATTCAATACCATATAATAACCTATGATGGAAAAGAACCTGAAAAACAGTATTTGGATATATAACTGAATCACTTTGCTGTACATCTGAAACTAACACAACATTGTAAATCAACTCTACTTCAATAAAAAAATAAAATTAAAAAAATCTCTTTATGGTCATTTTTCTGAGATTTGGAAAGGGATAATGTGTGCTCAATCCAGAGTTTAACAGGAAGTCTCCTTGTTTGATTATTTTTAAAATTAACAAACGATTATTTTTTTGGTTTGCTCAGGTCAGTTGTTCTTTCCTGATGCTTGTATCAGATGTTTCAGAGCGTGTGTATTCTGACTGAGATCGATCAATAATCTGAGTGATAGGTTTTTCTTCCTGCTCTCCTCCTCTCCCTTTCTCTAAATCTTCTTCTCGTGCATGAGGCAATGTATTTTATTTATGAATTGCCTGGGAACACTCCTAGCAGTCACGAGCCAGGAAAAAGCATGCCCTAACCATTTAAAACTACAAGGAGTGTTTCCTTAGACAATGTGAGCATGTGTGAGTGTGTGGGGTCTGTGTGTATGTTTGAATTTGAGGGTTTGCACTTATGAACATTTATTCTCGGGTTAGAGTAGGAAGTCACAAAGAACCTTACAGATGTAATTGCATTCCACCTCCATTTAGCTTAGGCCTCAGCTGGGTGGGAATTCCGAGGGAATTTGGAATCAGAACAGAGAGGGGGTATCCTCGTGTCACACACCATCTCAGGAGCTCTGGGGAATTTATAGGGTGGAGGCCAGGAAGCCTCTTCTTGTGGATTCTTATAGCTGATTCCTGGAGCCAAGTAGCCACAGGTAGAGAGAACTCTTGCTGGGCTCCCTCTCAGGGCTTTTCCAGGCCTTGTTAGATCAGTCCCATCCCTGCCCTGAGCTCTGTGACATAGGCCTGTGTCCTCGCAGTGGATTTCTCTATCCAGTGTGAGTTGACTCAAATTGGTTTCAGTAACTTACAGCCAAGGATACTTAATAAGATTAAAGATCTGTGTTTCACTGATCTGCAAGGTTGATCCAACTTTCCCTGGAGAGATAAAGCATGGTCATAAAGAACCAAGGCCAGGGCTTAGGACCAACTTAGTTCTCAACTCAACTTTCCTGGGAGGCCAGCAAATTCCCATGACCTCAGACTATTCGTGGGACTTTAGCAGAACGTGATCTCAGGGACTCACCATGTCCCACCATACGGAGAAAGCAGCGTAAGAACATAGGCTCAATCAGCACTCCCCTTTTCCCTTCACTAAAATAGTCAGCACACCCAAGGAACCTTCTAAATTGCTGTGGGTCTTGGGCTTAGTGGGAGAGGATGAGAAATGTACTCTTAAGTAGCATGAGAGACAGGAGGGTCACATTTCTGGATTAAAAGTAAGCGCACTTCCCCAAGTTAATGTCCTAAATGATGCTATATATCTCGTTTTTGGACTGTCTTAGACGAGGTCTTTCTTAGGGTCTGTCTATAACTAGAATCCAACATATTAGGAAAGCCCAAGGGGAAAATACAACCAAAGTTACATACCAAATCAGCAGGAAAACTGAAAATAAAGCACAGAGACTTTTCCTGTCCACTCTGACAACAGTGAGTCCAGGGACCTGCAGGGACCTTGAAGGATGGAGTCTGTTTCTTGATTTTATTGGAAGATTTCCCTTTTGTAGATGTTCCAGATACAAATACTGAAAGAAAAACGATTAATCCACATGTGAAAATGATGACCTAGGCTGTTGGTATTCAAACACAAATGCCACTTTACATGGAGACGCCGTTCTGTTGCAGAAACATCACTGGACAAGCAGTCAGGGACCAGGTTTCACCTGCGCTAGTGAGCTGCTTAATTTTGGACAAATAGTTTAAGTTCTCTAAACCTCAAATTCCTGGTCTGTACAACGAGAGGACTGTAAAAAACAATGTTTTCCCTAGTTCTAACATCCTATAAAAACCTTAATTTTTTGAAAAGTTTTATTTTATAGTGGAGTGTAGTTGATTTACAATGTTGTGTTAGTTTCAGGTGTACAGCAAAGTGATTTAGTTATACATATACACATATCCATTCTTTTTCAGATTCTTTTCCTATATAGGTTATTACAGAATACTGAGTAGAGTTCCTTGTGCTATACAGTAGGTTGTTGTTGATTATTTTAAATATAGTAGTGTATGTATGTTCATCCCTAATTCCCAATTTATCCTTCCCCTCCACCTTTTCCCTTTGGTAACCATAAGTTTGGAAAACCTTAGTTTTAGAGGTTTAAAAATTGAATAAAATGAATGGGAATGATGGTTGCATTATGCGGTCCAAAATATTCACAATAATTCATTTAATTTTAAAAAGCTAAAATGCTTAAGAAATATATTCAATTAAGGATAGAAAGAACAATAGAGAAGGCTTTTGTTTCTGTCTTTTTTTTTAAGACACGAGGAAGTCAGAATAAAGATAAGGGGATTATAAAAGACAAGCAGAATTAATCATTATATGAATTTAATCAGGGAAAGATTAAAAAAATCAAGAGGCTCAATATTGCAAGCAGCATTCATAATCACCAGCTTTTAAATCACATACACAAGACATCAAATATTTTCACATAGGGGGAAAAGGGGGCTCAGAGTACAAAAGGAATAAAGAAAGACTAGATTTTGAAAAGACAATTTCATTACTCACAGAGGGAGAGAGTGAAGAATTGCCAAAATCTAGGAACCACAGCTGATACTCAGGAGACTGAGTGAAAGGGTGGGGATAGTAGAAATGATTAACAGGCAGAATGCGTTTCAGCTAAGCAAAGCACCAAGCTCAGATATTATTGCCTCAAAGGTGTTCAGCAAAGAAGCAGAGATACAGATAAAACTTGAAAAAAAATTATGGGAAAAAAAACCCCCAATCAATGTGAAGAAAGATTCCAAAGTAGGAAGAAGCACAGTTACCTTGAAGGGAAAACAACCAACAACTGAAAGATGAAATCAGAATATACAGTAGTCTAGGCAAATACAAAATCTATTGTGGGGAAATGGCCAAGAAGGAAACTATGGAAAAGGAATTGGAATTTTGAAAAGCGCAATTTGGTCTCATTTTTAGACACAAGCTTAGTCAAACTTTGGGCATTTCTGGAGGTTTATTGCTGTAATGATGACGTAAAGCTGATGCCTGGGCTGTTCTATACACAGTGATTTTTAGTAAGGAGTATTCGAAAATTCCTGCAGGGGAAATAATTTCAAATGCTGAGTCAGAGGCTAGGAAGTTGCCCCACTTACAAGCCAGGAAGAGGTAGGAAGGTGGCTCATCAGTGCCCTGGGACTAGAACACCACTGCTCAGAAAGCCCGGATTCTCAGAAGGAAACTTGGGAAGGGCAGCAGGAAGAAGAAAATTGCGAGGCAAGGGGCTTCTGGGGTGAATAGCATCTGTGCAACTTGGTTCCCTCTCTTCAGCAAAATTCTTATTTTAGCCTCCAAGACCCTGTGCTCACCAATGTCACTTCGTCACACTCTGTCCTTTGCCCACCACTCTGCAACCAAACTTTGTGCCTCTTCCTCGACTTCACCTCTGGCTCTTTCCCTTATCTGTTCCTCTGCCTGAAATGCTCCTTGTACACTCTGTTTGGCCAGCTTCTGCTTGCCGTTCAGGTCCCAGCTCATCACTCACCACCGCAGGGTGACCTTGCATGAACAGCCTGCCCGAGTTGCCGCCACCACTCCTTCTGTCCACTTTCCATCACAACCCCTACTCTGTTGTGTGTCTCCTTTCTTATCACAAGCCCAAATGGTCTCCATCACGCTGCCCTCACTGGAGTATGACCTCTCTGAGAAGAGGGATTAGGTTGTCTGTGTCCTGCAGGCATTGGCTGCCTGCGTAAATGAATGATAATTACTCAGTTCCCACCAACTCTTCTCCCAAGTACCCCTTGTCTCCATCTTTATTCCCATGACTGTAGTCTTAGGACAATCCCTCATCCCTTCCCTCTTAGACAAGCACAACTGCTTCCAAAATAATTACCCCATCCCGTTCTCTGGCCCTTCCCACATGTTAGTTTCAGATGATTCTTCCTAAGACATCATCTTTATGACTCACCCTATGATGAATTTGTCAACACTCTCCAGCCAAAGACCACTGGGGACATACCTGTAGTTAGGAAGCTGGGTTTTATTACTCACTGTGGAGAACACACACTATGGGGGTTGGGGGACTCAGTCAGAGTGTGAGGAAGAATCTACTATAAAACTTGGCTTTCTGGGCTTCCCTGGTGGCGCAGTGGTTGAGAGTCCACCTGCCGATGCACGGGACACGGGTTCGTGCCCCGGTCCGGGAAGATCCCACATGCCGCGGAGCGGCTGGGCCCGTGAGCCATGGCCGCTGAGCCTGTGCGTCCGGAGCCTGTGCTCCGCAACGGGAGAGGCCACAACAATGAAAGGCTCGCGTACCGCAAAACAAACAAACAAAAAAACACTTTGCTTTCAGTGGGTGATTTGGAAGAGGGTTTAAGGAATTAGGGGTATACTCTAGATTGGATGTCAGAAGCAGGGGTAATTCTATGACTGCTTGTCTCAATAAATCTTACCTGTGGGGAGAGGAGACCAGAAGGAAGATAAAGTTGTAATTGGTAAAGAAGCAGCTGTCACTTGTTTGGCTGAGAAAGATGGTGTTTGGTACTTGTTGAGTGGCAGAGTAGCCTTATTTTTTCCATACTTAAGCAAAATTATGAAGTGGCCTTGCTTTGTCTCATTTCATCATGGTCTCAGAGTGACCTTGTCTGAGAATGGGATTCTGTGAGATTGTTTATCTCTACTAGAAGACTAATACTCCTCACTGTGAGAGCCAGGCCAGCTTCTGAATGTCACAGGCTGCTCTGTTTTCTTTATTTCTCATTCCCTTTTGGCCAAGGGCAGATGAACTCAGGCCACCAGACATCAATCATGACATCCACATTTCTACCATTGCCCAGATTTTGTTGATTATGATCAGAAAAGTGTGCTTCGAATGTAGTCTGCGGTTGATCAAAGTTTACTCTTTCCTTCTCCTTCTGTTGTAGGATGAGTTGTTGAAATTCTGATATGACAGTGGCTTCCCTGATGCATTTAGGATTCTGGACAGAATACATCAGCCAATTGCAACACAGGCGATTAGCAGAAGCAGAATGACTATTAGTCTTTGTTATTGGGCTTGAAGCCAAGGGCCTAGATTATGAAACCCAGTCAGTGTGAAAGTGTGTCCTGTAATCCACCAGAGTCTGTTCAAGAGAGCCGGGTGCCTTTTTCCTTTAGTTTACTCAAATTGTTCTATTTACCCTGCAGTGTTTATATAGGTGCAACCAAAGTATATGCTAGGGCGCAAACTCCCCCTTGGTTGGTTAGGAGGAAATCAAGGGCTGTATGATTTTCCAAGATAACTCTAGATACTGAGTTTAGACTAGCTCTTTGGGTTTCTGGATCAGAAGTAGTGTCATTTATGACTTCTGCTAAAGGTAGAGACAAGTTTCAAACCACTTTTCTAACTGTATTATCCCCATTATGGTAATCCCTCTGGAAGTTCTCCCCAGTCATTTGTGCTTGCTTCATTTTGGAGGTTTCTGGGTATCCTTCTCAAGGAAACAGGATCCAGTAGAGGGATGGTGTTCTAAATACCTGGACATCTCCATCAACTACTCTGAATAGACAGGATTGGTGAGTGTGTGGTACAGAGGGATAAGCTTGATGTCCATTTAAGAAGTTGTATCCTAGTGGAGCACAGATAGAATTGGGAGTCTAAGTATCACTCGTTATACCAGGATTGAGCCGCTACTGTGTACCTCAACATGGACACATTCCTTGAGTGAAATTAAATAGTTCCTATAAGGCAGGCTGAAGTATCTCCAAAGAGAACAAACTCTCATGATCAGGATAGCCCTAATATTAGTGCCTATTCCTGGTTGACTAGGCTTTGCTAATAGGACTGTAATGATCTCAGCAGAAACATTTCATTGATGAAAGGTCAAAGTTCAATTTTTGCAAGATTGGAGGTTGGGATTAATGATGCAAGGGAAACTCAAGTGCCAGAAGGGATCTGTTAAAGGGAATTTTCCTTCTGAAAAATGCAAAGGAATAGCTATTACATGTTTGTCAACAGGTCAGTTAAGGGCTTACAGATCCACCAACCCACTGGATTCAGAGTAGCAGCTATGGTCTGGGAAAAACATATAAGAGAGTTTTGCTTTTCTGTAAGGGGGAGGAGACCACAGGGAGTTAGAAATAAAAGAGTGAAGATAAAAGGGATTAAATCAGTGTTTTGGAAGGTGTTAAAGTGGATAACGGGCCACATTGTATAGTAGAGTGAAAGGAAATCAGAAAACTGTTGAAGAATATGAAAATTCACCTTGTTCCATCACCTTGAGTGGAAGCTGTCCATTTCTGAGGTCTATCATTTGTCCCATCCTCTTGAGTGGACACCATCCATCTCTGAAGTTGGCAACTTCTGGACAATTCCCAAGAATCCTCAGTATAAGGTCTCAGATGGAATGGATATCCAGTATTCAGGAGGAAGTGATGTTTATCTCTGGATCCAGGAAACATGAATCCAAAAGCCAACACCCTGGCGTTTTACTCTGGGTTGTAAATGGTAACTGACATGGTCCTTTCCATTGAGGCTCAAGGGCGGTTTTTCTCTGTGCCTTTTCCAGACTAAATCTCCAGGTCACAGACCTTGCAGAGGCTTTTTGGGTGGGGGTGGGGGGTGTGTTGGAGATGCAGCTCTCACTTGTTGATGTTAAATCCTGGAAGTACGTATGAGTCCTTTGCAATAATTAATCATATCTGCTTGTAAGAATACTAGTATATTAGTTTCCTAGGGCCGCCATAACAAGTACCACAACATGAGTGGCCCCAAACAACAGAAATTTATTCTCTACAGTTCTTGAAAGTAGAAGCCTGAAATCAAGTTGTAGGTAGAGCCATGCTCTTTCTGAAGGCTCTAGGGAAGAATCTTTCCTTGCCTCTTCCTAGCTTCTGGTGGTTGCTGACAATCCTTGGTGTCCCTTAGCTTGTAGAAGCACCACTCCAATCTCCGTCTCTATATCATACGACCTTCTCCCTGTGTGTCTCTATGTCCAACTTTTCCTCTTTATAGAAGGACACCTGTGCTTGGATTCGGGCTCACTATAATCTAGCGTGACCTCATCTTTATTTGATCGCATTTATGAAGATTCTTTTTCCAAATAAGGTCACATTTATAGGTATTGGGGGTTAGGACTTGAAGATATATTTTTAGGGAACATAGTTCAATGCACAACAGATAGAATCTAAGATTGGGGGTGAAATTCCCAGGCATATGAGGCAATCTGTTATTCATAAAGAGAGAATCTGTAGGTTTCATTTGCTAGACATTAGAGCTAATGGTAATACTTTAGGCGATGGGAGTTTAAGGTTTCTGAGAGCTCTGCTAACTTTGTTTTGAATTCCACTAGTTCTATCTTTTGTGAGGATTGTGGGTGATTAGTTTCACAGTAGAAGACAAAACTTTATGGAGTTCTTTAGTAAAAATACCAGTAAAATCAATGTCCCTCTCACTAGAGAAGTGGAAACTCCTCAAGTTGGAAAAACAAAAGCAGGCAATTTTCTTTTTTCTTTACTTTTCTTCTTTTCTCTCTCTTTTTTCCTTCCTCCCTCCTTCCTTCCTCCCTTCCTTCCTCCTTCCTTCCTCCCTTCCTTCCTCCTTCCTTCCTCCCTTCCTTCCTCCTTCCTCCCTCCTTCCTTCTTTCCTCCCTCCCTCCCTCCCTCTCTTTGTCTCTCTCCTTCCCTTCTTTCTTTCTTTTTCTTTTTTTACCATAGTTAGAGCAGTAGCTCTCTGAGAAGAAGCTTCAGTCTGCTCTGAGAACAAATAGTCAACAACCAGGATATATTCATAACCCAGGTAGGAGGCATTTATAGAAAGCCTATACGGAGTGTTTAAAGGGTCCCTGAGGTTTGGTTCCTGTCCACACCTGGTCCCCAGAGTTTTGCCAGGATTGTGTCCCTGGCTGGTGTGATGTATTCTGGAAACATCTCAGCATACCTATAAAATTATCCCACTAATGGTAGTCTAACACTCCTAGCAAGTGATTTTTGCTATTATGTATAATATCATAAGCATTTTTGCTAAACTTCATTTAAATTCTTTTTGGCACAACCAGAGAGAGTGCCAATTGTTTTGGCCATCCTGAGAGTGCCAAATATTATCCACATGCAGTGAGCATCCTAATTCCTTCCACTTACTTTTTCTGAATCGGGGCTTGTCTCTGATAGTTAATAATTGTCTTTTTTTTAAAAAAACATCTTTATTGGAGTATAATTGCTTTACATTGTTGTGTTAGTTGCTGCTGTGCAACAAAGTGAATCAGCTACATAATAATTGCCTCTTTGAATTCCTCCAAGGCGCTCTTTTCCGTGTGATTACATGAGCAATTATCTTGGTTAACGTTGCCCCCCCTTTTTTTTAGCATAGTGGTCAGCTAGAGCATTACAGGGAGATTCAAAGTCTTTGCGTTTTGAATGACCTTCCACTTTTATTATAGCTATTTCCTTAAGTAAAAGCAAAGCATTAAAATTTCTTTAATTTGTCATCTAGTTTTTATAGGGGATCCTAGCAATGTATTTCTGAAGCATTCTGAAGTCAGTGACTACTCTTAAAAATATATCCACTATCAGTGTAACTATTTGCTCTTTTATTCTTTTCCAGTTGGTAGAACCAGGTGAGGGCAATTACATCTGAGCTGACTTGATCTTGGGGAGTGGTTTATCTTCCAAAGGTGAATTCGGTTTTGTGGTAGCATAACCTGCTTGATAATTTCAAGTTTCTGTTTTTAAGTAGGAACCATCCACCAATAAAATCAGGTCAGGGTTATCCAGAGAATCTGTAATAAATTGGTAGGAGACATAGGTAATACCCCAAGACACACTTAAATAATCATGAAGTTCTCCTTTAGGTAAAGGAAGGGGAGAGGTTGGGTTTCATGGGTTGCAGCAACAAATAGTGATATTGAAATAGAAAGAATAAATATTCCATTGGATGTCAGGCAACGAGTTGAGAAACGCTGCCTACTTTCCATCCATAAAAGAGTCTGTCCACGGAGAGCCATTAAATTTAGTGGTGACCCAGGAACTAAGCCAGTTGAAACTTCCAAAGCTTTGATGCTGCTGCTATAGTTCTTAGATGAGCTAACTTTGTCTGAGCGGCCAGATCTAAGCAAAGACTGAAATAAGCAATGGGCCTCTGATGCCTCCCAGGTAGTTGAGTCAACATTCCTGGTGTTCAGACCTTCCATGAATGAAAAGGGTTTATGAGAATCAGGCAACCCAGGTTCGGGGGTTCTTGCAGACCGGTTCTTAGGTTTCAGACAGTTTATCTTCCTAGTAGAGGTTCAAGGTCTGAGGATTTAGTTCATGAAAAGGAGATTCAATATTAGACAAGTTTGACATCCAGTGCCTGCAAGATACAGTCATCCTAGGAATCCTCAAAGTTGTACTTTAAATCGTTGGCCTTGGAAAATTCTGAATAGTTTTTCATTTTTAATGTATTGAGAGAGTTGCCTTCTTCTGATATTGTCTGCCATAAATCATGAACTTGTTGTGTTGCAAAACTGTAATTTCTTTGAAGGGTTTACGTCTCCTCTGAACTAAGGTCTTTAAGAAATACACAAAGATCAATCTCAAAGCTTTGCTCATTTTTTGAACATAATAAAAGATCATCTACATATTAGATAAGAACAAAATCACAAGGAAATCTCAAATCTTTAAGGTCCCAATTAAGACTCTGAGAGAGCTAAGAGGAGAGCTTCAGTATATTCCCGAGGCAAAACAGTCCAGGTATATTGTTTATTTTCCCATGAGAAGGGAAATAAATATTGACTGCCTGGATCTAGTAGGATGCTAAAGAACATAAGTCCATCACCGCAAAGTGGGTGGTTTTGAGTAGCACTGAAGACAGAATAGAATTCGGGTTAAGGTCCATTGGGAAAAGAGGAATCACGATCTTATTTACGGTACCACAGTCTTGCATAAATCAGAATCTATGCCCATGAGGCTTTTTACCAGGCAGTCCTGGAGTTTTACAAGAGCTGATGCAAGGAATAATAAATCCCTGTTTTACAAAATCTTTTATACTGGGTCTCAATCCTTCCTTAGCTTCAGGCTTTATAGGGTATTGAGCAAAAGAACAGGGAAGGGTTTAGAAAAGTCGATTTCTACGTTGATGGGTTTGGTCTCCAGAATTCTTCAGGAGAACTGTTGTCCCAGAGAAAATTAGGGACCTCACATAAGTGCTCAAATTGAGATTGGGTTAGATTTTTAGGTACAAGAAAAGTGCCATCTAAATTGCACTATTAAAGGATTATGCGGGGCTTCCCTGGTGGCGCAGTGGTTGGGAGTCCACCTGCCAATGCAGGGGACACGGGTTCGAGCCCTGGTCTGGGAAGATCCCACATGCCGCGGAGCAACTGGGTCCGTGAGCCACAACTACTGAGCCTGCGCGTCTGGAGCCTGTGCTCCGCAACAAGAGAGGCCGCGACAGTGAGACGCCCGCGCATCGCGATGAAGTGTGGCCCCGGCTCGCCGCAACTGGGGAAAGCCCTCATACAGAAACGAAGACCCAACACAGCCATAAATAAATAAATAAATAAATGTTTTTTAAAAAGGATTATGCATGGGACAGTCTTTGGGTGTTTCTAGCAATAGTCCAAGGAACATTTGAGGGTGTAGTTCCATTTACATAAAACATCCTTGCCAGTAAAATTTCCTGGTATGGTATCAAAGAGAAGAAATGCATGTTGCCTACCGAGGGGCCGAGAGCTACAGTCACATGCTGGGTAATGGGAAGTTTGAGCACTGTTTGAAATTCCTAGTTTAATGAATCTGAGGAAGATGGGCAGACGTTGTGGTAGAATTTACAATGACAGAGTAGCACTCATAGCTAAAGGAAAGATTTGCTTTTCTTATTCTATTATTAAAGATAATTCTCCTTGTTGATTTAGAGGAATCATTGGAAATTGGGCACTACAATATCCTTCAGAGTCCCTTCATTGTTCCTGTTTGGAATAACAAAGGGGCAGCGTAGCTCTCTTTCATTTTAGTTCCGATGGGGTAGATATTTTTCCAGTGCCCCCCACCTTTTTTTTTTTTTCCTTACAGTACTGGCAAGTGTCTTTATCAAAGGGTAAGTTTTTATTGTCTCTTGAGGGAGACGAGGGTGGATTTAATTGCTTTAATTGTAACGTGATGTGCTTAGTTTGTTTTTCTTTCGGGTTTCTAGAGCCTCTTCAAAATGTTTAGCCAAATGTTAAAGTACATGTAAGGGGGTAATTTGCAAACCAATTTTTAAATGTACCATATCTGCAATTTCTACCTTTAAATCACCAACAAAGAAGGGTGGACAGGGCATTAGAAATGCTATCAGGAGCTAAAGCAGGATATTGTCTAAATGTGCTGATCAGTCTGCTGATGAAGATTCTTTGGATTTTTTCTTTTGCTATTTGCAAGATTGAATCAAAGTCCAGTTTTTTTGTTTTGTTTTGTTTTGTTTTAGCATGAAAGTCTTGTGTTATAGTTTCCAAAATGTTCTCATCCATTTGCTGTACTTCAAGATGTCCTGATTGAGTAAAATGTATCCCATTATTTTTATTAAAGTTTTTTTTTAATTGAGAAAAGTAGATTCCCATGTTCTTGTAAGAAGTCACATGGAGAGATCCCATGTATCCTTTATCCAGTTTCTCCCAATGGTAGCACCTTGGAAACTGAGGTACAATTTCACAAGGATATTGACAATCCACCAATTTGTTCAGATATCTCCCCTGTATTACCTGTACTCGTTTGAGTGGATGTGTGTACAATTTTATACTTTGTGTAGGTTCATGTATTCACCACCAACAGTCAAGATACAGAACAGTTCCATCATTGCAACAACCCCTCCTGTTGTCCCTTAAATACCACATCCACCTCCCTCCACTCCCTTTCCCCCAAGCTCCTACCCCCTGCAACCAATAATCTGTTCTCTGCTTCTAAAATTGTGTTTTAGGTGTTAGAGAAATGTTATATAAACGGAATCATGCACCCTTTTGAGACTGGTTTTTTTCACTTAGCACAATCCTCTGGAGATTCATTCAGTTGTAGCAGGTATAGATAATTTGTTCATTTTTATTGCTGAATAGTATTCCTTTTTTACTCATTCACCCATTGAAGGACATCTAGGTTGGGCTTCCAGTTTTTTGGCTATTACAAACAAAGCTGGTATGAGCATTCATGTACAGGTTTTTAAAAATTAATTAATCTTTATTTGTTTATTTATTGGGCTGTGTTGGGTCTCTATTGCTGTGCTCCGGCTTTCTCTAGTTGCAGCGAGTGGGGGCTACTCTTCATTGAGATGCGTGGGCTTCTCACTGCAGTGGCTTCTCTTGTTGTGGAGCACAGGCTCTAGGCACGTGGGCTTCAGTAGTTGCTCCGTGGCATCTGGGATCCTCCTGGACCAGGGATCAAACCTGTATCTCCTGAATTGGCAGGCAGATACTTAACCACTGCGCCACCAGGGAAGTCCCGTTGTACAGGTTTTTGTATAAACGTAAGTTTTCATTTACCTGGAATGAACACCCAAATGCAATTGCTGAGACATATGGTAGTTGCACGTTTAGTTTTATAAGAAACTGCCAGACATTTTGCAGAGTGACTGCACCATTTTACATCACCACAAACAACGCATGCGTGATGCACTTTCTCCACATCCTTGCCCACATTTGCTGCTGTCATTATTTAGGTGCTTCTGTTTTGGGTACGATGTTAGCCATTCTGATAGGTGTGTAGTGGTATATTGTTGTGATTTTAATCTGCATTTCTTTGATGGCTAACGATAAACTTCTTTTCATGTTCTTATTTTCTACGCATTTCCCTTCAGTGAAATGTATTTGTGTCTTTTGTCCATTGTTTGACTGGATTTTTTTAACTGTTAAGTTTCAAGATCTTTATATATTCTAGATTCTAATCCATTGTCAGATGTGTCATTTGCAAATATCTTCTCCCATTTTGTAGCTTGTCCTTTTATTCCTCTTAACAGAGCCTTTTGCAGAGCAAAAGTTTTAAATTTGGTGAGGTCCAATTTATCAGTTTTTCCTCTTATGGACTGTATTTTTGGTGTCAAATATAAGAACTCTTTACAAAGCTCTAGATCCCAAAGATTTTCTCCAGTGTTTGCTCCAGAAAGATTTCTAGTTTTTCATTTTACATTTAAGTCCATAATTCATTTCAAATTAATTTTTGTATAAAGAGTAAGGTTTAGGTTGAAGTTTATTTTCTTTATTTTGCCTGTGGATAGCCAATTGCTCCAGTACTGTTGGTTGAAAAGGCTATCCTTCCTCTATGGAATTGCTTTTTCATCTTTGTTAAAAATCGGTTGAGTACGGCTTCCCTGGTGGCACAGTGGTTGAGAATCCACCTGCCAATGCAGCGGACATGGGTTCGAGCCCTGGTCCGAGAAGATCCCACATGCCGCGGAGCAACGATGCCCAGGCGCCACAACTACTGAGTCCACGCTCTAGAGCCCACAAGCCACAACTACTGAAGCCCGCGTGCCTAGAGCCCATGCTCCTCAACAAGAGAAGCCACTGCAATGAGAAGCTCGCGCACCACAATGAAGAGTAGCCCCCGCTCACCGCAACTAAAGAAAGCCCGTGCGCAGCAATAAAGACCAAATGCAGCCAAAAATAAATAAATAAATAAATAAAATTTAAAACATCAGTTGAGCGTATTTGTATGGGTATATTTCCAGGCTCTCAATTTTGATCCATTGTTCCATATGTCTCTCCCTTGCTAGTACCACACTGTGTTGATTGCTCTAGCTATAAAGTAAGCCTTCATATTAGATGTAATGATTCCTCCCACTGCATTCTTCTTTGTCAAGATTATTTTAGCTATTCTATAGTCTGTGCCTTTTCATGTAGATTTTAGAAAACCTGTTTATGTCTACAAAGATCCTTGCTGGGATTTTTGTTGTTGTTGTTTTGGAATTACATGAAACCTATATAGATCAATATGGGGGAAACTAACATCTTTACTATGTTGAGTCTTCTAGTCCATGAATATAGTATGTTCTTCCATGTATTTAGATTGTCCAAGAAGGTTGCTGCAGTGGAATTCTCCCCTATGGGGCCACTGGGATCTCTGGGTAAGTCTTAGGCTAAACAAAGAAGTTTAGCAGGCTGGGTGCTTCCTGGGTAGGATTTTTTTAGTGGGTAGCTCCATATATGGTGGTTTCCTGTCTTCTGGTGGGGAGGGGAGTCTCAGGACCACAGGGAAGGAGAGCACCACCAGGTTAGGCACTTGTGGCAGGACCCCTTGCCATTACTGTGGGCTTATTTGGTGTTGGTGGAGGGATTGCTGTTTCATCATGGAGGAATGAGCCTACTTGAGTCACCATCTGTTGCTAGGTTCAGAGTCGGGAGATACCAGGCCTGAGTGGCCTTCTGTTGGGTGGTTAGTTGGGAGACACCCTACTGCTATGTTGGTCATCCATTCCTGGGTCCCTAAAAAGCTCTCCTTCCTCTTTCTACCTTCCAGACCTCTCCTTTGGTTGCATCTTGCATTGTCTCCAGGGTTTATAGTCGTACTTAGGTTGGGGATCAAGGAGAGATGAGTCTATGGCATCTTGTCCAAACTGGAAGACTGTTCTAACTTAATTTTAAGGCAATTAGAGAGTTAAAATAGAGGAGCCACAATATACCTATCACATTATAAGAAAACGCAACTTTCAGTCGAAAGACTGGAAAAATGGAATTATTTCCATTAAGAATTAATGTAAAATAACTGGATGTGTTTCAGACTTCCAGCATCCAACATTTTATCCATTTACGCTGTTCCCAAATGCATGAAATAAAACCTTAAATGTATTACATAAATAATAAAGAAGGAATAAAAGACTTCGTGTGATCACTCATACATCAGAAATGTTGGTTTTGAGCTTAAGAATATTGGACACATGCAGATGAAGGAGAACGCTGCCGTTGGCTGAACATCTGAAGGTCCTTGCCTTTATCCTTTTCTCGAGGACAGCACTGTCCAGAGGAAATATAACGCAAGCTACATGTATAATTTTTTATGGTGATGGATTTTTTTAAATTAATTAATTAATTTTTGGCTGCGCTGGGTCCCCGTTGCTGCGCGTGGGCCCTCTCTAGTTGTAGCGAGCGGGGGCTACTCTTCATTGCAGTGAGCGGGCCTCTCACCGCGGCAGCCTCCCCCGTTGTGGAGCACGGGCTCTAGGCACGAGGGATCAGTAGTTGTGGCTCGCGGGCTCCAGAGTGCAGACCCAGTAGCTGTGGCACACAGGCCTAGTTGCTCCGTGGCATGTGGGATCCTCCCGGACCAGGGCTTGAACCCGTGTCCCCTGGACTGGCAGGCGGATTCCCAACTGCTGTGCCACCAGGGAAGCCCATGGTGATGGATTTTTAAAAATTATTTAAATTGAAGTATGGTTGATTTACAACGTTGTGATAATTTCTGCTGTATAGCAAAGTGACTCAGCTATACATATATATACATTCTTTTTTAAAATTCTTTTCTATTGTGATTTATCCCAGGAGATTGGATATAGTTCCCCTTGCTATACAGTAGGAGCTTGTTATTTATCCATTCTAAATGTAATAGTTTGCATCTACTAACTCTAAACTCCCAGTCCATCCCTCTCCCTCCCCTCTTCCCCTTGGCAACCACAAGTCTGTTCTCTATGTCTGTGAGTCTGTTTCTGTTTTTTAGATAGGTTCATTTGTGACATTTTAGTTTCCACATATAAGTGATATCATATGGTATTTGTCTTTCTCTTTCTGACTTACTTCACTTAGTATAATCATCTCTAGTTGCATCCATGTTGCTGCAAGTGGCATTATTTTGTTCCTTTTTATGGCTGAGTAGTATCCCATTGTATATATGTACCACATCTTCTCTATCCATTCATCTGTCGATGGACATTTAGGTTCTTTCCATGTCTTGGCTATTGTGAATAGTGCTGCTATGAACATAGGGATGCATGTCTCTTTTTGAATTATAGTTTTGTCCAGGTATATGCCCAGGAGTGGGATTGCTGGATTATATGGTAGTCCTATTTTTTGTTTTTTAACAAACCTCTATACTGTTTTCCATAATGGCTGTATCAACTTACATTCCAACCAACAGTGCAGGATGGTTCCCTTTTCTCCACACCCTCTCCAGCATTTGTTATTTGTAGACTTTTCAGGACATTACATTAAAAAAACCCAGAATACACATTCTTTTCAAGTGCACACAGAACATTCTCTAGGATTGACCACATACTAGGGCACAAGACTAACTTCAACAAATTTAAGAGCACAGAAATTATTTCAAGCATCTTCTCTGACCACAATGGCATGAAACTAGAAATCAACCACAGGAAAAGAAATGAGAAAAAAAAAAGATTACCTTGAGACTAAACAACATTCTGCTAAAAAGCCAATGGGTCAACGAGGAAATTAAAAAGGAAATTTAAAAATACCTTGAGGCAAACGTCAATGAAACCACAACGATACAAAATCTATGGGATGCATCTAAAGCAGTTCTTCTTAGAGGGAAGTTCATAGCGATACAGGCCATCCTCAAAAAACAAGAAAAATCTCAAGTAAACCACCTAACATACCACCTAAAAGAATTTAAAAAAGAACAAACAACACCTAAAGTCAGCAGAAGGAAGGAAATAATAAGGATCAAGGAGGAAATAAATAAAAGAGGTTTAAAAAAAAAGTAGAAAAAAATCAATAAAACCAAGAGCTGGTTCTTTGAAAGGGTAAAGAAAATTGACAAACCTCTAGCCAGGCTCACCAAGAAGAAAACAGAGAGAACCTAAATAAACAAAATAAGAAATGAAAAAGGAGAAATCTCAACAGATACCACAGAAATACAAAAAACCATAAGAGAACACAATGAACAATTATATGCCAACAAATTTGACAACCTAGAAGAAACAGACAACTTTCTAGAAATATACAGTCCATCAAAACTGAATCAAGAAGAAATATAACTTGAACAGACCAATCACTAGAAGTGAAATAGAACCTTTAATAAAAAAAAACTCCCTACAAACAAAAGTCCAGGACCAGATGGCTTCACAGGTGATTTCTAACTAATATACAAAAAATAACTTATACTGATCCTTCTCAAACTCTTCCAAAAGATTGATGAGGAGGGAACACTCCCAAAGACATTCCATGAAGCCACCATCACCCTGATACCAAAACCAAAGACACCACCAAAAAAGAAAATTACAGGCCAATACCTTTGATGAATATAGATGCAAAAATTCTCAATGAAATATTAGCAAACTGAATCCAACAACACATTAAAAGATCATACACCACGACCACGTGGGATTCATCCCAAGTTCACAAGGATGGTTCAACACATGCAAATCAATCAGTGTAATACACCCCATTAACAAAAGAAAAGTCAAAAACCACATGATCATCTCAATAGATGCAGAAAAATCATTTGACAAAATTTAACATCCATTCATGATAAAAACTCTCACATATATAATTTAAATTTTTCTAGAAGCCACATTTAAAAAGTAAAAAGCAGGTCAAATGAGTTTTAATAATATTTTAACCCAATGTTTCAAAAATATTATCATTTCAACATATAATCAATAAAATATTGTTAATGGGATAGGTTTGTTTTTTTTTAATGTTAAATCTTCAAAATCTTGAGGGTATGTTTTACTTACACACATCTCAATCCAGACTAGCCTCATTTCAAGTATTCAGTTCCACCCCTTTCCCCCTCACCTCTCTTTGCTTGACAAATTCTTCCCATAAGACAATGAGCACAGAATAGCCTGAATGCTTGAATTCTTTAAAAATTTTTTTTTACAACAGGTTCTTATTAGTTATCTATTTTATACACATCAGTGTATACATGTGAACCCCAATCTCCCAATTCATCTCACCACCACCACCCACCCCCCCTTCCCCGACCCCACTTTCCCCAGTTGGTGTCCATATGTTTCTTCTCTACATCTCTGTCTCTATTTCTGCCTTGCAAACCTGTTCATCTGTATCATTTTTCTAGATTCCACATATATGTGTTAATATACGATAATTTTTTCGCTCTCTGACTTACTTCACTCTGTATGACAGTCTCTAGATTCATCCATGTCTCTACAAATGACCCAATTTCATCCCTTTTTATGGCTAATATTCCATTGTATACATGTACCACATCTTCATCCATTCATCTGTTGATGGGCATTTAGGTTGCTTCCATGACCTGGCTATTGTAAATAGTGCTGCAATGAACACTGGGGTGCATGTGTCTCTTACAATTATGGCTTTCTCTGGATTTATGCCCAGTAGTGGGATTGCTGGGTAACATGGTAATTCTATTTTTAGTTTTTTAAGGAAGCTCCATACTGTTCTCCACAGTGGCTGTATCAATTTGCATTCCCACCAACAGTGCAAGAGAGTTCCCTTTTCTCCACACCCTCTCCAGCATTTGTTGTTTGTAGATTTTCTGATAATGCCCATTTTAGCCAGTGTGAGGTGATATCTCACTGCAGTTTTGATTTGCATTTCTCTAATAATTAGTGATGCTGAGCAGCTTTTCACGTGCCTCTTGGCCATCTGTGTATCTTCTTTGGAGAAATGTCGTCTATTCAGGTCTTCTGCCCATTTTTGGATTGGGGTGTTTGTTTTTTTAATAGTGAGCTGCATGAGCTGTTTATATATTTTGGAGATTAATCCTTTGTCTACTGATTTGTTTGCAAATATTTTCTCCCATTCTGAGGGTTGTCTTTTCGTCATTTATAGTTTCCTTTGCTGTGCAAAAGCTTTTAAGTTTCATTAGGTCCCATTTTTTTACTTTTGTTTTTATTTCCATTACTCTAGGAGGTGGGTCAAAAAAGATCTGGCTGTGATTTATGTCAAAGAGTGTTCTTCCTATATTTTCCTCTAAGACTTTTATAGTGTCTGGTCTTACATTTAGGTCTTTAATCCATTTTGAGTTTATTTTTGTGTATGGTGTTAGGGAGTGTTCTGATTTCATTCTTTTACATGTAGCTTTTACATGTCCGGTTTTCCCAGCACCACTTATTGAAGAGACTGTCTTTTCTTCATTGTATATCCTTGCCTCCTTTGTCATAGATTACTTGACCATAGGTGCGTGGGTTTATCTCTGGGCTTTCTGTCCTGTTCCATTGATCTATGTTTCTGTTTTTGTGCCAGCACCATATTGTCTTGCTTACTGTAGCTTTGTAGTGTAGTCTGAAGTCAAGGAGTCTGATTCCTCCATCTCTGTTTTTTTTCCCTCAAGACTTTGCCTCCTCTGCTTTGGCTATTTGGGGTCTTTTGTGTCTCCATACAAATTTTAAGATTTTTTGTTCTAGTTCTGTAAAACATGCCACTGGTAATTTGATAGGGATTGCATTGAATCTGCAGATTGCTTTGGGTAGTATAGTCATTTTCACAATATTGATTCTTCCAATCCAAGAACACGGTATACCTCTCCATCTGTTTGTGTCATCTTTGATTTCTTTCATCAGTGTCTTATAGTTTTCTGAGTACAGGTCTTTTACCTCCTTAGGTAGGTTTATTCCTAGGTATTTTATTTTATTTTTTTGTTGCAATGGTGAATGGGGTTGCTTCCTTAATTTCTCTTTCTGATCTTTCATTGTTAGTGCATAGGAATGCAAGAGATTTCCGTGCATTAATTTTGTATCCTGCTACTTTACCAGATTCACTGATTAGCTCTAGTAGTTTTCTGTGGCATCTTTAGGATTCTTTATGTATAGTATCATATCATCTGCAAAACAGTGACAGTTTTACTTCTTCTTTTCCAATTTGGATTCCTTTTATTTATTTTTTCTTCTCTGATTGCTGTGGCTAGGACTTCCAAAACTATGTTGAATAACAGTGGCGAGAGTAGACATCCTTGTCTGTTCTGATCTTGCAGGAAGTGCTTTCAATTTTTCACCATTGAGAATGATGCTTGCTGTGGGTTTGTCGTTTATGGCCTTTATTATGTTGAGGCAGGTTCCCTCTATGCCCACTTTCTGGAGGGTTTTTATCATAAATGGGTATTGAATTTTGTCAAAAGCTTTTTCTGCATCTATTGAGATGATCATATGGTTTTTATTCTTCAATCTGTTAATATGGTGTATCACATTGATTTGCATATATTGAAGAATCCTTACATCCCTGGGATAAATCCCACTCGATCATGGTGTGTGATCCTTTTAATGTGTTGTTGGATTCTGTTTGCTGGTATTTTGTTGAGGATTTTTGCATCTATATTCATCAATGATATTGGTCTGTAATTTTCTTTTCTTGTAGTATCTTTGTCTGGTTTTGGTATCAGGGTGATGGTGGTCTCATAGAATGAATTTGGGAGTATTCCTTCCTCTGCAGGTTTTTGGAAGAGTTTGAGAAGGATGGGTGTTAGCTCTTCTCTAAATGTTTGATAGAATTCACCTGTGAAGCCATCTGGTCCTGGACTTTTGTTTGTTGGAAGATTTTTAATCACAGTTTCAATTTCATTACTTGTGATTGGTCTGTTCATATTTTCTGTTTCTTCCTGGATCAGTCTTGGAATGTAATACCTTTCTAAAAATTTGTCCACTTTTTCCAGGTTGTCCATTTTATTGGCATAGAGTTGCTTGTAGTAGTCTCTTATGATGCTTTGTATTTCTGCGGTGTCTGATGTAACGTCTCCTTTTTCATTTCTAATTTTATTGATTTGAGTGTTATCCCTCTGTTTTTGGATGAGTCTGGCTAAAGGTTTATCAATTTTATCTTCTCAAAGAACCAGCTTTTAGTTTTATTGATCTTTGCTATTGTTTTCTTTGTTTCTATTTCATTTATTTCTGCTCTGATCTTTACGATTTCTGTCCTTCTACTAGCCCTGGGTTTTGTTTGTTCGTCTTTCTCTACTTCCTTTAGGTGTAAGGTTAGATTGCTTATTTGAGATTTTTCTTGTTTCTTGAGGTAGGATTATATTGCTATAAACTTCCCTCTTAGAACTGCTTTTGCTGCATCCCATATGTTTTGGATCATCGTGTTTTTGTTGTCATTTGTCTCTAGGTATTTTTTGATTTCCTCTTTGATTTCTTCAGTGATCTCGTGGTTATTTAGTAATGTATTGTTTAGCCTCCATGTGTTTGTGTTTTTTATGTTTTCTCCCCTGTAATTTATTTCTAATCATAGCTTTGTGGTCAGAAAAGATGCTTGATATGATTTCAATTTTCTTAAATTTACTGAGGCTTGATTTGTGACTCGAGATATGATCTATCCTGGAGAATGTTCCATGTGCACCTGAGAAGAAAGTGTAATATGCTGTTTTCTGATGGAGTGTCCTATAAATATCAATTAAATCTATCTGGTCTATTGTGACTTTTAAAGCCTGTGTTTCCTTATTAATTTTATGTTTGGATGATCTGTCCATTGGTGTAACTGAGGGGTTAAAGTTCCCTACTATTATTGTGTTACTGTCGATTTCCTCTTTGATACCTGTTAGCATTTGCCTTATGTATTGAGGTGCTCCTATGTTGGGTGCATATATATTTATCATTGTTATATCTTCTTCTTGGATTGATCCCTTGATCATTATGTAGTGTCCTTCCTTGTCTCTTGGAACATTCTTTATTTTAAAGTCTATTTTATCTGATGTGAGTATTGCTACTAGAGCTTTCTTTTGGCTTCCATTTGCATGGAATACCTTTTTCCATCCCCTCACTTCCAGTCTGTATGTGTCTCTAGGTCTGAAGTGGGTCTCTTGTAGACAGCATGTATATGGGTCTTGTTTTTGTATCCATTCAGTGAGCCTGTGTCTTTTGCTTGGAGCCGTTAATTTGTTCACATTTAAGGTGATTATCGATATGTATGTTCCTATTACCATTTTCTTAATTGTTTTTTGTTTTTGTACATCATTTTCTTCTCTTCTCTTGTGTTTTCCACTTAGAGAAGTTCCTTTAGCATTTGTTGTAGAGCTGGTTTGGTGGTGCTGAATTCTCTTAGCTTTTGCTTGTGTGTAAAGCTTTTGATTTCTCCCTTGAATCTGAATGAGATCCTTGCCGTGTAGAGTAATTTTGGTTGTAGGTTCTTCCCTTTCATCACTTTAAATATATCATGGCACTCCCTTCTGGCTTGTAGAGTTTCTGCTGAGAAATGAGCTGTAACCTTATGGGACTTCTTCTGTATGTTATTTGTCGTTTTTCCCTTGCTGGTTTTAATACTTTTTCTTCATCTTTAATTTTTGTCAATTTGATTACTATGTGTCTCGGTGCATTTCTCCTTGGGTTTATCCTGCCAGGGACTCTCTGTGCTTCCTGGACTTGGGTGGCTATTTCCTTTCCCATGTTAGGGAAGGGAAGTTTTCGACTATGATCTCTTCAAATATTTTCTCGGGTCCTTTCTGTCTCTCTTCCCCTTCTGGGACCCCTATAATGCTAATGTTGTTGCACTTAATGTTGTCCCAGAGGTCTCTTAGGCTGTCTTCATTTCTTTTCATTCTTTTTTCTTTATTCTGTTCCATGGCAGTGAATTCCACCATTGTGTCTTCCAGGTCACTTATTTGTTCTTCTGCCTCAGTTATTCTGCTACTGATTCCTTCTAGTGTAGTTTTCATTTCAGTTATTGTATTGCTCATCTCTGTTTTTTTGTTCTTTAATTCTTCTAGGTGCTTGTTCTTTAATTCTTCTAGGTCTTTGTTAAACATTTCTTGCATCTTCTTGATCTTTGCCTCCATTCTTTTTCCAAGGTCCTGCATCATCTTCACTATCATTATTCTGAATTCTTTTTCTGGAAGGTTGCCTATCTCCACTTCATGTAGTTGTTTTTCTGAGGTTTTATCTTGTTCCTTCATCTGGTATGTAGTCCTCTGCCTTTTCATTTTGTCTAGCTTTCTGTGAATGTGGTTTTCATTCCACAGGCTGCAGGATTGTAGCTCTTTTTGCTTCGCTGTCTGCCCTCTGGTGGATGAGGCTATTTCAAATGCTTGAATTCTAAGGCACAGGAGGCGATAATTTAGAAAGTGGGAAAACAACTGGCAAATATCTCAAGAAGTATTATTCCAGCAGAAGAGGAAATATTTCATTCATCTGAGGCCCTCAGCTGATTTTCCATATACCCTTTGCTTAATTTTTTAAAAATTGGCTTATTCATGGTGTCTTTTCCATCTAGAATATAGGGCCTGAATATATTTTCATATTATTTTGTACTACACTTCCAATAGGAAAACGACCCCCAACTTCAAGGAAGCTAGGGGATTAAGTGCCTGTTTTCCGCTCAGAAATGCATCAGCTCAGCCACTTCCAGGAGCTTCCTGGGTACTTGCTCCTTCAGGATCTGGTGGGCAGGATAGAGGAAGGGGAACTCTGTTTGCAGCCTTCACAGGGATGTCAATCCCTTCATTGATGGAGCCAGCAGAGTGCTAGAGCAGCTTAGAATGGAATGAGTAAACGTGAATGGTCTGAGAGCAAAGGGTGAATCTACGGACAGAGCGAACTCAACACAGCCAGCAAGGAGGGACCCCCAAGAAAGGCCAGCGTTTGAACAAGGATGATCTGGAATAAGTAGTAATGATCAGAGAAAGGGTAAAGTACTTTGCCTGAGATTAAAAAGAAATAATAGCCCAGCAACTGATGTATGTGCTAAGGGCCTCGCTTTATTGATTATATATATATATATATATATATATATATATATATATATATATATATATATATATATATGGTTTTAATGAGGGACAAGCATTTACTTTTATGGCTGAGTTAGCGGGCTTCTAGAAATAAAAACTGAACACAGAGAGCAACATTTACTACTCCTATAACATTAGAAAAATCTCTAACAGCTTTTCTCCTTTCTCTCCTTCCTTCTCCCCCCTTCCCTGCTTCCCTTCATCTCCCCCTCCAGCCCTCCCTCCTCTCATGCTCATTTACTCAGCTAGCATCTACCCTGTGCTAGGAATTGTGCCAGGTACTGCAGACAAAGAGAGAAAAGACACAGTCCCATCCTGATCTCGCAGACTAGCTCACACTCTGATGCCATAAAAGTCTGCACAGAGGTTTCTACTAGGGAGTGCAGGAAGGTGGGGGTGGAGCTCTGAACAAGGTGCTTCCAGGGTCCAAGGCAGGAGGAAGAAAAGTAAAGGAAGGTTGTATTTGGGGGTGGTGGTGGGTGGTCTGGATGATGCCTGTCTGAGTTTTGAAAGGTAATAAGGGACTGGCTGAGTGAATTTGGAGAAAAGTGGTCTAGGAAGTGGGAAGAAGGTGTACAAAGGCATGGAAGCACTATTGTGGGGCTTAGTCCAAAGACCTCAAGTAGGCTCAGCATGACTGGAGCCCTCTATGGGGACAAGGGAGTAGGCTAAGATAGGAAAAGACCAGATCACTAAGGGCCTTTATATATCAAAGACGCTGGATTTTCTTCCAAAGCAGTAGTTCTCAGTGTGGGGAGACTGTGCCTCTCAGGAGACACCTGGTAACGTCTGGAGACAGTTTTCATTGTCACCACTTGGAGAGGGGTGCTACTGGCATCATCTAGTGGGTAGAGGTCAAACATCCTATAATTCACAAGACAGCTCCCCAGGGCTGACTCTTTACTTTGCAAGGTCCAAACGAGAAGACAGCTTTTGACCTAATGTACACTGATCAGGGTTCCCTTTGATCATAGTATACCAATGCTCAATCATTTGTGTCCTGTTTTGCTTCCCCTCTTTTAATGTTTGGAGCGAATATAAGCTGTTGGAAAGTCTTATTTTTTGTGCTGGGTTCATGAATTAACAAACCAAGAACAACTCATCACAGTAAGAAAGAAATACTATTTTTCTAGATATTAAGAATGTGGAGGGTAGGAATTATCTCCAAATTCATTCATTCATTCAGTCAACAATGAAAGCCAGACTCTCTGCACACTTTGCAGGCCACCTGCACAGCTCACCACAGCCCTTCACATTGATTTGGAGGTCAGGACGGTCCACGGGACTTCCCAAAGTCTGGGAGGGTCCTGGATCACCATTCCTCGTGCAAAAGCCCACATCTGTGAGCTTGTGCTCCTGTGACTCCTCTTCCTGTTCAGAGTCCTCCCTGCATCGTAACTTATACACATTCTGGGTTACAGATATCACCTCTTCTACTTCCCAGTTGTTGACCTCAGATGCAGAATTTTCAATCCACAGCAAATATCTGGAGATTTTCAGACCAAATATGTACATTTTCAGAATGGGTCTCTCGTAGAAAGATAGATATAAAGTGTCAATTCAGTGAGAAAGGATGAATGGGCAAAGATTCAGACCCTGCTCCCTGTCAGACTGTCAGACTGTAAGGCTAGTATAAACTATGGGAGGGGCTTCCTTGAAAGTGGGAAAGGTTTTTTGACCTCTGACAGACACTCATCTGAGTACAGCCTGTGGCCCACTCCCCCTAACCTTAATGAATTCACATGAATTAAAAGACATTAGACAGATATATAGATTATTCAACTCTGGTTCTCTCTTCTTCCCTTCCTCCCACCCTCCCCTCCCTCCATTTCCTTTCCCTCCTTCCTTGCCTTCCCCTCCCCCTCTCCCTCCCTCCCTTCCCCTCCCGCTAGGAATCAGGTGTGTGTGACAGTCAGCAGGTCTCTCCTATTACCCTAAGTAGGAGGGAAGGAGGCTGGTACCACAAAGAGAAGGAAATGGGAATAGAACTGATGAAATCCTCTAGCACCTCCTATTGGGGAGGAGAGTGGCCGACAGCACTGCCCCTTAGCTCTGTAACCATGGAGAAGTTGACAGTTCTGGTTTCAGACAAGGTATGGAGCCCTTAGCACTGTGTCCCACATGTTGGGAGGGCTCAGTCAACGGCAGACACGTGTGCATAGATGTATTACACAAAATGCCAACAAAAGAAGAGAGAAAAGTGATCATCTCGTCCAACTGGTCGACCTCTCAGATGTGGAGACCATGGCTCAGAGAAGTTAGTGTACTTTTTCAAGGTCACAGGCAGTAGGATCCCTGGAACCATCCCCTGGACATCAGATTATTTGGCTGGAATTCTTAAAGCCTCCCACACCCTTGGAGTGAATAAATCAAAACCATTGAAAAACCTGTATTCCGTCCTGCACGTGTTCTTTGGCATGTGTTTTGGCCATCGCTGAACTTAGGGTTTGAAGCTATCATTTTCATACAAAAGCAAAACAGAATAAAACAAAACAACCCATTCAAGATGATTTACAAATCGAAGGCACCTAAAAATACCTCGCACTCCCAGACAGCTTTTTAATCTACAGAGCACTTCCCAGACAATAAGTAATGAATTCTCTAACTCCCCTCGGGAATAGAGACACACATATTCCCACATGCACCAGCAACTTAATTTACATGAAATGAAGGAAAAGACATTCTGAAGCCGTGTTCCACTAAATCATAATTACAACCTCAAGCCCAAGATGAACATGTTGAACTCTCCTAGGAAGGCAGTGACGCTCACCCACTGGGGAGTTTCCTCTTAGATCCCAGCACTTCCTGCATGGGGAGGACAGATCACGAGTGTTCACACAGAATCAGTTTTCCCTGGGATCATGGTCCCCCTGTAAAGGCAAACGACCTCAGGTAAATGACCTGTTAGGCGGCAAGTGCTGGTGCAGTGATCGGATTGGACTGCGGGCCTTCCTCCTCTGCTGGGCATCTCCCCTTTTCTCCACTGGGCCTCTCTGGACCTCCCTGGCACCCCTACCTCTCCATAGTCTCCTCCTGCTAATTAGGGGGAAACAGTGAGATGAGGTGTCATGGATGTGTCAGGGACTTCCTGTGAGATGCCTCACAGGGATATGGGCATTTTACAAAGAAGAGCCTGGAGATGGACATCCAGGAGTTGTCAGTCACCTAGGGAGGTGGAGCAGTCTTCCGAATGCTCCGTGAATCACACTACCTGGCGTTGCCTGCCTCCACCTCCCCGAGGGGAAGGTCCCCTGTCCAGGCTCACGTGTCCACCTGTGCGTTCAGCACCCTGGACCCTTTCCGTGGTCTTGCCTTACTTACCTTGCTTACTTACCTGCTTTGAGATGACATCAGCTACCACTGAGATGTCTCCAAGTCCCACATTAGAAATGTCCTGGGCTAAATGATGGCTCCATAGGGGTACAGTGGCTGAATGTGGAACTGCCCTCCAGGTCAGCAGGCTCTGTAAGAATCATTCTGGTGGAAAGGATGGAACCACTTTACTTGCCTCTACCCCTCACCCTCTTCCTTCCCATGGCTGTGGCCATGTGACCTCCACCTGCAGGCCACCCATCCCAGGCTCTAGACTCTGAGCTACCCTGAGTCAGGAGCCACATCTCAGTGTCTGGGCAACTCATGGTCAAGTCCCCTTGGTGCTGGTCCAACTCTTCCGTCTCAGCACTGATACCTGTTATTTTTCCTGGGCTATGTCCCTGATTTTCACCCAGGCTGGGGAGTGCTGTGTTGACCAGCAGTGGATTAAAACTGCCTGGCTTCTGAGTGTGGCTCTCCGAAGGCCAGAGTAGAAATGGTTTCAACATGGTCTGTGATGGAGAAGACATTTCTACCTCCAGGGAGCATTTTTAAGGTGAAATTAGGGGTGGGTTCCAAGAAGCCACCTTATACTAGCTTATGAGTGTGGCAGAAGCAACAAAAGCCAAAAAGAGCCAGTAGGGAGGAGAGACCTGCCAGGGGTCCCACTGGATATACTGACCAGAGGCATGGAGAAGCAGTAGCAGGACTGAACAGCAAAGGGGTTCTTCAAAGGGCAGAGCAGCAAAGGAACCAGAAAGGCCAGGATAACTAGAGCTGGCTCGCCAAGGATGTGGCCGCCAGTGGGGCTGCAGCCTCAGTGAGATCCCAGCAACGTGGAGTCCAGAAGTCCAAGGCAATCTCAGAAGAACAAGTTAGATAGAAGAGGAAGGAATGCAGACCACCAACATACAGAACCACCAGTAGGGAAGCCTGAGCTGCATCAAGCCCAATCCCAGTATGGAAATGCTCCTGCCCCTGGGAAGCATTAGAACTTGATTTTACTAAAGAAGAGAGGATCAAGGTGGCCAAAGAGATATAATCTTCATCACCATCACCGTCACCACCATCACCATCATCATCAACATCAACATCATCACAGCCATCATCATCAATCATCACCATCATCATCCACAAACTGCACTAAAAAACTGGAAGCGGTGCCTTAAAAGGTCCAGGAACTTTGAGGCATCTGTGAAGGATGGAAGGATCACCATGAAGAGAAAACCACAGTTTTGAGGTTGTGCAAAACTGAAAAGATAGAGGCCTGCTCTAGGATGTGATGAGCTCGGAGGTCGAGAACACTGGGAGGATCCTGGGAGGAGGGAAATCACTTGGGTCACACAGAGGCGCTGCCACCTCTCTATCCTGAAGGTCGAGAAGCAGGCAGTAGGTTCCCCCTGGGAGGGCAGAGGTGTGAAAGGCAGCGACCTGGGCTCAGGAGCTGGAAAGTAATGCCACACCTGGGAAGTTAAAAAGAAACATGGCCGATCTCCACCCCAGGCCCTCAGCCTGCGGAGACCAAGGGAAAGGCACTCCTCCATGCCGGCGGTGGCTGAGGCCTCCCCAAGGAAGGTGACCAGGGGAGCTGAAGGGCTGCCAGCCCGCGTGAGTGCCCCCGGCTGGGCCCTGACTCTGCTCTCTGCCTCGGGGTTGCCTGAAGCAACCCCCAAGGTCTCATTAGACCCTGATCCAAACCACCCAGGTCTTCATTGGAGTCTAACAGGATGTTAAGATAGGACTCATTTTCTCCCTTTTTTGAGGAGTCCCCAAGACAATAGATGCCAACTGCTCCCACATCCCAAAGTGAGGTGAGACCCACTATGCAGGGCTTCCAATGCAGAAGTCAGAGACCCGCGGTCAGACGCACTGCAGGCCCATAATAGAAGGCGGAGAGGCCATGGGAAGGCCTGGGAATTCGGGAAGGAGACACCAGTGTGCTGTGAGTCCCACCCTGATTCCAGGCACCTCTCCATCACCTCAGGTTCAATGAGAGGGCCTCGTAGAAGGCTGAATCCACGTGCCTGCAGTCTGGGGAGTACCTGACTTCTCACACTCACAGGTGTGCGGGTCAAAGCTGCCCACAGCAGCAGGGAAGGGCCACGTGTGGAGGTGGCCTCTGTCTGTCACACTGGGGTCAAAGGGGATGACACGGATCCATCTGCACAAGAGGTCTGGTCTGGGCTTGTCTGAGAGCCTGACCACAGTCCTGCCCAAGACCTGTCCTAGAGGGACGAGCAGGCCTCAGCAGGAGAGGCTGGAGGTCTTGCCAGGTGCCCACACATGAGGAAAGGCCATTTATTAGTCTCCCAGGGCGGCCTTAACAACATACCACAGTCTGAGTGGCTTGAACAACAGAAGTCCATTTTCTCACAGTTCTGGAGGCTGGAAGTCCAAGATTGAGGAGACAGCAGGGTTGTGGCTGGTGGTAGATCTCCATAATGGGAGTGAGGGAGTGGAAAGAACAGAGGGGTTTCCTTCCAAAGACGCCTCAAGGACGCCCAAGACAGAGTCAGCACCAGGCAAGGAAACCAGCATAAGGTACATCACGGCCAGTGAAAGAAGAGCCTCCTCCCCCTGCTTCAGGCTGGAGGAGCTGCAATTGCGAAGGACAGTGAAGAGGCCAAGCATAGCCCTTTGCTAACTGCCCACTTTCCACCAGAAGCTGGGAGGGAAAAGCTTCAGCTTCAGATGGAGTCTGAATAATGCACAGGCCAGGCCCTTTAAGGTCAAAAATGAGATAACTTTTGGATGAGATGACCCCAGGACTTTTTCTTATCTGAGGGTGCCTGGCAAAGTTATGGGCTCAACCCTAGATTTCATGCAAGGGTCTCGGAAGAACTGACCCTCTAGAGGGGGCTGGAGCAGGCAATGGTGGGTGGGTGTTGCAGGTAGGAAGTATAAAGTCGCTTTCTGAGTGTTCCCTCTGGGTTAATTCATTCTGTCTGTTCTATGTTCCCATATACTAGCAATGAAGTAAAATCTATATCCTTGACGGTCACAGGAGAATCTGTTCGACTCCAGGAAGATCAGCAAAAGTGGCCAGAAAGACTTGAAACATGGTGAGACGAAAGTCCCAAAGAGGTGCGGGGGTCAAGCATGCCTGTCAAGCGCTGGGAAATCTGGTGACCTCAGGCAGACTGAGGCAGGTGTTGTCTTTTGAGTGGGACAGAGTGGCCAAGGTGCCAGGTCCACACTGGGCACCGGAGCACCTGAACATACAGCACTGGGGCAGAAAGAGGCTGCTGGACTCTGGAAGCACAGAATATCTGCACCAACTTTATATTTCTATTGTACCCTCAGAAACACATATTACATATATCAAATGCTCCAGCTTGGTGGGGGACACCCAGATACTAGCCCAAGAACCCTGGGATGGGTGGTGTCTCTTGGAGGACAGGGACTGAGAATGTGCAGGGACTTGGCTGGTTCATGAACCCATTCTGCACTTTCCATACAGTTCTTGCAGCCATGCTTCTAGGGCACACATTATTTGTTTTTAAACTGGGCTAGATGTCACCTGCTTGAAACAAGTTCATTTATAGGAAATTTAATACATAATTGATGGTTAATTAAAAAACCACTTTTCGCCCCAAACAACTTGCAAAAGAAGAACAAAGTTGGAGGACTCACACTTTCTCATTTTAAAAATCACTACAAAGTTACAGTAATTAAGACAGTGTGGTGCTGCCATAGGGCACAGTCAATTGTTTTTGGACAAGGGTGACAAGACAATTCAATGGGGGGGGGTGTGAGAATAGTCTTTTTAACGAAGGGTGCTGAGACAATTGTATATCCACATGCAAAAGAATGAAGCTGGACCCCTTTCTCATGCTATACACAAAAATCATCTTAAAGTGGATCCTGCATCTAAATTTTAGAGCTCAAACTTTAAAACTATTTGAGGAAAATATAGGAGGAAATAAATCTTCATGACCTTGGGTTAGGCAAACACTTCTTATATAAGACACGATGAAGGTGCAAGAGACAAATTTCAAATAGATAAATTGGACCTCATCAAAATTAAAAACTTTTGTACTCAAATGGACACTATCAAGAAAATGAAAAAATGACCACAGAATGGAAGAAAATATTTGCAAATCCTATAACTGATAAGGGACTCGTATCCAGTACACACACACACACACACAAAACCCTTACAACTCAACAGGCAAAAGACAAATAACCTTTTAAAAATGGGTAAATGATTCAATAGACGTTTCTCCAAGGAAGATTTTTAAATGGCCAATAAGCACCTCAATATCATTAGTCATTAGGGGAATGCAAATCAAAACCACAATCTAATACCACTCCCACTCAGTAGAATAGTTATCAATAAAAAAAGACAATAACAAGTGTCGACGAGGATGCAGAAATTGGAACTCACATATGTTGCTGGTGGGAATGTACAACAGTGCCGCTCCTGTGGAGAACGGTTTGAAAGTTCCTCAAAAAGGTAAACACAAAAAAAGAAGAGGGGAAAAGAAGTGCAGGCTTACATCAGTCTTAGCATGGACCGTTTTCAATGTTCGTCGGCCGTCTGTGTTCGAACCATGTCATATAACAGCTACCATTTATGCACTGCTTTATAATAAACAAAGCTCTGACATGCAAACAAACAATAAACAACAATCAAAAACTCTCTTAGCAAGATAATTCCAGGTTCTATCACAGGCTGCTTTATTTCTCTTTCACTCCAAAGTGACACTTAACCTCTCCTGCCAAAAGCATTCTGAGACCGGTGCCCCTTCCCTTAAAATGCTGTCATCCATTCTCCTAGCTCAGAGGGAGTCAGACTTTTGTAGAGGAAAAGATAGTTTGTGACTAGTGGATTATATTTAAAACCAAATCGTGTAACCCAAGAGAAAGAACATTTTACTCATAAGAAGTTCTAGCAAGAGACAGTAGGATGTTTTTGAGACAGAGTGATGTTGATTTCAAGGTTTATTAGGACATTAAAAAAGTAATTTCACTGATGCGTTAGACTTACCTTCCAATATAAAAGTGCTTATTCTTATAAATCCTTAAGGCTCGTTCTGTTACAGTACAGTAAGACACTTCCCCAGTCCAGAACTGTGTTGCACGCGTTTCATGTGACTTACAGACACAGCAAAATCTCCAAACAGTCAAATAAATGGTCGATGATTCCACCATCTTCGTACATGTCAATTTAAACTCAGACAAAATATAAGATCCCCCTAGACAAATCCTTAATATTAGTTGTACTTCTCCACTCCTTCCTAATATCTTGCCCAAATAATTCACTCTTGAAATATTCACGATTTGAACGTGGACTTCTGTTTATTTGCAATATGATAAATACAGCTGTGTGGGAGTCATATTTTTTTTTTTCTTAATACAAGAGGGAGACAGAGAAAGGGGAGTTATCATTTGCACTTCCTTAAGCAGATCCGAGCAACCAGGAAAGTAGAGAAACTTTAGGCTCCAGGCAGGCAGACGTCGTAGAAGCAGCCTGGGAGTTGGGGCCCCTCTTCGGGAAGAGCTCTGGGGGACTTAGAGTCCACTGGAATTTCCTTGGAAAAAGCGTTCACGAATTTTGAGAAGAAAAGCCGGAGGAAGTGTTTCTTACTAGAGCCACTGTTCTTTATTAATTCCTTGGGTTAAGATTTTTATCACATCCTTAAAGACACAGGTAAGAGCACACGATTTCATCAGGAGTAGGGTTTGTCATGGTGACGCGTAACAGACCATTACGACTACTTGGATTAAAACAGTGACGATCCACACAGATCCCGGACTTTCTAACCATATCAAATGTTCTCACAAGAAGCCCCAAATGAATATCACATAACAAAAATGAACTTAAACTCTTTTAATAGTGAACAACTAGACAAAAATGGAAATGGTATTGGACCTTAATAAATACAGCACTTTATAATCAATGCTACAATATGTACATTTTTTACAGCGTAAATGACTGTACAGAATGGTCCGACTTAAAATCCTCTTCAATTGTTGAAACAATGGTAAGACCAATTCCTGTAAGAGGAGAAGATGAAGGCCCTTTAGTTTGGTTCAGTGGCTGCTTCATCTGGATTGCTGGCAACGTCTCCAGGGGAACAAGCAGGATTCTAAGTTGCTGGCAGCTTTCCCAAGACCGAGATGCAGAATTTGAAATGGTGTTTGATGTGACACACTAGGCCATTGATATCAGAATATTGAATTAGAGTTGCCAGCTCCATGAATAAACATCCAAGATGACACAGCAAAAGGAAAATGGTGGAATTAAAATTCCTGCTCCAACCGAGGCAAACTACGTGGGAGTGAGTGACTTTGAACTTGATTCCACAGAACCTCAGCAGTAAGCAGCTATTGTGCTGTAGTAGGCGTGTCTGTTCCTTCATATCCTGCCTGAGATCAGGGGAAATCTGAGTATCAGGCTGGAGTATCTCCACCTCCTCATGCTAATACACCTTCTGTTGCCACCCTAGAATTTTTAACGCAAATACCCGGAGTTTACCCCATAAGGTGTTGTGCTCCCCTGGAAAGGGTATTGGTATTGATTCGGGCTTAAATCAGGCTGGATCTTTCAGAACCTTCAGCTGTTGCTCTTTTGTCCTAAAGGAAAGGGAGTTTCCAGTGACTATGAAAAGAGGCCCTTTTGAATGAGTGTTTCGTGATTATTTTGGTTAAGCTCAAAGCACTGATTTAGGGACACAAGGAAGCCCCCGTGTCTAAATAATATAAATATTAAGTAAAAGCTAAAAAACTTCGATCCAACATTTAGGTCGTGACCTCCGTGGTGTGAAACACTCAGGTCAATGGTCAGAATTCCAGTCTCTGTCCTGATGTTTGGGGCTAGAACAGTCACCCTCTAGCTCGGCATCACAAGATCACTCAGTTCTCAGGTTGATTTTCTTTCTCCTGGGACCCTGAGGTTTAGCCTACAATGAAGCAGTCATGTTGAGGCAATTCTCTAACGCACTACAGAAAAAAAATCCATCCCTTCCTCAGGAGGAGTTTCCTCTTTCCCGAAGCTCATCACATACACAAGTCCCTTATGACAGATCTCCTTTCTCAGGGACAGACCTCCCGGAGCTGCTGTCCTCTGTCTCCCGGCCCCAAACAAACACAAAATTACCATCAGAGGCACAGGATTCACATGAAGAGAAGTCAGCTTCCCGGCATTCAAAGGAAATCCAGGAGAGCACAGGTAATGGGACTGTGCTGTGGGCATCTGGCTTGACAAGGATGTCTGAAGCCCGGTGTTCTCGAGGCGGGCTATGTTCTCATGGAAGAGGCACCCATTGGAAGCTTGGACCCAAGGTTCCCTCTTCCGCTTTCCACCTGGATACCCACTGCTTCCATAAGACCAGGACGGGACGAAGAAGAGGACGGTGCGACTGTATCACTGATTGCAGGGTACCTGGCAGCCCTGGTGCTCCTGCCCAGGACAGGACACCCTGCCCCAGCTCCCTCACTGCTGGCGGGATGGACTCAAAGTGGTAATAACGAAGGCTGAGGGGTCCCATGGAGGGGCCTGTGGCGATCCCATTGTCATCCTCTTGGTCCCCTAGAAACGGGTCAGAGCTGGGACAAAGTGTCATCTCCCCCATCACCCACCTTTGCATCATGGTGCCTGCAGAGACAGTGGGTTTCCGGTGCCTCTGTTCTGACAGTGATGCTTAACTCCAGCTGTGGGTGACAACTGGGGATCTCAAAATGCTGCCCCAACAGGGTGGTCCTCACACTCTCTCGGGGGGGCGGGGGGGTGGTCAGTTGATGCTCTGCGTTACATTTCAGATGGACGAAAAGCAAGCGTGGAGAGGGGCTTTATTTAAGAACCGGGGGCAGCAGGCAAAGGAGGAGAGCATCCAGGCAGCCCGCTTATTTCCCAGACTTCTCATCCCCAACGTCGGCGAGTTCTAATATTGAATCTTTGTCTCCCGAAAGCCCCCACTGTCTCTAGTAACTGTTCTTCGAAATAGTCAAGATACAGAATCTGACTTACAGAACTTAGAAGGAAAAACCCCAAAGGAACAAAAAAATCAAGCCAGCTCTCAGAGAAGGACATTTCGGGTTGAGTTGGCAGCCCTGGGAACTTCAGGGGATCAAGAGTCAGTTTGCAAATTATTCAAAGGAAAAGTGTTAACATTGCCATTTCACCCCACAAATAGGCCCCAGAGAGAGCTGGTAATGCTAGGAAAGTGTCTGTCACTAAAGATGAGTGTGTTATGTGCTTAGGATTTTTGACACCTCAACTACGTGGCTATATTTCAGGCTTCGTGATCACTCACGCTGTAGATGAAGGTAACAGAGGAGACTCAGAGAATGTTCTTTAAAACAGGGGTCCCCAACCCCCAGGTCTCAGACTGGTACTGGTCTGTGGCCCGTTAGGAACCGGGCCGCACAGCAGGAGGTGAGCGGCGGGCGAGCGAGGGAAGCTTCATCTGTATTTACAGCCGCTCCCCATCGCTCGCGTTACTCCCTGAACTGTCTCCCCCCATCCCGCCACCATCTGTGGAAGCACTGTCTTCCATGAAACCGGTCCCTGGTGCCAAAAAGGTTGGGGACCGCTGCTTTAAAAATAATACATACGTTTGGCTACTGTGGGTGGATGCTGTACGGTTAAGTAACGCACATTCCTCAGGGGTAAGTATTTTCTTTGCTCATTTGGGCATCTAGAAATAAAGAGATGATAAATACGGGGGAAAAAAATCAGTTCTGTTTTACGAAAAAGCATTGGAAAACAATACGGAAACTAGAAAATGGTGATCATTTTTATAACCAAAGAGCACTGTTTGAAAATCCTAAACATGGGTACTATCTTATATCATAGTTGGATCTAAATATTTTCTGATGAGCTTTTCCTGTGTTAGAAACGCGTGGAAAAACAAGTCCTTGATTCAGCTTTTCAGGTCTCGTCACTACTTCCTGGTGCTTAAAGACAAGCGCTGATCCTTGTGTTGATTGGCAATTAGTAATTCATCCCTTAGATCAATGTGTTTAAAATCGGCTACACGAGGTGGATTTTCAAAGTAACACAGAGGGATTTAATCCCTTGATTCCCATTACTTGAGTCAGAGCTGTGAGTCTAAATCCCCTTGTAGCCGACCCCAGATTCACCCCCTGCTGCCTCAAGAGTGCCAATTAAATAAAATAAAAACCAAAACCATGGTCAGAGGTAATTCGTTTGAGAACAGAGTTTTATCATTTTCCTCATGCCAAGCAAACAAATGGACCCGTCTGATGACATATACAGAAGAATTCGGTTTGGACAAAGAGAACACAAATCTCAAGTCTGAACATTTCTTGTGCTGTCAGGAAGTTGTAATATTGAAAAACTGTGCTCTTCTGGGAATGGGAAGACAAGGAAATAAAACTCTGGCTCCAATTTGTTGGAAATGCAGTTTATGTTGTTGTTTTCTTTTTTTTTTTCACTTTCATAAAAAAAAAAAAAAAGCCTTTCAAGACTCCACTTGATCCAGGTTTCATCGAAAATGGGTTACTTCTTAAAAATAGGATTCTGATGGGAACAGACTTCAGCTGAGTAGTAGGCAAAACTGCATAAGGGAAAGACAGTTCTTGAGAGACTCTTGGGCGTTTCTTAGCCCAAACCACCTCTGAAAGAGTATTAAGCTCAGTGGTCCCTGGAGCAAGCAAAGCCACGGACCCCAGCCAGATCATCTTTGGGATGAGGTGGTCTCCATGGTGACCGGAGCTAGGGTTCTGCTGTCGTATTTGAATCTAAGGATATAGGCTGGGTAAAGTGAAGTAACTGTTTTGTTTCTGTGGCTGTTTCTGCTTCTTCGTTTAGTTTAGTTTGGGGAGAAGGGGAATGAAAAAGGAGGGAGAGAAGAGTAAAAAAATGAGGTTAACAAAAAACCCTCCCACGTCGGGGGGGATACATCACGGAAAGCCACTGGCCTAATATGTCTATCTCTGTTAGTTCAAAATTCTCTCATTTCACTCAACCAAATATTGCCAGCATTATTCCACCATGTTGGTTAGAGTTGGAAAAACCAGGTAGACACAAGTCAGGGAGTTAACTTCTGTCATTATGGAATGATGAGTCAAACAGTGTCCCAGGGCTACTGGTTGGACAGGCATCCGTAAAGTCATCAAAATAAACACCTCAAGCTTCCTATGCAGTGTTTTCTGGGACAATGGGGGTGTGTTCTCACCCATGCGTGTGCGTTTGTATTCTCACACATGCATGTGTGTGTGTAAATATGCTGGGAAATGGGAAAGACAAATAGTAAACTATACTTACAATAAAGAAAAACACACTTTTTACCCCCATGAAAAATATCAGACTTATTAATGATAATCTGTGCAAGCTCCATTTAAAAATTTTATGAAACAAGAAGGTCCATTCTAAAGAGATTATGAAATGGGGACCAGAATGCTTATTTGAATATATTTTTGATTCTGAAGTTTCCTTGTAAAAATATTCACAGAAATTGGTGGACATTTTTTTTTTTTTACGTACAACTCGATGCCTCTCATTTATAACATAAATCATTTAATGTAACATTTGCAACCTTAGAAAGGCAGACATAGTTAATCCAAGTCAGTTTATAAATTCCAATTTCACATGGATTAAAAACTGCAGATAAATTAAGTCACAATAATATCCTGTACATGCATTAAGGCTGGTGACTGCTAGAGTGTCTTGGGTATCTACAGACAGGAAATCACACACAGATTACTGGATCTGAAGAGTGTCTACGTCATTTAAAAAAATCTTGCTTTTTTTTTTTTTTTTTTGGTGATACAGATTTCAACAGTAACTCTGGAAAACTGTGAAAAATGTTATTTAAAAATATATATGTATATACTACTGCACAGTTTCAAAGATGTGGTTCATAAATAAGGTTGGCTGCACTGATCAATTTGATAACAATTACTGCACTTCTGAGGTGATTTGAACACGTAGTGACTTATACTCATTATTAGGCACTAGTCATATCCTTCAGGCGTACTACAGTTTTATGTTAGCTGTATTGTACATATATATTTTTAAACGTATGCATTTATACAAACTGTGTATTACGTATGGGATGTCAGAAATGTACACATCACTGTTATATAATACACACATCATTGTTGCACATACGAGGGTACGTTTTAGTGCAGAAGGCTCATTGCATTGATTCCATGTGTTCAATCTAGTACACAATTTGTCAACTCTTCAGATTTTTTTTTCCAGTACATTCCTCTTTAGACAGTGGGTCCGGGTTTCCCTTTGTGATTTGAAAGTTTCCAGCAATGTGTTTTAACTGAACCTCTCTTTCCAAGCACAGTTCTGCACATTAGTCTGATCTGTGTCGAATGGTAACAAATCCCACATTTTGATCAGGAATATATTTGGGTTCCTCTCTTTCAAAGATAACTCTAACAATTGTGATCCAGGTCCGTTCAGGTCATGGAGGGATAAGGCCAGTTGAACTTGTACTGAACTTCTGATGAAATAATGTCTTCAAATAGAAAAAAACGATGATAGACATTCTACGTTCAAATGGGAGACTCTCTAGAAGGATATACAGGAAAAGGATGAGCAGTGTTGTCTCTGGGGAATGGGACTGAATACTTCCTACTTTATACTTCTCTGTATTGTTCAAGTTTCTACCATGAGCATGTATTACTTTCATAACCAGAAAACACAAGAAAGATATTTCTACTCTGAACAAAGCTAACTAAAAGAAACCAGCAACAATCAGAAGATGCTTCCTTATCAAAAGCATCAATGCCAAAGCAAGGAGAAAACACTGCCACCACTGCCCCCAACATGCTCTACCAATGAAACAAAAGACACTGAGAATGGCATGCTGTGATGGCCCCCAAATGACCAGCTTCACGTTTTGCTGGAAACGCGGCTCACCGAGTACTGATGTGCTGCTGCCTGCACAACTAGCCAGAGGTCACCTGGGTGTTTAAATGGGTTTCACAGGTGAGCACATCACGTGAACACCACCACGAGGCCTGAGACTGAAAGGTGGGGAAGACCAGAAAAGCACCCCAGGCATGCACCATGGACCCTGGGGGCCATCCCTTTTTGTGAGAGTCTGAACATTTCATCAGAATTCAGCAGGAGTGAGTACAACTAAAGCCTCAGTCTTCCAGGAAAAAAAAAAAAATTCAAAATGTCTTAAGTGAGACTCCAGTGGGATTGGGAACTCTAGCAACAATTAGTGAAAGGAATGTCAGAAGCACCTCAGTTGCATAAATGTAAAAAAGAAGTACTGTTAATATTTCCAGAGGCTTGAAGGCCAACGCCAAATGCAAATTGCACAAAGCCTTCACTTGTTCATTTAAATGAATTTCAAATCACCAAAGCTACTCAATCATTTGTAAGGTTTTAAATCAGTGCTTAGAGCTAGGGGATGACAGCAATCTTATTTCCCACCTACAGATCAGGCTGACAAAGACATTAACATTGCAACCAAACCAATAAGACCATCAGTATCTGTTATAAACGTTTTGTGTTCCCATCACCTTGAAAAATGGATTGTTCCACATATCACATCACCTTTCTTAGGCCGTCTTGGGGCAATTTTGTCAAGTGAGAGGCCTCAAGGTCATTGTTTTTGTTTTTAAAGTATAGGAAGTCTATCCTCTTTTCCAGGAGTTTTTCTTTTTTTTTTTAACCAATATTTTTATATCCAAATATATTTAATAAGAAGACCAAATCTAGGGTGTGACGAGAGACAATAAAAGAAATAAATTTCAGACAAAAACTGTAAACAAAGATGTCAAAAAAACTAAAATGTAAACTTAATTAAAAAAAAAAAAAGAAAAGAATCAAGGGCGAGACGGAAACATACCAGACTGGTCGTTGCTGCCCCAGACAGGACTGCGATCCTTGCAGGAATAACTTATTCTGTAGAGTAAGCAGCTTGCTAATCAAAGCCTGAAACACATCGCCCAGATCAAAATGCATTCAAGGCCCGCAGTGGCACTGCCTCCGATCAAAATGCATTCAAGGCCCGCAGTGGCACTGCCTCCGATCAAAATGCATTCAAGGCCCGCAGTGGCACTGCCTCCGAGAGTGAGAGGATTAGATAGAATCATGATAGCAAATAGTTTTCGGCCTGAGAAGCAACAGATACAGACCCGAGTGAACGGACATCCTAGGTAATGTCCCCATCTGGCCAAGAAAACTGGTAAGAAAGCTATCATGGAAAGAAAACACTTGGAAAATATTGGCCGACAGACACCACGTGGCTCCACAGCCCCTGGGTCACAGTGGCAGGAAGAAGAAACCCATGTGCTGGGCGGGCTCCTGGCGTGTGCAGGAGATTTCAATTACTCACTGAGCCCCCCAAAAGCAGTGGTTGCTGCTTTCATGTTGGTGAATTTTCAAAGACACTGAAGTTTTACCAAATCTCAGTGTCATGGTCATACTGTTTTGCGGGGCAGGGCAGGGAAGGCCCGTGGGAGTCAATTCACTTGCTTTCTAACACGTTTAGTTGACAGTAAAGTTGGCTGGAGGGGGCAGGTACTAGACAAAAGGCAGGGTATTTGGTAACATGCAATCTAGTAAACGTCCACAAAAATAACTGACTTATTTTCATTATTCAATTACCCATGAATACACACAGTCAAAAAAATAATAACTGGGGGAGAGTATATTAATACTGAAAGTAATCAAAAGTATAAGAACTAAGATGATCTTAAGTGGCAGTCAAAAAGCTTTTGGTGTGCTGTATTGCACCTGGTTCACTAACCCATGAGATTTTCGTTGAATGTTTTAAGAAGTCATGGTTTAGCTTTGAACTAGAAAGTGTGTGTGTGTATGTGTATGTGTGTGTATGTGTGTGTGTGTGTGTGTGTGTGTAAGCGTGTTTTCTCTAATCAGAAACGTCTGATCACTTTGTCTAGCCTGGGATTATGGAAACCAGACAAAGGAAACGTGTTCTAAAGAGCTGTGTATCTCACACACTTACACAGGCAGCTTTTCTACACCCACACATACAAACACACATGCCCTGGGAGAAAAGACCATTGTTCGATGCTGAGAAAATATTCACCGCCGTTTGAGAAATGCTGTGGCTGGGAACTTCAGGAGCACAGTGTCCAGAAATGTTGAGCCGTCCGTGAAGACAAGAGTGCCCTCCAGCCCGAAGGCGGGGCCCCTATGTCAGGTGGGTGCTGTTCCGCAGCCAGTGCAGGCCCTGCTGGGAGTACTGGACCAGGTGCTCCATGCTGCTGTGCAGGGTGACTGGCCCCATGAGCAGGTCCAGGTCATTGAAGAATTCTAGGGGACAGAGAGGGTCGTTAGAGGGACACGCACTTGGTCCACTTTATAAATCAAGCCTTCTCTGTCCCATCACTTGACATGAGCTCAACCTAACAAAATAAAGCCCCCGAGAGCTCACCTATATCCCAATAGTCCCTCAACTGGCGACTTCTAATTCAAACGAGTGACATTTACAATATTGAATTTAATGGATGCTGTGTGTTTTTCATGTCATTTTTTCACTGTTCTGTAAGTACACTGATTTTAATAGATTTAACTCTTCATGTTTAAAATATATACATGTATATAGACAGAGAGGAAAAATATGTATTTTATCGAAATAATTCTGAATAAACAAAGGAAACATGGCATGGCAAAGCCAAACGAAACCAAACCCAAATGAAGGGCATTTGTTTAGCCAAAGAGCAAAGAAAATGTACTTCCTCAGGCTGCATTCTCCTTGTGCAGTAATGCGTCCCACCCTGAACTTGGCCTGCAGCTCTGTCATCCCTTACACTGTCCTCAGCTGTGCTATGTGCTGAGCCCCTGTCGGGGGAGGGTGGGAGTCCGATGGAGGAGGCTCCAGGCTCCTGGAGACAAATCAGAGACGGGTTTTTCCTTCTTTTTTTTTTTTAATTTTATATTTATTTATCTGGCTGCACCGTGCGGCATGCGGGATCTTAGTTCCCTGACCAGGGATTAAACCCGTGCCCCCTACAGTGGAAGCACGGAGTCTTAACCGCTGGACCTCCAGGGAAGTCCCTCTCTCTCCTTTTTTTTTTTTGGAGCATCCAGCTTGTTTAAATTGTCTTTTATTTTTATTTTACTGAAGTATAGTTGATTGACAATGTCGTGTTAGTTTCAGGATTCAGTTATACATATTCAGTTGTATATCTATTCTTTTTCAGATTCTTTCCCCTTATAGGTTATTACAAAATATTGAGTACAGTTAGTTCCCTGTGCTATACTGTAGGTCCTTGTTCACAGATGGGTTCTGAAACACCTCTACTGAGGTCACCTTCTAGTCCTTGGACATTCTCTGGGTTTGTCCTTTCCTTAAGCATTTATTACTGCCAAGGCACTACACTAGGTGTAGGAGGGCAGAGGCAGGGGGTACACCGAGATGAAGAATGTGTAGGCTCTGCCATCGCAGAGATCACGGTTTGGTGGCTCAGAGACACGAATCAATTCATGTGGCTGCCAGGCTGCCCTAACTGGACCACTGAACAGCACTCCTTGAAAGTAAGAAGCTGGGAGTATTCTTTCAAAGGTGCTCTTGTACGTGCTGAATGAGGTCCTGCTGGGGAGGCTCCGAGAAGGGCCGGGAGGACAGCGTGGCAGGAGGTCAGGAGGAGAACAGGGGAGGAGAGGCAGGTCTGGGGCAGCTGTGCGGACTTTGCACTCGATGTGCAGCTCTGCTGAGGGACGGCTGGCAGCAGCTGGCAGTGCCATCTGGAGCCTGGCCTGCTCAGGCTCTCCCAAACTGGCCGCGGACATTTGTACATTTGTCCCTTCTGTTTCATCCACTTGTGACACATCCACCCCACTCCATCTCAGCCACTCAACTACTGTTTGCTTTTCAAAATCCTGTTCCGTGCCAGCTCCTTTGGCGAGCCTGCTGGCCTCAGCCCCTGGCACTGACCTCCTTGGCACCCCACTGGATTTTCAGGGTGCATCGCCGCCGCACTACTGTTATATCCTGTCTGGTTTCATTATCAATTTCACGTACTCAGGCCTATCTGTGCCACTGGTTCCTCATCTCATCATGGACATCCTGATCTTAGCCGCAGAGGCACATGTTACCATGGGAACAAAATTTGCATTTAATGGCTTGATAGTGAGCTCAGATTCACACTCTCACCCAGCACTGGAGAAAGAGTAGTAAATTGGTATAATCTTATGGGAGAAAGTTAATAATATACCAATACATATCTTAAAAGAATCTATACCTGGTGACCTCCACATTCTACTTCCACAACTCCCTCCTATGACAGGAATCAGAAATATGAACAACGACTGACATGAGGATACTTATCGTAACGTTATTTGTAACAGTGGGAAAAAATTGGAAGTTACACAAATGTCCAACAACAGGGGAATGGTTTGAGAAATCATGATACTTATGATTGCATACCTCTATTTTGAAAGTATTATACAGTCATCATAAAAGGTGTTCCTGAATGAGTTAGTGACATGAGAAAATGCCTGATATAATGTAAAATGAAGAAAAGATAGGATGTAAAACTGTATATATACTATGATCTTATTTTGGTAAAAATCATGCATATTTGGAGAAAATGAGAAGCAATTTCAAAAGGTTTTTTTTTTTCAATAGAATGTTAATAGTAGTTATTCCTTAGTGACAAGATTACGGATGATCAAAAATTTTTTTTCTCTATAGTTTTTTTGTACTTTACAAATTTAGCCACGGTAAACATGCATTCCTTTTGTAATCAGTAAAAACAAACATTATTTAAAAAGAAATACAGCTTACCCATCCAACACGTTTTTTTTCAGTTGTAAGCAGCTATCACTTCAATAGCTAGCAACATTCATACTCATCAGTTAATTAATTCATCCGGTATTTCAGATCCCCAACTGTGTTCTAGGCACTATGCAGGTCTTAGGAATACAGAGTTGAATAAAATGTAATCCCTACCTTTAAGGAGCTCACTGTCCGAAGGAAAAAAACATGTGTGTGTGTTTATCTATATAATTTGTGTCTGTATCATTGGTACCTATATCATCTCCATCTCCATCTCTATCTCTGATCTTTCCCACAGTATAGACAGCTTCTACTATTTCTTCTTTGCCCGCTGATGCCCAAGGATCGGGGTGTCCCCCTGAGCTGTGGCTGAACTACGCACACGCTCCCCAGAGGCACACACACCTCTGTTCTCCTTGGCCAGGTTGTCCGCCATCTCCCAGTAGTCATAGCTGTGGAGAATGCTGTTGGTGATGCTGACGTGGTTGGCTGCCATCTGGTGGATACGCTGTGGGATGCTGACGATGGTTGATGGGGACAGGGCGTTCCCATTGGAGAGGCTCCCCTGAGATCCCACGGAGCTGGTGGGAGAGGGGTTGGGAGACATGGGGGATGGGGTGCCAGTGCTCCTGGAAGGGGAGAGCATAGGAAAACAGGTGGAGAGGTTGGTAGGGCAGCCCCTCAGGGCACTGTAAACAGAGGAGCACCTTACCCAGTGTCATGCAACACCTCATTTATCACCTTCACTTTGGAAAAATGAACTTACTTTCCACTGGCCCCCCATGGAGATGGGGCTTGGGCAGCTTTAGATGAATTCTGCAGGAAAATAAAAACATTGACAGTGAGTACCATCTGCTTGAGTTTAAACATCCCTCAACAACGTGTTCTCAGGTGACCGCTGAGAGAAGTAATGGCTGACGTTGTAGATAAAATGCAGATTCACAGAAATTGGATCTGGGGAGTTTTTAATTACCAGGCTATTGGCTTCCTCTCTGGAAGATAGTGGGAGGCAGCTGCCCCCTCCCACTGACACAATGAGAATGTCTTATTTTTAAACGTAGGGCATATTTGCAGAAATTGTTGACATATATTTAATGCCTGAAAATATATGAGACATCAACTGTTACCTTTTTTTTTTTTTTTTTTTTTTTTGTGGTACGCGGGCCTCTCACTGTTGTGGCCTCTCCCGTTGTGGAGCACAGGCTCCGGACGCACAGGCTCAGCGGCCATGGCTCACGGGCCCAGCCGCTCTGCGGCAAGTGGGATCTTCCCGGACCGGGGCACGAACCCGCGTCCCCTGCATCGGCAGGCGGACTCTCAACCACTGCGCCACCAGGGAAGCCCAACTGTTACCATTTTAACTTATGAAGATTAAAAGTATTTCTCTTAAAGGAAGTTGCTCTTGAATGTTTCCAAAAGAACAGATTAAAATGTATTATTTCCTTAACAACAGTGAATTCAAAAATTCTGATTTATTTAAAATTCTGATATAGGATATGTTGCATGAGCCAGTTGTTTCCATCAGGCATTTAAAAGACATTTTCGCCTTTGGCAAGGAAAGCTTCTAAATGTACAGATAGATTTCCTCCCTGAGAGCCCAATAATGCTTTCTTGGACGTAAGTCTATGAGACTGTTAAGGAGAAAATGGACTTTATAATATTGAATTTTCCCTTCCAGAGACAAGAAAATAACCTCAGCCTGGTTCCCCAGAGACAAAGTGTTTCTTTTGGTTAAAAAGAACTTTAGGAAGTGGTGACTGATTTTTCGTTTTTAGTGGAGGTGTCATCAAAATGGTAAGAAATGGCCTTACATGTGGGAATTTGGCAAAATCACCTTCAGGCCTCTTCCCCTACCACTAAAGTCCTGTGACTGTAAGAAAAACATGGGTGGGGACAAAGGCCTTTTATTCAGAGCCAGCTGTACTGATAAAACTCATTTTTTATGGACCAGTTATCACTGTTTCCTAAAGGTTTCCTAATCTCTGAACTTTAGGTAGTATTTAAATAGCCTTTGATTTAGGGTATCTACCAATACCTTCTGGGGGAAGCTCTGATATTTAATTTGTATTCTCTATTCGTTCTGTACAGTTTCATGGACTGCGTACAGACATTAAGAACATCTTGGATCCCTTAATAGTTCTGCTGTAACCTCTGTGGCTTACAGAGTTCAGATTCCTTCTCTATTCAAGCGTTTTGCTTGACTGTAATAACTCTCTTTAGTATTAGCTCTTAGATTCTAAATTTTTAAAAACTACTTATCTTGACCTTAGGCGCCCAAAGTAAAGGGAAAGGCTTAGTGTCAGTACTTGTCATTATGACTGATGACCGTCAATGGACCAAGACAGTGGATTAGCTCCTGGTCACTGCATGCATGACCAGGAAGGAGACAGTATGCTGGGTGGACATCGCCCACGGAATGCCCAGCACAGCCAGCTCATCAGAGATCATCTCCAAGAAGTGGAGGTTGGGGATTAAAGATCGAAAATGATGGTTGTGTATCTGACAAACAGCCGGTGGAGGTAGAAATGGCGTAATTTCTTGTTTCTACAGTCAAATGGGCAGCGAAGAGGCCCAGAAATCTCAGATGAATTATTCACAACAGTACATCAGAGGTTTTCTGGTCTTTTTTCCCCCCTTTTTTCATTCTCCCAGTGAAAATGACTTCATTCCCTGAGATAGGTAAAAGTTAGCACCGTTTGCAATTCTATCCTTATACGTGCACATTGCTACTGTTCTAGTGCCTCTGGGTTCTAACAAGTCATTTCTTACCATTTAAAATAACACCTTTATGAAAAATTATATTAGCTACTGGAGATAGCTAAGAGGAAGTTCTAAGGAATTACTTCTCAGAGGAAGAAGCTCTAAGTGAACGTGAGCAATTTATGTTAGCTATAAAGACGGATTTGCTAGGACACTGGGACAGGTAACGGGATCTTCTTTCTTTAGAGGCTATAAAAATACTTGGACACAGGCAGAGGGATAAATTAGATGGGCTCTCAAGGCCATCCTCTGAGCCCTGAACACCACGAGTATGTCATAAATGGGGTTCGTGTGGATATCAGCTCCTGTATTATCCCCAAAGCAATGGATTCTACCTTGAAAATGTCCTTGACAGGGAGACAACTGGGTACAACATGTTGCCTGTTAGCCAGACAGTACCTTGAAATAGTCGATAAGTGCTTTTGAATACTTTACAGCGTGGTCCCTTTTGAGTCGAAACATCCGCCAGTACAGGAGAGCCAGGCATCGGTAACTGCAGCAGAAAAAGAGGAATAGCCCCCGAAAGTATGAGTGGGCCCTGTGCTAACAAGACTTAAAAACAATCTTGCTGTTCCAGGTGCACTCCAGGTCCATAGCACAGTAGGCATATGACCTTCCTATCTGTTCAATGTAACTCAAAATGTCAAGGAGTTACTCCACAAGTATATCACTTCATATAAAGAAATATGAATAAAAGAAGAATATACATAATTAAAGAATATAAATATGAAGACAGAAAGCAGCTTTACTGCTTCTTTGTGGGGACTGAGGGGCTTGTCATTTCCTTCTTCCACCACTAGGAGGCAGTCTCTCTCCATGAGAGGAGGGAGGAGGCTCTAGCGCACAGCTCTCACTGCTTGCTGGGTGAATTTCAGGGCACAACTACCTTATTTTGATTTGCCTTGACACCCTGGACTTCGGGCAGCGGCTTTGCTAAAAGAATAGCCAGCCCTTCCACCTGTTTTTGTTCCCTTCACTACCACTGTACTGGACTATAATTAGTTCAAATAAAGTAACGGACATGAATGTATTTTATGAAAACCATACTGGGAGTAGTCACTATTTTATGTTACAGTTTATATATTTGTTATTTACATACTAGTATTCTATTTTATATAATATTAACGAATCATTGTTAATTTATTAATCCTAATAAGGAACTTAAAGTTTGAAAAGAGCACAGAGAGCATTTCCTGCACCATACCCACTTTTTTTTTTAACATCTTTATTGGAGTATAATTGCTTTACAATGTTCTGTTAGTTTCTGCTGTATAACACAGTGAATCAGCTATACTTATACATATATCCCTATATCTCCTCCCTCTCATGTCTCCCTCCCACCCTCCCTATCCCACCCCTCTAGGTGGTCACAAAGCGCCGAGCTGATCTCCCTGTGCTATGCGGCTGCTTCCCACTAGCTAGCTATTTTACGTTTGGTAGCGTATATATGTCCATGCCTCTCTCTCACTTCGTCCCAGCTTCCCCTTCCCCCTCCCCGTGTCCTCACCATATCCACTTTTCCTTGGTGCTTTCCACTCCTAAGTATTTGCTAACTCAGATCTGGTGTTGACATACTAGAATACCAACATACCAAATACAACTTAATAGTCTCTTAAAATTGTTTTTTCAATTTTAATTTTTCAATTTATTTTAATACAAGTTTTAAAGGTTACGTTCCATTTACAGCTATTACAAAATATTGGCTGTATTCCCTGTGTTGTACAATACACCCTTGACCAAGAGTCTCTTCTTAGCACACCAAACTCTAGAGGACGTGATATTGCAAAACTAATGTTTTCTCTTTTGCGTATGTTGCTGTTGTTGCTGTTTTATTATTTTGAGATTCAATTCTCCAACTTGCAGATCCGGTTCTAAAGTGGAGTATGAACCATCAGAGAAAAAGACACTTTGGCCCCCCGTCACAGGAGGAACCAACAGAGAGGTGTCCTGTGATTTGAGGCAGTACTAAGGAGATGTCGAGGGGAAAATTATTATTATTATCATTATAATCGTCATCATTATAGAAAAAAACCTATTACGTGTTGATTAACATTTAAATATTGCTTTTATTATCAAAGTGGGATGAACTGCTCCTCAGTTTAATGTGTTGAGAACTTGAATACATCATCTTGATTCAGTTCTACTAATCCCACATGTAAAGAGACAGATGAATTATCTTGATTGCCTCTAAAATGTTAAACACAAGAGATTCCATTTGGCGCAATTCACATTCAAGTGATTTAAACACAGACTTACCTGATTTTAAGACACACACACACACACACACACACACAGAAAAATGGGTCCTTGTGTCATGGACCTGTTGGTTTTCAATCACTGTGAATTCACCTCATGCCTAGGACAGCAGGGTGCAGGCTCTCCCTGGCCACCATGAGCACTGCCTTTGGTTTGGTGTGTCAGAAGCGCTAGGAAGCCATCGTGCATTTCAGCACCTGGTTTGCCACTGAAGAGGTACGAGGCTGGGGAGGCTATTTTCATCTGATGTGATGCACTTACCATAATGCAGCCAGCTGTTTATCCTCTGGTGTGGCATTGGGGCCTGAGTGGGTTTTTAGTCTCATAGCATATCTTAAAAAAAAAAAGGAAAGAAAAACAAAAAATTAAAGCTTTCTTATTAACAACAGAACATCTTCTAGGATGGAAGTTCTCTCTGCCCAATACTTAGTTTTTCATAGTGCTTGCTGACAGTTCTTTCTTAGAAGCCAGCTGAGGCTGCCCCATTTTCTCTAAGCATGACATGATTGTGATGTGACTAGAACAAAATGGCTTTTATGACCATCTAGCAACTTTCTGCCCTTTAACAATACAAGTCCAAACGCTACAGATGGTCAAGAGTGGTATCAGTTCAAGCATTATCCACGTATGTGGTGACACATCCATTTTTACCAATTCTGATTTATGGCTGAGTGGCTGACAGGATGGGAGTGAAGGTCAATCCTTCCAGGCCAATCTCCAGAAAAATTTTTATTCCTTGTACTCAGATGAATGTTTGGATTTATTTCTTTTTTATTGTTACGGAACTCTTACTTTGACAGTAGTGTAACTGTCCTGGATGCATAACTAGTAGATTTTATGAACTTTATTCAATCTCACTTATTTCTCTGAACCAGAGGTCTATGGCTGTTCCTTTCTCCAATAATATACCAAGTTACTTGCAGACTCTTGGAGAGAGCTGAGGCGGTATATGGAATGGTCAGGGAGACCTGGGTTCAAGTCCTTACAGTCGTGAGAACTTAGACAAATTAACAGCTTTAAGCCTCCATTTCCTTATTTATAAAGTAAGATGAGTACTGCGGATCCCATAGCATTGCTGTGAGGATTAAGTGAGAGAGTGTAAAGTTCTTGGCATAGTGGGCTGGCTTATTGCAAATTGCTCAAGAAGTGATACTGTTATTACACTATCTCCACAGCATGCAGACTTGTAGTGGTTTTTTCTTTTTTTAATTTATTTATTTTGGGTTGTGTTGGATCTTCGTTGCAGTGCGTGGGCTTCTCATCGCGGTGGCTTCTCTTGCTGCGGAGCACGGGCTCTAGGCGTGCGGGCTTCAGTAGTGGTGGCACGTGGGCTCAGTAGTTATGGCTCGCAGGTCTAGAGCGCAGGCTCAGTAGTTGTGGCACACGGGCTTAGCTGCTCTGCTGCATGTGGGATCTTCCCAGACCAGGGCTTGAAGCTGTGTCTCCTGCATTGGCAGGTGGATTCTTAATTACCACGCCACCAGGGAAGTCCCTTGCAGTGTTTCTGAGTGTATCTCTTTGCTTAGTTTTCATAGTGGTTTCTCCGGGTATTACAAGATACATATGTGACTCATCACAATTTATTGGTATCAATATTTTCCACTTTGCTTGAAGAGTTGAAACCTTACTTCCATCTCACTGCTTTTAAATAACACTGTCTTGAGCATCACATGGTGGTATAATTTTTGTTTCAATCATCAACTATGATTTATAAAACTCATGAGGAGGATAGTTTATTGCATGTACCCATAGTTCTGCTCTTATGTTGTTTTTCCTTCCCTCCTGTTGGTCCAAGATTCCTTCTTTTGTCACTTCCTTTCTGTTTGAGAAACTTCCTTTAGCCAACCTTTAAAGGTAGGTCTGTTAGAAACAAAGTCTTTTTCCTTAGTCTGAGAATGTTTTTATTTCCTCTTTATTCCTGAAGAATGAATTCTCACTGAATCTAGAGTTCACAGTTTGACAGTTTTTTTCTTTCAGCATTTAAAAACTGTTGTGCCACTCCCTTCCGGCTTTCATGGTTTCAGATAAGAAGTCAGCTGTTATCTGAATTGGTGTCCCCCTGTGGGTAATGTGTCATTCCTCTCTCATTGCTTTCAGGATTTTTTTTTTCCTTTGTTTTTAGTTTTCAGAAATGTAGTTTTGATGTGTCTTGGCATGCATTGCTTTGGCTGTTTATGCTGTTTGGGTTTTTCTCCACTTCTTGAATCTGTAGGTTTATGTCTTTTGCCAAATTTAGCAAGTTTCAGCCATTACTTCTTCAAAATATCTTTCAGTTCCATTCTCTCCCTCTCCTTCTGGGACTCCAATATTGACATGGAGGTTCTACTGTCATTGTGCTTGAAGCTCTATCCACTTTTTGTTTTTCAGTCTGTTTTCTCTCTGTTGCTCCGATTGGGGGGTAAATTCTATTTTCTGTTCTCAAGTTCATTGATTCTATCCTCTGTCATCTCTACTACTGAGCCCCTCCAGTGAGATTTTTATTTGTTATATTTCTCAGTTCTTTAATTTCCATTTGGTTCTTTTTCAAAACAACTTCTATTTCTTTGATGAGACTTTCATTTTTTGTTTGTTTCAAGAGAATTTGTAATTTTTTGTTGAAGCATTTTTATGATGGCTGCTTTAAAATCCTTGTCAGATAACTCCAACATCTGATTCATCCTGGTTATTGGTGTCAACTGATCGTCTTTTTTCATCTCAGTTGTGGTTTTCTTGTTTCTTGGTATGATGAATGAGTTTCTATTGTATCTTGGACATCTTGGCTATTATGTTAGGAGATACCTGGGTCCTGTTTAAATCTTTTCTTTTAAAAGGAAGTCACCCTGTTTAGGTTTAGCAGGCAAGTCATAACCTACTTCTGTGGGCTGTGGTTCCATGTACAATTTAATTTTCAGAGGTTTTGTGGTGCAATTTTGATCTGTGGTGGCAGGGTTCCACCCGTCAGTGTCCCCCAGTCACTTGGTGTCCTTTGGTGGAGAAAGGAATTCTCTTGCCTACTGGGACAAAGAGCACATCCTAAGCTGGGTACCTGTGGCACGATCCTCCTTGGGGGTGCTCCCAGCTCCCGAGTGTCTCTCAGTGGGGGAGGGGAATCTCAAACCTGGTGGGCAACATGCAGATTCAAGTGGTATATTAATGCTGTTTTCTAACTCAGATAAGAAAAACTCTTTTTTATCTTAGTTTTTGGAGTAGCTTAAGGGATTCTATTCAATCATCTAGAAAATGCATTGTGTTTTCCACCCACGCAAGGTCCCATCTCTGGTGTAGAGCGGGTGTGCACATCAGCACCTCCAGTTTATTTGACATCAGGCTTTTATCATTGTTTGGATTTATTTGTTTGTTTTTTAAAGTTCGAATGCCTTTAGGCAGGCTATGCAGTTCACCAGAGGCCCTGTGACTTGCTTATTTGTTCATTCCTCAAATATTCACTGAGTACATACTGTGTTCTAAGATCTTTTCCAGGGGGTATGACCACATACACGAACAGATCAAACAAAAACCAAAAACATCCCTCTGTTTGAGGCACTCACATTCTAGAACACATTATGGCTTTGTGCCTGTCCACTTCCACCCATATTCTTCCATGCCCTCCTGTGGGCATCTGAGTCTGTGCCTTATTCTGAGGAAGAAATGTGAAGATCTAGGATCTCCTAAAGTAATTTAAAGTTTTTTTTTTTTTTTTTTTTTTACTATGGCAACTTCTTCTCTTCACTGCCCAAGATGCTGTACCACGTAAGAAAACGGCATGAAGGAGTCACCAATACATTGGTGTAATAGAAATATTTTATTTATTTATTTTGTGTGTGTGTGTGTGTGTTTTTTTTTTTTTTTTTTTTTTTTTTTTGCGGTACGCGGGCCTCTCACTGTTGCGGCCTCTCCCGCTGCGGAGCACAGGCTCCGGACGCGCAGGCCCAGCGGCCATGGCTCACGGGCCCAGCCGCTCCGCGGCACGTGGGATCTTCCCGGACCGGGGCACGAACCCGTGTCCCCTGCATCGGCTAGGCGGACTCTCCACCACTGCGCCACCAGGGAAGCCCAATAGAAATCTTTTAATAAGAAAAACGCTTGGAGAGTGTTAACTTTCAAAACATTCTTGAGAAGTACTTTTTGAAGATGATGTGTTCTTGATACTGGGATGACAAAGTCAAAGGCTGTCATCCTTTCCTATTTCCTGAAGGAGAATAGTGTAAAATACCAAGGAGCAAACCTGGGCCAATGCATACCAAGAAGGTTAAATTTAGGATGACTAGAAATCGTCCATCTGGAATGGTGAGACATGGTAAACCACGTTTACTCTTAGGTTGCCTAGAATTCCAGAATTAGAAAAGTCTCTTAAAGTTAGTTTTGGGAAGGATTATTTCACATAATGGGTATTAGACATTATCCCAAGCAGTTGAACCAGCTAAAGACACAAACCATATGACGAAGGTTCCCAGTAGTGTTAATGGATGAAATTCCTTTAATGGTTCATTAAAGAGACATTAAGGATGTGCCTTTCCATGTTGCCATCATGGAAGACAAAGAGTCTCCCACCCAAGTCCTTGCTGTGCCCCAGTCAGAAACCCTGCTTCTGCGCATACTACAGGTCTTAACCCAGGCCGGGGGATGGCGCTCACGTCCAAGTCTTAGACCAGAACAACGCCAGCACCTCTTCAGATAGTGCGTCGTAGGATGGATTTCCTTTCCTAAAATCCCCTTGAATCTTCTTTCCTTTCATTAAGTACTCCTGGATCATTTACTGATGAAGTTAGGATTTAGATTATATGAATCTGGATCAGGTTAAAAAAAAAAAGCAGCATGGAGATGTAGTGAATTCAAATTCCGCCACTTCCCAGCTGGGTGAAGTAGACATCTCACATCTCCCTCAGATTCAGCTTCCTTTCTGCAGCCAGTGGGGTTAGAGGAGCTGCCGCCACCCCCAGCACTCACACAGAGAGCGAAGGAGGCAGCCTCTGCAAATATGTCTTGCAAGATTGTCCACTCTTATTTGGGGGATGAACATTGGTTCTTGGTAGCTCACAGTGCAGGCTGACGTTCTTTTGTGTGTTCACAGCACTTATATACATTCTTCCTTCCACCCCCAACCCCTGCCCCCAAGCAAGAAAACGCAGCGCTTACCTGATGAGCTCAACTGTTTCTGAATACATTGTATAAGGAGATTTGGATTCCATTGGGCCCTGCTCCATTGCATTTCCACACTCAATGAATGACAAGGCTGCTTCAGCATAGTTCAGAGCCTTTCCAAACTTTTCCACCTGATCAAGAGAGTTAATACAGTGTCTTCCTTAGGAATAGTTTTTCAAACAGCATTGTCACATAATCTATACACTTTGAGAAACCCGACTTTGAAGTTCCAAACTCCTGTGAATGGAGCTGAGAGAAGAGAGAAATAGGGTAATACCTTCTCTAGGTATTTTTGCAAATTGCTACTGGTTTAGGGTAAATGAGTAAATGGTTATACAGAATTATACCAAATCCACAACTGCCAATCAGAATTGTGCAGAACTTCACGGTTGCTTTAATTTCTGTTGCCCTCTTTCCAACTCCTAATGGTTTGTCAACTTCGCTCCTTGGTCCTCACTGCTGTGCTAAATATATATCTACGTTCATAGGCCTGACTCCATGCAACAGTTTTCACACTTTTGGGGTATACTCTCACTTTGATGGTTTAAGGCCTTCCTTATTATCTTTTACACTATTTGTGACATTTACATCTCCACGCCTTCCTTTAAGTATGTATTTTTTAGTTGTTTCGTTAGCAGTTAGAACGTCACCCTAAGCGTGAGGGTGAGGAGAGAAAGGGAGAGGAGGTAGAGCTCAAGGCATGATTTCAGCTTGAAGGACACAACGTTGAAAATTAATTTAAAAAAAGACCTTTTGGGATTATAGGAGGTCCCTAAATTTACGTTAATCTTTACCCGTATCAGTGAGGATAACCAAGAATCAGCTTTACGTTCTTAGGTTCTCATAAATCTAAACGCACACGTCAGGTTCGTGCACGGTTCCGTGCATTCTTCCTCTCGGTGGATCGTGACACATTCTAAATTTGAATTGCATCATCTCCGCAGTTTTCAAACATTCCTTCATCAATCAAAACAGAATTACACAGATACTCTTAACTACTGATCTAAGTCTTGCCTCTTAAAAAACCTCTCATTATTCATGACACCTCAGGAAAGGGAAATGTAGAGCAGAATTCTCCCGCATTAGCAAGTCAAAATTTTAAACAGCTTATAACCCTAAGAGGCTATAGAGCAATATTTCTTGGCAGTGCTTTCAGATTAAGGAAGTCATTTCTTTCAATAAGTATTTGCTAAAGCACCTGATTCTGTGTGGTCTGTACTTGACACACAAAAGCTCCTTCCAGGAACATATGTTTGGAGAGAAAAAATGTGCACTCACAAGATAGCTCAAAGTGCAAGGTAGTCTGTGATTAACCGAATGCAAAGCAAGGAGTCCAATGCCAGAGAGAGGGCAGGAAGGGAGCAAGTGATGGGGCTACAGGGAGGCTGGGGAGGAAACTGGGAAGGAACAGTATGATCTGGCTGAATTTGGGGAGGACACTGAAGGTGTGGGTGTGCGTGCGAGTGAGAGTGTGAGTGTGAGGCTCTGCAGGTGCAAAGACCTGCCAGCTGGCACGAGTCAGGTGTGCTTAGAGGCGGCAGGGGGCCAACATGGCTGGAGCAGAGTATCGCTGGGAAAGGCCAGGTTGGGCAAGATGACACTGACTGAGGAAGCCTGGTAAACACTGGATGATTCAGGCAGGAAATTTCATTCTGCTTTAGAATTCAACGTGACCACGCATCGGTTCCTTCGGGTGACCAGAACTCTGCATGAGACTGTGGGACTGTGATGACAGAAACTCTACCTCCTATTTCCCTTCTGTATTTTCTGACACCCCCTGGTTATTTCTCTGTACACCAGTGGACCTAGGCAGTTAGCTTCATATAAATGCATGCTTGGTGGGCAAAATCAGTAGCATTGCGGGGTGGGGTACAGTTATGGCTTAGGCATCTTCAACCCTGGAATAATACTCCGAAGGTCATTTGAAATGCCTTATTCACCTCCAGCACCCTGATTTCACTTATGAGCACTGGAGGGGAGCAGAACTAGAATTACTGGATAGGAAAGACTCCCTTTGGATGAGATCTTCTGACAGAACAACCGTATGATCTCTTTTAGGAAAAAACAGAAGTGTTCTAACTCTTGCCTGAAGGCTTTAAGCTTTCTCAAATAAATTATCCAAGTCAGAAAAGTTACTCTCTGAAAACATCAAATCATACAGCTTCAGGGTCTTATGTGCAGTGAAATAGTTTCTGGATTGTCCAGATTCATAGGAAAAATTCATTCTGGCAGGTACATGTGAAGAATGCAAGTCTTTTTGAAAAGGGATTTGATCCTGGGACCAAGCCAAGCGTTGGCCAGGCTAACAAGGGAGAAATATGCAAACTTGGGTGCTTTCTTTTTAAGGAAAAAAACTATTACCACCCACTGACTCCATTGCCTCTGGTTCCTATTCAAACTTTAGGTCTAAACTGAAATATTAGTTTATCCAGGGCTTCCTCCCAGTCAGACATTATTGGTTGAGGTCATAATTTATTGGGTGACGAGCACTGGATTATATAAACATTTTTGCCTTTAACAGACCCAGCCATCCTTGTAATAGATTTTATAATGACCCTAGCTATGTTGCCCCAGTGATGAAGCTGTGGTACAAACGTCATTTGGAGGAAAGGATCTGGAGAGAAAAGGTCTTACCATTGCATCTGCTTTATGCTTCATTCGCTTAGCTTCTTGCATAAAATAATCTGCACTGCGTGGCCTACGAGGAGAGGGTGATATGAAACGTCATTACCGTGCAAGTGCAAGATCTTTGGAAAATATTCTTTCCTTTGCTCACACTTGAAGCACAATTTCAAGACTCTTCTTAAGACGGAATCAAGTATTTTTCTTTTCTTTTGCATTTCCAAACTATTATAGCCTATATGTAAAAGACTACTATTATATTTCTCTTAAGTTAGCAATCCAAAACACACTCAATATATGCAAATAAATATGTACATTTACAGTGATTTTTAACATGGATCCCCAGTACCTAATTTGCGAATCAGATTTTTTATTGCACGGTTAAGAAAACAAGTGCAAAATCTTATTTCACAGGTTAGTTACACAAAGCAATCCCTTTTTAATGTAAAGATGGCAAAGGTATCTCATAATAATTGTATGGATATGTACAGGTGAGTATATTTCTGTACCCTTATGAAAATCAGTGTTGTTTGTATGCATAAATGGTACCCAAAGTTGCTTGTATCTCTGTATGTAATTATTTTAAAGCTTTGCAATGAAAAATGAAAAGAGATGCTGTTGCATGATTACATTCCAGTTGTAATAAAGTTAATTGTAAAATGACGTCTTCCTTGTCACAATGCAAACATGGCATGTATTCTCTCTAGTTCTGATTAACTGGCTGGTAAACATTAACACCAGACATGGGCATTATTAAAACAATAACCCTGGCCAGCGCTGACTCTGCTGGGAGATGAAGGGAATTCATCCAGAGATGGATCTGAGTGTGTGACATGACCCCAAGTTACACTAAACTACTCATCAGACAGTAACTTTAAATGCTTCATTGGATAGATTTTTTTAAATCTACATACTTTAGGTACCATCAGCATAAACTTGTTTTGCATTATGGGTCTTTATATAATCAGTAAACTTGACCTATTCATGTACACACCATAAGCCAGGACCCCCTGAATGGGAGATAAGATGTAAGTAGCAATATTAATCATGAACTGTTTAACCTATTTAATACACTTATTTTGAACTGCCTTCTTTCAGCTAAGGCATCTTTTCCCCAATGCAGTATTAGGTAGTCAGAGCGTCCTTTTATCCTAAGGGGTCAAAAGGCTTAGAAAAATCACACATACCATGTCAATGACATTACCATCCAAAACTATAATCCTCAGCTGAATGGTTTTAATCAATCAATCAAACAAATAAACAAACCAGGATCAAAGCAAATACTTAATTTTGGGTCACAAATCACAGAAGCAAGAAAAAGACCTTGGTTTTCTGTCTCTTCTTCCGCATAAAATATTGTCAGTACTGTGGAACATGCTGGGAATTTTTAACTTTTCCAACAAAGAAATGAGGAACATGGCTGCAGGATTTCCCTAATGTGTAGAATGAAACTCTGTTTCTCAATCATGAGCCCTTCACCATTTTTCCTGCCATGCAGGCCTGGACTCTTTCATTCATCATGATGGGTCTTCATTGGTGGGTGAGGCCTGAGGTTTCCTTCAAAGGAAGGCCCTGCTCTGACCGGCTCTTCTTGTTCTAGTTTATTTCCTCAACGTTCACGCTTCTTCCATTTGAATGGCGTTTTAGTTGACTTTCACGATGGTTTATTCTTCTCTGTCCACATATTGACCTTTGAACACATACTGGCTATCTGTGGGGTCTTTGATGCCGACTGTGGCAATTTACATTATTTTTGTTCTTGTTTTTGTTGTTTAATGGACTGACTTAATTTTTCTGAGCAGTTGTAGGCTCCGAGCAAAATGAAGTGGAAAGTACGAGAAGTTCCTGTGTACCTCGTGCTTCTGCATGTGCACAACCTCCCTCACTACCAACATCCCCACCAGAGCAGCACATCTGTTACAATCAATAAACTGAAACTGACATATCATCATCACCCAAAGTCCACAGTTTACATCTGGGTTCACTCTTGGCGTTGCACATTCTGTGAGTTTTGAGAAATGTACAATGACACGTATCCACCATTATAGTATCATACAGAAGAGTTTCATGCCTTAAAAATCCTCTGCAATATCTTTCGTTTGTCCTTTTGCTGAATGCCCCAAAGCAGAAGACCAGACCTACCTCTGCCCACACCCAGATCTGACTCCTGAGCTTCAGATGGGGTCCTGGAGCCTATTTGTTCAGGACAAGAGTTCAGGCATCTCCATCCATCTCTCCCCCAGTTATCAAATGGTATGAATGCTCCCTTGTAAACATCCTTTTCTTTCCCCAATGACCATATCCACCAAGTCTAGGCTTTCATCACCTCTCCTGGCCTCTAGTTTCGCACCCATACAATCTATTCTGAGCTTCAAGCCTTGACCAATGTTTGTAAAACGTGGCTTTCATTATATCACCATCCTAGTCATAGATCTAAAATCCATCTCCAGGGCCTATGAATTCCAATCGCAGTTCAGGTCTCCAATCATCTTGCCTAACCCTCTTAACCGTACCACTTACTCACCAAGTCCCTCAACCACAGGCAGAGAGGTGTCCTCACTGTCTGGTTGACACGCCATGGCTGTCTTAGAAGCTCTGCTCATCCTTTCCGTTCTTCCTGGAACACTCACCTCTCTGCTCATTCATTAAGTGCTTATGATGAGCCAGATGTTACCTGTCCCTCAAATTCTTAGGCCATAAGGCCTTCTTGGTAATTTTGGTCCATGATCAGCCATGTCTTTCCTGATCTCAGATACCACCTCTTGTTTACACTTCACTTCCAGGCATTTAATTACCTTCTGCTGTCCTGGGCTACAGTCACTGCATGTATGCAAACTTTGCAGCTGGACCATTTTCAGCGGGGGCCCTGTTGTAGACCTCTTTGATCTTCCCCACCTTGTAGTTTTAGGTACATGGTAGAATAGAAATGACCCCCCCCCCTTGCATTCATATTTTGAGTTTCAAAGAGAGAGAGACAGGGTTGACTTCTGATGGGGTGCAGCCTCGAAGGCAATGAGCCAGAGAACATCTCCATGGCAACCTGAAATTCTCCACATCATTATCTGTCCCACACTCCAGTATAGGAATTTGGTCGTTTTTCTCTTGCCCTGTTTTTTGTAGACCTCGTCACTAACGGATCATCATTTTTTCAAATGCAATTCGTTCTCACGAACGAATTACTTTGGTAATAAGCAAAGGCATCTGTTAGCCTTCTTAGTTACCCCTGGGGTGGCAGTGCCACCTAATTCCTAATACGGGTACCTTAATCAATGCTGTTTTTATCTGCAGCATGTAAGTGTATCCTTTAAACCTGAGATGGAGGCTGAGTCACAAACTCTCACAATGGTGTAGGTGGATAAGTAACACATCTATTTTCTGACTACATCACAGCAGCTACAACATTAACCTGAGATGCTGAAGAAATGTACTATCAGGGCCTGTTTAGGATCGCATAAGAATTCTCATCTCTGCATCTAATGGAGGGCTTATTACACTGAGTCACTGAAGATTGCTTGATGATTGGCCCATTTGTTTTCCTTTCAGGTGATTTCTAGAGCCACACTCCTAGATCAGATCATTATAAAGGCAATGGGATGATGGGATGTCACCCAGATTGTCCGGCAAGGCAGTGGACACGTGCTGTCATGAAGGCATCACTCCGATGGTGACTTTCAAGTCAGCAGGAAAGTAAAACTGCCGTCACCATTGTGGCAGTTACAGAATATAACATGGCACAGGCACTAAAATGAATCTAATGACCGCAGCGTTCAAACTCATTTTTCATTGAATCTTCTTTCTTTTCTTTCACATGGAAAACCTAGAGTTTTGCTTTTCATTGTGATCATAAGGTTCTTCACACCGTTTCTCACAGCGATGGTATTTGATGATGATACGTGAGCAACCCTAAGAAAAGTACAGTTCAACATCATGCATGTAACTCACCGTGTCTCTGGGGCTCTTCAGAAGCTGGGCTTGAGTGATCCAAAAGCCAAAGCCGAGCCCCGTGTATCTTTGTTATAAGAGCTCTCGGCAGCAAAAAAAATGGGAGCACTTGATCCAGAGGGAGTGCGCCCTCCTCACCTCTCATTGCCCCCACCTACACGCGAGCCACCTTAGTTCTAAGCAGCGGCGGGGGCTGAGCTACCCTAAAATTTCTTCTGGCACCAGCGTATTAGAGCAACCTTGCTCTTTGTTCTCCTTTGTGGCTGCGATGGAGTTGAACACCCTCCCACGGAGAGGCTGGCGGGCTGCTTTCTGTGATTCCTACCTCTGTGAAATGCACCTCCTCAGCAAAACCAGCCTGTTTTGTGAAAACTGGCAGAGATGGCGAACTCAACGTGTCTGAACAAACGGGTTCCTTGGCATAGCAGAAGTGGGGATCATTTTCTCAGGGAAGTTGAAATCCAAATCAGACAGCTAGGCAACTGCACACCAAATGAATTCGTCATCTGATAGCCTGTCAGCTTGTCATTTAATAAGTCCCCGAGGTGTTACTGTGGCCCAGGCTGTGAGGTACTTTCTTTACCAAGAAGAACGGGTAAGAAGTGAGGTAATTGTTTTTCACGCACTGAGTAAGTGGGTGCTGCCGATGAGGGCACTGCACAGCCAGGGACCCCGGTGCTGCCGCTGGCTTTATGAGTGCTTTCCGAAGGAAGCAGGAAGACTGCTTTCGGCAGCAAGGATTCAAATGCAGCTTTTGTTTCTACGCCCTTGATGTTGGCTGGGACCCCCGAGTCCCTGGCTTCTCAGAAGCATAAGCAATCACTCATCGTGTCTCCTACAGGCCACAGGCTCTTGCAGGTGACTCCTCTCTCGGCCACACATAGAAAACGGCGTGTGCGTTCCAGGACACACAGGCTAAATGGCAGGTTTTTGTCACGTGAGCATAAGCAACTTTCTATCGAAAGGGAAACGCATCAATTTGATTGTTGTTCTTCTCTGGGTGTGATATTTAACAAACGAATTTATTTACAAAACAGAAACAGACTCACAGACTTAGAAAACAAACTTATGGTTACCAAAGGGGAAAGACGGGGGCAGGGATAAATTAGGAGCTTGGGATTAACATATACACACTCCTATATATACAACAGATAATCGATAAAGACCTACTATATAGCGCAGGGGACTCTACTCATTACTCTGTAATAACCTATATGGGAAAAGAATCTGAAAAAGGATATATGAATATGTATAACTAAATCACTTTGCTGTACACCTGAAACTAACACAACATTGTAAACCAACTATATTCCAACATAAAATCAAAAATTAAAAAAGGGCTTCCCTGGTGGTGCAGTGGTTAAGAATCCGCCTGCCGATACAGGGGACATGGGTTCGAGCCCTGGTCCGGGAAGATGCCACATGCCACAGAGCAGCTAAGCTCGTGCGCCACAACTACTGAGCCTGTGCTCCAGAGCCCGCGAGCCACAACTACTGAAGCCCGCGTGCCTAGAGCCCATGCTCCGCGACAAGAGAAGCCACCGCAATGAGAAGCCCACACACCACAAGGAAGAGTAGCCCCCGTTCGCCGCAACTAGAGGAAGCCCGCACGCAGCAACAAAGACCCAACGCAGCCAAAGATAAATACATAAAGTAAAATAAACCATGATAACTGTAGAAAAACGACTGATAAAAAAAAATTAATCAAAAGAGAAAATCATTTTACAAGCCCTTAAAATGATCAGAGAGCTCAGATTTCAATCAGGGAGATCTAAAAGGCCTTGTCCCCAGCTCCTGCCCTCCCAACACCCCCAGCCAAGTCCTTTTTTTTTCCTTTCTTTCTGTTTTGGTTAGAAAAAAATAAAAACCTGGCTGAGAGGGGTTCATAAGTGAAAAAATTCCATATGAAGAACAGAAAGGCACATGAATGGTGTATCAGGAAAGGTGGGGTCCAGCTTTGAAGCGACTGGGAAGGGGAGCCTCTCGGGAGAGGAAGAACGGCCACAGCAGGTCCACCGTGGGCGCGCCTTGCCTGGATGTAACATCACCTACTCAAGGATTGCAGTTGGTGTCCTCTCACTCCATCATCTGGCCTTTCACATACAGGAATCTTCCACCCTCTATAAAATTAAAACGCTTTTAGCTATGAGGCTGTTGCGCATCATATCACAAATGCCGACTCCCTCTTCCTGCCCTGCCAGCCACAGCTCCCAGGCCAGGGCTTCAGCACCGCGTGGCGAGGGAGTCTCTTCTCGGCGTAGGGAGGTTTAAGTAGTTGGGTTCCTGGTATTGGTGCCACGGGGACAGATGGGACGTTTGGTGGTGTGGCTGAATGTGACGATCATGACTGACTCTTCCTTGTGAAATGTGGGCAAGAGACAGCACATCCTTCTGGAAACAGCAGGCAGGGCTGGCACCCGGGGTTCTCTGGCTCCCCGGCACAGCAATATGGCACGTGGGAAGAGAGGCCAAGCATTTCACCACTCAGCTCTGCTCTGACGTCTGTACTGAGGACTTCGTGACACAATTGTTCCCTGGATTTTCCAGCGCCAAGAACTCCCCTGTCACTAATTATGACACCAAGTAATTTACAGCTCACGGCTCTGCACTAATAAGATCCGTTTCTAGGCTTTGAGTTGAATCAAGTGCTGTCACTCATGGACATAAATCCTTACAGATTTTTTTTTAAACAGAAGTTTGGTAATTACACCAGCGTCACCTTAAAATCAGGGCTCTCGAGGAGAGAAAGTGGCGCACGGCTAAATGTCAGGGGTGATCCTGCAGGACAGGCTGACCTGGATCACAGTTTTAAAACAAATTATTCGGTTCAGTTCCATCTACATCCTGAACGGGTAAGTGACCTAGGAAAAGGGCCTGGAAGCCCGTGAATTTAAATTGACTTGCACGTAGTAGATTCCTTACATCCACGGAAAGAGAAAGAAAAAAAGATGCAGGCATTACCCCCTGGGAATGTTATTCTAATTCAGCTGGGGCCATTCAACGGTTGTTATTTGAGTGCCCACTGGATTCGGGTGGCTGTTGTCTGAATCTCATGTTTATTCAACCGTTAACGAGTATTTGTAATACAAAAGGATGAGTTTACTTTTTTAAAAAAAGCTACAGTGATGTGGCTTTAAAAGTCACGTGACAGGATGGCATCTGTTACTCACTGGAGCGCTATAACTGGATTTCCATCAACTCTAAATCATTCCGCTGCTAATTCTCTAGTTCTTTCTTTCCTTCTGGTGGCCTCTCTTTGGTCATGTCACTGCCTGTTGACACCTCTAGTGAGGAGAAGTCAAGGAAAATGACAGGAGCCAGGTCATGGTCCTTGAAGCTGGTGCAGAGCAGAGAGGTAGCAGGAGGCGGCCAAGGTTGTGGTCCCGGGGAAGCTTCCTGGAGAGGCCACCCATATGTCTCCATCTTCCCTCAATTAATAACTGAGAATGAATCAATCACATACTCTTGTTCCTACCACTGGACCTCAGGACACACCAACTGAACCTGGGAGACACTTTACATACTTTTAGGTGACTTCCTAGTCCAGTGATCTCTTTATTATTATTATTTTTTAAAAATTTACTTATTTATTTGGTTGCACCAGTCTTAGTTGTGGCAGGTGGGCTCCTCAGTTGTGGCATGTGAACTCAAAGTTGCGGCATGCATGTGGGATCTAGTTCCCTGACCAGGGATCAAACCTGGGCCCTCTGCATTGGGAGCATGGAGTCTTAACCACTGTGCCCCCAGGGAAGTCCCCCCAGTGATCTCTTCACGGACATATTTTTATTGTTCCAATGAAGAGACAATGCCTGTTTTTGCTTTTCAAGCCTGAAGAATCTTCCCACGACTTTCTCAGTTCAGCAGTTAAGCGGCTGTTTGAGTTGCATGTTTCTCTTACTGTCATGGATTTCAAATCAATTGGGACACGTGGCAACTGGAAGATGTCTCTCTCTATATATGATGGATATGAAAGAGTGCTTTTTTATTCTATTGTACCTTTATCCATAAAGGGAGAAACACTGTATTGTAGCTGCCAGCCAGAAAAATTACACACATTGCTAATGGGAAGAACGAATGATAACAGCCTCTTGGTTGATACAGATAGGGACAAAATTATATTAGCTGCAGTCCCAGCAGACTGAGAAACATTGCCTCTTGTAAACAGTCCAAGACACTGCAGGTAGAAGTAGGACCATTTAGTTGTTGCTGTTTCAGACTTAGCTTTCTGGTCCATACACTGGGAAATTCCTTACATTTTAATTTCCCATACATGTGTGTGTTTAAACACCATGCCCTTGATACATTTGATGCTTTGGGTACCTTACTGTCAAATGCACGTGTGTTTGTTCATGTTGTAGATTATGACTGCTTCTCCTTTTTTTTTTTTTTTTTTGCTCCCTGAGTCCAGATCTTTTATAATACCTGCAACTTTCTTTTTCCTTTTAAATTTATTTTTTATTGGGCTTCCCTGGTGGCGCAGTGGTTGAGAGTCCGCCTGCTGATGCAGGGGACACGGGTTCGTGTCCCGGTTCGGGAAGATCCCACATGCCGTGGAGTGGCTGGGCCCGTGAGCCATGGCTGCTGAGCCTGCGCGTCCGGAGCCTGTACTCCGCAACGGGAAAGGCCACAACAGTGAGAGGCCCACGTACCACCAAAAAAAAAAAAAAAAAAAATTTTATTGAAGTATAGTGGATTTACAATGTTGTATTAATTTCTGCTGTACAGCAAAGTGACTCAGTTATACACACATATATATATACATATATATATATATACATTCTTATTTATATTCTTTTCCATTATGGTTTATCTCAGGACACTGAATATAGTCCCCTGTGCTATACAGTAGGACCTTCTTGTTTATCCATTCTATACATAATAGTTTGCATCTACTAACCCCAAACCCCCAGTCCATCCCTCCCCATCTGCAAGCTTCTTGAGATGAATAAGGGCAGTTTTGGGACTGTTAAAAATGACAGGTGGGCTTTGAATGATGTCTAAAGCCCCGTTTCCATTCTTATAAAGACTTGATTTGTAAGATAAGTATAATTGTTTTTAATTCCTCAAAGAACTGGGTTGCAACCTAAACGATATGGAGGCTGACCCATCCATATAACTACTTTGTCTTCAATTTGCTTCTTAATATTAGGAAGAGCATCTTTAATTAAGATGAAAATCAAAAGATTCCTATATCTTCTGAATGCAAATTTCCACACTGTCATTAAACACGATTCTAATCTCCTGTTTTTGCAAACGGTTAAAGCTCCCTTGAACAATTTCCACCACCAAACCCTAATCATATATGGAGTTGACTGCCTGATTGTACTCCCATTACACGCCCCTCACCCCGGGGATTAATTACCACCTCCCTTGATGCCCAGGGCAGCGGGCAAGGAGGGGAAGGGGAGGTGCTGAGGGTCAGGAGAGAGCGTGCCTGGGGTTGAGTGCAGCTGCGGCAGCCACGGGAAGAGGAGAAAAACACACGTCCTCCTGGGCCACCCTTACACTTTGGTAAAACCAATTATCTGGGAACGTGCTCAATAAAGAAACAAAATAACGTGGATTTGGCTTTGAACCCTCAAAGTCTGTGCCCTAAGTAGCTTAATGAAGTCCAAGCAGGGCTTGAGGGCTACAACTCGGTATTCTTTTTTTTTTTTGCGGTACGCGGGCCTCTCACTGCTGTGGCCTCTCCCGTTGCGGAGCACAGGCTCCGGACGCGCAGGCTCAGCGGCCATGGCTCACGGGCCCAGCAAGTGGGATCCTCCCGGACCGGGGCATGAACCCGTATCCCCTGCATCGGCAGGCGGACTCCCAACCACTGCACCACCAGGGAAGCCCTAACTCGGTATTCTTGCTTCTTGGAGGTGAACCAACTGATCGTGCCTATACTCTGAGTGAAGATAGGATTGGAAAGTAGGATGGGAGGGAGATGAGGGTGGAAGAGTCATCACCACCGCGCCGAGCTTTCACTTCTCAGGTGGTCACGCTCAGGAGAGACCATCTCACTGGATCTCAGAAGAGCCTGTCATGACAGTCACTTTTTCCAACTAGGAAGCTGGGACTCAGAGACATTTAGCACCATTTTATTTTCTGACTTTGGGTGAGGGTCGTGGCTTACAGTCTGTCCCCTCAGCCAGACTGTCAACAGTCAGAGAGCAGGGTGTTCTCTCACTGTTGCCCGCTGCTCCACGCCGGGATTTAAGGGCGTGCCTCAAACACACACACACTGCACGCTTGGTGAACGGCTCAAATTGAAAGGAGGATTCAAGGCGAACTCTTGAAACCATACCTGCTGCCTTCCAGGCTTGTCCTTGACACATATTTTTTCCCCAAGAGCCTAAATAATTTTCAGTATCATTTTATCATTTCTCATTTGTCATTTTCAGCATCTCCAGAGCATTCCAGGATGTTAATTTATTCCTTTTCTTTTGTTTCTCCTCCTCTTAAATGGATGCCGGGAACGGAACTAATACTTGGGTTTCAGTGTTAGGACTGGGAGATGGATGACAGGATATTTTCTCCTGGATAAGAACTGTTTACACTTTTATAAAGACTACAGCATTTTAGAGAAAAAATAAAAAGCTTTCAGGAGTGAATCACTATTATTCTTTGCCTGTTATAATTTACAAAAACAAAAAATGCTTCTCCTTCTGGCAGCATACAACCCCAAAGGCAGGGGCTTAGAAATATGACTCATTGATGCCATTTAGCTTAGTTTTCTGACATCCTGGAGGCAGCCCTGTTAGCCCTGGTTGTTCTATTCACTCAGAAGTCTCCCAGGACTCAGGGGTACACTTGGAGTGAAGCTGCAATTCCCTTCGAGAGGGTGACATTTAACAGATGAGATCACATGACAGAAATGGCCACCCTGTGAATCAGACGCATATTAAACCATCTCCCTGCTCCCACCGATCTGGCCCTCACCGTACCAACCAAGAGTCCACACTTACATGTCATCGAAGATGAGTTTCTGCCTCTTGCAGTCCCTGTGGCCGTTGGAGCCTGGAGACCATGGCTCTGTCTGTGGCCGTGACTTGTGGAGAATGTTTTCGGAATTGCTGTGAGCCGCTTTCTAAACAACAAACAAACACACCTGTATTTGAGAAACTGGCCACCTGGCTGAAGGAGCAACCTGTTAGAATCGCTTGCGTTCTGTGTTCTAGGTTAGAGCTGATGGTGCTTTCCTTGTTGAAATAAAGAAGAAGAAATACTTGCACTACAGGTCTCAAGCTGGAGGCTTTCACATACGTGGTCAAATGTCATTCCCGGGACATCAAAAGGGCACTCTCTTGGGCTTCCCTGGTGGCGCAGTGGTTGAGAGTCCGCCTGCCGATGCAGGGGACGCGGGTTCGTGCCCCGGTCCGGGAGGATCCCACATGCCGCGGAGCGGCTGGGCCCGTGAGCCATGGCCGCTGAGCCTGCGCGTCCGGAGCCTGTGCTCCGCAACGGGAGAGGCCACGACAGTGAGAGGCCCGCATACCGCAAAAAAAAAAAAAAAAAAAAAAAAGGAATCACAGTGTGCCCACTCCCGCAGATCCAGATCTTGAACTCGCCCAAGCTCGGATGGCTATTGTGGGTGGAGGCTGGGGGCTTAGGATTCAGGCTCCTACGCTTCCCAGTTGGCTAGACCCATGGTTGTCCAAATGGACTGCATCAGAATCACCATTAACACACAGCCAGCTGGGCCTCACCGCCAGCATCTCTGACTCAGTATGTCTGGGGAAGAGCCTGACAACATGCATTGCTAACAAGTTCCAGGTGATGCTGGTCCAGGAGCCAAGCTCTCTGAACCACTGAACTATAATCATCCCTCACAAAAGAGGTCATTCAGGTCACAACTGACGGGTTCTCATCAGCTGTCTGTGAAGAACAGGGAGAGCCAAAGGGAATCACTAGAAATTATTTAAGATGTGTTTTAAGAAGGAACACTCTGGATCTGGGGAAAAATGGAAACACCCTTTGTCCTGGAGATGTGGACATTATAGAGAGCACCTACTGTGTGCTGACGTCTGGATAATAAAACACCCCGGTTTTAGTTAGGAGATTCAAATGGATTCCTCTGAAGTAATTAAGGTGGAGTGTATATCAATGCTTCTTTAAATATGGACGATTTTATGCGTAGATCAAGCCTCTTTGTTACGAGAGCCTCCAGGACTCTGGGCGTTTCCTTTCTGGCATGCAGGGTAGTAAATTACGGATGTGTGTGAGCCCTGCTCTAAGTGGCTCTCCCCAGCTAGTCTGTAAGCTATCCTGCAGGCAGAGACTGAACCCTTTAGATCATCAGTGCGTCTCTGTTATGTAGCAAAGTGCCTGGGACACAATAAATACTTCCTCGATAAACACCCGTTCAGTGAAAGAATGCCTCAGTAAAGTCTATCATTGTTTTACGATTCTCTGCGTATCATAGTTGCTTGTGATTGAAGGATCTAGAGGCAAAGAAAAGTTGTGTTTGGTTTAAAATTGGAATCGTTAGCTTTTTGTTTTTTCTAATATGGTCTCAGATTCGTGTATCCTAGAACCAAAGATAATTGCTCCTAAATGAGGGTGCATGAAGGGGTTAATTTCCTGATGGTTCTGTAAGATTTAGGCTCTTGCTGGACCATCTACCGACTCTTTTTGCCTCTTTAATTCATGGGATAAAGCAGGACATGCTGCCTCCCCCCACTTTCTTTGCAGAGTCCTATCGCCAAGTCTCATTTCTCCCTGCCTCACAAAGCCCCACTGGTTTTGAGAGGCACGGGGCGGGGGGGGGGGGGGGGGGGGGGAGTTTGGAATTAAATAATGTACCTGGAGGATGCACGGTCCAGGGCCGCCCGCTGTTAGATGGAGGGTGGCAGGAAAGAGGAACTTACATGCAGTGTTAGCTGCACAGGTGTCCACAGGGGTTGGGTTCTTTAGGCGGTACTGCCTCATTGAAATCTTACACCACCGTTTTGCAAATGAAAACAGGCTCAAGAGATTAAGCAACCGGCCCAAGGTCACATGGTGACTAAGCTATGAGGCTAGAGGGGAATCCAGGTTCCCAGGGGAATACAGCATGTTGGAATCACCCTTGACAAAGTCACCGGAAGAGGGGTGGTGGCAGCTGTCCCACCCTGGTCACCACATTGGTCACTGAGGGCAGCGGGAAGCCCTGCAACTTGGCCTTGGGCTCCAATCCCGGATTTAGCTCTGCCCCAGGGCAAGAAATCTTTTCCAATAGAAAGATTGGTTGGTCCAAAACTCCAAATTTACTTTGTCCTGGAAGAGTTACGTTAGAGCTAATTCTTTTCAGGATGGGAAATGAAGTCCTCCAAAGAGTGTTCCCAAGCAGACGAGGCTGAAAATGCCTCCTCCGTTTCTTCGGCAGCTGCCTGTGCGAGAGGCGAAGAGCAGCTGCTTTGCCAGGTCTTCCCAGACCAGCCTTTAGGGCTGCTTTGCGGGACCTCACTGGTCACCACGTATCAATGTGATCTTCCTCGACCAGGACAGGCTCCCATCGGTAATCTACCAGTTGGACCAAATGGAGGTATGATGCCACCGCAGCCAGGCATCCCACAGCAACGAGGAATGAGACCCCCAATGCCGCCTCATGGTCAGTACAGCGGCCATCCTCAAGGCGTGCCAGGTTACCTTCCTGGTGCTACGCTGCCATGTGGGCAGGGACTGCCAGTGGGGTCCCCTTACCAAGGTGGGCCTCCTCGACCTCCTGCAATGTTGCAAGGTGGGTGTTACTGATCTTAGGTCATCCAGTCTAATACGTTTGGAGATTAAAACTTTTCTCAGCTTGTGCTGTTTATACAGCAAGCTTTCTGTCAATAAAGGCCTCCTTGTGACTTGAACAAACGTTATCCTCCCACATACCAGAAACTATCGGACATTTATTTTACCTGGGAACATTTATTTGGAATAATAAAGCAGGAGCTTTACCTGAAGTTGCAAGTTAAAAAAAAAAAAAAGCTTGTGTTCGTACTGTGCTGGGCTAGAGGCAGAGTAGAGGGGTGTGCTCATTTTCACTCTGGTTTTATCTGGGGCAGAAGAGCATCAACGTACCGTGAGGTCTCCACCATGGGTCTGCAGCTGGTTCTCAGCCTTATGCTTTTTGCTGGACGAGGCGGAGGTGAACAAACCGTTGCTGTTGGATCTGCTGGGGGAAGTCAGGTCCTCGCCGGGGTATTTGTGTTTAGATGCGTCAGAGAGGGGTGAGGTGGGTGAGCGGAGCATTTTTTCATTTTTATTTATTGGGATTGCCAAGCTGTAAACGGAAATCACAGTAATGGAATGTCACACACTCAGCGCGTGGCAAGGTAACTGTTTTATATGTGACCCTCCCACTTAAAACCTGCTGGTAGGAAGACGTCTATTGGGAATTATCATGCCAGGTAACGATTTTATGGCATTAGGACCGTAACGAACAATAAAGAAATTTCGTTCATGGTTGTATAACTCGTCCTCCCAGAAAAAAATAGTAATCTGGAGTTAAATAACTAAGCATAATAACACCTTCATTTCCCAAGTTCTTCATCCAAGGATCTCAAAATACACGACAAACAACTTACTGTTTTCCTAACAAGTGTAAACGGCAGGTAACAGGAAACTCAAATTATACACGAGATCTCCACTTCCAAAAGGACTTTTGCTAACACCTGAGCTTGTACTAATTATTATATGGAGAATAACAGAATCACAGAATAATCAAGCATGAACCCACCTTCTAATTGTTAGGTGGCCAGGCATGGATCAGAATAAACAAAGAATAGAAAACTGTCATTAGAAATGACATTTTCTGATTCCTAGCTCCTTATTTTACCTTCCAAACTATTGTCTATGCCTGAATATAAATCCCCCCACACCCCGCCAAAGACCACCAGAGAAGGGAGTCACATTTGAGTCTTTGCAATGTACAGTATGTAGATAGGGCTCTCTCCGTTGAAACAAAAATTGGGGGAAGACACATTAGCCTCAAATAAACTCAATCATTGCTAATTTGGGATGCTTCTAGAAGTCACCTGGTAGAGTCAGTTAAAATAAATTCATTTAACAAAGATTTAGTCATTATTCCCGCAGTTGTGACTTCTTAATTGCATGTGTTGACTATCACTGCAAACAAGCCAGTAAAGTCACTTTTTATTTTTAAGCAATTTCCTTAGTTGGTGGTCACAGTGTAGAAATTACAAACACAGGCCTCTAGAACAAACGAGAAGCCAAGGTTCTTAATGTTATACAAACAGATCTGTGTCGGGAGAGAATTTCTGATGACAACTTTCTGGTTCAAAAAGTGCTGTGCATCCAACAACTTAGAAGTGAGAAGGTGTGTTCTCGAAAACTGCCTTGGACGAGTCAAAAGTGGCTCAGCCAGTGAAGATGAAAACACTGATGTTGAAGACGGATATGAACCGTCTGAATATAACTTTCTTGACATGTGAGTGAAAAAGTCTTATTTCTAAGTCTCAATTATTTTACATACTACATGATCTTAAATGTTTGCAGAAAACTAAATTATTACATTAAATAGTGTCACGAACATATGACTATTTCCTCTTCATCATTATAAGTTTATCTATTCAGGTTGACCAAAGTAACTTTGAAACGTTCTTGGGATCGCATCTTTGGATGGGCAATCACCATATGAGAAGGATTGTCTTATTACACAGGTAAAGCTTAACAGTGGTAATCACAATTCCAGAGGTACACAGGCCACCTTTCCAAGAAAAACTCAAAGCACTTTCATATGCGTTGAGTCCTTACTTAACATAAGTGAAACTATCAGAGCCAGGAGGCTCTGCCAGCAAAAACTCTAGAGCAAGAGCTCTTATCCTGGGGTCCCCGCACTTGCATGGGAAAGAAGTTGCATCTTCACTTTCCTTAACCTCTCACTGAAACTGAACATTTCCTTTAATTACGAACAAAGGCAAGAAACCATAGTGGTGGTTTAGCAGGAGTACTACTAGCAAGACCTGGGATTGTGTCACCAGTGGAAATCACAGATATTTTCATGCCTTACCAGTTGTGGCAGACATCCTGAAATATGGTTTACACTCATCACTACTAGAAATTATGGTCATTACTAGATCTGCTAGAAAGGTTATTTAAGGCATGAACAAAGAAGCACATATATAACTCTATCACACATTTCATAAGACATTTTTGAGGGTTTCCCTGGTGGCGCAGTGGTTGAGAGTCCGCCTGCCGATGCAGGGGACGCGGGTTCGTGCCCCGGTCTGGGAGGATCCCACATGCCGCGGAGCGGCTGGGCCCGTGAGCCGTGGCCGCTGAGCCTGCGCATCCGGAGCCTGTGCCCCGCAACGGGAGAGGCCACAGCAGTGAGAGGCCGCGTACGGCAAAAAAAAAAAAAAAAAGAAATTTTTGAGCCGTATTTTCCCCATTCACATTTCCTCAGTATTTTGGGATGCCATCTGCTTGGCCCAGAGGACTGTGGGCTCGGGCAGCTTGTGTGTGTTGCTCTTTCTTGCTCAGACCTTCAAGGGCTCTTGCCCTTCTTCCCAAGGTGATTCTAACACTGCAGTGGGCCTGTGCTCAGGTGCCCTCGCTCTCCAATTTCCTCTCCGGGTTTTAGTACTACTCTACATCTTCTCCTAACCTTTCAGTTTACACTTTTATGTGTTGCGCTGAAACATTAATCTCGCCTTAAAAATTCTATGTACACAGTCAGGGAGAGTGAGGAGTGTCTTAGCAGAGGATAAAGTGGTTTCTGAGCTGTGCTATTTCTAAATGGAGAGGACTTCCATGACTGATGATAAGCTGCTCACTTATAATAAATATCTGGGACCTTGCTTTGCTAGGAAGCCTTTGTCACAGAGGGGATTCAGTGCCATGTGGGTCTCTCTGGAACCCCTTGAGAGGAGGGACTGGGTGGCTGTTTCGCCTTGGAGACCCGGATCCTGTCTGTCACCACAAATTCAGTCTACACCCAACGCCTTTAGGTGTGTCATATGGAGATTCTGCTCAAGTTTATATTTTTCATTGGTGTAATAAGCTTATTCAGCTTGTAAGTTTTCAGAGTGGAGGGTGTGTTTTTGAAAGGATAGAACTGCGTGCAACTAGTAACTGGTCTTTTGTTATAAAGAAGTACTTCCAGCGCACCTGGAGCTGTGACAAGAAGCACACGTCCAGGCATACTGGTTAGTCTTGGGTTAAACCAAGGGAAAGGAGTCTGCATGAGACAGGCTGGGACCTGGGACCCTCTGCTGCAGTGCTTGCACCTGGACAAACATCTCCTTGAGCCACCAAATACAAAGAAACTACAAGGGACCAAAAATAACTGCATGCACAGGGCAGTTGGAACAAATTAGGAACAAGATACAAAAAGACCAAAAACCCAACTGCCACTTCTGAGGAGTCCGGAGCAAAAATGCAGGGTGTCAGGAGCAAAAGTAGGTTACTGCGCACGCCCCCTGCACTCAGCGCCAACAAGGGGGTGAGCAGACCTCCTAAGCCACCCCTCCAGCCTGGCCCCACCCTACCCTCACCCCATTTAAGGAATCAGCTGGCCCCACCCTAGGAAGGAATCAGACCCCGGGCCCCACCCTACCCTCACCCCATTTAAGGAATCAGCTGGCCCCGCCCTAGGAAGGAATCAGACCCCTGGCCCCACCCTACCCTCACCCCATTTAAGGAATCAGCCGGCCCCGCCCTAGGAAGGAATCAGACCCCTGGCCCCACCCTACCCTCACCCCATTTAAGGAATCAGCTGGCCCCCCATCAGACAGCGTGCAAGGGAATCTGTTACTTGTCTTTGTTCCCTCGTGCTACAGCATGAGCCCCAGTAAAGCCTTGTCTGAATTTCTTGTCTGGCCTCTTATCAATTTTTATTGATTAAGGAGCCCAAGAGGCTTGGTAGGCAGCATGGAGACCCAGAGCAGAGCAGTCACTCAAAAATCCGACTCTCCCCCAGTAGGCATGTGCCTCTCAGACCCAGACACGCCTCCAGCTCCCTCTGCCTTCCTGGGAGCGTGAGTACCTGTTGACGTTCACGTTGCAATGGTTTGCGGACAAAGTACTGCTGGCGGAGGCAGTGAGTCGTGAAGAGCTCTCCTTCTCTCCCTGAGCCTTCCTGATCTCCCGGCAGTCATCTTCGCTGTCACACTGCATGGGAAGAAGCAAAAGCCAGTCAGCTTTAGATTTCAAGGGACCACAGCGAGCTCCCATCGCCAACCAGCTCATCCGGGCTTCTCTGGACAACATCCCGAGCACCAATGTGGCTGCAGCACTCTCGGCCCTGGCCTGGGTTCCCCATCAGCGACTCCGTGAACAAGGAAGAAATCTGTCGGCTTACTGAGAGGAAAAAGCGTGACACGAAGATCACCACTGAACACTTCTTTACCCACAGGCAGATTCCACCCTCCAAAGAAGACCTGTTCTGGAGTCCCACGGGAGCTTCAGCACCCCTCCCTTTGGCATTTCTTGGTACCCAAACGAGGCACAGCGACCTATCCTGGGCTTAATGTTGTAAGGGCAGTGACAAGCTCGGACCTTTCTTTTGAAATTCATGGCCTCAAAGGACATTTTTATAAAACAGTAGTTTGACTGGATTCTTGTTTTCCACGATGGTATTTAACCTAGGCGTGTACTAGGGTACGAGGCACATGCACTCAACCCAATTCCATTTTTGGTGAGATCGCAGCAACGCAGTACAGGCACATGTAGGGCTCTCAGCAGAGCTTTCCAGGAGACAAGCACCGGCACCAAAGATAGAGAAATTCTGACCTTCTCTCTCCAGCTGGGATTGTTACACAGCCTCTATTGCAAGGACCCCAGCAGCTCACGCCGAAACTGTGCCCCCGTAAGGGTCCAAGCCAAAGCTCTGAACCCCCAGTTCTGGCTTCCAGGGCTCTGGCAGGGCTCGACTCTGCACCCTGGGCAGCCAGGTCTGCGGTGTCCCACCTCCAGCACCCAAAACTGAGGGCTTCACACCTCAGATACTGAGTAAAGAGTGCTGTGAAAATGTTCTTTCGCTTCTCTGTGTGAGTTTAATGATGATTCAGTAGATTTCATGAGGAGAGCTGAGTGTGAGACTTAGTGTAAATGAAGTTTTGTAAGTTAAAATAAAAAAGCCCATGAATAGTAAAATTATTTAAATACAGAATACTATGGAATATACATGTATATGTTTTGCACATCTCTCTATCTACATATACCTATACAGCTATATATATTTCCAATCTATCTGTATGTTTATCAATTTCTATCTCTGAAATACCTCTCTCTCTCTCTTTCCATCAGCCTGTCCATTTATCCATCCATCTCCAGATGACTGGCTGATTCACTCATTAATCAATTAATCACCTGGGGACTGATGGACAAGCCAATCCAACGAGTAAGGGGGAGGGCAGGGTATGAGAGGAAAACAGAAGGAAAGAGGGTAGGTATGTAGTGAGCTAACCCGCATTACTGCATTATATCATGTGACTCTGACAACACCCCTGCAAAGATGTCACCATTTTACAAACAAAGAAACTGAAGTTCACAGAAGGGAAGGTCACCCAGGAGGCCAGGGCTGACTGCGTGATTTGCGGGATTCAGTGCAAAATGAAAATGCTGGGAGCCTTGTTCCAAAAGCAGGAAAAGATGCTTGATGTCAGTCTTGGTGATGATTTTTTTGGATTTAACACCAAAAACAAAGGCAACAAAAGCAAAAAATAAACAAGTGGGACTACATTAAACTAAAAGGCTTCTGCACAGCAGAGGGAATCATCAACAAAATGAAAAAGCAACCTACTGAATCGGAGAAGATATTTCTAAATCGTATATCTGAGAAGGGATTAATACCCCAAATATATAAAGAACTCATACAATTCAACAGCAAAGAAACAAACAAAAAAATCCAGTTGAAAAATGGGCAGAGGATTTGATTAGACATTTTCTAAAGAAGACATACGGACGGCCAACAGGTACATGAAAAGATGCTCAACATCACTAATCATCAGAGAAATGCACATCAAAACCATAATGAGATAGGACCTCATACCTTTCAGGATGGCTATTATCAAAAAAACTAAAACTAATAAGTCTGTGAGGATGTGGACCAAAGGGAACCCTAGTGCACTGTTGGTGGGAATGTAAATTGCTGCAGCCACTGTGGAAACAGGATGGAGGTTGCTCAAAAAATTCAAATAGAACTACCACATGATCCAGCAAGTGGGCTTCTGGGTATTTATCCAAAGAAAACGAAAACACTCATTTGAAAACATATCTGCACCCCCATGTTCACTGCAGCGTTATTTACAACGGCCAAGACGAGGAAGCCAATGTCCACGGCTAGACAGATGGATAAGGGTACTGCGGCATATATGTGCGTACAACAGAAGAAGGAAGCCTGCCATTTGCAACAACACGGATGGACCTAGAGGGGATTATGATAAGTGAAACAAGTCGGACAGAGAAAGACAAATACCTCACTGACATGCGGAATCTAAAAACAGAAACCAAACCTCCTCCCAGCTTATGCTGTCAGACTGCTGACTGGCTGGGGTTGGGGGGAGTACAAAATGGATGAATGAGGTCAAAAGGTACAAATTTCTGGTTATAAAATGAGGAAGTCATGGGGACGTAATGTAATATACAGCATGGTGACTATAGTTAATAATACTGTAGTGCATATTTGACAGTAGCCAGGAGAGGAGATCCTGAAAGTTCTCACCAGGAGGAAAAGAAATGTGTAACTATGGACAGTGACGGATGTTAACCGGACTTACTGTGGTCATCATTTTGCGATACTTATAAACCAATATCAAATCATTATATTATACCTCAAAAAAAAAAAAAAGCAAGCAGCTAAAGACTAACATTATAAAGTACTAAAGTCGGAAACATTTTCGTGTCTTTCAAAGTCTCTCTCCTGACCTGTCACGCTGTGTTTATTTGCTATTTCATACTGTGCTCCTTGAGGCACAGGGATACCTGGGGGGCATGTGTAGACACTCCCAAGTACTGGGGGCCTGGGCCTGCGACAGGGCGCTTGTGCGCAGCCCACCAGTGAAGGGTTTCCCCCGCCAGCCATTTGTGGAACCCATGGGTCAAGGGGTGAGGAAGTCCAGTTAGGCGTTTCCCCTTCCCCAAGGCCAACTGGCAACCCCTTGCGGATTGGACTGCAATCTCCCCTGGAGGACCCCTGAGTACTGGGATTGGGGGTGGGGAGATGCCCATCCTGACCCCGACCCTCATTAGGCCTGTGCCTTGGCCCCTGGATGGGGATGCTGCACAGGGCTAGGAGTGCAAAGGGGCCACGGGACAGGCAGAACCTGTTCTGGGAAATGGGCAGGAGGTGGGACCGCGCAGGCTCTATCGTCCCACCGCACTTCACTTACTAAACACAAATTCAAAAATAAAATGAAGAATTCCAAGATGGCAACTGCAAGCATTAAACTCCAAGTACAGAGCCCTCTGAGCAGGGGCCCTGTGGGGAAAATACTGCACAAACCTCATGCTGACTTTTTACTGGGAGACCCTGGAGCCACAGACCCAGGCTTCATTCCTGGCTCTGCCCTTTCTCACCTATGTGAACCTGGGGCAAGTCCCTTTAGGCACTCTGAGCCTCAGTTTCCTCATCTGTAAAATGGGCATGACGATAATATTTGCTTCATAAAGTTGTAAGGATTTTATAGACGACTTAATATGTACAAAAACAGCATCCCTCAAGGGGACATATATACGTGTTAACTGTTGTGAATGATTTTGTCCTAAATTTGGGACCATCCACGATGACTACAATCTTTGGCTTGTCACGCATTGTGTTTTCCACTGTGGTCCAAGTTATTTTTGAAGATGTAGTAACAGGAGGGAATAAAAATCCTCAAAATTGGTTTAAAATTATGATTAAATTATTCCTATGCTCAAAAATCTTCAAAAACGGCCAAACGGCCGAGCATTTGGGTCTGCTTCCTGACAAACATCCTGCTCTCCAAGTACTTGAGCTGCTGGTCTCACTTCGTTCAACCCGCCTTTGTTCAGCTTGCTTCCCTCCTTTGGCGCCACCTCATCGCTGACCCTCTGATTACTCAAAAGTCCCCCCTCCTGAGGGCCCTGTTCCCAGCCCGTCTCCACCACAAAGTTCTCTTGATCAATGCCACGGGAGTGCCAGCCGCTGGCTCTCATGCACCAGGCTGGTGTCCCCTCCCAGGGCCCCGTCGTCCACGGTCCCCACTAGGCACTTCCGGATTCACGCCTCACCCCAGTCACAGCCTTACTAAACTCTCTGAGGCTGCTGGCTTCTAAAGTCAATGAACGATCCCACCCCTTCCAGCAAAGAATGGGGTTCACCCGTATTTAGCTTTTCTCACAGGCCCAGCCTCCAGCTTGCCTCTCCACACACACTCAGAGAAGATTTCCCGTTCACCTACTTCCACATGCAGTGAAACGGACCTTAATTATCTATAACATGGCAATAATAAGGATACTTCCCTCATTGGGCAGTGCTAAGGATTTAACTGAGTTAATACATGTCAAGTACTTACAAAGGTATCTGGCATACATAAAGTGCTCTATGAACGTTTGTTGAGGAAAGTCACATAGAACTCCTGCTCCGGGAACATTCTAGACCAGCAGACCTACTGCCCACAAGTTCAGGGAAAGCCCTCCCTCCCGCCGTGCCCTCAGCCCCTCGGGTTTCCAGGCCTACCTTGCGTTTCCTCTTGGATTTTGGCAAAGCCTTTTCTGCGGGCGCATCGGATGCGTGGCTCGGCGGGGCGCTTTCAGTGTCCTTGGCCGCGGGAGCGCTCAGGACCCCCGGCTCCTGGGGCAGGTGTTCTGGGATCCTGGACAGGAGGGTCAGGTCAATTTTGACCCAGAGTGACCTGACCTCGTCACTGTCCTTCAACGGGGAGAGAAGTTCATTGCGGCCGAAGGGGACCAGTGTGTAGAATTGCTCTTCCAGCTCCTTGGCGATGTCGCTGGTGGTCCTGGCGTTGATAGAGCCCACAGGGGCCCGCGGGCCGCCACCGCTGATGCTGCTGGCAGCCTCCTTCAGCCTCGGGTCGTTCCCGGAGGCGGCAGTGGCCTTGGACAGAGGGTAGTCCTCTTGCTCCGACTCCAGGTCCGAGTCCGCGGAGGAGGACGACGAGGACGACTCGGTCTCGATGAACTCCTTGGATTTGGGGACGATCCGGCTCAGCCCCCGCGTGCGGCGCTTCTCGCCGGTTACGGCCGAGCGCAGCTCCTTGCGGTGGCTGGTCCTACTGTTGCCGCAGGGCCGGGGCTTGGGGGGCTCCGGGGGGATCCCCGCGCTCGCCCCCAGCGCGTCCGCGGCTGCGGGCTCCTCGGGCCGGTGGCCATTGTCGCCGGCGGAGGTCCTCTCGGTGCGCCGCGTGGGTTTCTTGCCCGCGGACCTCCGGGCAGGCGCGGGCGCGCTCTCGGCGGGCGCACCGGCCACCGTGGGCGGCGGGGCGGCGGCGGTCACGGCCACGGCCACGGCCGCGGGCGGGGACTTCTGCTTCACCCCTTTGCTCCCCGGGGCCTTGTTAGCGGTCCTCGGCCTCTGCTCCTCCTTGCAGGCGCTCTTGATGTCCTTGTCTCTCAGGCTGGTCGGGCAGACGTTGTCGGGAAGCTTCCCGCCGTCGGGCGCTTCGTCCTTCACCGGGGTGTAGTATTGATTGCTCTCGGGCCCGTGGCTTTCATTGTGGATCAGGATAGGAGGCTTGTGGGGATTAACTTTGTTTAGCCATTTATCCAGCTGCCACTTGTTAGAGGACGCTGGTTCGGCCTAAAAGCAGAAAACCAGCGACAAACAAATATCTTTTATGATGGGCTCACGTAAAAGGGGCCTGGCTGTTTTCCTCTTGACTTAGGGCACACAATGGATGGGCTGGAAACAAGGAACATGGAAGCTGTAGGTGTGTGCAGCATCAGTGGGCACACAAGATGCAGAGATGCTGCCCGCTTCCTGGTCCCCAGCACTGAAATGCCAGTGCAGCAGTTGGAGGCCGATGCACTATGCTTCATTAGGACCCCTTTACAACATTTTTGAGGGTTATACAATGTATATATTTTTATATTTATACAGACATACATAAACGTGAGAGTCCACAAAAGTTAACTGGGGTGTAGTTTGGAGACCCTGAGTGTCAAAGCACTCATTTTTTGTGAGACTTAAAACATGGGGAGGGGGGCGGAATTAGAAAAGGGGACTGAGTGGAAACTAAACTCCCAAAGAACTACCTGTGTGTGCCCAGTGCACTTTGATGGCTGGACTTGGTTTGTCCATCCTCAACCTGCATCCGTCACACTTTGCCCGAAATATTTCAGATGAGGAGGTGACAATGGAAACCTTTCCTGCAAGCAGTTTTGCTACCTTAAAGCAAATCCTGGACATTTCAGGTTTTAAACTCTGGCCCATAGATTGGCTCCGGGGGGGTGGGTGGGTGGGTGGGTGGGGGCGGTGGTGGGGACTTGGGGGGGGGCAGGTCAGTGAATGCCCTGTAACAGAATGTGAAATGTCATGTAGACGCATTTTTCGAGGAGAGGGACATAGCTTTCATTCCTATCTCTAGGCAGCTACGTTTTATTCAAAGGTTAAGAACTGATGCTTTTACAGGGAGTAAGTGTTGTTGATTTCTAATAAAAGTCCATTTATCCAGCATCTGTGATTATTAATAGAAAAGAGGTATATTGATAAGTATAGAACTTTAGCTAGAGTATTATCAATTTGTGAATATAGGTGAAATGGGGAAAATTTTTGAAGTGATTAAGGTGATGTATTTTTCCTTCCCTATGGTCTCTACCCTACGAATTCATGGCTTCTGATGATCCAGGGGAAGACTAAATCCCAGCCTAAAATAAAGAATCAGCTTAGCTTTGCACTTCAAACTTGGTTGGTTAAAGCCCAGAGCAAGTCAGGCAACCTTGTAGGCGAAAACCACTGTTTTCTAACATAATAATTTCCTAAAGCTTCCTTTCGTGTATCAAGATTTGGTTCTCAACAGTGAGGTTGGTATTAAGAGCAGAACTTGGGGCATAGCCACGTGCAGCAAGGATCTTGGGGGAGGGGAGGGAGGGGAGGGCAGTAATATTAGACCCAAGGGTCCTGGCTGAGTCTGGAGGCATCTGGGGCACAGCTTATGGAGATGGGAAGCCTTTAATGGGCCAGCAGGGCCTGGGGCCAAGATGAAGTGGCCACAGAGTGTGGGCACCAGGCACTGGAGCTGTGGCAGGGACCGTGGACATCCTGCTGGTTCCCCCAAAACAGATGAGACTGTCTACACTTCAGGGAACCAGAGCGCAGGGTGTCCAGGGACTAGGAATGACAAGAGACCTTTCAGTGGAGGCCAGCATGGGGATTCCAGGCCCTTTCCTTGGCACCCTGAGGAAGGGGAGCCTCCCCCTGGGATACAGGTGTGGAAGGGGAATCTCTCATGACCCTGATAGGGAGTCTGCTGTGTGACTTAACTTTCTGCTTCGTTTGCTTTCACGCCGTCCAAAGGACCAGGGCTCCCAAAGCAAGAGGCAAAAGAACAAAACGATACGTCTTTTTTTGCACCTCTGAGTTGTCCTGTGTAAATTCTGACCTCGCTTTAATTTGGCTTCTCCAGAGATAGGGGACAATGGAACCTGCAGAGCACACCTGACCTGGTCCATCCTCCGCCAGTGACGCAAGAGAGGAAGCAGGGCAGCAGGACCTCTTCTTCGCCAAGGGGAAGCTCTCGCCTGCCCTGAGATTAGCCGGGTGTGGTTGAAGGCTACTTTGGTGGCAAACACAGCTATGGCTCTGAGGCTGTCTCCTCCCCACCCCATTTCTCTCGGACCACCAGCGAGCCAGTGACTTCTGTGCCTCAGTTTCCCCAGATAAATGGGGCCCAGTAATATGAATGGATGCTGAAGTGGCCTTGCAGAAGGGGACACACACGGGGAGAGGGTGGACCATTTATGGCAGAGCCTGCCACTCACACTGGCCCCAGCACCACGTCTCACGCTAGCTCGCCCTCATCCCCAGCATCCTGGGCCTCCCACACCTCACATCTCTTATGTGGGAGAACACAGACGTGTGCCTGGAGCTAAAACACAGCGGCTCACGGGGAGACTCCCACTAAAACTTCCTGGAGGGAGCATTAACAGTGAAGGGAGAACTGAAGCACTTGAGTGTGGGCCCACTGCCTGATGTGCTCTAGGGACACTTTTTCTCCTCTTCACAGCTGAAGAAATGAGGCTGAAGGACCATTTTCAACACATCACTAAATCACATTCTCTTTCTCAAAGGATCTACAAGGACCTCCTCTTGCCCCTCAAACAAAAATCCAAATTCCTCGGGCATCCATCCTCTAACAGCCATCTCTCCTTGCCAGAACACCTACAATGTGCTCCCACTTTATATGTATCATCTAACTGAATCCATACAGGTAAGAAATACTGTCGCCCCTAGTTTGTAGATGGGGCTCAGAGAGGTTAAGTGAAATGTCCAAAGCTGCAGAGCTACCAGGCACCACCAAGGCTAAACCCACATTTGTCTGGGCTTAAAGACCAGATTCTCTCCCCTGCTGCCTTGCCAGTCTCCCATTACTCTCTGGTGTAGCCTCACGAAAGAGGGACCTCGTTTCTTTTGAGAAATGTCAGTCTTCAACCTAAAATGATAGAATTAGATTGATTTTTGGAGACACCACTAACTCTCCAAATAACACCTGTGGCCTTCTGTTATCCTTAATGCCTCATCTTTTGATGTCCATAGCCATTTCATGTATATAAATCTTGTGTCTTCAACAAAGCCCAACACTGCTTTCCAGTCTCTGCTTCTTTGTATCCCTCGTAGGACCCGTAATAGGTTAGGGGGACGGCACGCTATGACTCTGCTCCTCCTAATAATGACTCACAATGAGCTGTCACTCCATTTGTATCACTTATTCCTCAGAACAACGTCACAGATTAGACGGCATAGGATTATCCGCCATTTCGGGGATGAAACAATTGTGGCCAAGGAAGCTCAAACAGCCAAGAATTAGGTGGCAGGGGAGGAGGGGGAACTCAGGGCTTGGGGTTCCTTTCCTGCCACGCTGCTGGCTCTGGTCCATTTCCTGAGCTGTCCATCAGGGTTTCTGCCCAGTGCATTTGATTGTTTCCTGGCTTGCTGCTTTGTATTTCCATCCAGGACTCTCCTCTCTGATCAATCTTCCCTCTGATCAGTGTATAAGCTCTCCACTGTGTACTTTAGTCTCCACTTCATCTATACCCTTCAGAGCACCCACTGCCACATACCCCACAGATGCCTAATTAAGGAGAAGCCTATTGAATCAATGAATAACTTGTATCGTGTACCTGCTGATTTTCAAGAACAATCTAGGGCAGCATTTTCCAAAATGTGCTTTGAGTTCATATATCCCAATAAAGAAAAGTTTCCGTGGCTTTGAGTTCATATATCCCAATAAAGAAAATTCCGTGGTCAGATACATTTGGGAAATGCCACAATGGAGAACACCGTTTACATGAGCAAAATTAAGGGCTGAATGATGCCCTTCGGTAAAGAAACAGGTGACACCTACTTTATTCTGGATCTCCTCAAAATCCTGTGACCAGGCTCTTTCTTGTCCCTGCAGCATCCTTTACTTGGGGAACACCGGTCTAAGGAGCTCTGTGTGCTGGTGTAAACGTGCTAACTGAAGGGCGAGGCGCTTCCCCCTGTGAAGCTCTGGCGTGAAAGGATGTCCCAGGCCAGGAAAGAAGATACAACTCAAATGAAAACAATTAGGCTGAGGAGAAGCAAGCAAACGTCAGGCCGCAGAGAGGGGATCTGCAGTGATGGGGTCTCTTCCGTGCTAGCTTGCAGACAAGGGGTTAGACTATGGTGATTCATGTGAAATGCAGTGGCTTTCTACAGCCACGGCCATAAACAACAGCTCGTATGAAACTCAGGAGAGCCAAGTGGGTGTCCAGTGCTGGACGTTGAGGGGGAGAATGCAGGTGCCTTGGGATATCATGAGGGTCTCCTGCTTGATAATAGGAGGGCCCCAGGATATTTCCAGGAAGGAAAGGAGGGCCACAAATGTTCTGCTGCAAAGCAGCGTAAACAGGTCTTGACAACGGAATGTGAGGTGTGTGGCTATAAAGAGCTGGATTGTCCTGTGGGGGGGAAGGAAAAGGGGTCTCACTGCTCTCTTTAAGGGGTCCTGGGCTAGCTAGGCCAGAAGAAAGCAGAGATGCCGCGGAGACTCAGCAGGTAATGCTTCCCCTCTTCGCAACTTTCATTCTGCAAACTCACTGTATTTCTTTTCTAATTTTTTTTTTTTTTTTAAATTTTTGGCCATGCCACATGGGTTCTGGGATCTTAGCTCCCTGACCAGGGATCACACCCGCGCCCTTGGCAGTGAAAATGCGGGAGTCCCAACCACTGGACCACCAGGGAATTCCCTCATTGTATTTCTGAAGGGCGTGTCTCTCTAGTCACCTTGGGAAAAATGTTAAAAGAAACCTTGCTTTTATTCCAAGGAATACATTCCTTTCCAGCAGAAAGAAGTCACCTGCAGTGTGGCTACATCTCTTGTCACTCCTGCACTCCCTCTGCATAGAGAAGCCAGGAGTTGAAAGCTACACGCGGCCTCAGGCAACTTAAACTTTGAGGCCTGTGTTACCAGTCTCCCCTCCTTCTCCTCAGCTAGGGGCCTCTGGTAGCTGCTGGAAGAAACAAGGAACGGCAAGTGCTTCCTTTCATCACCCAAGAGTTCAGGTCTTTGTAATCATCTCAGTGACATTTAGAGAGAATCTGCTTAAAGCCGTTTATAGCTGTACTTCTCCAAGGCTGCTTTCAGCCTCACCTAGAAACTCCAGGAGTCACATTTCAGCGTGCAAATGAGACTCAACTTTCCTGAATTTAACCTTCAAAGTCACAAAGAGCCTGGGGTGGAGGTAACGTTCACAGACCCTAAGGCTTTTAATCTACCGCCACTGTCCCCCCTGGCTCTTGCGATGTCCCTGGAACCCAGTTCTTTCTACTAAATATTCTGGAGTTTTTCAACAAATTAGAGCATAAAGCTGGCTCTGAAGAAGCCCGGTTAACGCCTCTGTTTTATTTAACTCCTGTATTTTTGTTTGTTTCAAATTACTCCCATTAGAATATCAGCTCTGTGAAGACAGGAACCTTCTCTGTCAGCTCATTGCTGTCTCTCAGGGCCAAGCATCATATCTGTGGCAGAGACTCAATAGATCTTCGTTGAAGGAACACTAAATGAGTGAATGAATGGATGAATGAATGAAATGATGAAGAAGGAAAAATAATTTAGCTTCTGGGAAAAGTCAGGATTATATCAACATATGGCTTTTATAGGTTAATGTTGTCAAGGGCCTTCCCCTTAAATAGGGAGATAGGGATAGAAAGATAGATAGGGAAAGGGAGAGAGACAGAGAGAGAGAGAGACACAGGTACACAAGCTGGAAACATGGGTCTTGCTGGCCCTTAAAGGTGCTCCTGGGGACTTCCCTGGGGGTCCAGTGGTTAAAACTCCACACTTCCACTTCAGGGGTCACAGGTTCGATCCCTGGTCAGGGAACTAAGATCTGCACGCATTGCCGTGTGGCCCAAAAAAAAAACCAAAAACCTCTCACCGCCAAGGTCTGCATATGTGGGTTTGGCTTCATTTTTTTTTTTTTTTGTGGTATGCAGGCCTCTCACTGTTGTGGTCTCTCCCGTTGCGGAGCACAGGCTCCGGACGCGCAGGCTCAGCGGCCATGGCTCACGGGCCCAGCCGCTCCGCGGCATGTGGGATCTTCCCAGACCGGGGCACGAACCCGTGTCCCCTGCATCGGCAGGCGGACTCTCAACCACTGCGCCACCAGGGAAGCCCTTGGTTTCATTTTAGAGCATATTTAGAAATTTGGGCCCAGAGTGGTACAGAAGGTTGTAGGTAAAAAGCTAAATCCTATGAGCCACCGTAACATCAAATGTTTATACACTCGAGAAGAAGCATATTTTATTCCCTCTTTAGAAATCAAAGTCTACCTTACAGATCCAGGGACTGGAGAAGGGTGCTCTCAGCCCTCTCTCAAGAATCCACGCTCTGAATTGCTATTAAATTTTCCCCTTTTTCCCCTTTAAAGTAGAAGTAGCAATGGCTTTTATTGGGACCTTATAATAGTTTTATACGAGGCACCTAAATCTTCCACACAGATACTCATCATAGCTATAAAAGTTTTCATTAGTATTTGTAAGTTGATGCTAATTTTCCTTTTTATATTTTCACAAAGAAAACAAAGGAGGTTTTATTCATATTTATAGCCCTTGTTCTCCTAATCTGTGATGAACTGAAAAAAGGTAAGATCCTAACCATGTCCAATCCACAAAACTCCTTTCCCCGTGATTTACGGGGGCTCACACTTCCAGGCAGGGAGCTGCCCTCTCTGCTTATTGCCTCGGCTGACCCTTAGGGAGACCCGATCCTCAGGTTATTTCCAGTCAGTGATGTTTACAGCATACTTGGAAAGTTCTGGAAGTCAAGATAGAGAATTTTGGGACCATAAGAGATGAAGTTTCTAGACTTCAAAGGAAGCTCTGTGATTAGGAGCACTGTGAGGAGGGGCTGGGGGAAATGAGCCTAAACCAACCCCGGCAGGCTGCCAGGAGGTGGTGGCCTAGAGAGGTCACGGCGCCTCGCAGGCCAGTGTCATAGCACTGAGGCTGGAGGAGCAGGAGGTGTGAGAACCACACTCGGAGGAAGACTGACCTCGCTCACCGGGTCGGGGAGAAGCAGGCAGGGGAGGCGCTCAGAGGCCGGCGTGTCCTTACCTCAGGGCTGGAGTAGTGGGGGGGTTTGCTGCCCTCACTCTCGCTGGAGCTGCTCTCGGTCTCTGAGTCAGATCCCGAGCTGCTCTCCGAGTCGCTGGAGGAACTGCTGCCGCTGCTGCTGCTGCCGCTGCTGCTGCCCTTGCTGGAGGGCACGGAGGCCCTGCAGTCGGCCTGCGGGAGGCCGGCACTGTCAGCCCACGAGGCCCCGGGAAGGGAAGGGGAGGAAAGCCAAGTGAGCAAACACGCATACACCACCGAGCGAGCTGTTGTTCCACCAGCCTGCACATCTGTCAGCGACACCTGAAGCTCCAGAGACACCATCAAGGTCAAAGCAGCCTCACAGTTAAAACAACGGATGCACAGAAATTAAATTGGGAGTGAAAGTCGGTGCCACTTGGTAATCAGGCACTCGTCAGTGTGACTAGTTTGTGTGATCGTTTTAGAGGGGAAGGTGGTGTAACTGCAGGGGGACTGTTTCTATTTTGCTCCTGTTTCTGGGAATGGCTTTTCAAATGCATTCCCGATTCCAATCACCGACAAAAAGGCAAGGAAATCTAAAATGCTTGAAATGTTTTGTAAAGAACGAAAATGTCTGTTTGCTTTATTTTAGGAAGTGGGCTGTGAGGAAGGGCACAGTGTCCTGCTCTGTGCTCTCACGGCCTGCTGGAAGGTTCCGGAGACAGCGGGACCGACAAAGTTGTCTTGCTTCCCACCTCTTCCTGCCCACAGAGTCGAGTCCTGTAGTCTTTACAGGAGCCGGCTCGCTGTATAAACAGTAATTTTCCTTTGAGCCCTTTATTGAAGAACTGAAGATCCCTCACTCACACATTTGAAAATATTTTAGACTTTAAAATTCAACCCCAGTACAGTGGCTTATAGCAATACTATTTTGAATTATACTCGATGTTCGTATCCCTGCTGAAATTTGCCAGAAAGTTACATACTCAAATTATAGACTCAAAGAGAACAGGAAACATGGACACTTCTCATGGTAATTAATTAACCACAAAAATTCAAATCACACACATCCACCCAAACAGTGAGCCAAAAAGAAAGTTTCAATACTCACATAATAGTCAACATCTTCAAAGTCCTTTATTAATTGCATTGAAACACACCTGACTGTTTTTTTGAGGTCAAACTCTAAACCCAGAAAACGCAGTGACCACTTTTTAAATGTCGAGTCAGCAAATATCTGCTTGCCCCTTCCAGCTGGGACCACTGCTTCAACAGGATGAATGCGAGTGAAGGCCCAGGGCTGAGGGAGCTTGTCAGAGAGTTTATGGTCTCAAGTGCAAATCAGCCAGGACAAGGTAAAGGACCCTTTTCACCCGCCCCTTAAATCTTTGACAAATGCTTTGCTCAAGGACAGAGTCTCATAAATCCTCAGTGCTGGGGCAGGGATGGTGGGGGGGAATGTTTAAAACTCACTGGAACCTTGCTTCTCCCAGAGGAATGATAAGACAAGAAACTATCTTACAGGATGTACCTGAAAGTCAAAGCACTGTTTTGAACTGCAGGCTTAGGGAAAAATGGAGTTTGAACATAACCTTCCCTAGTGGTTTTTATTTCTTCTGCCAATGTCACGGTCCATACCTACTGTCTGACAAAATTCTTCAACGTCAGACAACATCTGCACCTTTACGCCTTGCCTGAGCTGCAACAATTCCTTTTCCAGCCTGCTGTTTGTTCTGGTGTTGAGTGAGGGATCCTGGATCTTTTTACAGAGGCTGGGAAGGGACGGTTAGTGATCAAAGGGTTGTAATATTTCTTTCTTCCCTTATGAACTAAAATCCATCTTTCCTGGCAGCTGAGTCGACATGGCTACTATCAATGGAGTCATTAAAAAAAAAAAAAAAAGGTTATTAGATTGTGACTGAACACGAACGGCTGGGATCCATGTTAACAGTGTGTCAGGAAGTCCCCCAAACACTGGGGGAAAACTCCAAAAACAAACAGACAAAAACCCACCCCAACCCAAACAAACCAACCAAAATGTAAAAACTCCCCAGAGCCAAGCAACACATGGTGGAGGAAAGAGGTCTGTCTCCCCGCCACACCCTGGAATGACATTTCCTGAAGACTAGGAAATTAAGAGAAATAAAGAGCATTTTGATTGGTTTTATATGATGGTCAAAGGCTTTGATCACCAAGCGGTACATTCTCCCACTTTCATTCCGACAACAAAGGACACTGAAGCCACTGCTGTGTGCACCTGGTTGCTGTGTTTGCGGCAGAGGCAGCAACGTGTGTGCAGCTCCCTGGGGCTTGCACCGCAAAGTGACTGTCTTTTGAAAAGCTGCACTTTAATTTCTGGGAAAACGGCCATTAAACAGTTCCTGTGCTGCCTTCCTTTTCTGACTGCTGTCCTATCGTAATGAGACCCACTAGCCCAGCAAGACAGAGTCTCTGATCTGAATTAGATTGGCAGAAAAGCCTCAGAGTTTTATGTTTTCCTTCCTTAAATTAGGAAATTGACTTAAAATGACAGTTTTACTGGCGTAATTATTATTTGTTTTTGAAACCGTCGGGAGAGCCAAGAATTTCAGGTTTTCTTCCTGCTTTGCTTTGAAGCGCTGTGAGGCCCCAGTCCTTCTGGAGTCAGGGCTGAATACATTCATGTTTCAATGGTCCCGGTGGAGACAGTGTCGCTGGAAGCAATCCACGTCAAGGATGGGGGCAGGCTTGTGTGCAAGGGCTCTGGTGGTTCCAGTTGTGGGATCAAGCTAACTACCCCTACCTGCAGAAAGCCTGCTCCATTAACTAGCCTTTTTGTGGGTCTCTGGGGGACAGCTGGTCATTCAGGACTCGGCACAATGACTGCTCTCGCCATGAGCACGTGCAGTTGCTTCGCCTCTGCTGGGGGAGCTGCAGGAGCCAGGGTGGCAGAATAAAGAAGCCGGGGATGGTCATCACTGCAGATGAGAACTAACAGAAGGATGGGCCCAGTTAAGCCAGGAAGGCTCTTTGGAGTCATGGAATCAAGAAGATGGAAAAAGACATATCAGACAGACCCTCCTGAAAGAAGACTTTAAGCTTTATATATTTAAAATTGCCAAGTTTGGTGTGCTTACTAGTTGTCACGTTTCCATACCAAAGACGCTAACAGTTCTTTCAACTTAATTTAAAAAGCAACTTTTTTCTGAAACGATAACATGGATTGACTTGACATGATGACACAGCATTGGACAATTTTTAGGAGAGTTCTTGGACCCTCTGCTATTTGAGGAACATGGTGCCACTGTAAACGTGTGGGCATGAAAACATCACTGAGGTCGTGGAATAAAAGGCTTTGTGTCACCAAACTTAGCACAGTGCCTGGGAATAATAGGTATTCACCTGTGATTACGAAATGAAAGAATCAATAGAAAAAAGTCTATCACTAGGTTAATGAGTTAAAGGAAAAAGGATTTAACCTTTCAAAAAGGTTACAATCTCTCTTTTCCAATAAAAAAACACTTAAGGGGATTTCAGCCCCTCTTGTGCTTTTCCAATGTTAACACCACTTCCTTGCACAGAATGTCTTTAAATGTACTCTAGATTTCATCTGCTATATAATATGAGCCCAGTTCTCCCCTGGATGGTTTATTTACTTCTGGTATTTTGATTTCATGAAATGTTTTGCTGGTTTTGTGAGTGGCCAAGACCAAATCCACGTTTGGGAGAGTCCCAGCTTTATTCTAAATGATCTGCTTCCTGTGTTCCCTCCTTTGGCTGCAGTGACACATTCTTTTCCGAATCTGGCCTGGGCTGAATCTGAATACAGACAGTAAAAGAAGAGATCTGGAACCTAAATGCCTGCATCTTACAGGCATGGGTGCTCCTGCCAAGTATATTGTGGGGTCTGGGTAAATATCCAAAGTTGTTCACGAGCTTTGAACTAACAAGGAACTTGGAGGCAGGCTCTGTGCCTAGTGGGCACTGCGTGGATGGCCGTGATGCCCAACAGCCTGTGGGCAACGCCACTGGGATGGACGAAAGGTTAATAATTTAGAAGAGGTCCCAGCTCCCTCTCATTCAATACTCCGGATGAACTCAACACATGCTTGACTTCTAAACTGTAATCGGTGCCCTGGCAATGGTGTTCCTTTATCGTTGGCATCTCTATTGATATGAACTGATCTAAAATTATAATCACATAATGAGACATGAAAATGGAAAGCTGGCACAAGGAGGTTCGCTGATAGGACTGCTGGTCTTGTACTAAATGTTTTTGTTAGCTCTGTAATACCTCCAGGAACAAGTCTTCTATTAAACACAGCTTTTGAAGCTCTTCATGGTCTGGCCTCAATCAAGTCTTCAGCCACACCTCATAGGGTGCAGCCCCAAAGCTTGTCTATAATAAATTTCTCACCGTTTTGACAACCTGTGTGCCTCTGCATGCGCTATTTTCTATGCTACGAAGCCCTCTCTCCCTTCCTTCTTCTGGGTACCTCCAACTCACTCCTCAGGACTTGGTTGCAAATATTACCCTATTCTGTAAAGTTTTTCTCAATTCCCCCAGGAAGAGTTAATATTTCCTCCCCTAAGCCCCTTAGCACATCACCTATTTTTCTTTTGTAGCCCTTACCATACTAAGGATAGGAATTATCTACTTTATCCTTGTATCCCCAGTGCTAGCAGGCGGTGCGGCATGAATAGGCTGTCAACAACGTTCAGCTGAATGAATGAAAGAAAAATGATTCTTGACACAGTAAGCCAAAGCATTTTATTACACTATGAAATAGCCTATGAGATGTTCATATATTCACATATGTCGTTTTTCTGTTGCCTTGGGGCTGCCAAAGATTTCATAAAACAGATGACTTAGAGAGCTACCATCTATATCACTGGTTGAAAATCCAAAACCTACAGGGGTCAGGAAAGTAGCATAAATGAGTGAAGTGTCCAGTTATAAGAGAAACAAATGCCTAACACACGATGATAAAGACAGTGGACCGTTGGCTCCCCAGTGGGAAAGTGTCAAGCTGGACAGTCCTGACTGGTCTACTTCTTCCCCAGGCCAGCGGATCTCTGCCACGCAGAAATAAGAGCCAGTGTTACCAAATCCTTCAATTTTTTTTTTTTCAGAGGAAGCCCCAAATCCTGATGTTTATATCAAATCTCCTGATTTTAAAATGCTAGTAACTAATTTGAAAATTTTTAACAATGAAAAGTTTCATTTTATTTTTTGCAATGAGACACATCTGTAGGTCAGATGAGGCCTGTGGGGTACCAGTTTGAGACTCGCTAATCTATGTCTTACTCTTAACACTTTCTGAAAGCCCAAGGTGGTTCCATTTAGAAGAGACACAAAGAGACCACAATCAGGAGTTTCGCCTCTCTCAGGGATTCAGGTTCGCAGGGACAAACAAGAGGTTAGCCAAATACACTTATTCTCTCAGCCCGTTTATTTAAACATCTAAAATTTTAAAAAAATTACTGATTCAACAAGAAAGATCTCAAATAAACGACCTAACCGTACACTTAAAGCAACTAGAGAAAGAAGAACAAAACCCAAAGTTAGTAGAAGGAAAGGAATCATAACGATCAGAGCAGAAATAACTGAAATAGAGACAAAGAAAACAATAGCAAAGATCAATGAAACTAAAAGCTGGTTCTTTGAGAAGATAAACAAAATTGATAAGCCTTTAGTCAGACTCATTAAGAAAAAAAGGAAGAGGACTCAAATCAATAAAATTAGAAATTAAAAAGGAGAAGTTACAACGGACACCTCAGAAATACAAAGGATCATCAGAGACTACTACAAGCAACTATATATGCCAATAAAATGGACAACCTAGAAGGAATGGACAAATTCTTAGAAAGTTATGACCTTTCAATACTGAACCAGGAAGAAAGAGAAAATATGAACAAACCAATCACAAGTACTGAAATAGAACTGTGATTAAAACTCTTCCAACAAACAAAAGCCTAGGACCAAATGGCTTCACAGGCAAATTCGATTAAACATTTAGAGAAGAGTTTAACACCTACCCTTCGGAAACTCTTCCAAAAAAACTGCAGAGGAAGGAACACTCCCAAGCTCATTCTACGAGGCCACTATCGCCTGGATACCAAAACCAGACAAAGATATAACACAAAAAGAAAATTACAGGCCAATATCACTGATGAACATAGATGCAAAAATCCTCAACAAAATACTAGCAAACTGAACCCAACAACACATTAAAAAGAATCATATACCATGATCAAGGGGGATTTATCCCAGGGAGGCAAGGATTCTTCAATATACACAAGTCAACTGATGTGATACACCACATCAACAAAAAGAAGAATAAAAACCATAAGATCATCTCAATAGATGCAGAAAACGCTTTTGACAAAATTCAACACCCATTTATGATAAAAACTCTCCAGAAAGAGGGCATAGAGGGAACCTACCTAAACACAATAAAGCCCATATACTATAAACCCACAGCAAACATCATTCTCAATGGTGAAAAACTGAAAGCTTGTCCTCTAAGATCAGGAACAAGACAAGAATGTCCACTCTCACCACTATTATTCAAAATAGTTTTGGAATTCCCGACCTTGGCAATCAGAGAAGAAAAAGAAATAAAAGGAACCCAAATTGGAAAAGAAGTAAAGCTGTCACTGTTTGCAGATAACATGACACTATACATAGAAAATCCTAAAGATGCTACCAGAAAACTGCTAGAGCTCATCAATGAACTTGGTAAAGGTGCAGGATACAAAATTAATACACAGAAATTTCTTGCATTCCTATACACTAACAGTGAAATATCAGAAAGAGAAATTAAGGAAACAATCCATTTACCATTGCATCAAAAAGAATAAAATACCCAGAAATAAACTACCTAAGGAGGCAAAAGACCTGTACTCATAAAACTGTAAGATACTGATGAAAGAAATCAAAGATGTCACAAACAGATGGAGAGATATACCATGTTCTTGGATTGGAAAAATCAATATTGTAAAAATGACTATACTACCCAAAGCAATCTACAGAGTCAATGCAATCCCTATCAAATTACCAATGGCATTTTACACAGAATTAGAACAAAAAATTTTACAATTTGTGTGGAAACACAAAAGACCACAAATAGCCATAGTAATCTTGAGAAAGAAAAATGGAGCTGATTTTAGACTATACTACAAAGCTACAGTAATCAAAACAGTATGGTACGGGCACAAAAACAGAAATATAGAACAATGGAACAGGATAGAAAGCCCAGAGATAAACCCACGCTCCTATGGTCACCTAATCTACGACAAAGGAGGCAAGGATATACAATGGAGAAAAGACAGTCTCTTCAATAAGCAGTTCTGGGAAAACTGGACAGCTACATGTAAACAAATGAAATTAGAACACTCCCAAACATCAAACACAAAAATAAACTCAAAATGGATTAAAGACCTAAATGTAAGGCCAGATACTATAAAACTATTAGAGGGAAACATAGGCAGAACACTCTTTGACATAAATCACAGCAACATCTTTTTGATCCACCTCCTAGAGTAATGACAATAAAAACAAAAATAAAAAATGGGACCTAATGAAACTTAAAAGCTTTTGCACAGCAAAGGAAACTATAAACAAAACAAAAAGACAACCCTCAGAATGGGAGAAAATATTTGCAAATGAAGCAACTGACAAGGGTTTAATCTCCAAAATATATAAACAGCTCATGCAACTCAATATCAACCAACAAAACAACCCATTCAAAAAATGGGTGGAAGATCTAAATAGACATTTCTCCAAAGAAGACATACAGATGGCCAAAAAGCACATGAAAAGATGCTCAACATCACTAATTATTAGAGAAATACAAATGAAAGCTACAATGAGGTTTCACCTCACACCAGTCAGAATGGCCATCATCAAAAAATCTACAAACAATAAATGCTGGAGAGGGTGTGGAGAAAAAGGAACCCTCCTACACTGTGGGTGGGAATGTAAATAGGTACAGCCACTGTGGAGAACAGTATGAAGGTTCCTTAAAAAACTAAAAATAGGGCTTCCCTGGTGGTGCAGTGGATGAGAGTCCGCCTGCCAATGCAGGGGATGTGGGTTCGTGCCCCGGTCCGGGAAGATCCCACATGCAGCGGAGCGGCTGGGCCCGTGAGCCATGGCCGTTGAGCCTGAGCGTCCGGAGCCTGTGCTCCGCAACGGGAGAGGCCACAACAGTGAGAGGCCCACATACCACAAAAAAAAAACCAAACTAAAAATAGAGCTACCATATGATCCAGCAATCCCACTCCTGGGCATATATCTGGAGAAAATCATAATTCGAAAAGATACATGCACCCCAATGTTCATTGCAGCACTATTTACAATAGTCAGGACATGGAAGAAAGCTAAATGTCCATCAACAGAGGAATGGATAAAGAAGATGAGGTACATATATATAATAGAATATTACTCAGCCATAAAAAAGAATGAAATAATGCCATTTGCAGCAACATGGATGGACCTAGAGATTTTCATACTGAGTGAAATAAGTTAGACAGAGAAAGACAAATATCATATGATATTGCTTATATATGGAATCTAAAAAAAATGATACAATGAACTTATTTACAAAACAGAAACAGAGTCACAGATGTAGAAAACAAACCTATGGTTACCAGGGGATAAGGGGGAGGAGAGATAAATTGGGAGACTGGGATGGACATATACACACTACTATATATAAAATAGATAACTAATAAGGACCTACTGTATAGCACAGGAAATTCTACCCAATACTCTGTAATGACCTATATGGGAAAAGAATCTAAAAAAGAGGGGATATATGTATAACTGAATCGATTTACTGTACACTGGGAACTAACACAACATTGTAAAGGAACTATACTCCACTAAAAATTTTTTTTAAATTTATCAAGTGGAAAGGAACCCTCTCTCAGTACTTCCAACCTCCAGCTCTGATTAATTGTATCAAAAGATGATGAATGAAACAACCAAGCAGGTCTCTTCTATAGTCACTGCCCATTTTATCACCCAGTCAAATTAGGCATTACTTAATTTAGTTAAAAACCATTATTGTGGAAATTAAGCCCTGATTTTAAAAGTCTGTGTACCAAAGCTAGAAAGAACAGGTATATAGATAGCCTTGTGAGAAAAATGACTCAAATAAGTGCGGTTCTAAAAATGTTAAGGATTAAAAGGTGGGTGGTTCTTTAAATTTATGTTCAGAGTAAATGGCATGGGGGTGAGGGATGATACTGGTGTGACCTTTGCTGATAATTCACTTGGTGCCAGGTACCGCAGAGCCATAGCATGTGTGTGTGTGCGTGTGTGTGTGTGTGTGTGTGTGAGAGAGAGAGAGAGAGAGAGAGAGAGAGAGAGGTTGAGAGAGAGAGGGAGAGAGAGAGAGAGAGAGAGAGGAGGGACTTGATAGACACTCAGCCAGGCAGAGAGCTTGGAACAGAGGAGTCAGCTTCTCCCAGGAGAAAAGTGTAACTGTCAGAAACCATACAGAATCATAAAAAGTAGATGAAATCAGCTATGAGAAACTGTAATGCGAGTTACAATACCACTTGTTGACAATGCAAAAACTGCACATTTTTCATTAATCTACAAAATCAAACAAAGAAAAGTTCTACAAATAAATCAGAATGGAGCACCCAGACCCCAGGGGAGGACGACAGCCACATCCCAACACAAAATAGCAACTCAGGACAACGGACAATACCTCCCTCGAGACCAGAGACCCTCAAGATTTCTGTAGTTGTTACTTTATGCCTTGGTCTCCTTCTTACAGGGTAGGTATTATTCTGTCTCCTTCTAAGTAGGGACAATAAGGATCCTAATAAGGGACAGAGCTGAGATTCTACTTCTAGAAATTTACCCTATGAAAATAATCAGGTATGTTTAAAAACATTTATCTACAAGGTTATAGGCTCTTACGCTATTTGCAATAGGAAAGGATTTGTAAACAACCAAAATGCCCAACACTAGGGGATTATACACCCTTATGAGAATACTTTTCAGTACTATGTAGTCATTATAAACATATTAGAGTGGGCTTCCCTGGGGGCGCAGTGGTTGAGAGTCCGCCTGCCGATGCAGGGGACACGGGTTCGTGCCCTGGTCCGGGAGGATCCCACATGCCACGGAGCGGCTGGGCCCGTGAGGCGTGGCCGCTGAGCCTGCGCGTCTGGAGCCTGTGCTCCGCAGCGGGAGAGGCCACAACAGTGAGAGGCCCACATACCGCAAAATAAACAAACAAACAAAAAATCCAAAAAAAACCGTATTAGAACAGAATATTTACTGTTGTGAAAAATTCTCACTCTGTATTTGTGAAGCAATGGGCTTTCCAGTCATCTGAGGGCAGAGAAATAGATCAGGACTACTTAAGTGTTAAACCCTGCTTTTTCCCTGGGACAGAGGATGGGGTTTCGCTGACTCAGGGTTTTGCTTAAGAATCAGAGGGTCCCACTGTCTGTAAACAGGCTCTGACATGGGATTATTAAGAACGCAGACTGTGTAAGTCTTCTTGACTGGATATGTGAGGTCCAAGCGTAAAAGGGTTGAGGTGTAAGTACTGTTACAACCTCCAAGGGCACCTGGGGTACACCCGTTCCAGCTTGGTCTCAGCTGTGTTTCTGAATTCTTTGCCAAATTAGGGGAGGACCTCACAGGATATCTGTACATGGTCTTTCCCTGACAGTCTGCTGGCTACAAAGTAGCATGATCGTAATTCCATAAGAAATTTATACAGAGAAAAAAACACTGTAAGGATATATACTCAAATGTTAACTGTGGATACTTCCTGATGGTGGAATTACAAGGATAAATATTTTGTGAACTTTCTTATTTTTTCCAGTTCTTCATTTTTTCACCGACAGAACATATGCTACCTTTTAAATGTCTATTTCATCGTGGAAGGTGATTCGACTACTATATGATTGAATTTAGCTTGCGACTATTTTAGCTAGCATTTGGGGAAGATCTATGTTTATAGGTGAACTTGACATATGTTTACATTGATCTGTTTTATATTTGCGGGCAATTTTTGGCAGGTTTTGCATCACGGTGGTTTTAGCTGAAAGGAATATATTGGAGAGTGTTTTACCTTTCATAGTGTTCTGTCTATAAGAAAAGCTTATCTAGTATGAGAATTATCTGTTCCTTGAAAGTTTAGAACTTATCGCCAGTAATAACACCTTAGAATGGCAGGTCTTTGGTTTATTTTACAATTTATTTCTTGGTTTGTCCATTTCTTGTCAATTCTGTTCATTTGTTTTCAAAAAATTCTATTTAATTTATATTTTCAAGTTTATTCTACAAAATTTATATAATAGTCTCTTAAAATAAAAAATTGTATTTATTCTAAATTTTGTTTTCTCTCCCCTTTTTCTTTATTATATTTTGCCAAGGGTTTGTCTATTTTATATTATTTTCAAAGAAACAGCTCTTGATCTATATAATAATTGGACTATTTTCTGGCCTTGCTTCCTTCTACATTTTTCAGGATTATTTTATACTACTTTTATAAACTTCTTGAGTTGTTCATCTCGGCTATTAAAAAAGCTATTTATTTATTTATTTGGCTGCACTGGGTATTAGTTGTGGCACATGGGATCTTTTAGTTGCGGCATACGAACTCTTAGTGTGGCGTGTGGGATCTAGTTCCCTGACCAGGGATCAAACGTGGGCCCCCTGCACTGGGAGCGTGGAGTCTTAGCCACTGGACCACCAGGGGAGTCGCTATCTTGGCTATTTTTATTCTTTCTTAATAACGGAAGCTTTGGGAACCATCATTTTGCCTTTGAACGTTCCTATGGTTGCAGGCGATCGTCCTCATTATGCTGTGTTTTTCATTTCTTTACTTTCTAAATAGATTGTTGTAGTAGTTTCAAATCTTCCTTTTTTTTTTTTTTTTTTGCAGTACGTGGGCCTCTCACTGTTGTGGCCTCTCCCATTGCAGAGCATAGGCTCAGCGAGCCCGCTCCGCGGCATGTGGGATCTTCCCTGACCGGGGCACGAACCCATGTCCCCTGCATCGGCAGGCAGACTCTCAACCACTGCGCCACCAGGGAAGCCCTCAAATCTTCCTTTAATCAAATAGTTATTTAGAAGATTGCTCTTCAGTACCAGATGACAATGAAGAAGGATAAACATTATGTTTAGGTCCAAAAATAAGCATGGGGGATATAGTTTAGCCTATGTAAAAACTTCAGGCAGGATGGTGGCTTCAGCCTGAAGGGGGACTCCAAGGGCTCAGGTAAGACAATCTGTTAAAGGTAAGAAAAAAGGGGCAGGGAACTAGGATGGGAGTAGGGAATGGCTTGGGGAAGGGATTAAGGTCATAGAGAAGACTTATTCAGCATGGCACATATCCTAAGGTCTCTGAAAATTTCTGCTGGTCTTAGGGGAGGATAAAAGTCAACAGAACTTGCCACATTCAGCAGGAGAGAAATCCAGTAATACAGGAGGTCTATAAACTTGGACATAAATCATGCCTCATATTTCAAAGCTGATCCCGTGGTAGCATACGGAATACTTTGTGTTACAAGCCAAAGAAACCAGAAATCCTCCTGACCAGTCAATGGGGCCATTTACATAGTTCTATCAAGGAATGAAGAACTAATGCCCAAATTCCAATTTTATGAAAGGCTTTGGAACATAAGGCTTGATCATCAATTTCAAACACCAGAGAGCACAGATGTCACCTCATGGGGCCCTTGTCATGTTCCAGATTTCTGACCTTTATGATATCAAATGTTACAAATGACAGTAAGCCATTAATTCTTTTTTTTTAAATTTTATTTATTTTTGGCTGCATTGGGTCTTCGTTGCTGCATGCAGGCCTTCTGTAGTTGCGGTGAGTGGGGGCTACTCTTCGTTGCAATGCACGGGCTTCTCATTGCGGTGGCTTCTCTTGTTACGGAGCACAAGCTCTAGGTGTGTGGGCTTCAGTAGTTGTGGTGCGCTCAGTAGTTGTGGCTCGCAGGTTCTAGAGCTCAGGCTCAGTGGCGCATGGGCTTAATTACTCCACTGCATGTGGGATCTTCCCGGACCAGGGATTGAATCTGTGTCCCCTGCACTGGCAGACAGATTCTTAATCACTGCACCACCAGTGAAGTCCCGCCATTAATTCTTAACCAGCTGTCTGGTGCTCTGCTTCCTTAGCTTAGAGGGCTGCCATGGTTTGGGAAATCTGTTTGAACAGCACCAAAACATTCCTTTAGGATCCCTGAGGTTACAGCATTACTGCCCAACTAATAATACTTGCTAAGGGATGTCAGTTCTTCTGTTCTGGGGTCAGCCCTGCTTTTGGATTTACTTGATTTTCTTTTTAGGGATGGGTGAAGAATTTTCTCTTCCAGATGAACCAAGAGAAAAAAAAGTTATTGCTTGGAGTTCTGGGTCATATTTGGAGCAAAGTTTTACTTTCAGTTGACTAAAGACCTACTAACAGTTGACTAAAGACCAAAGAGGATGACATTTCACAAATAAAGGAAAAATACAATAATGTACAAATATTCATTGGTTCCCAAATAGTCCTGGACCTGTTGATATTTTTTTCTGTTTCTAAAATATTTAATTAGTTTACTTTAAAATAAAGGCCTGTTGGAGAACATTCTCCACCCAGCTATCTTCTCTGGACTGAAGGCTTTGAATGATCAAACCCGGGCCCCCTGCATTGGGAGCACGGAGCCTTACCCACTGGACCACCAGGGAAGTCCCATCTATGTTTAATCTTCTGAGGAACTGTCAGACGGCTTTCCAAAGCAGTTGTTCCATTCTTCATTCCCAGCAGAAGGGTGTGAGGGTTCTAATTTCTCTACATGCCTGCCAACACCTGTGACTGTCCATCTTTATGGTTCTAGCCATGGTGGTAGGTGTGGAGTAGGAACTCATTGTGACTTTGTTGTGCGTCTGTCTCATGATATTGAGCATCTTTTCATGTACTTATTGGCCACGTGTGTGTCTTCTTTGGACAATGTCTATTTAAGTCCTTTGCCCTTCAAAAATTCTTCATTAATGAATTATAATAGTTCTTTATATAATCTAAATAAAAGTCCCTTGTCAGATATACAATTTGAAAATATTTTCTCCTGCATGTGGGTTGTCTTTTCCCTTTCTTGATGATATTGTTTGCAGCAAAAACACTTTAATTTGGATATAGTCCAATTAATCTAATTTCTTGTCCTTACTTGACTACTTTTAATAGTAATAAGTGCTTGAATTTATATGGTTCGTTAACATTTTTCAAAGCATTTTCTTTTCAAGTCCCTCCTCTGAACCTCACGATAAACCTATAAAGTAGCAAAGTCATTATGTCTACTTTTCAGAAGGCAAAACAGAGAGATTAAGTGACCTACTCAAGGCTGCACACCTAGTTAGTGGAGGAGAGAGGCTGCAACCCAGATCTTAGGCTCCTAACGCTAACCTGTACTCTGTGTAGAGCCAGACTTTCCCAGCAAGTGAGATAAATTATCAGCGCTTCTGGCCTCAGCCACATTTAGAGAATTTTTACCACGTGAGGCAGAATGTTGGGTAGGTTTTAGAATCAGATGGACAGACCCAGATGGACATTTGACCTCCCCTGCTTGCTGGCTGTGTGACCTTGGGGAAGTTACTTAACCTCTCTGAGACTCAGCTGCCTCACTGGATTAACGAGGTAATAACAGTGCTGACCTCACAGGGCTGCTAGGTGGACCAAATGAGAACATGCTTGTAATGTTCTTAGCACAGTGCCGAGCATGTCGCAAGTGCTCAATACATAAGGTTAACACTGGTCTTTAATTTTTAAGAACTCTAATACTTCTTCCAACACGGCAGCCCAAACAAACAGGAATTCCTCCAGTTTACTGGCGTTCTTAACTCACTTCACCCATCTGGTCACTCCATGGGGTTATAAAATGTCTGATTAGGAAAAAACCTGGGAGATTAGCTACTCTTGTCTCCCCAGAAAAGGAATGTCCAAAATGACTCAGCAAATGAGCTTTCCAACACTACTTCTTAGAAGTCTCCTATTTCCGTAAACCTGGCTGTTTTAGTGCAGAGCTCCAGACGGCTATGGCCTTGAACGAGGTCAAAGGCAGCTCCCAAGGGAGGCTGGCGGGGCTCAGAGAGCCTGGTGGCTCCGGAATTGTGTCTGGCTCTTGAAAACACTCCTCCTAACCTCATCTCCATCGGAATAAACCAATTCCATTTTGCTCCTGTGTTTAAAGCAAGTAAGGTGAGCTTCTGAATGTCGGCACGATGTGGCGTTTAATTTGCATCTCACCAAGGAATACAAGACTTCAGGACGATGAGCACAAGTTTATGGAAACCAGATGACAGCATCTGAGACACAGACCTGTGGCCGTACCCGCTCAAGCTGTGAGCTTGCGAGCTGTCGTACATCAGGCTGGGTTCGCTCCTCAGATAAGGACTCTCAGGGCAAATGTGTAAAGTATTATTCAGGTGTTTCTGCGGGAAGCGCCGTGCAGAAGGGCCTTCTGAAAGGCTATGTAATAGAGCATAGCTGACAGGCTGTGTGTAGTGACAGGGAACAGGGATGACAACTAAAATAAGCAAAAACATAGTCAGGAAGGACGTGCAGGCCTCGTGTGAGAAGCCCCAGGGAGGCGCGTTTCCAGGATTGGCTAATTCTCAGGCCCCGAGGCCTCATCAAGGACCCAGGTTCTTTCCATCTTCTCTCACCGCCGTCCTTGGCTTGTCTGCAGGCTGACGCCCCTCACGGCCCTCAGAGAGCCGCTACAGTCATCACTCATGGCTGACCATGTCCAGAGAAAGCAATGGTCCTGTCTTATTTCCCTCGTTACACAGACTACCCCTCATGTCTCGCTGGGCTTGCACTGTGTCACGTGACCACGACTAAACCAGCTCCATAGCAAGGGTAGTAAGACCACGAAGACTGGCTTGGACCAATCAGTAGTCCTTTCTTAGGACTGGAGCCTAACCAACCTCCCCTGAACAACGTGCAGCTCAGGGTAGGGTGAACCGAATAGGGCATTCTCTCTGTAAGGAAGTGAAGGGCGCCTCTTGGACAGGCCATCATACAGCCTGCTCCATCCAGGAGGTCCTGGACACATGCCACAAACCCAACTTCCCAGCTACCTGCTATATGATCATCAAGGTGAGCTTGATGACTCATCCCAGCTGAGGTTCAAGGAGAGTGAGGCAGCCTGGAAACCTTCACACTTGGGTTGTAGTCATTCCCTGAAGGTTTCCACCTCTCCATCTATTAAGACATGGGCTTGGACCAGATGACTGCTAAGGTCCCTCTCACTACTAATATTCTTTGTCATTAAAAACCCGGTGACCCTCATTTTAGTTACTTATCCCTAGAAACTTCTAATACCAAAATTTCTAACTAGAAGGTAATGTTCATTTCTATGCAATTCCTTTCCTTTCCCCCATTCAGGGTGATGAGCCGTGGGGAAGCCAAAAGAAAACCAGAGAACACTGGAGCCAAAAGTCACGATGACTTGTTACTGCCAGTTAGTCCGGATTGGACGATAACATGCTGTCCTGTGTTTTCTTCCTGGTTGTGCAGGGAGGTTACTGTGTAACAGCTGAGCATATGCCAAATGCCTAGCTCTGCTCCCTCTACAAGCGCAGGTAATCGCAGACATTCTTCTGACAACCAGGCACTGAGCCTCTGATTCGTCAGGCGCTGTGCTGGGAGCTGGAGATCTCTTATCTTGCCACGTGTTGACTTCACGGATGAGCTGAAGGCAGTATCTGCCTGAAGCCGGTCACATCCAGAGCATCTTCATGTAGTTTTAGGTCAATGGGGGTTTCTCTGCCATTTAGAATTTGCCCGGCTCCTTCCCTTGCACTGTAGCTTTGCACTTCCCCTGCCCGGCACTGTTCTGGGCGTCCTGGGGGAAAGAAGCACCGTGCTAATCCACGCCCTCAAATTCGGAGGGCCTAGAACAAAGTTCCAAAGAGGACAGTGTAAAGTGCTAAATTCTGCGGTAAAGTTCTTAGTCCTAAGAATACAGAGACCGGGAGAATAAGGAGGGCTATAGCGTTTTCAGGTAGGAGTCCATGGAGGAAGTGAGAGCTAAGCTGGGCCCTGACCACAGGCAGGATTTCTCTGGGAGATTAGAAGCAAAGCAAGCCTCAGGGCAAGGGGGTGGGATAATGGCGCGAAGCCAAGGCCGACCAAGAGATGGGGACCCACCAGGGCGGGTGTGTAGGGGGAAGCAAAACAGGCTCAGACCAGCGGGTGGAATCATTTATCCTTCTTTCTAGTTTACAGAGTCGAGTACCAAGTAGCCCTTTAATTTATTTATTTATTTAGGTCCCAGCAGACCGCGCCTGTGATCCAGCCTCTCCCTCGATAGTCTGAACAGCGAACCGGGTCCCGGGAACCCTGGAGCCTGAGGCCCGCGGGCTCGCGCATGCGCAGTTCACGCCCAGCACCCGCCCTCAGGTATCCGAGTTCTCCAGAACCACGTGGACACGATGGCCCCTCCCACGAAGCTGGATTCCGCGGATCTCCGCAGTCTAGCCCTTCTATTTAGGCACACGAGTGATGATGAAAAGAGAGCTGGAAAAATAGACTGGGATTGACTGATTTCCTGGACCAAGTGAAGTAAAGTTCTATAAGCCAACATCCTATGTAATTTAAAAGAGTAGAGACTATTCTGAGTGGGACACTCTTGAGAAAAACACTGGACCAGGAGTCTCGGTGCGGGCGTGGCTAGAGAGGGGGGGCAGATGAGTCAGGGAGGGGCGGTCCCCTCCAAACAGTGTGGCCCCTGCGAACACAGGGGCTGCGCCCCCAAGAGAACACTTAGTGAGACCTCATGGTTGAAAGCAACCCCCATGCACAGCGGCCGGGAATAGCTGACCCCGTGAGAGGGAAATGACCACGAGGACATTCTAGTCAAGGAAAGGCACGTTCGGGCCAAGCCTTTGTTTCTTTACGGTTTGCTGAACGTGGAAAGGTGCTTTCTGGGCAGGCTGAGCAAAGAGGGAGAACAGAAGAGCGGGGGAGGTAAGAAAAGGAAGGGGGAGCAGAATAAACTAGAATGTGGGCAATATCATTTTATTCGCTTTATTATGCCTGAGTATGGTGCCAAGTTAGACTGGGTCCTGTGACTCCCCAGCTCCACCATCGTGGAGAATGTGAGCAATCCTGCTTCACAAATGAGCCGCTTGCTAAAAGGAAAAGAATACCAAGCACCGCACCGTGCCACAGGCCAATCAAACTTTAAGCCCAGGCCCAGCCCGATGTGATGATTTCTCCCGGGAGGGTCTGAACGGTCCTGTGCATCAGCTGGGGACCAGCCGGGCCTGCAGAGCTGCAGCCTGTTCTTTCACTGGACACCAGGATGGAGTCAGGAAATGCAGTCAAGGCCCCAGCAGGCTCTGGGGAAAGGCAGGGGGACTGCACCTTGTCCCGGGGACACTCCCTGCCTGCAGGGAGCTCCCGCTTCAAACCGGTTTGTCTCCTTGATCAGAATCACTCTGCTTCAAAGGTGGTCTCACTTTTCTTTTCCCCGATGAGGAAAAAAGGAGCGAGGGGATTCACGGGAGAGTTTTGGTAACAGGAGGAAGAGAGGGCAGGGGGAAGGTCTGTAGCCAGATGTCAGAGCACGGCTGGCAGTGTGTGCCTCGCATGATTCCAAGGGGCAAAATGCATGTGGGACCTCAGAGTGTCACCTGCGAGAAGGCACTCCATGAGGATCTTAAGACCTTAAAAGACAGACCTTTCCTGATGCCGAATAAGGGCAGTGACCCGGCTTCCCTAAGCCCTGGAGCCAGGACACGACACATAATCTGCAGGGCTCACTGCAAAACGAGTATGTGGACCTCTTATTCAGAAGGCAGGGAAACAAGTGTCCTTACAAGCACTAAGACGTGGAGCCCTTCTTTCTTCCGTGGCCTCTCGTATGCTACCGCATTTTTTATTTGCTATTTCATGCCATGCTCTCTGAGCCCTAGGATACTTGTGGGGTGAGTATAATCCCTCACGGGCATTGGGGGGTCTTATCAGGGGGTGCCCTGGCCGGGGGGGTTGTGAAACTGAGCCAGGCATCTCCCCTTCCTGTAGGCCCACTGCCCCAAATCAACGTGGGCATGGGGTAACCTCCGAGGGTATTGTGACCTTTGCACCAGGACGCATGAGGCACCTGGATCGGGTCGCGGGAGGAGGCTCGCCCCCGAAGAGCTGCCCACTGAAGACCCCGGTGCTGCCAGCTTGGAGCGGCAAGGGCTTTGCGGTGCCCTGGGCGTGCTACCCTACCCTGACCCCAGGTGTGTCCACGCCCTGCTGGGGGCGCAGGAAGGCAGCAGTTACCGTGCAGGTTGGAGAGGGGAGCATGAGATGGGACCAAGGCAGCAGGCAGGGATGCAGACGTCTGAGAACCCGTCGCAGGAAGGAGGGTCTACCCACGAGCCAAGGCTCCAAGCCCCGGCCGCACTCTCTGTCGTCCCACTGGACTTCGCTTACAAAACAGATTCAAGGATCAAACTCTTGAGAATTTCAAGAGGACAACTGCAGAGCATTACACCGAGTGTGGACCCTCTGAGCATGGGGCTGTATGACCACATGGGTCAGCGGCCCATGAAGCTGGTCCTGCCCAGAGTGCAGGTTTCTTCTACCTTTGTCCTCCTCTGAAACAAAATGCCCAACACACAGGCTGTCCTCCTGGCTCCTGGGGTGGGTGGAGGTCCAGTGCCTGCTGATCATCTACCCAGTCACCTATCTGCTTAAATGCCCCTACTTGATCGCTACTGTAAAGGTGGAAGAAAATTTTGCAGACTGTCTTCAGGTAACCAAGGTGGTGACAGCTTTGGAAGCTCAAAGGAGGCTCTGTGGAGACAGGCTTTTCAATAAGTTGGAGTCCCATGTAATTAAAATAATCTCGAATTAAAATTGCCACTTCAGTCATTGCTTTTATGTTATAATATTTACTACCATTGCCATTGTGTAACTTATCTCATTAATTACATTTGGAAAAAAGTTAGGCAATGAATAATTAATGTGATGTGATAACTGAGGGAATAACAGTGCTTATGACACAGAGCTTGAAAGAAAGTGTCACCCACACGCAGTCCCGTTAATGAGAACCTCGCAGCCTGACGGCCACGTGCTGGGAGGTGACGCTCTGCGACCATCACCAGCTATTTTTAGAGGTCAACACAGAAATCTCCTTGGTCTCCTCGCAGGCATGGAAACAGGTCAGGAATTCTCCTCTGTGGCAGCAAAAAAAAAAAGCTTCTACTTTATCGAACCAGACATTCCTTGGTACAAATAACTCAGCAAAATATAAATTATAAATGGCATCAAAAGGTCAGCATGGTACTGAGGAAGCAGCCTGTGCCTCGTAGAAAGTGGAGCCTGATGTCTTCCATCGCGACATGGATGGTGGGTGGGGACGGGGGTGGAGGGGGCAGGAGTTCAGCCAGATGGCTTTGACCTGTAAATGGTACCAACCCTCACTTGAATTTCCAAACAGGGCAACGCTTGCTACAAGGAAGACACACACTCCACATGCACAAAGATACATAATAGGATGAAAAATCAAAAAGAATCCTTGAGCACTGTCCTATTGGGAGTGAGATGCTTATGCTACTGTTGGAAAAGAGAGAAAATTCGTTTTCAAGGAAGCTCTCTAGGAGAGTGAGACAGAATTTTGATTTAAGCTGCATTCACAGTTTATATACAGATGGCCCTCTAAGATCTTGACATTTTCTGATGTAATTTCCAACAAAGATCAAATACTTTCACAGAATACTTTTTTTAATGGTCTTTCAATCAAAATATGGTATCTGTAGGTTTGCCAGATAAAATACAAGGCACCCTGTGAAATTTGAATTTCAGATAAACAATGAATAATTTGCAATATTAGGGACATACTTATACCAAAGTCATTTCTGTATTTTTATTTGCTAAATCTGGCAATCTTAGGTTTGTGATCTTTCCTATCCACCCAATGCAGAAATGTCTGGTGCCAAGCACTGAAGACATGCTCCTGGAATGTCTGCGGATGAATTACTGAAGGAAGATGCATGACATGTGGCAAACAGCATCACCATTAAATAACGTGCAGGGATTTCCTGCCTGAAGTTTTGCAAAGTGCCTTCTGGGTCACTTGACAGGATCCAAGATGGAATGACATGTGATAGGATTAATTACAACTAATCACAGATTGGGAAGTTTGGGGACCTGGGAGTTCATATTTCAGGTTGCCAAAGCTGTATTTTAAGAGCAATGTAATACAGCAGACGTTCTGATGGAGGAACAGTCAGAAGATAAAAGGATGATAAGATATGGTCTGTTTCAAAGTCACAAAATTCAGGGATAGAATGGTGCCTTTTAAAGCTTTTGAACGAGCTGAAAGGGATGAAAAGTGAGCCTTATGTAATCACTTTCCCAGCGAAACAAAACTTGTTTACAACTGCAACACTGCCAGCTAATTTAGAATCTTAAGGTGGCCATACGAATGGATTAGAACTTCTATAAAAAGAAATGTACCAGAGCGGGTGGAGAGGCGGCCCACACCAAAGGGCCTTCAGTGCATCCCCATGGCCAGGCTCCATCCGCCCTGAGCTGTGTGCCGCTGCATTTGGACAACAGACATTGGAAAATTTTATTTTATTAACAGAACAGGCTTGGTGATAATGCTGGAGTTAATAAAGACATGCCCTCCTTGGGCTGTTTCACTGAAAGAAAGTGGGATCTGTAAACCTAGAGCTGACTTCCCAAGCTCCGGCTTTGGAAATTTTCATTCTCATACTACAGACAAGGTAGAAACTTCCCTTGGAAAGCGATTCTATTCCTTTAGACCCTATTAGACCTTCCTACTGCCCTGGATGCAGCTTACCCTGTTTAGAATAGGTAGGGAGGATGGAGAGGTAGGTGAGGTTGATGGTACACACCAAGTTTTACTTGGGGTCTGCTCATGGGGGCAGAAACATGACTCCTCAGAAACATGACCATTGCAAGGGGCGAGCTCATCAAGATACAAGTTTCCTGGAGAAGCTCTGCCTCCATTCTAGACTTCCAACAGATGACCTTCCTCAGAAAGCTCAGAGAGAAAACTAACACCATAGCTACCACGGGGATGCATCGCACGAAGCTCGGAAAGGGGAAGGTTAACACGCCGACACGTTAAACAGTAACTGAAGTCATGACAATGGTGATTGCCAATGGGAAATGGCCTCCAGTAGCTAGCCACTGCTGGTGTTCAAACACCTGTCATGGAACCAAAGAGAAGACTTTAAGACACCATCTTCATACTTCCCTCCAGAAGTTTATCAGCTAATGAAGGATGTGAGGCCAGTGGAAGAAGGATGACGGTCCTGGGGAGAATGGATGGGGATGCTCTAACACGGTGATGACACAGCAGAAGGGCCCGTACCTTGGAGGAAAGGGAGAAGCCTGGTGGGTCCTGGGCTCACCTTGTGGAGGGGCTGACCTGTTAGGGGACCCAGGGTTTCAAAAGGGACAGTGGAGCTGAGATGGAGGAGGGCATTTCAGGAGGAAGCAGTCACGAGCTAAGTCTGGAAGACGGGGAAGGCCTGTGAGCTGTTGCAGGCCGTGGTGGAAGGCTCAGTCCAGGAGTGAAGGCTCCTGGGAAGGGCCTGGACGTGGGAGCCTCTCCCTCGGCCCTCCTACTAGCATTCTAGAAACGCAGGGAGCCTTCTTTCTCAAAGAACTGCAGCCCCGAGTCAGTGAAAGGATGGGAACATATGTATATATATAACTGATTCATTTTGTTGTAAAGCAGAAACTAACACACCACTGTAAAGCAATTATACTCCAATAAAGATGTTAAAAAAAAAAGGATTCAGTTGGGTTCCCCCTCACTGGGGGCCTGATTCTTGTGTGAACTCTTGCCTATCACGCCACCCACTCCAAACAAATGTCCCTTAATCTCTTCCCCATCTGCCTTCGTAACAGGAACTTTTTATTCCATAGTTAGAAATAAATGGCTAAGATTGAAAATGTTTCCTAACACTGACTGACACATATTCAAAATTAGTAATAATTAGGGTGGACATATAAGTTATGGTCTAAACCAGGACATTTTGCTTTTTTAAAAAAATTGTGGTAAAATACACATCAAATAAAATTCGCTATCTTAGCCGTTTTTAGTCGTACAGTTCAGTAGCATTAAGTATATTCACGTTGCTTTGCGACCATCACCACCCTCTATCTCCAAAACTCTTTCCATCTTACAAACCAGAAACTCCATACCCATTACACACTAACTCCCCATTCTCCCCTCCTGCAGCCCCTGACGCCCACCATTCTACTTTCTGTCTGAATGTGCCGGCTCTACATACTTCATATAAGTGGAATTACACAGTTTTAATCTTTTTGGAACTGGCTTATTTCACTTAGCGTAACGTCCCCAAAGTATATTATGCAGCACATGCCAGAATTTCCTTCTTGTTTTAAGGCTGAATAATATCCCACTGTATGCAGAGACCACTTTTTCTTTTATCCATTCATCCATCTATGGGTGCCTGGGTTGCTTCTACTGCTTGGTTACTGTCAATAATGCTGCTATGAAAGTGGGTCTCAAATAACCTCTTGGAGATCCTCCTTTCAATTCTTTGGGATATATACCCAAAAGTGGAACTGCTGGATCATGCGGTAATTCTATTTTTCATTTTTTGAGGAACTGTCATTTTTTTCCTATAATGGCTGCATCATTTTACATTCCCACCAACAGTGCACACGTTGTTCCAGTTTCTCCACATCCTTGCCAAAACTTGATGTTTTCTGGAATTTTTTTTTTTTTTTTTTTTTGGTGGTACGCGGGCCTCTCTCTGCTGTGGCCTCTCCCGTCGCGGAGCACAGGCTCCGGACACGCAGGCTCAGCGGCCATGGCTCACGGGCCCAGCCGCTCCGCGGCACGTGGGATCCTCCCGGACCGGGGCACGAACCCACGTCCCCCGCATCGGCAGGTGGACCCTCAACCACTGCGCCACCAGGGAAGCCCTGGGGTTTTTTTTTGATAGTAGCCATCCTAATGGGTGTGAGGTGGTAACTCCTGGTGGTTTAAATTGGGACACTTTTAAGAGTGAGGGAGGCACGGCCTGTCATTACGCCGGGGCAGAGGCACCTGCTGGGGCCCGTGGCAACTGCCGCTGTACTCAGCCCCGGGAGTCGCGCCGGAAGTGCTGCTCGCGTGCCCTCAGATCTACGGTGGCCGGGGGCGCAGAAGCCCGGTGTGCAGGGCTGTGCAGCAGAGCAGCCTGACAGTCTTTGGAGGGGGCTCAGTTCTTCCCTGTCATCTACCTGCTACCTAGCTGCTGGCATTCCTGAGTTGCAAAGGTGGAAGAAAATTTTGCAGATTATCTCCAGGTAATCAAGGTGGTGACAGTTTTGGAAGCTCAAGGAGGCTCTGTAGAGACAGGATTTTAAATAAGTTGGCGTCCCCAAGCACTGCTGTTTACTGCATAGTAAACACAAAGAAAATTTAGGCTTGTCGAAATTCACATTCTGATTAGGAGAAGAGCGGGCATTTGAACATGGCTGGGCTGATAATAAAGGCAGTGCAGTTAACTACTATGCTATGCTCGTACAGCTAGGTAGCTGTGTGCTTCAAATAATCCACATCTCTAACTGGATCTGTTTTTATACCTGTCATTTTATTTTAGAGTGGGGTATTTTATATGATAAGTTTTGGCTGTGACAAACATTCTCCATTTACGTGTAAAGATTTATTACGTAGGCCAATATGGATTATGAGTAAAGCTTTAGAGACCCAAACAAAAGGCAGATGCATAGAACAGTGAACAAGTTAGTGGTTACCAGTGGGGACAGGGAAGGGGGGAAGGGTAATGTAGGGGCAGGGGGAAGAAAAAAAGGGTTATTATGGGATTATATGAACTCATGTGTGTGAAACTTTTGAAAACTGTAAAGCATTATAGAACTGACAAAAATCTTACATTCAATAAAAAAATTAAAAATAATAAAGGACAGATACTAATGCAGTTACTGAGAAATTAAACAGATGAATCAGTTCTTAATCCTGATAAACTCTTTAACAAGAACAACAAAAATACAGATGCACAGACTGCAGTATGATGATACAGGAAACGACCTCATGGGCAAGTTGGATTTAATGAACATAAGAACGGCTCAAGATTAGGATGGCAACATAGAAACTCAGTTGTTTTTATGCTTGGTGATCCAGGATATTTACAGGAAGAGAGATTATATCAAAGATTGTAAAAAGACTGTTCTTTATCCTGAGTATCTAATATTCCAAGCATCCCATGTCCAGTCTACTAGGTGCCCCAAATAAAGAAACAAAATTACCAATTATACTGTTTTAATATTTCCTAATTTACAGATTTTTTTTTTTTTTTTGGCTGTGTTGGGTCTTTGTTGCTGTGTGTGGGCTTTCTCTAGTTGTGGCAAACGGGGGCTACTCTTCGTTGTGGTGCATGGGCTTCTCATTGCGGTGGCTTCTTTTGTTGCAGAGCACGGGCTCTAGGCGCACGGACTTCAGTAGTTGCAGCACATGGGTTCAGTAGTTGCGGCACGTGGGCCCTAGAGCGTGCGGGCTTCAGCAGTTGTGGCGTGCAGGCTCTACAGTGCAGGCTCAGTAGTTGTGGTGCACGGGCTTAGGTGCTCTGAGGCATGTGGGATTTTCCCACACCAGGTATTGAACCCGTATCCCCTGCATTGGCAGGCAGATTCTTAACCACTGCTCCACCAGGGAAGTCCCTACAGATTTATTATTTTAGAACTTTGACCAAATCTACACGAACTAAAACATTCTCAAGGCTTTACAGTGGGTATTATTCAGGTTCTATTCCAAGTATGGAAAAAGAGGAAACTACTGCTAAGGTATTCTTCAGCCAACACCATCCTGCTGTTAAGAGGCAGTGCTATGAGGAAGGATCCTAGTTGTGAAATATCTAATGGTATTTTAATAACAGATTATAATATAACTATTACTATAATGACTCCATGATTTTAGTAATTGGGACATCTCAATTACTTTTCCAGAAAAGCAACTGGATGTCAACAGCATCTCTATATTGATTTTGGATATATTCAATTTATGATACAACTTTAAAATCATTATATTTAATGTCATGTTTGCTGTAAACCACTTGAAGTAATTCTGTCTTTAGTTCACGTTATAGATTCAACAAACAAGAAAAAAGTAAGTTGGAGTCCTGTGTAAAGTAATTTTGAATTAAGATTGCCACTTCAGTGATTGCTTTTTTATTATAATATTTACCACCATTGCCATTATGTAACTTATTAACTACTATTGGAGAAAAGCCCCTGCCTTCCCTAGGTTGGGGTATAAAGGGTTAAGAGTAAAGGAGGGAATGGGGTGTTTTGAAGTTACCCTTTATTCCTCATCAAAGGTAAGAGCTATTCAAGTTGCTTTTTCTTTTTTTGCAGCAACTCTACTACTAAAAAGTGGGCCATTTGTAATCAGCCTTTTTAAACATAGCTCTCTTGCAAAAATAATCTCCCAGAGCCTGACAACAATGGCTTGAGATGGACAGAGTGAGCACTTCTCTCTCCACTTTACAGAGGAGAAATTAAGCCCTTGTCGGTGTGACATCCCTTCTGAAGGAGCCTGTGTGGTCTCCATTACCAAGGGTCTTCCTCTCACATGACTGAGGCAAGGAACTCGGGAATGATGGATGACCCGTGCCCAAAGGAACAATATATGGGCAGGGTGAGGCAGGCAATTCAGCAGCTCGTTACCATAGTGATGAGGGCCACACAAGAGGCAAGTGGAGGGTGCCCTGGGGGCGGACTACAAAGGCAGGAAGGCCTAATGGGGGACCGGCTGTTTCAGCTGTGACCTGAAGCATGGATAGGGGTAGCCAGGCACGTTGGAGGGGAGGCCAGGGGAGAAAAGACCCTGTTCCAGGTGGAAGGAATAGCATGTGTGCAGGGGTAGGGGAACTAAAACTCCTGCGCCTCGACTCACAAAATTAGTCTGTAACAGCACCTGGGCTTGAAGGGGACCCGAGGAGTGCTGTTAGTTGAGCTCCTGCTGTGACATCTCTTCTTCGCTTTTATTCTTCTCCATTATAGTTTATTACAAGATATTGAATATAGTTCCCTGTGCTATACAAGTAGGACCTTGTGGTTAATCTATTTTATATACAGTACCTTGCATTTGCCAATCCCCAAACTCCTAATTTATCCCTCCCCCACCCACTTTCCTCTTTGGTAACCGCCAATCTGTTCTGTCTGTGAGTCTGTTTCTGTTCTGTGTGTAAGTTCATTTGTGCCATATTTTAGATTCCACATGTAAATGACACCATACGGTACTTGTCTTTCTCCAACTTACTTCACTTAGTATGATCATCTCTAGGTCCATCCATGTTGCTGCAAATAGCATTATTTCATTCTTTTTTATGGCTGAGTAATATTCCAGTGTGTATATATGTGCCACATCTTCTTTATCCACTCATCTGTCGATGGACATTTAGGTTGCTTCCACATCTTGGCTATTGTAAGTAGTGCTGCTGTGAACACAGGGGTGCACGTGTCTTTTCGAATTAAGAGTTTTCTCCGGATATATGCTGAGAAGTAGGATTGCAAGATCATATGGTATGCAAGAACATACTATTTTTATAGTTTTTAAAGGAACTTCCATACTGTTCTCTATAGTGGCTGCACCAGTTTACATTCCCACCAACAGTGTAGGAGAGTTTCCTTTTCTCCTCACCCTCTACAGCGTTTATTATTTGTAAACTTTTATTTTATTTATTTATTTTTCTGTTGGCCGAGCCACGTGGTTTGTGGGATCTTAGTTCCCCCACCAGGGATTGAACCTGGGTCCTCGGCAGTGAAAGCGCCAAGTCCTAACCACTGGATGGCCAGGGAATTCCTGTGTAGACTTTTATTTTTTATTTATTTATTTTTAAAATTTATTTGTTTTTATTTTTGGCTGTGTTGGGTCTTCGTTGCTGCACGTGGGCTTTCTCTAGCTGCAGTGAGCGGGGGCTACTCTTCGTTGCAGTGCACGGGCTTCTCATTGTGGTGGCTTCTCTTGTTGCGGAGCACAGGTTCCAGGTGCGTGGGCTTCAGCAGCTGCGGCATGCAAGCTCAGTAGTTGTGGCTCGCGGGCTCTAGATCGCAGGCTCAGTAGTTGTGGTGCACGGGCTTAGCTGCTCCACAGCATGTGGGATCCTCCAGGACCAGGGCTCGAACCCGTGTCCCCTGCATTGGCAGGGCGATTCTTAACCACTGCGCCACCAGGGAAGCCCCCTGTGTAGACTTTTAAATGATGGCCATTCTGACCAGTGTGAGGTGATACCTCATGGTAGTTTTGATTTGCATTTCTCTAATAATTAGTGATGTTGAGCATCTTTTCATGTGGCTATTAGCCATCTGTATGTCTTCCTTGGAAAACTGTCTATTTAGATCTTCTGCCCAATTTTTGATTGGGTTTGTTTTTTTTTTTGTTATTTATTTGTATGCACTGTTTGTGTATTTTGGAAATTAAGCCCTTGTGGGTGTGACATCCCTTCTGACACCCAGAGAGAGCCCCTGTGGTCTCCACTACCCAGAGGCTTTGCCTCACTTGAATGAGGCAAGGAAGTCAGGATGACCGGTGAGCAAAGGAACAACATATGGGCAGGTTTACATTTTAAAGACTCACAGGGGCACAGAGCTGCTGTAGGGATGTGAGCAAAATTTGGCCTTCATTTTGAAATGTTAGTGAATAGCTAATATTTCTCCAGCCAGTTGGAAGGAAAAAAAATCTTCAAGAAATATGTCTTAGGCAATCATGCTGGCTTGGCTCTCTTTTCCTCATCGTATAAGTCCATCTAAGCACGACCATAGCGCTTCTCAAGTTTTCTGCCATCTTCTATTTTAAGCACAGAGCACAGAAGGATGGCTGAGATGCCTAGAAGTACTTTCTTGGAGAGAACAGACCTGGATGAGGTCTGTCCTAACACGCAAGGCCCCAGCAGGATCCTTCGTGGCTGTGCAGTCATTCCTGTTTTACATTCAAACGTGAAGTGGACAAAGATGAAAGGTGATTAAACGTGCCTCCGCTCTGACACACGGGCACGGGCAAGGGCAGCTCGTGGCCCCACATGCGGTGCTCAGGCCTGAGTTGTGAGTGCAAGGCTGCGGCAGGCTGGGTTTTGTCCTGTTTCAAGGGGATTCCGTAGGCAGAGCAAGGATGGGGCCCTTCGCCACCCGCTCGGTCTGCAAGGCCACACTGCTGCCCAGAAACCTGGGCTCTAGCCACCTTGGGCACATGACTCCATCCTCCAGGCCTCAGTTTCCCAGTGTGGAAAGCAGGGACAATGACACCTACCCCAGACGGCAGTCGGGGGGATGAAGTGGGATTATGACATCAAGTCCCAGCACAGGACAGGGTGTGGTAGCCATGAGACTCTTGGAGGCCTGGGGGTGACCCTGAAGACCATGGGCCCCTGTCAGAGGGCTGGGGTATCATTCAGCTTTGTGCTCATCTTGCAACCACACCAAAGGCCCACTTGGCTGCCCTTCAGAATTCTATCAAATAGTTCAGTGGCTGGGCAATGACTCAAAGAAAATGGGACCTCCTTCACACAGCCCTGCAAAAACTAATAAATACCCCAGTTCTCTGTGCCTGTGTAGCGTCCATGGCCGACAGGGCCTTCACACATTCTATCCGCCTTCCCTCCCACTGGCACCAGGATTGGGCTGGCTGAACAGGGGTTATATCTTCATTTTAAGATGAGGAACCATGGCCTAAAGAGGCTCCCTGGCCATGAACAGGGCAAATGGGGCCACAGGGAGGGCAAGTGGGGTCTCTGGACTCCAGGCCTGGGCTGGGCTTCTGGGGGCCCCATCCAGTTAGCGGAGCAGGGCCAGCAAGCAGGCGGACCTGGTCTGTGAGATGGGAAAAGGGGCCATGGCCTTTCCCTTCCCAAGGAGTTGGTGTGGTTTCAACATTTAACCCAACTGACCTGTAATTAATTAATGAGCGTTGACATCCCCAACGCCGAATCTCAGGATGGCAGGAGCAGTGGGTACCGGGCAGCGTGTGAAACTCAAGGCCACGGAGAATTACAGGGAGGGGAGGCAAGCTTCAGGAATCTGCTCAGGTTAGATGGCAGACCCCGAATAACAGGGGTGCAGATGGCCGGGCTCCCATGACGGCTGATGAGGGCAGAGGTGGGCGCCGTGTTCTGCCGGCCAACGGGAGGATCCGGTATGGCAGCTGGCCCGGTAGCCAGCGCGGGAAAGGTCAGCCTGCTGCCCTCCGGGGGGGGCACGTTAACCTTTCAACACCAGCAGGGGAGCTCATCAGGCTCCAAAACGCAATGGAGCCAGCGGACCAGCCTGCCAATGCTGGCCCAAGGCTGCCTCCGGAGGACGCCAGAGGCCTGAGTCACGGGAGGCAAGTGGTGAAGGGTCGGAGGCGGAGGGCCCGGCCCCATGCCCAGAGTTAGCAGCAGGATGGGCAGCTCGCTCCAGCTGGCTCAGCATCCCCAGAGGAACTGGCCTGGGTGGGACTGTCTGGGAGGGAATAAGGGGGATGGAGAGGTGCTGGCCTGAAAGGCTCTTAACGCAGAGAAAGAAGGCTCCAGGGCTTTGGCCAGTTTTCTCCACTAAAAGGAGATTCAAAACAAAACAAAACAAAAAACAGTTGTGGTGTCGCGATTTGAATAACCTTTCATCAAAAGCAGCTAAGTAGTTTGGTTTTAAACAAAACAAAACAAAAAACACCACTAATCTATTCGTTTTAAAACTACCCACCCCACTAGAAATGTTTCTCCAGCTGCCCTCCGTTTACTAAAGGCACAGACACCAGTGAAAGAGCTACAGACAGTGGCCTCAGTGTGTTAAGAAATATACATGGGTATTAAATATGCACCTTTTGTGAATTTTTTCCTGTAAAATATATGATTGGTTGCTCTTGGGTTTATTTTACGTTCAGTTCAATTTCCCAGATCTGAGTCAGTGTGAATGCAAAGTTTAAAAAGGGGGAACGCGGGGGAGACTGCATTATATCTTCATGTGTAATCAGTTTAAATATTTGAATAGAACTGACCACTAATAACCAATCATCAACACATTCAGTGCAGGACAGCAAGTGCTTAATTCAATCTAAATAGTTATTCAAGAATGTACAGGCATAATTCCACTTCAGATATATAAACAAATATGTTTATATATAAATATGTATATATATATATATATATATATATAAAAATACTGTGTGTGTGTGTGTATATATTTCTTTTTAAGAAAAGGAAAGATTTACTACTTGCAGCAAGTAAGGAGAACACCAGGGATCTTTTCCAAAGTAGTGTCTCCAGCAATATATATTTTTAAAAAGGAATAGGCAGTATTGAGAAATATTGAAAACTGTGCTCATTACACAGTCTTTTATTTCTCTTAACTTTAACTTGGAGATGTCTCATGTATTGGATACATTAAAAATTTTGGGGGGGCTTCCCTGGTGGTGCAGTGGTTGGCAGTCCGCCTGCCGATGCAGGGGACACAGGTTCGTGCCCCGGTCCGGGAAGATCCCACATGCCGCGGAGCAGCTGGGCCCGTGAGCCATGGCCGCTGGGCCTGCGCGTCCGGAGCCTGTGCTCCACAACGGGAGAGGCCACGACAGTGAGAGGCCTGCGTACCGAAGAAAAAAAAAAAAAAAATTGGGGGGGATGCATTAAAACTTAAGTGAACAACAAACATTAGACATACACGGTACCATCGTCCTTGGTCTAGAAGTGATGCAACACAGTGTTCAAAAGGGGTAACACACAGAGACAAAGCCTTCCAGCAAAAACAACTCCAGTTCTGTTATTTAAATATTCTACCACTGGCAGCTCTACCAACTTAGTCTGAAGGAACGAGTCCAGAAGAGAGGAACACCGTGTGCACGGTAACAGGTCCAAGCTAGTAACCTAAGGGGTTACCACCTAAGGCGTGGTCCTAACTGTTAGGTCACTCCATCCATGGGGTGTCTTGTTCCTCTGGTCCCTTTCCTGAGGCTGGTTAAACCAGGTGGTGTGGACAGTGAGCCTGGCTCTTCTGCAGCCGCAGGTCCCTGGCGACAGGAGGGAGGTGGGCTGGGACCTGGGACCCTTGGCTGCAGTGCTTGCACCTGGACAAACATCTCCTCCAGAGCAGAATACAAAGGAACTATGAGGGACTAAAAATAACTGCGCGCATGCACAGGCAGGGCAGTTAGGAACAGTAAGATACCAAGAGGCCACAAACCAAGTGCCACTTCTGAGCTGTCGGAGCAAAAGCACGGTCCTTGCACACGATCCCTGCACATGACACCACCAAGCGGGTGGGCAGACCACCTAAGCCCCGCCTCCGGCCCCCACCCACAGATCCACCCCTACTTTCACCCCACTTAACAGACCAGCTCGTCCCCTCTCCTCGGGGAGCGAGCAAGGGCACCTCTTACTGGTTTTTGCTCCCTTGTGCTGCAGCACGAGTCCCAGTGAAGCCCTGCCTGAATTTCTTGTCTGTCATCTTATCAACTTCTATTGATTAAAGAGTCCAAGGATCTGAGTCAGTAACAAGAGCAGGGGAGGGATGGTGGGTCTCCCCAGCGCAGGATACCAGAGGCACCTCTGCAGGCAGAGAAGGAAGGAAGGAAGAAATCTCCAGGCTGGAACCTAGCACCTCAAACCTGGGAGAGAGACGCCTGCTTCCCACTCCAGACATTTGAGAGAAGGGACCATCCTGAAGACCTGGGGGTATTAGTACGTGCAGAGATGTACTCATTTTTTCTTTTTTATTGTGGCAAATACACATACAAAATTTATGATTTTACCTGTTTTTAAGTGACAAATTCGGTGGCATTAAATATATTCACATCGTTGTGCAGCTGTCACCACTACCATTCCTTAAATTTCTTTTTTAGTGAATGAAAGATTTTTTTGTTTTTTCGGTACGCGGGCCTCTCACTGTTGTGGCCTCTCCCGTTGCGGAGCACAGGCTCCGGACGTGCAGGCCCAGCGGCCATGGCTCACGGGCCCAGCCACTCCGCGGCATGTGGGATCTTCCCGGACCGGGGCACAAACCCGCGTCCCCTGCATCGGCAGGCGGACTCCCAACCACTGCGCCACCAGGGAAGCCCCGGAAGATTCTTTACATTCAATAGTGCTTTACAATTTTCAAAAGTCTCACACAGATGATTTCACATAATCCCATAACAAACCATTTATTTTCATTCTTTTTGAAAGAGGTTAAACCCTGCTAAAGTATGCCCAGCTCGCATCACCCCATCTGCTCCTTTAGGTTCCTGGCAACTGTGGGCATTGACTAAAAGGGTTATTAACACTTCCTTTCACCCAGAGGTCCCTCCGGGCTGCATCCTCCTTGCCCAGACCTCAGGCAGCGGGTCCACAAGAACCTGCAGGCATCACCACTCCACTAAACCATCTTCACAGGTAATTAGTGGCTTCATACAAATTGTTATTCATTTACTCGAAAGACTGTTAACAGTTTCTTCCAGGCTGCTCTGTTCTATTGTGTAAAATACATGTTTGGGACCTTTTAAAAATGTGTGTTATTTACCTGATAGAATTCAATGTCTTCTCTGGAGCCATTAAGTTTTGTGGTGGAAATTAGTACTCACGGGGACTTTTTTTTTAATAAATTTATTTATTTTATTTATTTTTGGCTGCGTTGGGTCTTCACTGTGGTGAGTGGGCTTCTCATTGTGGTGGCTTCTCTTGTTGCAGAGTACGGGCTCTAGGAGCGTGGGCTTCAATAGTTGTGGCTCGCTGGCTCTAGAGCACGCGCTCAGTAGTTGTGGCGCACGGGCTTAGTTGCTCCATGGCATGTGGGATCTTCCGGGACCAGGGATCAAACCCATGTCCCCTGCATTGGCAGGCAGATTCTCAACCACTGTGCCACCAGGGAAGCCCAGTACTTAAGGGAACTTTTTAAAAGCTGAGTTTTAGATTCGATAGCCTACGTTTGCTTACGATGCTAATGCAGTCAGCTGGGCTAACAGTCACCGAAGGGCGGTCGGGGACACTTAGGTGGCAGTTAAGAAGAAGCAGTAAGGAGAGTGTGTCCACTTCTGTAAATGTCCATGGGTACCGCTGGCCCCGTTAGAGAAGAGAGCTCACACAGAGGCTCAGTTAGCGTTCTTCTCTTTTTACAGGGCCCCTAAACAGATCTCTACCAGGGATCTCCCATGTTATCTGAGAGTCATTGCTTGCTTTTGAAATAATGATGATTTACTTTGGAAATAATAAGATGAATCCAATTCTTCAGGGATCAGCTGGAAAAGGTGTCTGGAAATGACCCAGGATGACTTTTCCAGGTGAGTGAAGTAAGATGCTGACATAGGAGGCACGGGTTGCTGCCTCCTCAGGGGTCGAGGTGAACTTACCCAGGACCCAGAGACCCACAGTTAGGCTTTGATGGGAGAACAGGCTAGATTAGAACCTATTACAAAGTAGGGATGGAACGAGCAATAGTAAGGGATAGTTCTTGGGCTTTGTTGATATTCATTTTTCTATAATGTCAAGGTAAAAACACGCTCCATACTATTAGTTATTCATGGTTTCATAAATTAAGTCCACTCTGTCATATTTTCCTCTCTTTGTTTTTAAGCTTCCTGGCAGGACTTAAAGAGTACCTCATGGAACCTTGATGAGTGGATTTTCTTAGTGATGTAATAGAGTAATTACTATCGTATGGATAGATTAACAAAGCACTTTTTCTATTTATCGCCTCATTTAATCTGTCCATAAACCTAACAAGGAGGACATTATCACCATCCTGTTTATGCAATTGTGAGAGTTCAGACTCAGATGTATAAATACTTTGCCCAAAGTAAGTTCCAGCCCAAGCTCAAGGATTCAAAATCCCATGCTTGCTTCATGACGTCTTGTAAAAAAGAGAAGAGATTAGGGAAAGCAGGACCAGAGGTTTGGCATTTTTTCCCCCTCCTTATCATGGCAGCAGAGATGAGTGGCATAATTTGAATTCTTAGTCTTTCATGTTTGAAAGGCATTGAGTAAGTCATTATTGAGCATTCTTTCTTCTTCTTTTTTTTTTTTAGTTGAAGTATAGGTGATTTATAATGTTGTGTTAATTTCTCCTGTACAGCAAAGTGATTCAGTTATACATATACACATGCTTTTTTTTTTAAACATCTTTATTGGAGTATAATTGCTTTACAACGGTGTGTTAGTTTCTGCTGTATAACACAGTGAATCAGCTATACTTATACATATATCCCTATATCTCCTCCCTCTTGCGTCTCCCTCCCACCCTCCCTATCCCACCCCTCTAGGTGGTCACAAAGCACCGAGCTGATCTCCCTGTGCTATGCGGCTGCTTCCCACTAGCTATCTGTTTTACATTTGGTAGTGTATATATGTCCATGCCCCTCGCTCACTTCGTCACAGCTTACCGTTCCCCCTTCCCATGTCCTCAAGTCCATTCTCTCTGTCTGCGTCATTATTCCTGTCCTGCCCCTAGGTTCTTCATGACCTTTTTTTTTTTTTTTAGATTCCATATATATTACACATGCTTTTTTTATACTCTTTTCCACTATGGTTTATAATAGGATATTGAATATATTTCCCTGTGCTATACGGTAGGACCTTGTTATCCATCCTATATACAATAGCTTACATCTGAGCAGTCATTCCGTATACAGTATTACCTAATATTCACGATGAGGCTCCTGTTCTCCACCCACTGATGAGAACACACATAAACACATAAAGTGAGCAGAGGGCGGAAGCAGGTCTATGTCAGCAATTCCACGAGGTAGTGATGGAACAGGACCGTAGGAGTCAGGGTAGTTGTTTAGTTAAGGTTTCCGTGGAAGATGAGGCTTGATCCCACGTTTGAGGGAAGCCGGGCTCCCCTGCCTCCTGCACTGGGGGGGGTGTGTGTGGAGAGCTGGCTCCCAGACCCCTATCCCTCTGGATGCCCACACCCCAGGGGAACGAAGGGCCTGCTGCCCCCGTTGACCCCCAGCCTTCCCTTGCTCAGGGTGCTCGTTCTGTCTGCGGAGAAAGCCGTTCTTCCCCTTTCCACTCTTGGGTCCCCTGATGCTCCCGTCCTTTACACGTTACTCCAAATGCCCCCTCCCCGCGCCCCTTGCTCTGCTCAGAGAGGGCTTCGGGTCTACCTGCATCCCCTCAGGGACAACGATCTCTTTGTAACTTGATGGGATGGGAGGATGTTACTGAAGCTGCTAAGAGCATCTGCTAGAGGCAGACGGGCCATGCGGCAGCTTTACAGCCGTAAGACTGTGGGTCGGTTACATGTCTCTGTAAACCCAGATTCACTAGGATTCTAGGGAGGGTGTTTGGAAAATGAAACGAAATAAATGTTCATCTCTTTAAGGCCCTAATATTGAATTCCTCCTTCCTGGCTGAGTGGGTTATCGTGAGGATTAATGATAAGTGATGCATGTGAAATGCTTGGTGGTGCACCTACACGCCACTGCTGTACTAACAAGGCCCAGGACCACACAAGCACACGTTGACATTTAATGCACGCGGTGATCTGTGCATGTTTCCGCTACCACCTGTAAACTCCTGGAGAGTGGGATGCATGGGTAAAGCATTTTCGTGTCTACCACAGAGACTGATGTAATGCCTTACCCATTGCAGGGGGTCTGTACTATAAATGTGCATCAAATGAAGGAAGAAAAAAAAGAAACATGAATAACTGGTGGAGATAATATGGGAGAGCATCTTAAATCGTGTCCGCAGTGGGAAGCACAGCAATGAGGAGTGGGGAGGGGGACACAGGGAGAAGCCAGTGATCATCTTTGGGCAGGAAACTTCTCTAAGGCATCCTACGGCCATCCTACAGTTCTCTCTGGTTACTGATTTCTAAGAATTTAATTTCACTCGAATTGAATCACATGGGATGCTTTCAATCTTTTGAAGGGTTTTTTTTTTTTAAGTCCCTGACCATCAAACTCTGCCTCCTGAGATGGTCTGCTGCAATGGCGGACAGCCATTGTTTCAGAAATCTATTTTCTATTTTAAGCCCAAATTTGCCATTGCTTAACCACAAAACATGGGTTCTGATTCACGCATTCATTTGTTCATTGTTTTCTTTCATTCATCAAATAACTTATTGCGTCTCCTAACTGCCAGGAACTGTGCTAGGTGCTAGGGATAAAAAGATAGCTAGGCAAGAAATGTACGGATTATTATAATTACTAGTAGAAACAAAGTATTAGTACAGACTAAGCTATTTGTTACAATATAAAACGTGGCCTGAGCCACCTGCCTCTGACCCCATCCAAGCCTGTTTCCTTGCTGCGTGATGGGGATGAGAGAATTCTACTCCACACGAGTCAGAGGACCTGGAGTCTAGTCCCAGCTCTGCCACTTACTACCCTGTGACCTGGGGTGAGTCCATCACCTGTCTCAGGCTCAGTTTTCTTATCTGTAAAATGGGTCCTTTCTATCTCATAGGGTTATTGTGGGATCATAAAATGAGATAGCCAATGAGATAGGGCTTCTAAACTCTAAAGCTCTTTTAAAAAGTTTTACCAAAAAAAAAAAAAAAAAGTTTTACCAAAAAGACTTCATCATCAGAAGCCCCTGCACTGGAGAGACTGGAGACCATCGTGGGTCTCGAAGGTGGGGCTGATACATGTCCTCCTGCTACCTTGTCATCTTCCAAGCTTGAAATTTGAAACTTTCTTAAAAGTCCCCCAAGCCCCCTTTTTGGATCCTTAGAGAAGAGGCCAACCATTACCAGTGCCTGGCAACTGTGACTTTCTTCTTCAGACTTCAGGGACAGTATGTAAAATGTGACCTGGAAAGACAGCCTTCGGTGCTGGTGGCCACGCCCAGCATGTTCCCCTGGCTTGGCTGAAAGTGGTCCACGTGGTGACAGGTCAGGAAGACGAGGCTGAACGCAAAGCCTCCTCCCTGCCATCAGATGCCTACCCTGCCCTCCCCGCTGGTCGTGGGGCCATTCATTTCCAGCCCCGCTTCCAGACACAGGTCACACTCACATGGAGGTGACCACTTCATTTTACATGATTCCTCACTTACTTAATTTCATTATATTCTCCCTAATGGGAAGAGGAGATGTGACGGGCGAGGTTTATTTGAGGAAGGGCGAAATTGAGGTGAGCAGATGCACGAGGCTAACAAGGGCTTTCTCTCCGCAAAGCCGTGGTCAGGGCGGCCATGAGCAGAGGGATGGCTGCTTCCTACCACTGCCCACCTGCACCAGCCCAGTGCCCGCTGTGCACGCAGGACACGTTCAGTAAAGCCTCACGGCACAAATGAATAAATCAATGGCAGTTGTTTGGATTCCAGCATAAATGGATCCTGGACCTGAGATATCGCCAGATGGGCAGACAGGTTACAATCTGGTGATGCATCTCCAAGGCTGTAAAAATGTAGCCATTTCTGGAGTCACAGGCTGACATTTCAGAAGATGATTATACGTACAAGTTAACCACACGGCCATTTGCACCCTCCCAGGGCCATGGCTTCAACAACTGTTTTCATGTTGGCTTTCTTGCTCGTTCCTTTTTTTGTTTGTCTGTTAAAGTCAAGCACAATTTTTTTTTTCCCCCAGCTTCTCATCTTTCTAGCCGAATGTGATTTATTCATATGAAATTATGCTGCATTTTTATAAAACCCATGTTACTGAAAATGATGCTGGAGGGTTCACAGAAAATATTAATTCCTGATCTGTGGCTATAAAGCATCCCTGCTCGCTCTGCAGCAGTTCTGTCGCTCTGAGACAGATGCAAGCGGTCCAAGGGGATGATTAACTTCTTAGACCTGGCAATTGCCTAGTGTTCCCCTTGCTCTGGATTTCAAGACTGACCTCCGGCTCTTCTGCACATGCACAGTCGCTCAGCTTGATAAATCACACGAACCCTTTTTTGATCACAGTTATCTACTATTTACTACTTGGGAAGGGAAGTTACTGGTTTTCAGAGGCACTTCACATGCTGCACACATATCCTGCCTTCTCCTCACGGCACTCTGCATATTCTCCACATCACTTGTGATGCGGCAGTGTCGATACCAAAGACTCACCTTTAGAAATGACCCACAAAGCCCATTTATCCCAATTCTTCTCTGCCTCTCTCTACCCCATCTAGTACAGTAATATGTACAAAGAACAGACACGTGAGAGGCACATCATAAGGTGTGAATAAGAAGGAGAATGGGAGAGACTGGTTCAAGATGGCGGAGTAGAAGGACGTGCGCTAATTCCCTCTTGCGAGAGCAATGGAATCACAACTAACTGCTGAACAATCATCGACAGGAAGACACTGGAACTCACCAAAAGGATACCCCACATCCAAAGACAAAGGAGATGCCGCAATGAGACGGTAGGAGGGGCGCAATCACAATCAAATCAAATCCCATAACTGCTGGGTGGGTGACTCACAAACTGGAGAACACTTATACCACAGAAGTCCTCCCGCTGGAGTGAAGGTTCTGAGCCCCACGTCAGGCTTCCCAACCTGGGGGTCTGGCAACGGGAGGAGGAATTCCCAGAGAAGCAGACTTTGAAGGCTAGCGGGATTTAACTGCAGGACTTCGACAGGACTGGGGGAAACAGAGACTCCACTCCTGGAGGGCACACACAAAGTACTGTGTGCATCGGGACCCAGGGGAAGGAGCAGTGACCCCATAGGAGACTGAACCCGACCTACCTGCTAGTGTTGGAGGGTGTCCTGCAGAGGTGGGGGTGGCTGTGTCTCACCGTGAGGACAAGGACACTGGCAGCAGAAGTTCTGGGCAGCACTTCTTGGCGTGAGCCCTCCCAGAGTCCGCCATTAGCCCCACCAAAGAGCCAGGGTGGGCCCCAGGTTTGGGTCCTCTCAGGCCAAACAACCAACAGGGAGGAAACTCAGCCCCACCCATCAGCAGACAAGCAGATTAAAGTTTTACAGAGCTCTGCCCACCAGAGCAACACCCAGCTCTACCCACCACCAGTCCCTCCCATCAGGAAACTTGCACAAGCCTCTTAGACAGCCTCATCCACCAGAGGGCAGACAGCAGAAGCAAGAAGAACTACAATCCTGCAGCCTATGGAATGAAAAACACATTCACAGAAAGACAGACATGATGAAAAGGCAGAGGACTATGTACCAGATGAAGGAACAAGATAAAACCCCAGAAAAACAACTACATGAAGTGGAGATAGGCAACCTTCCAGAAAAAGAATTCAGAATAATGATAGTGAAGATGATTCAGGACCTTGGAAAAAGAATGGAGGCAAAGATCGAGAAGATGCAAGAAATGTTTAACAAAGACCTAGAAGAATTAAAGGACAAGTAAACAGAGATGAACAATACAATAACTGAAATGAAAAATACACTGGAAGGAATCAACAGCAGAATAATTGAGGCAGAAAAACGGATAAGTGACCTGGAAGACAGAATGGTGGAATTCACTGCTGCAGGACAGAATAAAGAAAAAAGCATGATAAGAAATGAAGACAGCCTAAGAGTCCTCTGGGACAACACTAAACGCAACAACATTCGCATTACAGGGGTCCCAGAAGGAGAAGAGAGAAAGGACCCGAGAAAATATCTGAAGAGATCATAGTTGAAAACACCCTGAACATGGGAAAGGAAATAGCCACCCAAGTCCAGGAAGCACAGAGAGTCCCATACAGGATAAACCCAAGGAGAAACACACTGAGACACATAGTAATCAAATTGGCAAAAATTAAAGACAAAGGAAATTTATTGAAAGCAGCAAGGGAAAAACAACAAATAACATACAAGGGAACTCCCATAGGGTTAACAGCTGATTTCTCAGCAGAAACTCTACAAGCCAGAAGGGAGTGGCAGGACATATTTAAAGTGATGAAAGGGAAGAACCTAAAACCAAGATTACTCTATCGGCTAAGGATCTCATTCAGATTCGACAGAGAAATCAAAAGTTCTCTTGTCTTTACAGACAAGCAAAAGCTGAGAGAATTCAGCACCACCAAACCAGCTCTACAACAAATGCTAAAGGAAATTCTCTAAGTGGGAAACACAAGAGAAGAAAAGAACCTACAAAAACAAACCTAAAACAATTAAGAAAATGGTAATAGGAACATACATATCGATAATCACCTTAAATGTGAATGCATTAAATGCTCCAAACAAAAGACACAGCTTGCTGAATGGATACAAAAACAGGACTCATATATATGCTGTCTACAAGAGACCCACTTCAGACCTAGGGACGCATACAGACTGGAAGTGAGGGGATGGAAAAAGATATTCCATGCAAATGGAAATCAAAAGAAAGCTGGAGTAGCAATTCTCATATCAGACAAAATAGACTTTAAAATAAAGAATGTTCCAAGAGACAAGGAAGGACACTACATAATGATCATGGGATCAAACCAAGAAGGAGATATAACAATTATAAATATATATGCACCCAACATAGGAGCACCTCAATACATAAGGCAACTGCTAACAGCTATAAAAGAGGAAATCGACAGTAACACAATAATAGTAGGAAACTTTAACCCCTCCGTTACACCAATGGACAGATCATCCAAACATAAAATTAATAAGGAAACACAAGCTTTAAATGTCACAATACACCAGATAGATTTAATGGATATTTATAGGACTTTCCATCCAAAAACAGCAGATTACACTTTCTTCTCAAGTGCACACGGAACATTCTCCAGGATAGACCACATCTTGGGTAACAAATCAAGCCTCAGTAAATTTAAGAAAATTGAAATCGTATCAAGCATCTTTTCTGACCACAACATTATGAGATTAGAGATGAATTACAGGGAAAAAAATGTAAAAAACACAAACACATGGAGGCTAAACAATACGTTATTAAATAACCAAGAGATCACTGAAGAAATCAAAGAGGAAATCAAAAACTACCTAGAGACAAATGACAACGAAAACACGACAATCCAATACCTATGGGATGCAATCCAATACCTATGGGATGCACACAATAAAAGCAGTTATTAGAGGGAAATTTATAGCAATACAGGCCTACCTCAAGAAACAACAAACATCTCAAATAAAAAATCTAACCTTACACGTATAGGAACTAGAGAAAGAAGAACAAATAACACCCAGAGTTAGCAGAAGGACAGAAGTCATAAAGATCAGAGCAGAAATAAATGAAATAGAAACAAAGAAAACAATAGCAAAGATCAATAAAACTAAAAGCTGGTTCTTTGAGAAGATAAACAAAATTGATAAACTTCTAGCTAGACTCATCAAGAAAAAGAGAGGACTCAAAGCAATAAAATTAGAAATGAAAAAGGAGAAGTTACAACAGACACTGCAGAAATACAAAGCATCCTAAGAGACTACTACAAGCAACTCTATGCCAATAAAATGGACAACCTGGAAGAAACTGATAAATTCTTAGAAAGGTATAACCTTCCAAGACTGAACCAGGAAAAACCAGAAAATATGAACAGACCAATCGCAAGTAATGAAATTGAAACTGTGATTAAAAATCTTCCAACAAACAAAAGTCCAGGACCAGATGGCTTCACAGGTGAATTCTATCAAACATTTAGAGACGAGCTAACACCCATCCTTCTCAAACTCTTCCAAAAAACTGCAGAGGAAGGAACACTCCCAAACTCATTCTATGTGTAGAGGAAGGAACACTCCCAAACTCATTCTATGAGGCCACCATCACCCTGATACCAAAACCAAACAAAGCTACTACAGAAAAAGAAAATTACAGACCAATATCACTGATGAATATAGACGCAAAAATCCTCAACAAAATACTAGCAAACAGAAGCCAACAACATATTAAAATGATCATACACCATGATCAAGTGGGATTTATCCCAGGGATGCAAGGATTCTTCAATATACGCAAATCAATCAATGTGATACACCATATTAACAAATTGAAGAATAAGAACCATATGATCATCTCAATAGATGCAGAAAAGGTTTTTGACAAAATTCAATACCCATTTATGATAAAAACCCTCCAGAAAGAGGGCATAGAGGGAAACTACCTCAACACAATAAAGCCCATATATGACAAACCCACAGCAAACATCATTCTCAATGGTGAAAAACTGAAAGCATTTCCTCTCAGATCAGGAACAGACAAGGATGTCCACTCTCACCACTACTATTCAACATAGTTTTGGAAGTCCTAGACATGGCAATCAGAGAAGAAAAAAGAAATAAAAGGAATCCAAATTGGAAAAGAAGAAGTAAAGCTGTCACTGTTTGCAGATGACAATGATACTATACATAGAGAATCCTAAAGATGCTACCAGAAAACTACTAGAGCTAATCAATGAATTTGGTAAAGTAGCAGGATACAAACTTAATGCACAGAAATCTCTTGCATTCCTATACACTAATGATGAAAAATCTGAAAGAGAAATTAAGGAAACACCCCCATTTACCACTGCAACAAAAAGAATAAAACACCTAGGAATAAACCTACCTAGGGAGACAAAAGACCTGTATGCAGAAAACTATGACATTGATGAAAGAAATTAAAGATGATACAAACAGATGGAGAGATAAACCATGTTCTTGGATTGGAAGAATCAATATTGTAAAAATGACCATACTATCCAAAGCAATCTACAGATTCAATGCAATCCCTATCAAATTACCAATGGCATTTTTTACAGAAGTAGAACAAAAAAGTCTTAAAATTTGTATGGAGACACAAAAGACCCCGAATAGCCAAAGCAGTCTTGAGGGAAAAAAACGGAGCTGGAGGAATCAGACTCCCTGACTTCAGACTATACTACAAAGCTACAGTAATCAAGACAATATGGTACTGTCACAAAACCAGAAATATATATCAATGGAACAGGATAGAAAGCCCAGAGATAAACCCACGCACCTATGGTCTACTAATCTATGACAAAGGAGGCAACAATGTACAATGGAGAAAAGACAGCCTCTGCAATAAGTGGTGCTGGGAAAACTGGACAGCTACATGTAAAAGAATGAAGTTAGAACACTCCCTAACACCATACACAAAAATAAACTCAAAATGGATTAGAGACCTAAATGTAAGACTGGACACTATAAAACTCTTAGAGGAAAGCATAGGAAGCACACTCTTTAACATAAATCACAGCAAGATCATTTTTGATCCACCTCCTAGAGTAATGGAAATAAAAACAAAAGTAAAAAAAAGGGACCTAATGAAACTTAAAAGCTTTTGCAAAGCAAAGGAAACTACAAACAAGATAAAAAGACAATCCTCAGAATGGGAGAAAATATTTGCAAACAAATCAACAAAGGATTAATCTCCAAAATATATAAACAACTCATGCAGCTCAATATTAAAAAAATAAAGAACCCAATCAAAAAATGGGCAGAAGACCTAAATAGACATTTCTCCAAAGAAGACATACAGATGGCCAAGAAGCACATGAAAAGCTGCTCAACATCACTAATTATTAGAGAAATGCAAATCAAAACTACAATGAGGTATCACCTCACACTGGTTAGAATGGGCATCTTCAGAAAATCTACAAACAACAAATGCTGGAGAGGGTGTGGAGAAAAGGAACCCTCTTGCACTGTTGGTGGGAATGAAACTGATATAGTCACTATGGAGAACAGCATGGAGGTTCCTTAAAAAACTAAAAATAGAATTACCATATGACCCAGCAATCCCACTACTGGGCATACACCCAGAGAAAACCATAATTCAAAAAGACATATGCACCCCAATGTTCACCAAAACACTGTTTACAGTAACCACGTCAGGGAAGCAACCTAAATGCCCATCGACAGATGAATGGATAAAGAAGATGTGGTACATATATACAATGGAATATTACTCAGCCATAAAAGGGATGAAATTGGGTCATTTGTAGAGACATGCATGAATCTAGAGACTGTCATACAGAGTGAAGTTAAGTCAGAAAGAGAAAAACAAATATCGTATATTAACACATATATGTGGAACCTAGAAAAATGGTACAGATGAACGAGTTTGCAGGGCGGCAACTGAGACACAGATGTGGAGAACAAATGTATGGACACCAAGGGGGGGAAGTGGTGGTGGAGGGGGGTGATGGTGGGATGGATTGGGAGATTGGGATTGACATGTATACACTAATGTGTATAAAATGGATAACTAATAAGAACCTGCTGTATAAAAAAATAAAGTAAAATTCAAAGAAAATTACACTGGCAATTTAGAATAAATTAATTTGACAATTGATAAGTCATCTCAAAAGAAAAAAAAGGAATGAAGTACTAGTACATGCCACAACACAGATAAACCTTGAAAACACGCTCAGTGAAAGAAGCCAAACACAAACGAGTGCATTTCGCAGGATTCCATTTATATGAAATACCCCAAAGAGGCAAATTCACAGAGAGAAAGTGGTTTGGCATTTGCCAGGGGAGAGGGCAATGGGGAGTGCAATGAAACAGGACCCTATGGTCCTTCCCCCACCCCCATATCCTCCTGTCTTTTGTCTGCGTAAAAACTTTAGCCAAAGAATACGTTTAATCAGAGAAGTGAGAAAATGTAGAAGCAAAGAAAAGCAGTCAAACAGGACAAAACGATAACAGTTTAGTCAGTAAGCAAAGTCAAGGACATTTAGTTCCCTCTCAAGGGCTCTGGAGAATATTCTGAGCCACATCCTGTGAGCTGTCTTACAGGTACTGAAACCCTCACCAGGTGGAAGAAGTTAACTACACGATGACCAGGTTGCAGCCATGAGACACAGGCTGCCACAACTCCGAGAACTGGCCTCAAGGAAATGGGAACAAACCGACCCGGGAACTGAAGGTTAACTGTACCTAAAACAATCAAGACGGTGCTGGTCAGACCACCAATGACCAATTTCTCGATGACGGTCAGAGCTGACTGTGCCGTTTCTGCGTGTAGCCCGCTCCCTCTGCCTATGAAAGCTCTGGCCCGCTGGTTGTCAGGGGGAGCGAGTCGGCCTTTGGACACGAGTCTGCACCTCCCCCCAGTTGCCGGCATCCATAATAAAGTCAACTTTACTTTCCACCAAAAAAAAAAAAAAAAAAAGGAGTATGCTCCTCCGCAAAGGGAGGTTCTCTTGTGGTTGGTTTACCTTGCTGAGAAGTTTGCCACCTCTTCCGGCCCTGGTGTCTTGTTTTTTCGTTATTTGGGGCACTGGCAGGCCTCTGGTAGGCCAGCTGCCTCTCGATGGCATAAAACAGACGGATAAAAAGTGCTACAGGCAGCAGTAGAAAAGAACAAAACCCAAGCCACCATCCCACCTTCACACACCCTTCCCATTGCTGCAGGTGGCACGGGTTAGTTGGGCCAAAGCCCGCATCTGCCTCGCTGTCGTGATCCCGTTTGGATCTGTGGAGTGTTTGGGCTATTTCGGCTGAACCATCACCTAAGCCCATCACTCAAAGTCCAAGAAGGCAAAAGGTGCTCTATGGGAGTGACCACAGATGCTTTTTAAATTTTAGTAATGGCAATATCAGAGTTTTAGTTGATCAAGGTTGTGTATTGACTACTGAGGACTCACTGAACTTTAAACGATTACAATCGCCAACTGTCAGATGCTAGACTTCTGCTAGAATGCCCCTGGAAACCAGGACGCTGGAGCAATGAAAAGATAGACAAGACTGACCTTCAGAAGATGTCTGGATATCCTCTACCCTCTGACACCCCACGGGGATGAGATTTCTATCTGCCCTCATAGAGGGAAACGACACCCCTTTTCCCTATATCTAGTCCCATTAGGCCAGGTCCCCAAGCCTCGAAGGTCGGCTTTCTTACGGGGAAGCAGAGGACAACTGGCTTCCTACAGTGTAAACTTACATCACCCCTACAATCCCAGTCAAGCGAATCCCATTTCATCATCAAGTTGTACATCTTGAGACAAAACAGCTCTCCTCCTGGATCACACGTCCTGTGTTCACCAGGTACGTAGGCAGTTATAAGGTTAAATGGAAGTGACATGGGCCCAGAGAGGAGCAAACCAGTGGGATACCTCAGTGTCACATGGTAGCCTGACTCAAGCCAGCATGGGCTTTCTGTCCAACTCCAGAATCGCAGAACTCAGGAAGCAGCTTTGAAGGCCTGAGAAGTGCTCTTTCTTTTTCTCGGAGAGAAACAAAACTGCTGCCTAATCATTACGGAATTTTAAATCAAGAGATGATAACGGGCTGAAAAAAGAGTTTAGGAAACCAGTAGAGTCTGCGTTAATGAATGTATGATAGATCACCACCAGACTGTAAGTAGACAGAGATACTGGGGTTAGATCTCTACCTTGGGAAGGGCACAACCTGGAGGGGAATTTCTACTCAAAATTCCCAACTTGAGGTCGTTCTTGGGACAGACAGAATTTTAGGCAAGTCATATGGTGGCTGGACCCAAAGCCGCATCCCTCATTTTCTAGAAAAGACTAGTTTATTCAACAGAATAGGTAATGTGATAGAAAATGACATCTGTCATGTGTTAAGTTAGCGTTCTCTAATTGAAGAAACTAGAAAACATGAATCCAATTAATTCAGTAGGTGTTACAGTCCTCATTTTGAAGAAGGGTTTTTAATTGTATCGCCCAACAATTACAGAGACTTCTCACTCATGGAAATACACAAGTGGTCCTGAATTAATGGAAAACATAAAACAGGAAAAGCACAGAGAAGTAGCTTTACACAATTGCATTGCTAGAATAGTAGGCAAAGTCAGCCCATTACTTTGAAAGGCGCTGAGTTCCTCCCATTGTGAACAGAAAAACTGTTAAGATTTAGAGGGAAATGCTCAGTTACGTTTGAAGACAGGGAAATTCGTTAGAAGAGCAGGGACAATGGGAACCTCTGTTTTTCTGTTTCTAGGGAATGAACTTCTTTTTCCTCACAGTATCTGCACTAAGTGGTTATATAAGAACAAGGGCTAAGATACTAACTTACTAGTCAATTAATTATTGGGCTTCAGGAGGGGTTTTTGAGAGAAGATCAGAAAATGTCAAAGGTAATAGCATTGCTCATCATGAAAATCTATGCACATTTTCTACCCAGGACAAAGTCCTGTATCTTTTGGGGAGAAGCCTTAGAATATACTGGTCCTAGTTTCTGATGACTTGTCTTTGTACCTACAATCATGTCTTCAATGGGAGTCCATGTTTTTAAAAATGGTTCTTGATTCATTCTACCAAAGTCTATAAAGATATTTTGTGTCTAGATATGTAGCATTATTGAAATGTAATTTATATACCATAAAGCTCACCCATTTAAAGCATGCAATTCAGTTGTTTTTAGTATATTTACTGGGTTGTGACGTCTTCACCATAATCTAATTTTACACCATTTTTATCACCCCAAAAAGAAACCTCGTCACCACTGGCAGTGGCATAATATTGTCAACTGAGGGCTTTCTCCTGCTTCTCAATGCATTTTGTTGAAGGAATCACTGAAGAAGAAAAGTCAAAGGGAAAAAAGAAATATGTAGAGGAAAAGAATTAATGTGTCAGATTTTAAGTGTGTTGTGATCCAGAGTCTCTCTTCTTTCTACCAACAGACTCAGAAGCAGTACAGTTATCAGCTTGTGCGAGAATCCCAGAAGCAACCCCAGAAGATCACGTGGCAGCCACTCTTAGAGCCCACAGGCTTGTGTGGTTGTCATGGGGAAGGCTTTGCAATTGAAATCAAAACACTTGGGCTCAGCCTGCCACCGTCGAGAAAACGCTTTTCACCCATGAGCACAGATAATTCGCCTAAGTGACAGGTTTCACCTTGGAGAAGCACTGAACTGAGCTGGTTTACCTAGTCAATTATTGCTCATTCCACAGAAGAGAACTGGGAAGGAAGGGAGGGGGGCGGTGATAGCTAGACAATGCCGAGATGCCTGCCAGCCCGCTGAGGGGAACAGCTCCTCCGGCTGTTTCCAGCCCTGTGAGAACCTCACTTGTGGAGAGAAAACAAAGCTTCATCTTTACCTCCTGATGGTTCTTTAAAACACACACACACACACACACACACACACACACACACACACACACACTTTGGCAAATGAGAAATCAAAAACCAACCCAAGCCAAGAGATGGTCTGCTCTATTCTAGAAAGTAACTTTATATATGCCCATTCAAATACTTTCAAACAGTCTTACAGGCAAAGGAAGATGTGAAATACAGCTGGAGTATGTTTACTGATTAGCTTTACATATCTCATTCAATAACACAAGTTAGGAAAAACAAGCCAGAGCAAGGACTCAAAAGTCAGGCACGCACAGCACCATGAATTGGGTCCCGCGCATAAAGTAAAGTTCGAGAGAGAATCGCATCAGAAGACAGACAGCTCTCGGGGAAATGATGTGGAAGAGAAGTCTGAAGACAACACCCCAGAATAAATGAAGTACTTATTGTTGAAAAATGAGCTTAGATCTCAACCAATTCCAAAGTTCAGAATTTACTGCACCATTCAGGACTTTCCCTCCAAGTTTCCTGTCTCCTGTTTCATTGTACAACAAGGGATTCTTCATACTTTCTATGAAATACAACAAGGCGATTTTTGCAGTAATAAACTCCACACATGCATGACAAATTGAAGCATGCAAAATGTTTAACATCCCAGTTCACAGACACTTTAGGGACAAAATCCGATTATGAATTATATGCCACAGTAAATAGGGCTCAATGTTTCATAAAGCAATTTATAGTTCATAAAAATGACAAAATGTACCTGTCAGACAGAGCGTGGAGAGCCGTTCTCTGGGCTGCCTGCTGGAAGAAAGGGCAGAGATGTTTATTTAATATGCTGACTTTAAAATTATGTGTTCAATCAATACTTAAAAAGAAACCCTGTGTCACCCACACTTCTGACAGGTGGCCAAATATGAAACTACTAATAACACAGTAGAGAATCCTCTTGTGTTAGGAAACGAATATTTCTGAAGAGTTAAGGGAAGCCCCCACGGGTCACACTTGCCACCAGGGGGTGAGCTTGAGGAGACTGGACATACTGCACAGGTGAGGTTGGACAGGTCTCAGGAGACGTGGTACTGATCAGAGCTGTTTCACTTTTACTTCCGGAATTCCCTTTTACCATTTGCTTTATTCTACTTTCCTGTAAGGAAAAGATCTGTCTTGGTTCCTTTGCAGCTTCTTTTCCTACGCAGCTATAATTCTGGACCTGGTTTTCAGATTTATTGATAAAAGCATCACAATTGGATATTGGAACATTGACTCGCTATGTGATGATATTAGGAGATTGCTGCTATGTTTTAGACACAGGAACATAACTGTGGCAATGTTTTTATCAAGAGTCTTTTAGAGATTCATACTGAAATACTTATGAATACAATTACACGATGCTGGGGTTTAAAATAATACAATTGGAGGGAAGAGAGAGTAGGTAGGCATAGAAATGAAATGAGATGGCCTTGGGTTGATAACTGTTGAAGCTAGGTGACAAGAACACTGGGGGAATGGTATAGTATTCTGGGAATTATTGTGTGCTTGAAATTTTCCATAATATAAAAATTAAAAGAAGAAAGGAAATAAGAAGGCCTCCACTGCTCCCTCAGATTCTCCCAGTTTTGCACTCCCTTTCCTTTCGTCGTCTATTTTTTTGTCTGTTTGCCTTATGCCGCCAAGCACTCTGAATCTACGGAAGGCAGAAAAAGACTTCTCTGACTGAGAAGTCGCAATTGGGAGGGGATCAAAGCATGGCCTCGAAGACCAAGGCTTCCTCAGGATGCACGTAGGAAACAAGGAGCGTTCAGAGTCAGTCTTCACCTCGTACATGACATATGTCAAATTTACTGTTTACCAGGGATACCAATGTTTCCCACGCTATTCCTCATTGCAGGTGGGTGGCAGACAAAATAGAAGCTTCAGATTAGAAAAAACGACACATCAGAACCATTATCTCTATTACAGAAAAGAAATATACCCTTGGCGATGGTTGCATATCCTTGGATCACGCAGTCAGACCAACACTTACTGAATTCCTACTACATGAAGATGATTGCTCTGGGGTTTCAGAGGGGAAAAAAGCCAAAGCAGAAGTGGTCACTGTCCTGGACAAGCTGAGTCCCCAGGTAGGGAGTCAGAAGAGAGGTCCAGGGATGACTGGCAGACAGTTATGAAGTAACATGCAAATAAACAGATGAAGATAGGACAGAGCTAGGAAGGGGCAGACGTGAGCGGTGACTAATCTACAGCTCCTCAAACAGGGTGTGGAGCTGTTAGCAGGTGCTCTGGAAATATCTGCAGAGTAAACATCAACGAATGAATCACTTAGGGGATCCTTCCCACTGAAATGTGGTCAGGCGAGAAGAGGCACTGGCGGTCCTGGACTAGACGGCGGAGGAAGGGCCTGTCCAAGCCCCTGGCAGTGGTTCTCACCTGGGCTACCCTCCCCCCAACCCCCGGAGCATCTGGAATTGAGTGTGTTTCTGCGTGTCACACTCACGAGGGGATCACTACTGGCATTTAGTGCCTGGCCCCAGGGATGCTAACACTTTTCAAACGTCGGGAGGGTCCCCTTGTACAATCAGGAACTGTCCCCTTCAAAGAACAAGGGTGTCTCTGTGGAGATGCTGCAGCAAAGTAGCGATGAAAAGCAGATCTGAAAGACAGAACCCAGGGAACATGAGCTCCTGGGCCTGGCACCAGGATTGGAAAATAAATTAGTAAGAGAAACTTAGATAATTCCACAAGGGACGCAATCACAGTGAGTTAGGAAAAAGCATAAAATCTGTTCAACAGGGAATTGAGAGTCTTACATTCTGGGACAGGTTCTGCCTTACATTTATATTATGGACCTGGAGTCTCGTCCTCGACCCAGGTCTCAGTTTCCAAACTACGCTTTCCTTCTCCAAATGGAGGCTGAGGGAGCCAGTCAAGGTCTAGGCTACTGTGGACAATCCAAGGGGCAGGGGTCCCCTCCTTCTTCCCTGGATTCCAGGGAACGACAGCCCAAGTGACCTGGCATTGAACGAACATGATTCGTTCAAGATAGAGAAGAAGAAGAACTACAGTGCTTTCTCTTTGCGGGGACACCTGAGGGAGTCGAATGTGGCAGGGGGAAGAGGTGAGAAGCCAAGGAAGGCCTGGACAGCACTCCCTGCCCTCTCCTCTCTCTCCTTTGTCTGTGCTCTCCCGAGGGCCACCCCAGGAGCAGGTTCACGAAAAGCACCCAGCAGGTGACAGGCAGCTGTCATTGTTCCCAGGTTCATCTCTTAAAGGGTTCTCCCTCACGCAGCAAGATGGCTTTCCACTTTCGGCGGTTATCCTTGAAAAGAACTTCACTCTCTAGTAAATACACAACGTGTTTGGCTAAATATACAAAAAGTATTTGGAACTCCCCAGAGGAAAGATGGCAGGTATTATCAGCACAGCCTCTCATCATCTCAGCAGGAGGCACTGCAGACAGACTCCTCCTGGAATAACAAAAATCAGGAGATGTGACTAAAAGGTCAATAGGAATCTCTCACATGGCACCTGAATTTTCGTCCAGCCCTGGATGTCAATTTTTTTTTAAGTCTATTGATTCTCTTCTCTCCTGCCTGCAAATATACTTCCCGCTGACTTTTGTGATAAGGAAACACAGCGCTTGTTGATGTGCAGTCTATAAGAAGATGATTTAAGAAGCAAAAGCAAAGCAAAACAAACCCCAAACAAGAAACTCCGATGCCCGACCATCACTAGAATGCCTGCAAATTGATGCATCCCAGGTGGTGGTACCTGCTGAGAATAACTCCCTAGGACTGACATCGGTGAGTCCTCTAATGTAAGCTGAGCTGGAAGCTGGGAACAGGGGCTGCTTTCCTTTAGCTGATGGACACGATGCTGGGACCAAAAGGGTCTTCTGGGCTGAGACATCATGCATCTAGCCAGTCACCAAGCAATGTCTTTCTGTGACCCTCACCCTTCAATCTGCCACACGACTGCCTGCACTACTATTTCTAATGCCTGCTTTTGATTGTTCTATTTAATTTGTTGTTATTCTACATCATTCAAAACTTTACAGAGGAGGACTCATCATCCATCAAAAAGGAGATGAGAATATATTAAATGCTTCAAATAACTCCTTGAGGGAAAAAAAAAAACTTAACGGCATTAAAATTGTATGTTATATACCAAAGCAAAGACCACCACCACCAACTTTTTCTTACTGCCTCCTCTCTTAAAATAAACTTTGGCTGTTGCACACTATTTTATTTTACTGTTGGAAAATAATAAAATAAACACTGGAATGAAATAGCAGAGAAAAAAATTACTTAGGTGAGTCATGATTGAAACCTGAAAAACTACTCATAGAAAACTAGATGAATTGCCCAATTTCCTTCTTTCAAGACTTGTGTTTTAGAGCAACCACATTTCTCTTTCTAAATCATCATCTCCTCTTGTGACTTTTTTATTCAGTTCTCAGCAAAACAGATTGAAGCCTTAAGACAATGCGTCACTGATCCTTCCTGAGTTCATTACTCATTCATGAATGACTCTGAAGGGTAAGTCTGTGAGACAAAACAAGTTTTCTGCCAGAAATAATTATTTTCCAGGTTCTCTTTGAGAGATGACATCTTTTCTCTGTCTTTATCACAGCAAGCTGGGCGCTTGGGAACCTAATCAGTAGACTTGCAGGTTTCAACATACGCTAAATGAATTACCAGTCACAATCTGTTATTGAGGGGAAATCAAAGAGGAAGTTAAGTGCCCTTACTGTAACTGGGTCGAGCGTAGAACAAGTTCATGGATATTGGAGGGGGAGAAAGCAAAGGGAAGAGGCTAGAATTCAGAGGGGTCTTAGCATAATCCAGTTTCTTTCTCACTTGATAGAAACAGAAATACCACGTGGACAGCTCCATAAAGCCAACTGCTGTACCTATCAAGTGCAGGGCCTGGGCTCTGCTTGGGTGACAGTCAAAGCGGACAAAGCTTTTGCCACATTGTACTTGGAGTCTACACGTGAGCCAGACATGAAGAGTTAAACACACACAAGCATTCTAGATCCTGGATCTAGACAAGGGCTATGACCAAAGAGGACAGAATGTGAAGGGGCCTCATTTGGAATGAGTGCTCAAGGAAGGTTCACTAAGGAAGGGATGACAAAGCTGCCACAAGGAGGGCAAAGAAGAGTTACTGAATGCGAGAAGTAGGAATGGGGAAGGAAGGAAGGAGAAAGTGTTCGGGAGCAGAGGCCCAAGGCAGGCCTAGATCTCTGGTCAGTGGAGGAACTACAGGAAGGTTGCTGTCGGGGAGGTCAGTGAGCGGTGGGGACAGTGGCAGGTCCCAAGGGCTTTGGAGGTCAAGTTAAGGATTTTGGACATTATCCACAGCAATAAGAAGTCACTGAAAAGTTTACATGAGGGGAAGCTGGGTGAAGGATATATGGCAGCAGTCCCCAGCCTTTTTGACACCAGGGACTGGTTTCATGGAAGACAACTTTTCCAAGGACCGGGGGCAGGGGGGATGGTTCAGGAGGTAATATGAGCAATGGGCAGCGATGGGCAGCAATGGGCAGTGGCAGATGAAGCTTTGCTCGCTTGCCCACCACTCACCTCCTGCTGTGCGGCCTGGTTCATAACAGGCCGTGGACCCGATATACGGGACCTGCCTGTACATTCTTTGCAACTTCCAGTGAATCTATATAATTAAAAAAAAAAGGGCTTCCCTGGTGGCGCAGTGGTTGAGAGTCCGCCTGCTGATGCAGGGGACATGGGTTCGTGCCCCGGTCCGGGAAGATCCCACATGCCATGGATTGGCTGGGCCCGTGAGCCATGGCTGCTGAGCCTGAGCGTCCGGAGCCTGTGTTCCGCAACGGGAGAGGCCACAACAGTGAGAGGCCCGCGTACCGCAAAAAAAAAAAAAAAGAGTAGGCAGTGAGGCAATATGACCCACACTTTTATTTTATTTATTCATTCATTCATTCATTCATTTATGGCTACACTGGGTCTTCCTTGCTGCGCGTGGGCTTTAGTTGCGGCGAGCAGGGGCTACTCTTTATTGCAGTGCACGGGCTTCTCTTGTTGTAGAGCACAGGCTCTAGGTATGCGGGTTTCAGTAGTTGTAGCACGGGGGCTCAGCAGTTGTGGCTCTTGGGTTCTAGAGCGCAGGCTCTGCAGCTGTGGTGCACGGGCCCAGCTGCTCCACGGCATGTGGGATCCTCCCAGACCAGGGCTTGAACCCGTGTCCCCTGCACTGGCAGGTGGATTCTTAACCACTGTGCCACCAGGGAAGCCTCAACTTACACTTTTCAAATTCCCTTCTGGCCTTTGTGAGTTGAATGGATTGGGGCAGGAAGGGGCAAAGTTGAAGGTCATCTGCAGTGATCCAGGAGAGAGAAGGGCACGGTAGCGGTGGAGATGGAGACAGTTCATGCTACATTTTGGAGGTAGGGTTGAGGGAACTGGTGATTGATTGAACGTGGGAAGTGGGGGAGGCGTCAGGAATGAGGCCCAGGTTCCTGGCTTGAGCACCTTGTACAGACCGAGAGTCACTGATGGGCAAGACGGGTGCAGGAGCAGCACAAAGGCAGAGCTTAGGTTTGAGTGTAAAAAACTCTACTTTGAAAAGACACATACACCTCAGTGTTCACAGGTGCATTACTTACAACAGCCAAGACATGGAAACAACCTAAGTGGCCATCAACAGATGAATGGATAGAGAAGATGTGGTGTGTATTTACAATGGAATACTACTCAGCCATAAAAAGAAAAGAATTTTGCCATTGGCAGCAACATGGATGGACTTGGAGGGCATTACGCTTAGCGAAGTAAGTCAGACAGAGAAAGACAAATACTGTATGATCTCACTTATATGTGGAATCTAAAAAATACAAGAAACTAGTGAATATAACAAAAAAGAAACAGACTCAGATATAGAACAACTAGTGGTTACCAGTGGCGGGGGGGGGGGCGCATTACAGGGGTGGGGAAGTGTGAGGTACAAAGTACTGGGTATAAGACAGGCTCAAGGATGTGTTGTATAACATGGGAGGAATATAGCCAATATTTTGTAATAACTGTAAATGGAAAGTAACCTTGAAAAATTGTATTTCCAAAATGCTATGATCTCTCCCCCGTCTCCCAAAAAAGTTTGGGTGTGTGAAGTTCAAGTTGTTTATGGGAAGTCAAGTGCGGATGTTAAACAGACGGTTGGATTTGAGATTAAAGCTGCTAAATGATAATTAAGTACACAACATCCATATGTTTTTGACAAATGACAGTCATAAGAAGACAGATGGCTTGATTTTCTGGATCTACATTTTGCTATTGTTCTAAGAGAAGAAGATCCAGGAGACAGCTGGTTAGAACACATCTCTGTTTCCGCACTCCATGTGGGATTGACCTCCATCTCTGCTACACACGGTATCAGGTTTATGACACTGACAGTCAAGGAGGTATCACTGCAGCAGTGATTGTAATCACATTGCTTCACCTGTGTTAGGACACTGTCTCCACATTTAATTACCTGAATAAATACTATCACAGCTTATCTTACTTCATTTGTGTTTTGCTGGTATTGGAAGAAGGCTGTGAAATTTATATGGACACACCTGTCTTTCTAGGAATTCTGGCTGGTGAGGCCTTACTTTTTTCTTGTCATTCTTCTTCAAGTTAAGACTTGTTATTTATTAACTTATTTCCCTGTTTAATTTCCTTCTACCTCTATTAGCATATTTTATGTTTCGTTAACTTTTATGCTGTTGTTTTTCATTCTGGTCCCCGTTGATGAGTGTCTGAACTTTTCATGTCGTGAGTATCCATTTGGTGCTTTACAACCCATTTAGGAACATTTGTAAGACAAAGGAGAGAGTCTATTTCTGGTCTTTTTTTTTTTTTTTTCTCAGTCATGAGTACTTTGCATTTTCGGATTCCTAGAAATGCTGTCTAGGAAGCATTTTGTTCAGTGGACTTTGACCTTATCCAGTACTCTACAGGAGTCAGGCAGAGTCAGGGAGGACAATATAATTTATCATCCAAATAAGAATAGTTCTATCCAAATAAGAACAGTTCTGAGAGTGAAAGGGGATGCTAACCCAGTGGGAGTCAGGGACAAGGGGAGAAAACCCTGCTTTTTTGGGGCACAATGTATGGTCAGTTCTAATACAGATGACTCTACAAATATAAACAAGATCAGGATTAGAGGACAGAAATTCAGGGGCTGAGGAACCTACCAATAATGAAAGCAAACAGCTGAACGGGGGTCAGCTGCGGACAAATCACTGCGACTCTTGGTGTCTCTTTAAATCAAGCCAGCGCTTCTCCTGTTCTCTCTCCAGTTCGTCCTCTTTCTCTTTTGAGTCTGCCTACAACCCAAGGTCCTTTTCATGAAGCTTGCCTCGACCGCTCAAGCTCTTGTTGACCCTCTGCTCTCAGAGCTCCTGGTCTAGAACATGGCTTAGCGCTGGGTTCTCTTCTTTCCTGGGGAGCTTGCCATCTGCTTCACGGAAATTTTAGTCTTGGCTAAGAATTCAAGTTCCTTGACGATCACTGAAGGCGGAGATCCCAGCTCATCCCCCCTCCGCTGGAAGGAGCTTCCTGCTGACGGACAGCACCTGCCGTGTGATTCGCCAGTAGGACATGAGTAGGTAACTTCCGGTGATAACAAATGTTACTATCTGCCATGGCTCCAATTTCAGAGCTTTGTTGAAATACATTTCTTCCCCCTTAGCTGTATATTCTTTCTCTATTTTACTATCTTGAAAAACTAGGGTACACATTTCTCTTTAGAGAAATTTTGACTGGTTGTTTTATTTTAACTGTGTGGCTTAGATTTGCACGTGTCTACCAGAAATTTGATAAAGACAATAACAGACATTTATTAGTACCTAGTATATCCTATGGGAAGTGCTGATTAAGGTCGATGACACCAGATGGTTTGCTGGATAACATTATCTCATAATTCGGATTCCGGTTCCAATTGACTGATTTGGGGGCATTATTTGAGGTTGGGGGCTGCCCAAATTTGGCAACTCAAATCTCCTGAGAGGGATTATTAAAAGAGGCGCTCTTGTCTTCACTGGGCATTTCCAGGACATTTTATTCTAGAGATAACACTATGAATAATTGGTGACATCTACCACGTGGCCCCTTCTGCTTCCAGGCCCTGGAGGCTTTTGCCATCAAAACAGAAAACTTGGGGGGCAGCCGCTACGAGCTAGGAGAAAGAAGGGAAGGTGTGGGGATGGTGTGAGTACATGCCCCGGGGGCTGTCCCTCACCCACAGTGATTGATGTCAGAGTCCTCCCAGCAGGCCAGGGTCCCACTGAGGGTATGGACAGTATCAGGCACCCTGAGTGATGGGCCATACTGACTGCCATGCAGGCAACATTATGGGTCAGAGGATCCCAGTGGATTCCTGGAGGATGTCTGTGTACCAGGGGTAGCTGGTGTGGAGGTGGTAAGAGGTCAGTCTGAAGTGGGCGGGTGGTGGTAGGAAGATCCATGGCCGTGCATGAGGTTATGAGTGTGGGTGCTGGGAGGGAGAAGTGAGCTGGGTGACATTCAGCCCCAGTAGAGGTCCTGGGGAGCAACTTGTGCTTCAAGAGCTGCGGCATCACTGTCCCATGGCAAGTAGCTTCTTCTACCTGGTCATCTGGACATTTACCCCATAAAGGACTGGACTTAGGGAGGCTAGACACCAGCTCCTTGAGAATAGGAAGTGGGTACCAGTTACGTGACTGAACAATGTTTGGTACAAGGTCTAACCAATAGCACAAGGCACGTAAGTGCTTGACGAATATAATGTCACCAGGTGACCAAGCCATAATGGTGCCCCTCCTGAGCCCCTGAGGGATAACGGATTAGCTTTTTCTCATTCATTCATTCAATTTGGTCTCATTCCAAAAACGATGTGTCAGAGGACGGGACAACCGGGCTTTAGTCTTTAACAGATTTTAAAGTTTATTCGAGCTTCTGTTAGTACAATTACAAATTTTTTTTTTAATTATTATTTTTAAAGAAATGAACAAGGCAGTCTTTTGCTTTTAAACAGGCATCACCCTTCAGCTGCCAATTACCCTTTTAGATGAGAGGATCTGACAAATCTTTGCTGAACTATTATTTTGTTCAAAATCAAAATGGCACTCTCTATGTACCTGCTTCCTTGTAAGAAATTCACTTCTTTCCTTGTGGCATTTTTCAGTAAAAGCTTCTATCCAGGTACTATACAAGGGACCGTTTTACTCTATGTGACCCCTGCTGGGCAGGTGGTAAATTACTAATTTTTCTTCTCTCTCTGCCTCCTTCCCCCCTCCTTACTCTCTCCCCTAGATTACCAGCTCACCATTCTCACTTCCTCCTCTGACTTCTAGATCTATTCTTCTATCATTAGCTCCTTGCCTTTGCTTAGATAAATCAGTTTTCTGGCTTCTTCCTGTACTCCTCTCCTTTTATTACCTAAATAAGCCTAAAAAAAGTTCCAGCAATGTAAATAAAGAACATTTCTGGGGAGAAGGGGAAGAGGAGGGAGGGAGGGGGGGAGATGTTAAGATGTACAGTTTAATGGTTTTACACTAATATCTATTTATAGTAATATAAATTCTTTTTTAAATTGAAGTATAGGTGATTTACAACATTGTGTTAGTTTCAGGTGTACAGCGAAGTGATTCAGCCATATATGTATATATAAATATATACACACATATGTATATGTATTTTTTTCAGATTCCTTTTCATTATAGGTTATTACAAGATATTGAATATAGTTCCCTGTGCTATACAGTATATCCTTGTTGTTCATCTATTTAATTTTATTTTTTTTAAATTAATTTATTTTATTTTTGGCTGTGTTGGGTCTTCGTTGCTGCGCGCGGGCTTTCTCTAGTTGCGGCGAGCGGGGTCTACTCTTCGTTGCAGTGCGCGGCCTTCTCACTGTGGTGGCTTCACTTGTTGCGGAGCATGGGCTCTAGGCATGCGGACTTCACTAGTTGTGGCTCGCGGGTTCTAGAGCACAGGCTCAGTAGTTGTGGCACGTGGGCTTAGTTGCTCCGCGGCATGTGGGATCTTCCTGGACCAGGGCTCGAACCCGTGTCCCCTGCATTGGCAGGTGGATTCTTAACCACTGTGCTACCAGGGGAGCCAATCTATTTTACATATAGTGGTGAGTATCTGTTAATTCCATACTAGTAATTTCTCTTTCCCCCCTTACTCTTTGGTAACCACAGGATTGTTTTCTATGTTTGTGAGTCTGTTTCTGTCTTGTAAATAACTCATTTGTATTATTTTTTAGATTCCACATATAAAAGATATCATATAATATTTGTCTTTGTCTGACTTACTTCACTCAGTATGATAATCTCTAGGTCCATTCATGTTGCTGCAAATGGCGTTATTTCAGTCATTTTTATGTCTGAGTAGTATTCCATTGTATATATGTACCACATCATCTTTATCCATTCATCTACTGATGGACACTTAGGTTGCTTCCATGTCTTGGCTGTTGTAAACAGTGCTGCTATGAACATTGGGGAGAATATATCTTTTCGAATTAGAGTTTTCATCTTTTCCAGATATATGTTCAGGAGTGGGATTGCTGGATATATGGTAACTCTATTTTTAGTTTTTTAAGGAACCTCCATATTGGTTCTCCATAGTGGCTACACCAATTTACATTCCCACCAACAGTGTAGGACGGTTCCCTTTTCTCCACACCCTCTTCAGCATCTATTATTTGTAGACTTTTTAATGATGGTCATTCTGACCAGGGTAAGGTGAGCTGATACCTCATTGTAGTTTTGATTTTCATTTCTCTAATAATGAGCGACGATGAGCATCTTTTCATTGGCTTCTTGGCCATCTGTATGTGTTCTCTGGAGAAATGTCTATGGAGATCTTCTGCCCATTTTTTGATGGGGTGGTTTGTTTTTAAAATATTTTCTATTAGTCCACTTTAGCATTTTTGTCTACTGACATTAAGATATTGGAACAGAGGTTTAGGGAAGTTGGCTTGCTCATGGTCAGAGTCGGTAAGTAAGGGAACCAGGCCAGTGAAGTACCACAGAGCACCCCGGTCCTGCCTCTGCCGGGCTGTGGGCTCTTCAGGGCAGAGATTGAAGGGAAGGGGACCAGATACATTTTGGATTCTGCCAATCCCAGCCAAAGAGGACTGGTGGGATGATGAGCAGATATAAACAGACACGGTTGGGGGGGGGGGCAATCTTCCTCTGGGGATGCTAACGCAGAAGCAGCAAGGAGTTGTCTCTTAGATGTTTGCAAAGAAGACAGGATGGCTGTAGGTTTTCGAGACTAATCTTGATTCTTCCAGCAGTTTATAGGCAGAAGCACATGGGTCATTTAGAGCTTGCCCGAAACTCCCGGGGAAGAATTCTTTTTACCTCCAGGGCTCACTACGACAGGACTACACATGTAAAGGAAGTGCCTGCCTGAGTCAGGTCTGGTGCTGTTGGATGAAGGCGAAAGATCCCAGCTCGGCTGTCAACTCTCAGATCTGTGAGAACGGCAGAAGCTTTTGGATTCTGGGACAGAGCGCTGGCAAGGCAATAACACCTTCCATGTGAATGAGTCCGTGTGTGTGCGTGGGCCCGTGCGTGTGTGTGCGTGCACGTGCTCGTCAACTTCACATTGAAAGCAAACAAGAAGGACTGACGAATGGCAGCTGAGCTGCCTGGAGACAGGCTACAGGTAGTGCATGGATTGCAATTCCTGGTTCTTGGGAATGGGAGGCTAAATTGGGAGCGTGCAGGGTGGTGCAATCCAGGCCCCGCGGGTTCTACGTGGCTGCCTGGCTCTCTGGCCTGCTCCTCGGGGCTTTGGTCAGCCGTACACTCCTGCAACTCTTCTCACAGTGCTATTTCAGTACAGGCCAGACTTTGAGCACAGCCAAGATGACGTGGCCCAGTAATAACTCTCATCTTTGGCAGAGCAGGTGGACACTGGGATTGCTCACTCCCCACTTTGGTGGGTTTGCCCAATGCCTTTTGGAGCTTTTAATAGAATCCTTACTTTACCTTCATACAATGCTTTGGTGGAGTCCCATTTACTTTTTCTTTCTTTCTTTCTTTCTTTCTTTAAATTCCAGCAGTTTATTAGGTTAGCGGTTGGTTTAATTCAGCAGCTAAATAGATGTTATCCAGAGACCCGTTTTGTTCTGTGTTTACATTGTCCACGTCACTGCCTCAGTAGGTGGTTGGTTCTTATGAATGCAACCAGAGCCCAGGTTGTGGAATACAAATGCTACTTTGTTTTTGCATAAAGACAAGACGCAAGTCACATAACTATTTTGATAGTTTTGTTAAAATAATGCAACCTGTGCATGAAGAACAAAAATCTACCAAAATCTAAGTCTGGCTTCCTGTTTTCGCAAAACATCTCCTTTAGTCAGACAAAGTAGCAATATTTGAAGGTAAAAATAGGTTTGTCACGGTTAGGTAAGAGTCTCATCATTGCACTTTGCAAACCAAGTATATAATGTAAGAGAAAAGCTGAAGCAATTCTGATTGCTTTATTATTGGTATTAGGATTTTCACCTTTCAAGTGACCCCTGCTTGATGGTTTATACCTGAAAATGTTTTCACATATAACATGTAATCACACCCTCTTCAACTGCCTTGGACTTCTAAGAATGAAGTCCAGGTAGAAAGGAGAGGCACCCAGAAACGCGTTGCTGAATCAGACCTGCACAGACAGAGATTCTGGCTAACCCACACTCTAGCACTTTTCTGTGTGAAGAGGACCATGTCCGGTGACATTTCAGAAACCATCTGGTCTACTTCTTTGTTTTTTGGTCTTCATGGCTGCACCGTGTGGCATGCAAGGTCTTAGTTCTGTGACCAGGGATCGAACCCATGCCCCTTGCAGTGGAAGTGTGGAGTCTTAACCACTGGACCACCAGGAAAGTCCCTGGTCTGCTTCTTGTTTCACTTGGCACAACTTGTTGGCTACAGATCTGGTCAGGATGGAACTGCAAGTGCCCAGGGGCACTGAATTCCTGCAAGTGATTTTGCTCCAGTAGAAACAAAAGGTTAAGATAGTCTCCTGAGAAAATCTGTGCTTCTGAGATAACCGGCCCCACTTGGAGAAGATTTGGAAAAACACAAACACAAACACAATTTTCCAAGTGCATATCTGGACCAGGTACCTGAATGACTGCAGGTAAATCCTTTCCTATATGAAAGCCCCCAAGCCTGGATACGAGTGATAGCACAGACTCCAAGGAGCATCCAGTCTTGAATGGTTACAATTCTGCAAAAGCTACTGAAGAAAAAAACCCCATAAAAGTCACAGGACAAAGGGCTATTCCTCTGAGTTAAATAGCAGTGTCCTCCGGAGGGAGATTTCCACTTCCTCTGCCAACCAGCAGCCCGGCTGGCAGCTGTATTTGAGAAGAGCATGCCTGTCCAATAATGGTACATGGCCCTTCTTCTGTTTTCTGAATGGAGTCTATTTTGGTGGTACTGATATGCACAGTTAAAAAAGCTTGGCTTAGTTTCCAGAACGTAGCTTCCTCTGAATTCTTCAACTTAACAAAGCCATGATTCTCCGTTTTTGTGTTAATTGCATGTTTGCCCAAATTCAGTGGATCATCTCCTAATTTTTATACAATATTCTCATTTTCCAGAGATCCGCTGAGGGTCCTCAGATTGAAATTAGTCACATCCTATGATCCAAGCTGAGTGGACACAACTAAACCTCCATCAATCTCAGGTCCCCAGAGGAGGTCTGAGAAAAAAAGTGAGGAGATGGGGTTGTGAGCCGTTGTATATCTGTGCTCTGTGACATTTAGGTTTGCTGACCATTTCAGTTTTGGAAATGACAGTTGATTAATATAAAAAAAGACAACTACTTTTTTGTGTATCTCCACCAATGCCTGCGCTTCTCACAAATGTTTATAAAGAGTGGCATGATGTAATAAAACTGGCCTTCTTAAAAGAGTCTTGCATTTGCCTCTGGTGACAGTAAAATTTTATTTATAAAATATTACTTAAGTAAGCTTTAGGGCTGTTAAACAAACAAATAAACGAAGATGCAAAAACCTCCTGTTGAACATTCGTGTTTCACTGACTGTGCCTGAAGGTTTGAATTATGATTACTTCACATACAGATGACAAAGATCTGATAGTTTTCAATGAGCGTTATTGTGCTGTTTCCATATTAGAAAGAAACCAACTTGTCAGTATAATTAAACTGGATAGGTAGCTTAGGTTCAACATTAATGCAGGACAAAAAATTTAAAAAAAACATAAACTACTCTTTTTATTTTTCTGTTTTTGCTGTTAGGTTTAATACACGTAATATATACTTTTTTGTATAGTCATTGAGAACAGGGCATTTCCCAGCATTTAAAAAGTCCTTTAGATTTTTGAGGTTAAATTATCCTAATGAATATTACGAATGTGTAATTCATCAAGACCAACAAAGCCAGCGTCTTGCACAATATTTTACATTTAGTAGGCATACAAGATTCTTCTCAGAATGACTCCTTTGGAAAAGTGTTTCAGCTCTTGTTGGCTACAAATCCCATCTACGATATAGTTCATTTCTAATGTAGGAGAAACTTGATTTTGGAGCTCACCCCTCAAACCTGGTCCTGATTACTGCTTCAACTCCTGTTTATATAATTCTACACAATTTTGGCAGGATTCAAGAGCACATACCAGGGTGTTGGCTTTTATGAATCTCCTGGGATGTGAATGTCAAGCTGACTGGATGAACTCTGGCCACAAATCCCAGACAAGCACAATGACTCTATTTATTCAGACTTGGCCGCCTGAATGCAGATTGACTCTGTGGGTAATAAATTTTCACAGGCCAAGAACTTCAGCATCAACCAAGCTGATTCTGAGAAGAAAAATACACCCAGGGAAGTGGAGCTGGGCTGCAAAAACCTCCTATATTTTTATTTCACATCTGCATATCATTCGGCTAATACATCTGGTGACGGATGGACACGCACTGCTGATGGCTTCAGAGGTTCTGAAAAGCTCTGCTTTCTGTTATGCAATTGTCATATTAAAAAGGAACAAGGAAAAAAATGACCAGCGGCCATTACAATTGGCAATCTGCTTTTAATATTACACCCAGAGCTGATGTTACTTATCCAGTGACCTCTACGGTAAACAGCAGAAAATTGAGATGGGAATGTTCCTTGTGCTTCTTCTTAAGAAACCAACGTTAACAAAAGGCAGTTAAGAACTGCAATTCAGTGCTCAGAGCAATCTCACCACCTATAATCCTGACACCTTGATATGCAAAGCTTTAGAGTCACTCTAAGAGGACCGAGATTCTTTTTGAGGGACATGATTAGTACTCCATGCGTTAAGAATAAGAAAAGAAGTGGCTCTTTAACTTGCAGATTTATGCTAATTACCTGGATATCTATTAAATGAATTGTGTGTTCTCCAAATATTGACTGGGGATTAAAAGGTAACTTTTCTTCATTGTGAGAAGTAAATGATGCCAGTAGGAGAATTTCCCTCTACAGATTATATCCCAGGATCACTGCCTGTAAAATTAAAACTGTCAGTTTAAGTGGATAAACCATGCTCACTTAAAGAGAAAAATGTAGTTATATAATTAAAATGAAAAGACTGCCTAATTCGTACGGATAATGTAATTACTGGAAGCTGCAGGCACATACATAGCCATTTAGTTTGCATCCCCTCTCCTTACTTCCCTGCGCTTATGTATCTGTCATCTCTGAAACACTGTGTGCAGTTGACAACGATCTTAGCTGCTCCTTGTTGAGTGTCTTATTCACGTGGCCCTGCCCTCATGCCTTAGCGGTAATAATTTCATCTAGATATTTGCTGTGTCCAACCTCCCAAGCTTACCCTCCTCACTTGAGAGGCAGAACTCATTTTTTGTTAATAACCTTAAATCTGCCTTTTATTTATTTAATTTTTTTGGCTGCGCCCGGTGGCATGCGGGATCTTAGTACCCCGACCAGGGATCCAACCCGGGCCCCCTGCAGTGGAAGCATGGTGTCTTACCACCGGGCTGCCAGGGAAGTCCCAGAACTCATTTTCTTTTTTTTACTAAATGGGAAGATGGCAATATCATTCATTTCTCCCTTCCAAATCCATTTAAAAAATGGCTTGAGTACTTAGTACCTTCAGGAATCATTTTGTCTTAAATCTTCTAACTCCTTTACTTTCTTCCAAAGAAACACTGGCGTCTAGAATTGTTAAAACCAAGAGCCACAGGTTTTAACTGGAGATCAAACCGACTGCCACACATATCTTGTGTCCTTCCTTCATTTACTCAGACACAACATCTGATTCTCAAATCATTTGTCCTGTTTCTAGTTTGAACCTCATCAAGTATGAAAATTATAGGAGCAAACATGAGATTACGACTCCATTTCCATTAAACCTCCACATTTTGTAAACCTGGTCACGATCCTAGCTCTAGAGGTTAGTCAAAATGCTACAGTTTTTGAAAGGGAAGGCTGTGAAGAAATGCACTCTCTTGGTTTTGGAGGCTTCTGTTTGAGATAACTTCTAGAAAGTTATAACCTCAATATGGCTTGGTATGAAGCACATTTAAGAAGTGACTATTGACATTTCTACAGAGATTGGATAAATGCTTTTCTCCTAAATAGGTAGGTGATTTGTGTATTTATCTACAGACAATTTTTGTCCTTGGGTCTATGTTTTTTTCTTCTTTGTCAATACTTTTGATCTTTGGATAGGACTAATGTGAAAAAAAATCAGTGTTTAATTAAAAAAAAAAAAAGGGAGACCCAAAGTCATCTTTGATACTGGACAACAGACAGAAAGAAATACTCTCAATTCAATAACATTATGCATCATTCATGCATCCATTCAGCAAGTATCCAGCACCTCTGCTGTGCCAGATACAGTTCCTGCCCTCAGGAAACTTCCAGTCTGGTTGGTTGAGATACTTAAAAAAGTAAACGTAATGCACAACTAAAATTATGATGAGACCTAAGAAGAAAGCTTAGGTTATTGTGACACGGACTAACCAGGGGTCCAAGTTAGATAACTGGAGACTCCCTGATGAAGTGAAATTTATGCTGCACTTCCAAGATGAGTAGGTATTAATGGGGCAAAAATCAGGGGGGAGAGGCCTATGGAGGGCCTGAGGCCAGCTGAGTTTGGCTTGTTGGAGGAGCTGAAAGAAGACCCATGGGGTGGAAGTACCATGAACCATCTCAGTGTGAAGTGAAAGGGAAGCGTTGAGTGAAGCCAGCTGTGCAGGGTACTGTCGGCCAACTACGGGCTCTGGATTTTACCCCAAGTGAAGTGCGAACCCAGTTAAGATTTTAGACCAAGGAATGACTTGATCTGATTTTGATGCTTTGACTTGATCTTTTTCAAAAGATCCCTGTGAGGAAGTTGTATTATAGAGGGGGGAGAATGGACTGGTTTAGACTAGCCAGGATGGAAAGAGGTGGATGGACTAATATTTGTGAATTTATAGGGATTAGAGATAAAATTAACATTTGAGTGAGGAATAGGGAGTCGTCAAGGATGAGCCCAATGTTTCTAGACTTAAACAACTGGGTGCCTGGTAGTTCTAGGTTTAGAAATGGTAACAGTCACAAGAGGAACATATTTGTGTGTGGATAGGTAGAGGGGTGGCAAAGACCAGAACTCCAGTTTGGCACAACTTGGATTTGAAATGCTTGTGAGACATCCAAGTGGAAAAGTCAAATAGGTCTGTGGTTAACAAGAGAGTTCTGAGCTGAGGGTATAATTTTAGAAATTGTAAGTATATAAAAAATGGGGCTTCCCTGGTGGCGCAGTCGTTAAGAATCCACCTGCCAATGCAGGGGACACGGGTTTGAGCCCTGGTCCAGGAAGATCCCACATGCCGTGCAGCAACTAAGCCCGTGCGCCACAACTACTGAGCCTGCGCTCTAGAGCCCACAAGCCACAACTACTGAGCCCACGTGCCACAACTACTGAAGCCTGCATGCCTAAAGCCTGTGCTCCGCAACAAGAGAAGCCACAACAATGAGAAGCCCGTGCACAGCAACAAAGACCCAACACAGCCATAAAATAAGCAAATAAATTTATTAAAAAAAAAAATTGAAGGTCATGGGAATTGATGAGATCATCCAGAGAGAGACAGAGAGGATGTGGAGAGGAAAAATCAGAAATGCTAAAAGATTCCAACATTCAAGATTGGCTGCAGGAGGAGCAGTCAGCAAAGGAGTCTGAGAAGACACAGCCAGAGGCCCAAGAAACAAACCAGGAGGGTATGGTATTAGACAACTCAATAAAAGTGGGGTAATTAACAGTTTTCAATGCTGTAACTCTTCTGGTGAGACAAAGGACTGAAAAGAGCCTGGTACATGTGCTCTGCAGACCCACTGCGGTCACTGGTGACCCAGTGAGTGGTTCTGGTGGAGAAGAGGGGCAGAAAAGAGTCAAAGGAGTAAGTCCCCAAGTAACTGAGAGGAAATGGGACAAACTTTTGATAAGAGGAAGGCAGTGTCCTCTTATAGTAGGGGGAAGGGAGACAATGAGTGAAGACAAAGGTAGTTGTGTGCATCTGGTTACAGGAAGATGAGGCTTCCCTGTTAGATGCCAGTCAGCATGGTATGCAATAGGGAAGTAAAGATGAATGAGACACAGCATCAGATTCAGGTCACTCACTCAAGAAATCAGGAAGACAGATAACTAAATCTCATATTGTCAATTCTGTGATGGAGGTAGTTATAGGATACTCAGGGAGAAAACTCATAAAATGCCATCACCAGTGAACTGCTGTGAGTTACGTATATATAATGTAATACCCAGAAATGCCACTAAAAAAAGCTATACAAAGAGATACACTCAAAAATACTATAGATAAACAGGAATGAAATTCTACAAAATGTTCCAGGAAGCTACAGGAGTTCAGGAAAGAGAAAACAGAAAAATGAAAAAACAAAGAGAACAAACAGAAGACGAAAAATAAAGTGGTAGACTTAAGCCCTAACATAATTAATTATCATTAATGTAACATTACATTAATTAATATTAATTAATCAGTTTAATTATCAACTAATAATTACATTAAATGTAAATGGTCCAAGTACATCAATTAAAAGACAGAAATTGGCAAAGTGGATATGCTGTCTGTAAGAAACCCACTTCAAATATAGGTAGGTTGAAAGTAAAAGAATGGAAAAAGTTATATTATGCAAACATTAATCAAAAGAAACTAACAGTGGCTACATTGATATAGGATAAAGTAGACTTCAGGGCAAAGAAGATTACCAGAGTGGAACATACGTAATTATAAAGGGTCAGTCCACCAGGAAGATGTAGCAATCCCAAATGTGTGTGCACAAAATAACAGCTGTAAAATATGTGAAGCAAAAACTGATAGAATGGAAAGGACAAATAGACAAATCCACAATTACAGTTGGAGACTTCAACACTCCTCTCCCAACAATCGATAGAGCAACTAGACAGAAAGTCAGCAAGGATATAGAATATCTCAACAACAACATCAACCAACAGGTTCTAACTGACATTTATAGAACACTCCACCCACCATCAGCAGAATACACATAAAACATATACCAACATAGATCATATCTTGGGCCATAAAAAATACTCAATGCATTTATAAAAATTGAAATCATACAGGATATGTACTTAGACCACAATGGAACCAAACTAGAAATCAATACAAGTAAGATCACAGGGAACCTGGAAACACTTGGAAATAAAACAACACACTTCTAAAAGCATCAAAGAGGATGATGTCTCACTGAACTGACTGACAATGAAAATACAACATACAAAAATTTGTGAGATGTGGCTACAGCAGTGATGAGAGTGAAATGTACAGCACTAAATGTTTATATTATAAAAGAGGACTGGGCACATACCCTGAGAAAACCATAATTCAAAAAGAGTCATGTACCACAATGTTCATTGAAACTCTATTTACAATAACTAGGACATGGAAGCAACCTACGTGTCCATCGACAGATGAATGGATAAAGAAGATGTGGCACATATATACAATGGAATATTACTCAGCCATAAAAGGAAACGAAATTGAGTTATTTGTAGTGAGGTGGATGGAAGAGTCTGTCATACAGAGTGAAGTGAGTCAGAAAGAGAAAAATAAATACTGTATGCTAACACATATATAGGGAATCTAAAAAAAAAAAAAAAAAGGTCATGAAGAACCTAGGGGCAGGATAGAAATAAAGACGCAGATGTAGAGAATGGACTTGAGGACACGGGGAGGGGGAAGGGTAAGCTGGGACAAAGTGAGAGAGTGGCATGGACATATATACACTACGAAATGTAAAATAGATAGCTAGTGGGAAGCAGCTGCATAGCACAGGGAGATCAGCTCGGTGCTTTGTGACCACCTAAAGGGGTGGGATAGGGAAGGGAGGGAGGGAGACACAAGAGGGAAGAGATATGGGGATATATGTATATGTATCGCTGATTCACTTTGTTATAAAGCAGAAACTAACACACCATTGTAAAGCAATTATATTCCAATAGAGATGTTAAAAAAAATCAAAATAAATCAATTTTCAAAAGTAAAAAAAAAAAAATAAAAGAGGACAAATCTCAAATCAATAATCTAAGCTCCCTCAAGAAACTAGAAAAAAAAGAACAAAATGAACCCAAAGCAAGCAGGAGGAGGGGAACAATAAAGATAAGATATCAATGAAATTGAAAAAGAAAAACTGACAGAGACTACCAATGAAACAAAAAGCTAGTTCTTTGAAAAGAGCAATAAAATTGATAAAGCTCTAGTAAGACTGACAAAGAAAAAAAGAAGATCTGTATCAAGAATGAAACAGGGGCTATCACTATAGATCCAGGCATCAAAAGGACAATGAAGGAACACAACTCTACACACATAAATATGACAACGTAAATGACATGATGGATTAATTACTTGAAGAGCATGTACCACCATAACCTACCCAATGTGAAATAATCCGAATGGTCCTTTAACAATTAAGGAAATAGAATTTGTAAGTTTCTAAAAGTCTCCAGGCCCACATGGTTTCCCTGGAAAATTCTGACAAACATTTAAAGAAGAATTAACATTAATGTTATACAATCTCTTCAAGAAAGAGAAGAGCAAGGAACACTTCGCAATTCACATGATAAGCCAGCACTGTCCTAATGTCAAAACCAGACAAAGGCAATACAAAAAAAGAAACCTTCGGAACAATATTCCTCATGAATATAAAAAGACAAGCATGTGAGGAAAATGCAGAGCAATGGGAATTCTCTTATACTGCTGGTGGGAGTGTCAGAAGGTACAACCATTTTGGGAAAATGGTTTGGGATAGTCTACTCAAATTGAACATCCTATAGCACTTCTACTCTTGGGGACAGGCCAATAGGAATGTTCCCATACACTCCCCAAAGACCTGTACAAGAATGTTAGTAACAGCACTATTCCAATAGCCCTAAACGCCCTCGTGTACGTCAGCAGTAGGACAGGTAAGCAAATGACAGTATATGCACATAATGGAATGGGATCCAGCAACGGAAATGAAAAAACTTCACTTACATGCAATATCATGCATGAGTCTCACAAACAAAATGCTGAGCGACAGAAGCCAGACACAGCAGCGTGCACTCACGATCCTACTGATGTAATTGTGCTTCAGAGACAAGCGCAATTACCCTACGGTGTTAGAAGTCAGGAGAGTGGTTATTCTTTTGGAGGCTGCTGCCCCGAAGGGGATGTGGGAGACCCAAGAGGCTGGTCATGTCTGTGTCTTGATCTGGGTGCTGGCTACACGGGGGAGTGTGGTTTATGAATATTCATCAAGTTGTATTCTTAGGTAACGTGTAACTTTCCTCTATGCCTGGTGTATTCCATTGTAAGTTGACTAAAAAAGAAGAAAAAAGCCTACTGGATCTGGTGACATGAAGATTGTGGGTGAGCACAAGTTGTGAGGAAGTGGCAGGCTGCAGGGATCTAAGGTTAATTCCAATTTTACAAATGGCGGCACCAGAGCACCGAGCAGTTCAGTGACTGGGTCTAAGGCTGCAGAGCCACTGGGTAGCAGAGCAGGGACTTGAACCCAGGGAGCTGCTGAGCTGGTGCTCACTCACTAAACTAGCCTGTCTCTTATTTTGAGAGCACAGAGGCAATGATAAAGGAACATCAAGACGGGAATATGCAAATGCATGAGTGTATGAGGCTCCTTTGGAAGAGCAAACAGCTGTAGCAACTCGATGCTCTTGTGGATGTTCCTTTATCACAGTGGCTACACAGGCTGGTGACCGACAGTCACAAAGACAACCAGGTGTCATGTTAGAAAAGGACAAGGATTTTAGTACACTATATTTATTGAGGCAGGGGAACATACAGTACATTTTTGAAAGATTTTGGGTTAAGAGACGGACTCTGATTATATCTGAAAAAATAATTTACGTTAGATGCTTAATTATCTCTCAATGCCAGAGAAATGCAGAGCGTGTATGTGTGCTGTGTATATGCACAGGCTCCGCTCTTTTGGGGTGCAATCATATTTCGGTCTTGAAGAGAAAAAAAATTCTATGTCATTAGTGTTTTTTAAAAGCATGGGATTTACGATTTTGTGATTAGGTCAGGGTATATATAGGATATATAAAGGATAACTTAATATAATCAGTGTTAGAGCAATCGCTAAACTGCCACATACGAAACCACTGTCCGGAGTCTTAATTACAAGGGAGGATTAGGGTATGAAAGTCATTCATTCTGTCAGCTGCTTTCACTGTAAAAGACAGGAAGGTGTACATACGTACGGACCGAAAGCAAGAAGGATGTGACTGGTAGGTTCACAGTACAATATTTTTCACAGCTACAGACTGAAAAGGAGTAGTTAATGAAGCAAAATGAGTAAACGAAAGGTTCTCACTGCCTTAGAGAACGTTTCTAGTTCATCCTTGATAACTAATTTTTTAAAATTGTGTTTTCAGTGGAAACATTTCCTGGAGATAATTCAGGAAATTCTTTCCAAATTAAGAAAGTCTCGCTGAATGAAACAGTCTGTAAATCCCTTTTCCAGTATCAAGTATACACACTCTACATGTTTGCTGTGACTTAATCCACAGCAAACATAGGTCCAATCCTATCTGGACCTCCACTGGGAAAAAAAACACAAGAGATGAAATCATTTGCTTGTAGACACAAAGACGAGGAACCAACATGAGGGGTGAAATCGTTCCCCAGATCTGCCAAGATCGCTGGGTTGTGGATGTCTGACGGGCCTGCTGCTTGCACCTAGAAACAGATCAATAGATCTCTAAAAAAGCCTGAGTGGCCCTCCTTGCTCAAACTTTCTTCACTTGGGCTTTTCTCAGATGGCCAATCTAGTTTCAAACTGCATTGAGTTCCATCTCATACCCAGTCCCTTCTTTGATGCCTCACCTTCTCTTACAAGGCAAGCAAGCTTTTCTGTGATCTCACAGTCATATCTGGCTCACATGCTCTTCCCGGAAATTTCCTTTGATCTCACCTCTGCACACTCTCTCAGTACATTATGTGCATTTGCATGTCTAGAGAGCTGCAACACCTGCACAGCATTCCATGACACCTCTGTATAAAATTCACCATTCCAAGATGACCTGAACAGTGTACGTGTCTTGTATCACGTGTAAAAATGACAGAAAACCTCTCTGAATTGTCTTTATACCTATCACGTTTATCCCACCTTGACACGATACAAAACAGGTATGAGAAAAAGGAAACAGAAGTGGAGGAAAATCTGTCTTTTCATGTTTTCAAACTTGCTTTAAAATACAAACATTTCCTGAAATGCAGAAGTGAGAGTGATGAATGTTAATTGGGTATTTTATCACCTTAACTGACTGATCAGAAGAGTATTTATAAACCCCTGACTGATGTCTCGAGCTGATAAATCAACACCAGGGGAGGACATTTCAAGCACATTTATCAAAGACAAACAGGCTATTCTGAGCGCGATGAGTTTTTATTCATCGTTTTAGCTCACCTCTACCTTTGCTTCCGCTCAATGTTAATGATATCTGTATAAGACTTCTCAATATTTAACGCTAAAGCATGCCTGTTGCATGCTGATGAGGCGAAGCTCACACATTTGATCTCCAGAAAGCCGGTAACCTTTCCAAAAAAGAAGCTCTATCTCACATTGAAGCCTGATCCCAGGCGGCTCCCTTATAAACAGCTGCTGTTGGCTTCGATGCCATGAAGATCCCAGAATTACAGTTTTATGGGAAATTAAAGCCAAGATATTTGAACAGACTGGCCCAATGGCACAGAATCTCATAATCAGCAGAGGATACCCAGCGTCCTAGAGCATCACAATTGAGCATTTGTATGACTCAGTTAATACCCAGGACAGTCTACCAGATTGGCATCGTCGTATCACATTCAGAGAACGGCAACATCAAGGAAAATCTTACCTGTTCATTCTCCTCTTCATCGCTACTTAGCTTAAGGTCATCTTCTAGCATTCTGAAAGAGGGAACAAAGAGGTACAGATACTTAGAAAATTCAAGAGAATTTAGCACCAAAATACCTGTATTAGAGCAATGTTTCAGTAATGAGTGTATTAGATTTACTAATTAAAAAAAAATGTTTCCTTTTGAGCCCTTTTCCTCTGATGCACTTAGGAAATTACAAACTGCCACATCATGAAAGTAAACCCTCACAACAGCCAAAGGACGTGATGACCTGCTTCAGGAATATGAGGTTTTCGGGCTTCCCTGGTGGCGCAGTGGTTGAGAGTCCGCCTGCCGATGCAGGGGACACGGGTTCGTGCCCCGGTCCGGGAAGATCCCACATGCCGCGGAGCGGCTGGGCCCGTGAGCCATGGCCACTGAGGCTGCGCGTCCGGAGCCTGTGCTCCGCAACGGGAGAGGCCACAACAGTGAGAGGCCCGCGTACCGCAAAAAAAAAAAAAAAGAATATGAGGTTTTAAACGAACAGAGTCAAATAGGTGCTTTTCCTTGTGAAGTTGTAATTCCACAATTATTTGTCCAGTGTTTTCCATGTGGCGGGTGCTGAGCTACATCTCCATCACCATTCGTGGGAAGCAGAAGGAGACAGCGGGCAGAACCCTGCCGAGAGCTAGAAAACCACAAACTCAAGTTCTCAGAGCAGCTGCTGGGTCTTCCCCCATCAAAGATCTGGAAAAGACAGCTGCCTGAACATCCTACCGGATGAGGAAAACCAAATAGGAGGAAACTTTCTGGAAAGACTCTGGGGAGGAACTCCCCAGAGCCCCCTAGGTCCCTCAGCTGCGTCATGACAACCGCAGTGGGGAAGCTTACTTTTGGGTCCGTAAGAGTTAAAAGTTAAAAAAAAAAAAAAGAATTTGAGAAAGAATATATGGGTATGTATAACTGAATCACTTTGCTGTACACCTGAAACTAACACAACACTGTAAATCAACTATACTCCAATATGAAATTAAAAAAGAGGATATATTTTAAAAAATTAAATTAAAAAAAGAAAAAATTTCAAACATTATTTCTGACGATGATGAAACTGTATTCTTTTCAGCATTCCTGATTTATTTCTTTGTAGAATAATCGTTTTCAGATGAACTCATTTCATAAGAAGTCTCACTCAGAAGTGTGTTCTACACACAGATGAACGCAGAGCTCTTCTGTCCGGAGTGAGGGGAAGAGTCCGTCTTTGGATGGACCCTGGGGCTCCAGGGATCAGTCTGGAGGCCACTGAGTCCCTGGGCTCGAAGGCCTTGCTCTCCTCTCTGAAATCACCTTCAAAGTCCAAAGACTGACCCCTAAAATGTGTTGTTTCCTATAAAAGCCAATTATAGGCCTATTGTAGATACATTCCTCTGAATATTTTTATAAGTAATTTCAGTGACTTTTGGGGTGAGCTTGGGGTAAAGACCTGCCAGGGCAGGGCGTGGGCCCACTTCTGCCTCTCACGGCTGTGTGTTTGGGGCAAATCAATAAACGGCCCCGCCCCCAGCCCCATTTCCATCTTTGTAAAATGAAGGGTTGTGCTGGACATCTCCAAGGTCCAGTCCTCCTTTAGCGTCCGAGAGTCTGCAAAATAAATGTGCGCCCTATTTCCTAAAATAAAACAACTCCTTTATTTGTTCTAAAGAGCACAGTTATGAAATTTTAAAGCAATTCTTGGTATTAAGAATTTAAGCCATAACCATTAGGACACCAAATCCCCCCTGGCTACAGCTATTCTACTAGTAGCAAGTGGTACCCTTCTTTTATTATTCAAACCAGAAGCCAACAAGCCAAACACTGGCAAGGACTGCACAGCTGCACCTCAACCGCCCTTTACGTCTGAGTGGCACGTCACTCATTTCCCTTGACCTCACAAACTTGAACCTGGGCTTCGAAGAGAAGAGATGCTGGTGATTTATTATATTAGAGTGCTTTTGGGGGCGAATCTAGGAGAGGACGGTGTTTCCTTTGTCCTGGGACACTACTGACCAGCACGGTGACGGCACAGAGTACAGTACCAGTTGGTTGGCTGGGCTGGGCAGCTGCCCCAAGACGATTTTTTTTGTTTTTTTGTTTTGGCTGCGTTGGGTCTTCGTTGCTGTGCATGGGCTTTCTCTAGTTGTGGCGAGCAGGGGCTACTCTTCGTTGCGGTGCGCGGGCTTCTCATTGCAGTGGCTTCTCTTGTTGCGGAGCACGGGCTCTAAGTGCACGGGCTTCAGTAGTTGTGGCACGTGGGCTCAGTAGTTGTGGCTCGTGGGCTTAGCTGCTCTGCGGCATGTGGGATCTTCCCGGACCAGGGCTCGAACCCGTGTCTTCTGCATTGGCAGGCGGATTCTTAACCACTGTGCCACCAGGGAAGTCCCCCCAAGATGAATTTCCTACCCAAAGGCACAAATACATTTCTGATGAAAAGGACCAGAGAAGTCAGGACAGTTTCTTACCCTCCACTCCTCACTCCCTCTTTTGGGGTCAGCTGCCAACTGCGATTCGGTTTAATCTCAAGGACTGCCCTGTAAACACTGGGTGTTCAAAGTGTGGGTGGTTCTGTCGGGGGATGGGAAGGGGAAGGGAAGAACACACAATCGTTGTTAATGTCCCCCGTTAGATGGAAGTCACGTCAAGGGTGACTGAGGAGTTTCATCTGCGTATGGGCGACGGTGTGGACAGATTTGAAGGCCACGGCCAACCACAGCAAGATGCCCCTAAATGCCCCAAAGCAAGGGATCTTAGCTTGGCCGCACACCCGTCCCGTGACTCGGTTACCACGTGAAGCTGGCAGAGCAAAAGCCGTGTGTGGGGTTCCTTTTAAGGTAGGGAGTAGAACTTGTTTTGTTTATTCTAGGTGCACGCTCAATGTGTCAACACATGAACATGTGTCTGGTTGAATCTCAGGCTGCCTTTCACACCCCTGATCCTGGGAGAGTCACACCTCTGGGCCATGGTTTTGTCATTTCTATAGTGAGACTCAGCTCCCTTGTCATCCTTTCCAGAAGAAGAGCAGTCAGAGATCCACCTCACTTTGGGAATAGAAATTATCACTGAATTTACCTCTCTTATGTTAAAAAAAAAAAAAGATTAATTGTGTTTCTGGTCTGAGATCCAAAAACAAAGGATCAAATGTAAAAACATTCTGTATTCAACAGAGGCCTGGAGAGAAGTTAGACTCCAATAAACTTCAGAATGTCTTGGAAAAATGGGAACACCGAGTCTGACAGCTCATTCACATTGCACAGTAATCCTGTGAGCCTGCTGCTACCAGCACGAGGGACCGCATTCCTGGAACAGACGGTCACCACTGCCCGGCACCCCAGACCCCAACAGGCGTGCGCTGAGATGACTCAGTCTCAAGGCCACCCAAGAACACGCCCGGCCCTTCTGCATCATTCTGGTCACAGTGGAGTCCCTGGGACTCAACTTCCAAAGCACAGTGCTGGTCCCTTTTAATGCTGGGAAAACCAGAGTGGCTTCTTAGAGAGCCTGAGGAGGAGCTGAGGAAGATGTGAAGTTAGAGAAGAATACGGAAGAGCTGGGGCCACTTAGGAGCCTGAGAGCTGTCCTCGTTTGGTGAAGGCTGTGTCTGCCTCCATTGAAACACACAAATGGCACCATCGGAGCAGTCTGCCCCCGAATCTGATCCCACCTGCTTGACAACATGTTTATCATCTGTCTGTTTTCAAAAGGAATTACACTGGCGTAAGTAAATTAAACAAGAATAATAATAACAAAAGTTTTAAACCAAGAGTGAAAGAAAATGCAAAATAAGTGTTGGTTAGGACACAGGGCAGAGACGGAGGATACCTGACTCTGTTTTTGAAAAAGCAAGGAAGGCCAAGACTCTGATGCTCTGAAGCGTTGAGGATGGAGACTGGGAAGGGTCATCAGCACATAAGTGCAGGCCCCATGCTTCAGTATCACACTGACTCGCAGGGCCTGACGCACCTCTGCATCCCTACACCCCCCTCATCTGAGCACCACCAGGCCTTCCTCCCGATGGTGACGCCCACCTACCCACAGCCACGCTCCTTCCATGTCCCTTGGTGCCCACCCCCCCTTCGTGTCCCTGCAGCACCCTCCTAGGTGTCCCAGCTCCTGTCCAACCTGACCTCATTCAACCCTACCTCGAGGTGGGTGCTGCCGGGGCAGCAGACCTCGGGGGTCTGAGCACAGACTCTGGAGTCAGACTGCCTAGGAGGAATCCTGGCTCTGCCACTCAGCTTGCTATTAGCACAGAACCTTGCGCGGAACCAACATTCAACACATGTTCATTCTTCATTAGTGTTCCTCTTTTACCTCTGAGGGCCATGCCTTGGAGCGTTTAAGAAACTTGCATGCGTAAGCAGTTTGGGACAGAAGATGTTTCTGTAACAATGCCTTAAAACTAAGCCATTTGCTCTGTTTTCAGGCCATCTTGAGAAGAAAAGATGACGTTTTCTAGAGGTTGTGGAGGGGGATCTATTTTAGGATATAACTGCTGCCATGGTTGATTGATCTGATGTGAGTTCATGCCTGCAGAGGACAGAAAACATGGCCACCAGCCTGAGTGCACCGGGGACATATCCTGGGAGCCTGTGGTCGGCCACACAGCCTGGAGTACCCACAGCCTGATGACAACAGCTGAAATAAAATAGATAATAAAATCAAACTCTGTGAATGAAGGCCAGAGAGCAGAGGTGCAGCCAGAGGTACAGAGAAACCTGGACTTCGTGCCCTGAGCACCTGAGCAGCTGTCACACTGTGTCCAGAGCACTTCCGGTCAGTGCCTGGTGGTAACTTCACAGTGGAGTCTGACCAGACAGCTGACTTCACAGTGGGACCCTGACAGGACCGAGGCAGGATTTTTTTTTCTAAACATGCAATTAGGTGATTCAGATTCTATCCATTTTTCACTGGTGAACTGTGTAGACAACAGTTTCTTAAAATTATTGTCCCAGGAAAATTACAACATGCCCCCTGAACACCTGGTACAAAGGGTCAAAAGGTTTGAGCCACGGGCTGAAGGCTCTTATGCTTTCACGCAGGGACAGAGTGTCCCATGGGAACTGTGTAGAGGAAAGGGTGTGTGGAGGTTTGCCTCTGAGCTCAGATCGGGGAACCCAGTACAAACATTGCCATCTGTGGTTTGCCAAGGACCACCTCAGGTGAACCTCTCTGCTTCTGGAAGTGAAGGATGAAGAAAACACTGCCTCACCACCAACAGTAGAATTGGCATTCAAACACCCAATCACCTACACATTCAATTTTCTACTGCGTTCTTTCAGTGGTGGGCACCTATCTTTGGAAAGCATACTGTCTCCCAGAGCTGGTTCTTCTCACACATTACATTCAAATCAGCATTGCCATTTTAGCCATTTTTAAGTGCCTTAAAATTCTGAAGGTCTGGCATAATGAACTCTCACAGAACCCAGTCACCTCATCTGAAGGTAAGGCCCTCAGAAAAGGGAGGAATTCAATACAACCCTTCCAACTTTACTATCTGATGATGGTAGCTTCCCTGTGTGTACTATTTTTTAATTGAGCAGTAGACAACTTTACGTTGTAGCTAGTGCTTTTATATACATATATATTTTAAAAATAAATTTATTTATTTATTTTTGGCTGTCTTGCATCTTCGTTGCTGCACACAGGCTTTCTCTAGTTGTGCCGAGCAGGGGTAACTCTTCACCGCGGTGCGTGGGCTTCTCACTGCAGCGGTTTCTCTTGTTGCAGAGCACGGGCTCTCGGCACGCGGGCTTCAGTAGTTGTGGCACGCGGGCTCAGCAGCTGTGGCATGTGGGCTCTAGAGCGCAGGCTCAGTAGTTGTGGCACACGGGCTTAGTTACACTGCAGCATATGGGATCTTCCTGGACCGGGGCTCGAAGCCATGTCCCCTGCACTGGCAGGCAGATTCGTAACCACTGTACCACCAGGGAAGTCCCTGGTGCTTATATTTTTGAGGTCCACAATTTCTCAGGAAGCAGAAATAGTAGCCTACCCATAACAGATGGCCAACTGCTTCTAGGGTTCATCTGTATCTTACACAGGTATTGCAAACGGGCACATTAACTACCTTCAAATGTAACGGCAGTCATTTCACAGAGCAGCAGTTTTTAATTAATAGGGTTTCCCTGGAATTACTTGTCATTTGGGGCCCTTATCAGATCTGAATCCTTTAGTCCTTTAAAGTTCATTTCATTTTGCTATGTCTTAATGGCTTCTTGAAAATCTGACTTTTATATGGGCTGTTTGGTTTGCAGATTTGTTTCTATAGCCGGTGCTTCTATGATCTCCACCTACTTGAGATTTAAAGCCAAAGGCAGATGTTTATGAATCCCCATTAAACATATTCATATATGCAAAATGGATAAAGAAGATGTGGCACACACATACAATGGAATATTACTCAGCCATAAAAAGAAATGAAATTGAGTTATTTGTATGGAAATGGATGGACCTAGAGTCTGTCATACAGAGTGAAGTAAGTCAGGAAGAGAAAAACAAATACCGTATGCTAACACATATATATGGAATCTAAAAAAAAAAAAAAGGTCCTGAAGAACCTAGGCGCAGGACAGGAATAAAGATGCAGACATAGAGAATGGACTTAAGGACACGGGGAGGGGGAAGGGTAAGCTGGGAAAAAGTGAGAGTGGTATCGACGTGTATACACTACCAAATGTAAAACAGATAGCTCGTGGGAAGCAGCTGCATAGCACAGGGAAATCAGCTCAGCGCTTTGTGACCACCTAGAAGGGTGGGATAGGGAGGGTGGGAGGGAGACTCAAGAGGGAGGGGATATGGGGATATAAGTATACGTATAGCTGATTCACTTTGTTATACAGCAGAAACTAACACAACAATGTAAAGCAATTATACTCCAATAAAGATGTTAAAAAAAAAAGATATTTTCTATAGTACATCTCATTGAAACCTCACAACAACCCAATGATCAAATGATAGTACTACTAAAAAAACCCCATATTCATATACGCAAATATCTATTCTAACAATTAGCCGTGCATGATAAACCTATCTGTCATGCAAGTCCACCTCTCTGAAGGAATCCAAGCCATCCTCTCCACTGCTTGGAACAGGAGGAGAAGTTATAAAACTCATTTCATTGTTTTTGAAGTCCACTGCTCTGTCAGGGTCAGCACGGCCATCTGCCTGGGCTTATTTTCAAAAACACTTGACCACCTTCCTCTCCACGTTCGTTCAGAAGAATTTAGCTTGCGCCATTCCCCAGTTAACTGGGAACCAGGATGGCCTGGACAGGCTCAGCCTGGGGTTGGTGATGTAGCGCATCCAAGGCACAAAGGAAGGAGCTTAGTCTGGAAGCCAACGTAGAAATCAGGAACGAGACGAAGGGTGGTCTAGATGACCTGAGAGCTTCCAGCTCTGATGCTTTCCTACCTGGGTTTCCTACCTACATCTTTTGAGGCAATGTGGAGCATAGGGAGATGGTTTCTGTTCACACACATCTTCTTCCTGGACCCCCTCTTCCTAGGATTGGTTCTAGCTGTCAATGAAATCACAAATGATCTTCTGATTCTGCCATGTTCACCCTGGGGCGAAGGTGTCCTGTACCTCTTCTGTTTAAGAACAATAGGTTCCAATGGTCCTTTTCTTCCACTTATACGATAAGTCCACCTGCGACCTTGACACAGGCCTGTTTTCCCTGGGGGACAGCATCTCATTTCTTGCTACTTCAGACCCTCGCAAAAGCCAACCTCATTCAGGAGACCTGTCAAACCCTGGTGAGATGCGGGATGAACGTGTGTCTTCAACATCTCAGTCAAGCAAGCGCCTTTCCAAATAGTCCCATATCTAGTATATTAATATAGAATAAATGGAAATCAAAGGAAAGTAAAAATCAACACTTATAAAAGGGCACAGTCTGTGGTACTAGAGTGTGGAGTGGCGGAATGAGGCTGGCCAGCATTGAGTCTGAGTTCTGTCCGTAACCAGCTCTGTAAACTTGGGCAACGTGTGCACTCACTCTGGATATTATTTCCACATCTCTAAAACGAAGCTGGGATAAAAGGACCTCTACAGCCCCTCGTGGCTCTGAATTCTGACTCTGCCTTTACCAATGCGTGGAAAGTCCAGTTAGATCACTGGGGATTTAGAGGGTTCCCTGGATCTGAGCTGATACGACTCATAAAAGTAAAACTGACAGGTTGGAATCTGAGTCAGGATCCACACTGGAGTCAGGAGCCTGGGGTGAAGTCCGGTTACTTCTTTGAGCACTTACTTCCTCATATGTCAGGTAAGACATTTCCCATCGTTGTTCTAAAAATTCAATAGGAAATGGACATGGCAGTGCTTTTAGATGGTAGAGTGCTACATAGAATGTTTGACTACTTCTGGAAACATTTCGCATGTGATATGGTGTGTAGGACAGAGCCTCGCCCTCAGGCAACAGCCTGTGACTCTATAATACCAGAGCAGCTTCTCGTGGACCAGGAACAAAGGCAATAATCAGACTGGACCCCGGAGCTCCTGCACCAGGTGGCCACAAGGACTGGACTGGGAGATGGTGCCAGTTCCCCAACTGGGCTTGAGACCAGGGAAGTGTTCTTTCTTCTGTTACAAACTAATAAACTGTCTCTAGGTATTTTCTAGACGCTTCCTTATAACAGTGAAATGTCTCCCCAAACACACATCCAACAGCTTTTGGGTAGTTAGAAAAACTAGATTCATCTTTTTCTTTTCTCCTAACAGCATCTGCAAATAAAATCAGATGACACGTATGCTAAATGATGAGCAGAGCAACAGAGCATCTGCTGAGCCCCCAAGGAGCCTTCGTCAAGTCCTCTAGGCTCTGGGCCACACGGCACCAGGATATACATCCTCTCAAACGCTCTGTGTCTGCAGGATCCTTCATTCTTTCTAAGGAACAACATGTCCCCGAGCTCCACCACGACGGCACATTTGGAAAAGCATGAAGTCACAAAATATTCTTCCAAGTAACTGCAAACGGGACGCTAGCGGCCAAGTGTACCGAGAAGTTCCTCATCAGATCAGTCCTCTGGGGCAGGTGGACTGCCGTAGGACGCGGAGGTGCTGCGGGAGAATGTTTACAGAGAAAAGCGGCCTTAGCAGGCCACCTGCTCTGACCTCCAGCCCTAGGGAAGCAGGAAGCTCCCTCCACAGGCACCCTGGGAGTCAAAGCTGGGCCAGTGGTTCTCAGACTAGAGCAGAAGCAGCATCACCTGAGGGCTTGTTAAGACACTGGTGTCTGGGCCCACCTCCAGGGGTGGGAAGGGGCCCCCAAATTTGCATTGATAGTAAGTCCCCAGGTGATGCAGAGGCTGCCGGGCAGAGGCCACAGTTTTAGAAGCGCTGGGCTAGGCCGTCACCTCCTGCCCGCAGAGGTTCATCACATGTCTAGTCAGCTACTGAACGTCGAGAGCCTGTGATATGGCCCCTTGAGCCACCTCTGAGGGCATACTGGGGCCTGTGGTCTGGGTGGATGGGTGGGGGGCCTGGGGCCCTGAGGATGGGTACTCCTCCCCAGATCTCTCCCAGTTTGCCCTGGCCCACAGGGTAGGACCCCAGAGAGGACCAGGGACCCCCTCCTCTCACCCCCAAATCTGCTCAGGAAAAGAGCTCGTCCATTCAACCAACTGAGCCTGACTCACTGAATACAAGTTCCAAAGGCTCTGTGCCTGCCCTCAAAGCATCGGGTTATCAGGGGACAGAGACAGGTAATCCAGTGATTGTTACACGGTGGGATGGGCCCTCGAGCAGAGCACTGGAGGAGGAAGGACCTGTGCTGGCTTCAGACTGCTACAGAAGTCAGATGGAGTCGGGGAAGGTGACCGCCGAGCATGGCATGCCTGGGGATGGAGGCAGGTTATATCCTGCACTCCCACGATGTTCTTTTCTTTTGGAAAAGTGATACCCACACAGGGTTCCAATGCCATCCCCCCCCCCAGAAGAAATCCAGGGAAATGTCTACCTCCCCTCCTGTCTCCACCTGCTCACTTCCCACTCTTTCCCCCAAAGTCACCACTGTCTGTAGTTTCTTACAGATGATTTCCGAGTTTCTTTAATGCATTAACCAGCAAATGGGAACACAGCACGTTGGACCCCTTACAGTCAGTACACGGCGCTGGTGGACGGGTGTAAGGTTAACGGGACCCTCGTTATCTAGCTGCAGCAGGCAGCTCTAAGACACTCCCAACGACCCCAGCCTCCTGGTACTGTGTCCTCCCCACCCTGAGTGTGGCTGGACCTAGTGACCTCCTTCTAGGGAACAGAACAGGGCAAAGTGATGGGGTGTCACTCGTGAGACTGGGTGATGTCCACCTGCTGGCATGCATACTCTTTGGCTCTCTGGCTGGTTTGCTCGGATGATGAAAGCTGCCACGTTGGGAGCTGCCGTATGGAGAAATCCCCACGGCCGGGAGCTTAGGGGACCTCTGGTCAACGGCCAAGGAGGGAATGAGGCTCTCAGCCCAACCACTGGAAGGAACTGAGTCTGGCCAACAATCACGCGATGTGAGCTTGGAAATGGATCTTTCCCTAGTCAGGCTTTGAAGTGACTGCAGCCCCGGCTGCAGCCTCTCCAGAGACCCTTAGCCGGGGGACCCAGCTAAGCCATGCTCAGATTCCCGACCTACAGAAACCATGAGATAACAAATGCCACTAAGTTTGGGGGTAATTTGTTGGCATCAACAAGTAACTGGTATGCCACTGGATGGTAGTAAATATTTAGTGTGTCCCTTTTCAAGGTCACTCCCAATTGCTTGCGCTAAAGCATGAACGGCCATCATTCAAACTGTCTCACAGAGGTATAAAGCAAGCCTAACAGGTCATTAAAATGTTCTAATAGCCACATTAAAAAAAAGTAAAAACAGGTAAAATTACAATATAGTCAATATATTTAAGCCAACATAGCATTTCAAGGTGACAACGTACACATTTCAAGGGCCCAGTAGCCATGTGTGGCCAGTGGCTGCTGGACTGGACAACACGGGCTCAGAGCTTCTGCAGAAGGCGAAGGGTGTTGACAACTCCAGAAGGTGTCATGTCCCCGCCTCCCCGCAGCTCTCCTTTGCCTCTTGCAGGGGTCAGTCTTCTCTACAATTCCTGCCTCACAGGGTGCACTGGACAAGCCTGTGAAATTACGTAAAGGCCCTGGTAACTTCGAGTGTGGAGGAGCTGAGCGGGAAAAAGGGAAGGCTCTGGTCAGAACGGATTGCAACCGCACAGCCCCAATGACGACTGCTGGTGGACACAGGGATGCCAGAGGCCTGTTTCTGAGCCAGTTGAACGTGTTAACGACCCACCTTGCTCCCAATTCTGATGATGCTATCTGCTCATGGCATGGCGCGCCGTGATGTCTTACAAAACAGCTGTAAGGCAGAAACCAGCACACAGCTGCAGGTGGCCCACAGAGGGGTACGCTCAGGGCCATGCGTTTAGGAGCCATGGCCTCGGAAAACAGAACAGGGGCAGCCTTGCAAACACACCTTGTAAAACGCTGACCACTTGGCAAGGGAAGTCTGTCCACTGTTTGCTCTCATTTATCACGTCCCCACTTCTGTTGGATGTAGTAAAGACACATCTCGCTAAAGTTATTTGAAATATCCCAGGTTTTTTTTTTAGTTTTGTTTTTTTTTTTTTTAGTTGTGTATTTTAAAAAGTGTGCTCGTTGTTCTTTTTACTTGGAATTACAGTTGCAAGGGGACTAGATAGGGGATCTGAGCAGCCTGGAGGGAACTGTTTGTCTGGGAGAAATGGAATGCTGGGCCCAGTTTCCCTGAACATCTCAGGACTCTTTCCACCCAGAAAGCTGTAAGCACCGCACACAGCTGGTGTGACTGGGAAAATATGAAGATGCTCCATCTTTTCCACTCAGGGCACTGCAGGCCACGGTTGTAAAGTAGCTTTCTCCGAACTGACTTGAAAATTGCTTCCTCCTAAAAGAATTATAGGGAAAGAGGGCTGGACGGACTCGATCATTTCTATCAAAAAACAAGCTGGACTCTAGAAAGGGTACTTTAATAGGGAAGGCTCGCTCCTCAAAGATGGTTTTAAAATTCCTCTCTTTGTTCGGTACAAGGACTTTTAGAAAATTAGCTTCTGAACTAATGTTCTTGGTATTAGAGAATTCCGTTTCTAAGGCGTAATGAATTCAAGTACAGAGTGTGAAAGAACATGGCCCTTTTTCAGCAGAACTGGAAGAGAGGTTGGGGGACCTCGACTGGGAAGCTTTGCACAGACTTGACCATGGGCATTTCTTTCTTTTTTTTTTTTTTTTTGTGGTACGCGGGCCTCTCACTGTTGTGGCCTCTCCCGCTGCAGAGCATAGGCTCAGGACGCGCAGGCTCAGCGGCCATGGCTCACGGGCCCAGCCGCTCCACGGCATGTGGGATCTTCCCAGACCGGGGCACGAACCCGTGTCCCCTGCATCGGCAGGCGGACTCTCAACCACTGCGCCACCAGGGGAGCCCTCATTCATAACTTTTGACAGGAAGAATGTATTGAATCTAGAAGGCTCACACATACGGCGGGCCCAATACCAGTTTTTGCATGTCTGTGGCTATCGTTATTGACAAGTTGATTCCTGAGACAGCCCCTAATTAAGAGATTTAATTGAACAGATAAACTGTTAGGGTCAGGAAAGAGAACCCAGCATAATCTCCAAATAAGCAAATGCACACATGTTGAGCTACGCCCATGCCACATGTTTCCTGAATATGGCCTAACATGGTGGTTTCTAAACTTTACTGCACACTGGAACAACTTGGGAACTCTGAAAAATATTGATGCCTGGCTCCCACCCCACCCCCACATTCTGATGGAATAGATTTGGGGTGTGATCTGGGCATCCAGAGTTTTAAAAGTTCCCTAGGTGATTCTAATTTACAGCAAAGCGTAGGAACCCCCAGACAACACAGAGTGAACTTGGACCGTCTGCAGAGCCGAATGTCTTGAATAGCTCTGTTCCCTGGATCAAGTCCCGAACTCTGAGTTTTAGTTTGTCCGCTAATAAAACGCTACGACAGTAGAGACACAAATGAGACAATAAAAGTGAAAGCACACTGGAAACTGTAAAGCCTCCGAGGGGTTGCTCAATGATGAGGTCAGCATTGCCCGTGGTGCTTAGACGCTGATTTGTGGGCCTCCTTCCCAGAGATGCTAATTTAATTGGTCCTAGATTGGGCACAGGCATCGGCATTTTTGACAAGCATCCCAGATGAATCTACAATTCAGCCAGGGTTGAAAACCACGGCCTGATTCCAAGCGAACTTTCGCCTCTCATTAAAACCATCTGCAATCCACAGAATAGAATTCTCCGCATCTTATCTGCCTTTGTACAGAACTAGTGCATTGTATTAAGACTGTGTATCAACTCAACAGCCTCCACCTTTCCCCCCTCTTCCATTTGAATATGAATGCTTCCAGGGGAGGGGTGTTACCTCCTGAGTACCTAGGGTAAGGCACAAGCCCATCCTTACTAATGAGTTAAGGAGTTATCATTCTGCGTTTCAGAATTCTTCAGGGGTTGTTTTCAGAAATCATAGGCAGTGCTAGGGCATCTGAGATCATTTTCGGGCCTGTTCTTTAGCCTCTGGGAGGAAATACAAAAGATACCATAGGTTATCCTGCCTTCCAAGTTCTCTGGAGAAGTCCCCAAGGTTTCTTCAAGACAGTATGGCACAGTATGCAAGGTTATCTGTGGACATCTCAGCGTCATTTCTCCCTTTGGAGCACTACCCTGTTTCACAGGGGCTAGAGGACTGGGAACTACATTTCCTACATGCCTGCCTGCAGGGTTCTGAGTTAGATGTTGCCAATGAGAGGCACCCCCACAGGGTTTGGAAGGCCGAAGGGTAACAAAGGCCATCGTTGTACCGGGGCAGTGGAAGCAGGTGTATAAGCTTCAGCAGGTGGCAGATGTGAGGTTCTGCCAGAGGCTTCCAGGCATCCTTCTGGGAATAAAACTTGTCGATGCTGAGATGTCTGTTAGCAGTTCTCTGCAATTCTGGCATTTACTGATTTCCTGAACTAATCACTGATTTCCTGTTGGCCCCCTGACCTTAGATTCCCTAGCCCTCCTGATGGACTTGGAAGGCATTCATGCCCTATGTTAAGTGCCCTCCTATTAAAACACCTAGAGTGGTTTCTCTTTTCCAGACTGAATTCTGACTGGTGGGTATAGTAATTAAGAGCCTGAGCTCTGCAGTCAGAAAGCCTGATTGATGGATTCATATCCCGGCTCTGCCACATACTAGCTGTGTGTCCTTGTGCGAAGAACTCAGAGTCGCTCCCTCAGTTTCCTCATCTTTAAAATAGACAAATAAGAGCGTTAACCCCCAAGGAATGTGGGAATTACATGGGGGAAAATGCATACAACATTTTATACGGTGGCTGATACACAGGAATGACTCAATATTCAACATTCGTATTGGAATTTTACTACCCATTCCATCTTGGAACAATCACCAGGCTGTAACTTAAGTCCATTTCACTTTTTCTAACAGAGAACAGAAACTTCTTAATTCATTGACCACCACCAGTGAACCAGGTACATTCTAGATGCTCGAGAGAGAAGGTTGGAAAGCCTTTGCCTTCACATGGCTCACTGTTTATTGAAGGGAAAGACAGATAAGTAAGCCTAGTGAAGCGATAAAAAGTGGAAGTACAGATCCCCATCTTCTTTCCTTGTCAGAAAATCCTGGCCCCTTTTTTTCTTTCCTCATAGGTTTTATTCTCCAGTCTTTGAAACACCTGTATAGTCTTTAAATATTAGTTCCCCAGTGTCCTTCCCAAGGTACAGTCATGTGAAGGACAAAGTCCACTATCCAAGTTAACTCAGTACTAACTGGAGGGGGAGAAGTACCTGTTCTACCTTGGAAGTCAACAGTTCCTAAGTTTCTCTAATTAAAGCTTTCTCCACTTTAGTTCATTGAGTTGTTCCTGCCCCATTAAGTCTTTTTTTTTTTCTTTCTTTCTTAAACATCTTTATTGGAGAATAATTGCTTCACAATGATGTGTTAGTTTCTGCTGTATAACAAAGTGAATCAGCTATACTTATACATACATCCCCATATCCCCTCCCTCTTGCGTCTCCCTCCCACCCTCCCTATCCCACACCTCTAGGTGGTCACAAAGCACCGAGCTGATCTCCCTGTACTATGCAGCTGCTTCCCACGAGCTATCTGTTTTACATTTGGTGGTGTATATATGTCCATGCCACTGTCTCACTTCGTCCCAGTTTACCCTTCCCCCTCCCCGTGTCCTCAAGTCCATTCTCTACATCTGCGTCTTTATTCCTGTCCTACCCCTAGGTTCTTCATAACCATTTTTTTTTCTTTTTAGATTCCATATATATGTGTTAGCATATGGTATTTGTTTTTCTCTTTCTGACTTACTTCACTCTGTATGACAGACTCTAGGTCCATCCACCTCACTACAAATAACTCAATTTCGTTTTTTTTGGTACGCGGGCCTCTCACTGCTGTGGCCTCTCCCGTTGCGGAGCACAGGCTCCGGACGCGCAGGCTCAGTAGTTGTGGCTCACGGGCCCAGCTGCTCCGCGGCATGTGGGATCTTCCCGGACCGGGCCACGAACCCGCGTCTCCCACATCGGCAGGTGGACTCTCAACCACTGCACCACCAGGGAAGCCCTTGCTTTTCTTTTTAAGGCTGAGTAATATTCCATTCCCATTAAGTCTTGAGGGAAAGAAGCCACTGCCTCTCTGTTCAGGGTATCCATAGGTCATTTGAGACTTATGGAATGTTAACCTCCTATGCTGTGTGGACCAAGATGCCCATTCTGGCCCCTGTGATTATGGGCAGAACCAGCTGGAACCGGATACTGCAGGGATCCCGCCGGTGCTGCACCTCCAAGCTGTCCCTCTCTGGAACGTGTGCCTTCGGCTGCCTATGCCTAGACGCAGCCTTCTACATGAATCCACTCACCCTCTCTGCCACAAACGTAGTAAGCGGATCACTTAAATGTAAAGAGAAGGAAAAGCCATTTATGTTCCATGTTAAAGCAAAAGCATCCTGTTAGCTATTCACTGAACTGGGAGACTGGCATTTGATCCTCAAACCAAGGCATTTCCGTGAATTCACTTTTAATGCTACCATTTTTGTAGTACTATGCATGTTATCTCTGATGCTTCTAGAACTATTCACTGTAAAACGAATCCAGGTGGTCAGAATATGTAAGTCAGATAACCTCAATTAAAAAAGAAATCTCAGAGGGGATACATGTGTATGTATAGCTGATTCACTTTGCTGTACAGCAGAAACAAAACATCGTAAAGCAACCATATTCCAATAAAATGTTTTTAAAGATCTCATACATATATGTACACACACACACACACACACACACACACACACCACCAAGACTAGTTCACCACTTTTTCTTTTTTACAGTGAATAGGTTTGAAAATTAGGTCAATATATGAAATGTTCTAATTTTCAGGTGGCATAGGCAAAAAAAAAAAAAGAGAATGAAATAATGCCACTTACAGCAACACAGAAGGACCTAGAGATGATCACACTAAGTGAAGTCAGACAGAGGAAGACAAATACCATATGATGTCACTTATATGTAGAATCTAAAATAGGACACACATGAACTTATTTACAAAACAGAAACAGACTCACAGACATAGAGAACAGACTTGTGGTTGCCAAGGGGACGGAGGCGAGGGAGGGATAAATTAGGAGTTTGGGATTAGCAGATACAAACTATTATATACGGAATGGATAAACAACAAGGTCCTACTGTACAGCACAGGGAACTATATTCAATTTCCTGTAATAAACCATAATGGGAAAGAATATGAAAGAGAATATATATATGTGTAACCGAATCACTTTGCTTTATACCACAAACTAACACCAGCATTGGTCAGGCCACTCTGCAAGAAAGCTTCAGCATGTCCTCATGGTTTTAGATCAGGTATATTTTGGGTTTCTGCCTATCCAACTTTTTATGTATTCATCTACAGCAGACCTCGTTTTACTGCACTTCACTTTACTGTGCTTTGCAGATAATCGTGTTTTTTACAAACTGAATGTTTGTGGCAACCCTGCGTTAAGCAAGTCTATCGGTGCCATTCTTCCAACAGCATTTTCTCACTTCATGTTTCTGTGTCACATTTTGCTAATTCTTGTAATATTTCAAACTTTTTCATTATTATTATATTTGTTATGGTGACCTGTGATTCGTAACCTTTGATGTTTTACTGCTCTGATTCACTGAAGGCTCAGATGATGGTTAGCATTTTTAGCAATAAAGTGTTTTAAAATTAAGGTATGTACATTGTTTTTTAGACATAACGCTATTGCACACTTAATAGACTACAGCATAGCGCCAGCATCATTTTTATATGTACTGTAAAACCAAAAAAATTGTGTGACTCGCTTTACTACGATATTTGCTTTAATGCTGTGGTCTGGAACCCAACCTAGAGTATCTCCGAGGTCCGCCTGCGCTTGATTTTCAGTTGGCAGAAGGGAATCTCAAGTGCAAAGAAAAATGATTCAATGAAAAATTTTAAGTGCGAGTGCAAACTTTTGAGACAGAATTTGACTTCAAAAGAGTGCTTTTCTACTTGCTGCTTAAGAAGATAATCAGTACTAATCTTGATAAATTTAGTTACTATACTGGAACTCATGGCTAAATCCTGCCTAATTGGGTCTATTCTTCGATGGAGGACAGGAGAGGAAGGCTGAAAAGAGATGGGATCCATGACCAACGCAGACTTCTTGATTTTCCAATTTCAGATGAGTCAAGACTCCTGGTACATAGGTTTTCATTAAAATGGCAGAAAATCAATTGATCTCTGGATCAACACTAGACAACACTATGAGGTAGGTGACACTTATCTTTGAAAACCCCTACCTTTTCAGGGGTGCTCCCCCCACTCCAGGGCTATGCTTTCATCCAGATTCCTTTCTTACACGGGCACTGGAGCACCCCCTGCCCCTGCCTGGCCCCTAACCATGGTCTAGAATGGGTCTCCTTTCCTGCCTACCTGCTAAAATAATCTTCCTCTGTAGCCCACACCCTTGGAAGCGGCTGTGACCTAGACACACTGCATGGTGCAGGTTGGCCAGAACACACCCCTTCTAACAGTTTCCCAGGCGCTTGTGATCTGTGATGATTTCTCACAGTTAAAAAGAGAAGAAACGGAAAAATAGAAAACAACAGAAACCTCCCCAAATAACACCAAAAAAGATCCTGAAGGTGTGAAAGTAATAGTAGAAGTTTTCAGGTACAGTGTCAGGCCCTTGGATGGACCATTTTACTTTCAGCCGGCCTTACTGCACAGTTAACACAGAAAAGAGTGGGCATTCTTGACCAGGAGCCCTGGTGAAGGCCCGACAGAGATGAGACAGTGTCTAACCGGGTCCAGGCAGCACTGCCCCTAATGTGCCCCTATAACCAGGAGCCTATCTTGTTCTGGGATAACAGCATAGCGGCAGCCTACATCACCTGTAGTAAGATTAATTATTTAAGTAAAATTTTACTGGTAGCCGACATGTGTCAGGCACTGTGCTAGCAGATGGGTAGACCAGGACAAATAAGAAATGGTCCCCAACCTCACAGAGCTCCAGTCTGATAAAGGAGCTCAGGCTTACAGGATTTTCTTACCCAGACAACAAACTGTCCCGGGATCTCTGAAACAGTGCTCCTAGATTCCCCTGATGCAGTAAGGATGTGACATGAAACTCAGAACAAACAGAAGGAATGTCACTTTCTATATGGCCCAAAGATATCTTCCTACCAGAAATTCACCCCTGGCTTCTGCTGCATTTTCATCACTGAGACTCACGTAGCCGTTTTTAATAGCAAGCTGCTAAATGGGACACAGGAGGTACTTTGTATTTGTTGATTTGAATCGGCTAGTCTCAGGCCAGGGAACACCTTGCTCCCGTACAGCAAGGGGCTGGGTGCGGTAGGAGGCGTACTGGATCCTTGGATTAACTAGGTGGGTGACGGGAGAGACACGTAACTTCAAGTCAGTAAGAACAGACGGAGCGTTCTGTGAATTCAGCGGGGACGAACTTCAAGCCACGGGGCCAGCTCTCACCGGCCTGCAGAAGGGAGAGGTGGCAGTCTCCTCCTGGGTGAGGTCCAGCCAACAGTGCATGAAAGCACGGGGCTCACTGGGAAAACTCAGGCCAGTAATAGTCAGCCATTGCTTTTTTTTTTTTTTTTTGCGGTACGCGGGCCTCTCACTGTTGTGGCCTCTCCCGTTGCGGAGCACAGGCTCTGGACGCGCAGGCTCAGCGGCCATGGCTCACGGGCCCAGCCGCTCCGCGGCATGTGGGATCTTCCCGGACCGGGGCACGAACCCGTGTCTCCTGCATTGGCAGGCGGACTCTCAACCACTGCGCCACCAGGGGAGCCCAGCCATTGTTATTTTTAAACAAACTTTTATACAAGTTTTAGATTTACAGAAATGGTACCAAGATAATACAGGGAGTTCTTGGAAGCTCAGGACCCAGTTTCCCCTGCTGTTAAGATCTTCCATCCGTGTGATCCATTTTTCACAACTCATAAACCGGTATCGAGATGTTATTATTACCCAAAGTCCACACTTCGTCCCAATTTCTTTAGTTTTCACCTGACCTTCTTCTGTCCAGGATGGGATCACTCGGTTGTCATGTCTCCCTAGGTCCCTATTTGTGGCTGTGAGTTTCTCAGACATGCCTTGTTTTTGATGACCTTGACCATTCTGTGGAGTGTTGGCAATGTATTTTGTGGAAGGATCCTTCATGGGGCTGAAGGGGTTGATGTTTTTCTCATGATGAGACTGAGTTTATGGTTTGGGGGAGGAGGTGAAGGGCCCCAGAGCTGAAGGGCCTTCTCATCCCATCATCGCGGGTGCTTGTTACGCACGTGACTTATCACCAGGCTGAGGCTGTACTGGTCTGGTTCCTGTGCTGAGACCTTACCCTTCTTACCCCTTCCAGGCTGCACGTGGAAGCTATTAAGACAGCCCACACTTAAGGATGGGGAGTTATGTTCCACGTCCTTGAGGGGGCAATACGTACATGAATTATTTGGAAAATTCTGTACGGGACATTTGGGGGGACTATGTACGGGGACATAGTGGCCCCCATTTATTTATTTACTCATTTATTTATATCAGTAGGGACTCTTGTGTATTTACTTTCTACATTAGAATCCAATAGCAGTCAGCTGTTTCTTAGTCACCTACAAACTCTTAGGTATAAAATAAGCTACACGAATCCATTGTACAACATGGGGAATATAGCAAATATTTTATAATAACTGTAAATGGAATATAACCTTTCAAAATTGTGAATCACTATATTGTACACCTGTAACATATAATATTGTTCATCAGCTATACTTCAATCAAAAAAAAAGTAACAGAACCAAAGCCCATAAAGGAAGGGGAAGAGTATGTAAAGATTAAAAAAAAAGTACAAGACTGAAGTCTATAGATACAGCTAAGGGGTGGAGTTGCAGTGTGTTGCCAGTGGTAGCAACAGGCACAAATCAAAGGCTTGCATTACCTGTGCAAAGTGGTAAAATTCTGGCCAGACACTGCAAGTCCTAACAGAGCATTCACATTCTTGACCAGCAAGAGTAGAATTTTTTTCCAAGTGGCAGATAACTGCATATGCACACATACCGACTGAGGGTATCGGGGACATTGAATTGCCGAATCAAACGGACATCTTTGTTTCTTTGTCTTTCTTGGTCTCTGATTTATGTGCCATTTATGTGACACTCCTTCCTTGCAATGTTCATTGCATGGCTCTCTGGCCTCTTAAGGGTCTCTTTATCTTTGACTTCAAACTACCCTGGATGAATCCACCTCTTCTGGCCACTGCTCAGAAGCTGATGCTATCCTAGGACCCTACCCTCAGTTCTCTGGTCTTCTGCACCCTCTCATCTCTTCATCTGCTCCCAAGGAGACCACCATGAGTTTGTCCTCCTACTGTCAGCTCTACAGGGCCAAGTGCATCTCTGTACTGTGGTTTCCCGGAGGCTAGAGCCCACATTTTATGTCACTGGGCATCTTGAGAATCTAGTCAAACGCCTGGCACAGAATAACCACACAGTAAATGTTTGTTGAGCAAGTAAGTTCATCTCCACTTGGACGTGCCTCCACCTTGATGTGCCGCCCCAAACCAGGTCCCGCTACCTCCCCACCTAAAATCCAACACTCACTGCTGAATTCTGTATCCACCCGGTCACCTGCACGTGGTTTTTGACTTCCCTTCTCTCCTCCTTATGGACAACAAAACTCCTAGAGGTGTCAGTCCAATTTCTTCAGCTTTCCCTTGAAGGCGTCTTTCTTTATCCCTTATCATACCCTCACCCCTTCCCACACTCCAGTTCTCACTGTAATATCTTATTCACTCCCTCCTCTCTCCAGTCCTGCCTCCAGCTTCTATTTCCCACCTGGCTTCAGCCCATCTAAAATCTAAGTTCATGGTGCCTGCTGCTTCTTAAGGCACACAAGCCTCCTCACGGCCTGGCCTCAGCTCACTGCAGGTGCTTCCCTGTCCTAGCCCTTGAACTCAGTTCTGGAACACTGCAAACTATTTCTGGTTCTGCTTCTCTGAATGTCAGCCAGGGTTTCTCCTCCTGCCTTAAGTGCCCTTCTTTCTGTTCCCTGTTGTCATTTATTACCTTTCAAAGGCCACCCCAGAGGGCACATCTTGATGCTCAGTGACCTTAACTAATTACCCTCTTCTGTACACACGTCTATCAGTGCATTTGCCACCCTATATTGTAAGTATTTGTCTTCAAGTCTGTCTCACCTACCTGAATCATGGGCTCCTTGAGGGAAATGTCTGGCCTCACTCCTTTCTGTGTCACCAGGGCCTGGGGGCACAGGTATTTGTCTAACTGAAAAAACATCAGCACCCACCCCTTCAAAATAAGAGACAAGACCTGTAACTGTGCACAGAAGAACTTGATCCTTGACCCCAAGTGGGGTGGAATACACTTACAATATACCTATATACCTTTAGCGAGCTGAAAACCAATGAGCTCCAATTAAGTTACATAAAAGCTTATTTAAAAGAGCAAACACTTGATAACAATTACACATTTTAAAGCTCACTGGCTTTTACTTCAAAAAGTGCACATCTCTCTGCTCTAGAGTCAGACCAACAACGGGAAGAGCTCACACAGAAACTGCTGAGAACCCCAGGCCTCCTCCGGCTGTGTAGTCGCTTATGCAATAAAAGTTGCAAGACTGGACACCCACATGCTGCTGTCGGAACTCCTGTAGGAGATGACAAGATAGCGTATGCTACTTTTTATCCAGACCTTTTCCAAGTAAGAGTTTGGCATTTGACAAATATATTTTGGTTGAGGTATCTTACTACAATATCCTTTTTTTTCAAAAAAAAAAAATGGAAAATTCATTTGTGTTTCGAATGGTTTCTCCGCAGGTGTGGTGCACTTCCTTTCGGTTTTCTTGGTGGAGAGGCAGGAGCTGGGGGGGCCAGGAGGGGTGATCGGGGAAGGATGCAGACGCTGGCTGCTGTGCGGTGTCAAGCAAACTGGGTGTGTTTCCAGCTGAATGTCCAGGTTGTGGTGCCCAGGAGGCAGGCACAAAGGTGGGTGTTAACAGGACTCACCCCTCCTTTGCCCTGACCTTGTCTGTGGCCTACAGGACCAGGCCCTCAGAAAGCTGAGGCCATGCAGGTGCTACTGAGCCCTGTGAGAGCCCCCTCACTGCCCTTTCTGCCTCCTCACCAGACCATCTTAACCAGATCTTCCTCCCTCCCTCCTGCACTGCACTCCCTGTTTCAGAGAAATCTCAACCTGCTGGATTCCCAAGGCTGATCTCCAACCCAGACTGCGACCCATCACTGCTCCGTCCTCCCAGCTGAGTCTGGGGTCCTGGCAGATTTAGTCTCACGGGTTCTGAGAGCTCCGTGTGGGATCTTTCAATATACCTGCACCCAAATGATCTTCAAGAAAGATACAGACACCATCACAAAGCTCCACCTGGGACGTGTGTGCCCTCGGAACGCCTGTGGCCTGCGGTCCGGGGCGGGGCATTATTTTGGAGCATCTGGTGATGCAACGCTCTTGTGCCCTTGCCCCCAGTCCCCCCACCGTGTCCAAACCAGAGCGTTTCCCTGCTACCTCTGAGCTGCCTTCCCCAAAGACCTCCACCCAAAACCACAGTCAAAGGACTCAGGCCGTGAATGAGCTCGTGCACCAGAGAAACCCTCTGGAAAGGGATTTTAGAGGCTTTGGTGACGACGGAGGCCGGTGGTTGATGAACTGCTATTGTTGCTGGCATCCCAACCCTTTCTGCAGAGGAGAGCCTGTGCAGGAGGGCAGGGGCCTCAAACATCTCACCAGCCACTCAGTCCTCCACAGGGAAATAGCACTGTGACAAGGCACGCGGGACAGTCCTGCAAGGTTAGGAGAAAACGGAACTTAAGGGAAAAGCTCCCCAGGACAAGAGCTGTTAGATAAAAGGTAGAAATTCATTCTCAGAGAGGTCATGTTTCAGGAGGATATTTACTTAGCGATCAGGGCCCAAGGAAGGGCTAAGTTCATGGAATTAACTTAGTAATTAACATGGAATTAACATTATCTAAACCTCAGACTCCTTTAAGGATGTTGTGGAAGAGCCTTCTTGCCTTCTCCTTGGGAGCAGTGACCGGTCACCATCCCCCAAGGCTCTGGCTGAGCTGGCCTGAGAGGCGAGGTCAGAGCAGCTTTGCTGAAGGCCGTGGAGGTTGCGGCTGCTGCTTCCCTGGCCCGTGTCCTCCCAGTCTGGGCTGAGGCCGCCTCCCGCCAAATCCAGAGCACTGCTAACTCTTTCCCCGGCAGGACTGAGGCCCAAGGCACAGAAAAGCCGCAGCAGCTAAATCTGGTGTCGGCCTCTGCCGAGGTCGCCCGTCAGCCCGGGTGGCCCCTGTGGTCAGGGGAACAGGACAGTGAATTCTGCTGGTCCCTTGGTCTTGGTTCCTTCTTCAGCAGCACTGTTTTCGATTCTTGCCCAACTGTCTTATTCACAGCAGCAAGGGTTGGGAAAAGGTTATCAGTTTATGGTGGTTGGAGGTGAGGGCTGTGCCTGGGAGTTGCAGGTAGCAGCAGGAGGATGGGCTGATGAAGGGGCCGGAAGAGTTTTCGATGAGTGGAGAGGAGACGCAGCAAGCCAGATCCTGCAGTGCTGGGCGCTGCGTCCTCACCTGCAGCCTGGCCTCCCTCCTCTGCAATTTGAACCATACACACCTTTGAGTACGTCCATCCCCAGAACCGCTCCTCTAGGAAGCCCACCACACAATCCACCTTCTCTGATCTCCGCTCTTCTCTGAGCCCCATCATGGATCCGATGTCTTGGCTGGGCGCCAGGGGTCTCCTTCCTCCTCTAGACTCTGAAGGACCGAGATGATGCGTGAAAATCCTCTGGCGTCCTTTGGACCAGTCAGGTGGTTGGGTACCAGGTTAAATGCAGCGTGAGGAGACTCAATGTCAAAGCTTCCTGTGGCTGGAGCTGCTGCTGTCACGTGGGGCTCTGAGCCCCTCCGGATACACCCTTCTCCGTTCCACCCCATTCCAGCAGGGTCAATGTCGTTTGAGCAGGGGCCGTGCCATTTTCCCAGATTTATTTGGTCACGTCCAGTGCTGGGGGTGGGGCCCCCAGCAGAGGAGGAACGTAACAAATGAACAGATTCCCAACTGAACCAAATGGAAAGGAACAGACTGCTGTGTGGTTACACAGGAAAGAGCCGGGTGATGGAATAAGAGAAGGGGGATAAAATGATGTCGAGATGAGAATTCCATTCTAACTTCAACTCAAGTCAGTGTTAATTGTTAGGAATGTTAAGATTATTACCCCAAATGGGTATCTTTAAATGTGATTCTGCAAGAAAATTTTATTTTTCTCTGTGTACATTTCAGTCAGATTCTTGGAAACAAACCTTCCTTCTACTCTCAGATATTGCAAAAACCGGCTGTGCCCAAATCTAGTTTTCATAGGGAAAGAGTTTAGGATTTCTTACCTGGGAATTACGGTAATTCTAAATTTCTTCTATTAAAGGAAAACACTTACGCTTTTTTTTTTTTTTGAAGCCAGGGTGACTTCAACCAAAGAAAAACTAAAGAGTGAGTGGATAGTACAGAAACGGCATTGCCTCCTGGACCCTGCAGGTTTACTGTCCTAGGTTTACTGCTCGTTCCTTGATAACAGGGAAATGACTTTTTTTTTTTTTATCCTGTGACACCAAGTACTTCCTTCTACCTTCCCTTTATTCCTCAAAAATAAAGCCACTATTTTTTTTTTAAAGAATGAACATGAAAGCCAGCGATTTTTGGTGCCCTATTTATATTCAGGTTGGTAATAAGTAAAGCACTCAAAACACTTCTTTCCTTTCCCATCATTATTTCCAGTGTTAAGGTATCCTACATCAAATCTCTAGCCTTTTCACTGTGTAAATACATGCCTTTCAGAGCTCTCCAGCCAAGAAATTAGAGATGGGTACTCTAGGCTTTCAAAGGATTTTGTGGCCTCAAGGTCAAGTTCTGAAGGATGACCCATCTGGCTGCTCTTACCACACTGGTCAGGCAGCAGGTGTAAAGAGAGGGGTGCTTGTGGCGTCAGTGTGGGCCCTGGGCAGTCAGTCACCCTGGCAGCCCAGAGGAAGTCAGGGGCTCTGAGTGTGAGTGGGTGAGTTTCCAGCTCTACTTGCTAGTGTTCTTTACCAGCTGGGTGATGTGGTGGCAGTACTGACTGTCCATTTCCTCCTCTGTAAAGGAGAAAATAAAATACTCTCTCAGGAAAAATGCTATGTTGAACTAAGGCTTCTGTACACCCAGGAATAAAACATCATCACGCCATAAAAAGGAACGAAATAGTGCCATTTGCAGAGATGTGGATGGACCTAGAGACTGTCGAGTGAAGTTAGTCAGAAAGAGAAAAACAAATACTGTATAATATCGCTTATTGGCAAAGCAGAAATAGTCACAGATGTAGAAAACAAACTTACGGTTACCAAGGAGGGGGAGGGGGATGAATTGGGAGATTGGGACTGACGTATATACACTACTGATACTATGTATGAAATAGATAAGGAGAACCTACTGGGTAGCACAGGGAACTCTATTCAATGCTCTGTGGTGACCTAAATGGGAAGGAGATCTAAAAAAAGAGGGGATATATGTGTATGTATAGCTGATTCACTTTGTTGTACAGCAGAAGCTAACACAACATTGTAAAGCAACTATATACTCCAATAAAAACTAATAAAAATAAGTTTGTTACTTGGTTATGAGATATACTGCAATTTCTTATCTTGGGGACTTATCTACCAAAGCCTTGCATCCCCCTTTCATATCCCTACAAGACAGCAGCCCTTTTCACTGAGCCAGCACCCTGGATCGTTTCTGAGACCAGTTCTCATAATTTATTTGCTGCCTCCCTGGCTCCATTCTGCCATTTCGCATGGTTGGGTCAACCTTTCCTTCACAAGTCTGGGGTATCATTTAGATTTTTAGCCTAACTGTCAAGATGTATTAGGGAAAGAGGCTGAATGGTGCCAACACTGCTTTGGCAAATAATAAGAAAAGTCACATTTCTGGGCTAGCAGTGGGCAGGCCATCACACCTCCTCAATGACCTTCAAACGTCCAACCCGTGTACTCACAATATGTACGGCATGAACAGGAAGTGGCTGACACCTGCATGGGAAGAAGTGCTGGGTCTGCAGTTAATTTTTGACTCCTAACTTTGTCACTAAGTAGCGCTATGGCCCTGAGTAAATTATTCAGCCTTTTCGGGTCTCCACTTCTCAATGTAAATTGAGAATGAATAGTACATATCCTCTCAACTTTAAAGGACTATTGGGGAATTGAATAAGAAAATGTAGACAAAAGTATTCTGCAAATTTTACAGCACAGAATAAATATGAGGGCTTGTATCGGTGTAGGCTCAGAGCCCTGTACACAGTAGGGCTTCAAGAAATAGGAACCGAATTGCAGGGTACGAAAGAGCCACCACTAATTCTTCTGGCAACTTGACATGGAAACCAGAGGTGAGGGAGGGCAGGCAATCAGGCTGGCGGATTAAACTTGGGCTCAGTACGCTCCAATCAGCTTTCTTAACTGACACAAGGATGGAAGTAATGAACTTCAACATCTGGTGATGTGGATCTAAGGAATCAGTTCACAGGACAAAACACAAGGAACTCATTTAATTCTAGAAGGCGGCATCCTTAGGGTGTCCCTTGGGCCTCCTGGAAAGGCAGGGAACAGGCCAAGCCTCATTAAGTATCTGGAGAGGACAGACATCCAGGTGAGGGACCGGAAAACTGCACCCGCTTTCCTTCCCTCTCCTGCCCCCTCACCTCCATGCTGCACCTGCCCAGCCCCGTCTGCCTCTTCTGCACGCCCCGGACCTGGGAGCCTGTGCTGGCTGCTCTGCTCTCTTCTCTTCTTCTGCCTGCACTTGGAGCCGGTTTCATTCACCTGTGCACTTAACCCTTCTGCTCTTCACCGTGGTTCCTGGGGCTTCACCTCCCCTGCTTTGAGGTCAGAGACTGTATTTCAAGTGTCTTTTGAGTTCCCTCAGTCCCTGTCTGAGGACCAAGCCTGCAGCAGGTGATAAATACCTGCTGATGAGGAACCTGGACACCTGTGAAGGTGCTGGAACCTGGTCCTGGAGGCTGTGGGCATCCTTAAAAGGACTAAAAGCAGGACAATGACCTGCTTAGATCCATCTTTAAGGGAGACTTGATGGAAGACAGGGAGAGCCAAGCCAGGTTTTAAGGGAGGGAAAAACTGCTTCAGGTCCACAGTCCTTACCTGAAACCCTCAGGTCTGGATGTGTTTTGGGATGCAGAACTTTTGTATTTTAGGAAGGCAAACTGATGCCTACACCACACACCATACACCACGCCAGGCAGGGTCTGGGCCGTCTAACGAACAGACAACCACGGGAAGTGGGATCAAAGCTATACATCACTTTCAGTCAGTTCTACCAAATGAGTTCTTAAAAACTTCAGGCGTTCAGAGCTTTCACAATGTATGAATGGAGGGAGAGAGACTGTGGGTTGATATTTTAAGAAAAGCCTTCTCAGGAGGAGGGGTCTGGCTGACCAAAGACTCTTATGTTTTGCTGATCGCCTGGAGAGGAGTCCGGGGACAGGTCAGACAGAGGAACCGCTCAGCTCCATGGAAGGCAGGGTGTCTGGACTGTGGGGCAATCCCAGAGGCGGGCAGAGGGCGAGGAGGGGGCCCAGCAGGCTGGTGCGGGATGGACGCTGAAGCTACGCAACGAAGCCGGGGAGACGCAGCCGGTGGGGCAGCCAAGGGCCTGCGCGAACAGGAACGCCTAGCCATCCAGTCTGAAACTGTTTGCATCGTTTTCTGTAAGTCCCCTCCTTGGCCACCCCACGTGCGGGTCCGTTCTCTATCTACAACAGCGCTGTCTAGTACAAATATCTTGTGAGCCACCTAGGTAATTAAAAGATTTCTAGTAGCTGTGCTAAAAAAGTAAAAAGAAATGGTGTGATGTTAATAATATATTTTATTTGAGCCAATACATCCTAAATATTGTCATGTAATCAATAAAAAGTTACTAATGAGACCTTTTACTTTTTCTCCCCTTGGTATGAAGTGTCTGAAATCCGGTGTGTATCTTACACTAACAGCCATCTCGGTCCAGACTCTCCACACCTCGACAGCCGCCTATGCCTGGTGGCTGCTGGACTGGGCAGTGCAGCCCTAGATTCCCCAGTGGGGCCTTGGGGGGCTCAGGTCCCACCCTCAGCTCTTTGCTGAGTGAGTCTCCCAAGTGGGACCCTTGTAGACTGAACGCTTACAGCTCTGGACAAACTGACTCAGGTAATTCCTTAGCCTCCCAACAACGAGGGGATTTAGACCAGGTGCCTGTATCTATGAGCATAAACATGTTCTTCTCCAGCTAGATCTTTTGAGAGAGGCTGGAAGTCTGTCCTGAGACTGCAAGGGAAAATCTGGGATGTGGGTTTTCCTGTAAAAACTCTGATTTTACATGCCTGCCTGTAGCTACACAGGATGGAGTAGGTAGGGTTACCTCTGCCCCCACTTTTTTTCATTATAAATGAACGTGTTTAGTTCCAACAACCGTAATGAACAGATTTCTCAAACTAACAACGCAGCCCTACATTTTCACTGCTTTTTTTGTTGGTAAGAGATGGGATTTCGTTTGGAATGATTAACCCTGAGACTTTGTGGGCACTTATAAGCGCTTGAATGCCATAAAATAAGGGAGCTGACGGAAGGCGAAATAAAGTATCTGCCAAAATAAAGACCATCACAGAGTCGTTTTTACATGGCTAAAGACCTCTCCAGAATCTGTGAAGAGATGACTCGTGTGTGTGGAGACGCCCCAAACCATGCCCACAGGGCACTTACTAAACAATGAGTCATCCTAATACGTGCTCAGCTTTCCCAAGGAGGCACCCACTCCTCACGGAAGGATGGCCCCCAAAGCAGCTAGCCATCCAAACCCATTCAAACAAAGCTGATTGTTTTTCGGTGAGGGGTGTAGATAAAGTTCCTAGATGAATTGCCTGGGAAGTCAATCTGACATACAATCACCTAAAATCTTGGCTGCTCGGAAGAGCTATAAAAAGTTTCATCAATATCCCTCCATTTTCCTCCAACGCCCTCCCACCGGCGTCCCATCATCTCACAGCATCAAGGCTCGGGTGGTTTACATGCAGGAAGCTAAAATCACTGCATCTCAGCCAAAGACTGTGCAATTTCAAGCCAAGTTTATCCTGTGCTGTTGTTATTTAAACTTTTGGTTGCGTTTCATAGAAAAGGTCTAAGAACCCAGAGTGTCAGCAACCTGCACAGTTATATCCACCTCCACTTTGTTTTCTACAAGAGAAAGAGAATCAAGTCTCGCTTATTACTGTTCCATGTTGTTCCCCCTTCTTCTGCACTGGACACACAGTCTCTGGAAGCCCAGAACTTGGACTAACGAAAAGTCTGCACATCTTATGACACAGCACGTGATCTCTGTGTTCTGGGGGGATTACTGACAGCCGTGGAGAAGGAGCTGGCCAGCCTCTCTGCTACCTTTGTTCTGCTCTTCCACCATCTATTTCTTCCGAGATCCCTGCCATGCCATGAAGATTTGAAAGCATCAGGTCTCTCAACTCAACTTTTCTTCCCATACCAAGGAAATAAAGCCCACCTGGCTCTTCCTAAGCAGAAACTATTTAGAAGAAGGAATGGAAAGCTGGTGAGAGGGCATTTCACAAGAGCTCAGATCAGGTTCCTGCAGATTTGAGAATTCTCAGTGCCGTGTGGGGTCCTGCCACCTACTTAGCTAGGTGGCCCTGCCCGTGGCATGAGATGGCCTTCTGCCCATGCCTGACCTGGATGTGGGGAGTGGTGCGTGCATGTGTGTGTGTGTTTGGGACTGTGGACATTCTACACAGAAAAAGACTTTCCAACTCAAAGACCAACTGTTAAGAGCTCAGAGGTTTTTTTTTTTTTTTCAGAGAAATAAAATATGCAAGTTTCAGGTCTACAGAGAAAATGTAGTAAGAAAGCAGTGACTAAGATGACAAGTTAGGTTTCAGGACATACTTCTACTGTAAAGACTATTTTTGTTTTAAATAAGCAAGGCATTCTCTTCTGGAAGAAAGGCCCTTGGGACGGAAAGAAGAGAAAAATAGGTCCTAGTAAGGACCCAGGTCCCAGTAACTGTTTTCAGGGTCTGACAGCTCTGCCAGGTGTTCAGAGCTGAGGACCGGAAGAGCCGAGGATCTGACTTCTCCTGGCTCTGATGTTAACTATTTAGCCATAAACTTTCCGGTGGCTTCTTTATAATGGGAATAAAGAACCCAATTCTGCCTTCTTTATACCTTTTTTTTTTTTTTTTTTTTTTTTTTGCGGTATGTGGGCCTCTCACTGTTGTGGCCTCTCCCGTTGCGGAGCACAGGCTCCGGACGCGCAGGCTCAGCAGCCATGGCTCACGGGCCCAGCCGCTCCGCGGCACGTGGGATCCTCCCGGACCGGGGCACGAACCCGCGTCCCCTGCATCGGCAGGCGGATTCTCAACCACTGCGCCACCAGAGAAGCCCTATACCTTGTTTTTGAAGACAACGTGATACAGTAGAATGGAAAGTGCTTTGAAAAACATTTTTTTAATGTACATAAATACAGTAGTAAACAAATATCTGACTGAATTTGCACGCTGCTAATATATCTACTGCCTGTATCACAAACTCTCATCTATAATGTTCTATACCTGGGGTTTTTTTTCCTCTAAAACTTCTCTGTATATTCCCAGCCTGTTCAAAATAGAATTCCAAGTGTGTATCATCTGCAGGATTGGGTAATGGCAGAGCGCTAGGCTGTTCCTGTACCTCACCCAAAGTTCCAAGAACCAGACAATCTCTAAACTTCTTTCCAGCTTGAAAACTCATCTAATCTAAGCAACAACAATCTCTAGGCAGGCATCTCTCCTCCTTGCCTTTGGACTACTATTTTAGCAGCTTATTATTTTTTTTTTGGCTCATTTCTCCACCCCATGGCTACGTGTCTTCTGACACCACTAACGATGGAGTGCTGGGGCCAAGCTGGGCATCTCTTCATTGCTGACTGTCCAAGAATCTGCCTGTGACTCATGCCTTGGACTGCCCAGCGTTCGGATGCTGGGTGGCTGTCACCATAATGTTTGTAGGATTTGGAAATTCTACCTCAAGCTCTACTCCAAGGGTGTTGATCCTGGCTAGCTGCATTCGTGCAAAACAATCCAAGCACTCTGACTCACTTTGGGAATCTGGCATTCTTGGGCTTTTGATATTGAGACAGTGGAAAACTTTTATATCAGTATCCATGCTGCCAATAATTTTTATCCATTTAAGCACTTAATCTTTTACATATTTACCCAGCAATTTCCAAGGCTCACTATAGATCAGAGTTAGCACTCTTCTGCTAGGACAGACTTCCCCATGGTGCTGATAGAGACACATTTGTAGATATCTCATGGGAACATTTGAGGCATTTAGGCATCAGCATTTTATAATTTTCATCATAGAGCCCCTGTACATGTTTTGTTAGATTTACACCTCAGTATTTCATTTTCTGTGAAGCAACTGTAAATGGTATTGAAGTTTTAAATTTGGTTTCTACTTGTCAGCATATAGAAATCCAAATGATTTTAGTGTGTTGATCGTGTATCCTATACTATTTCAGAACTTGTTTATTAGTTCTATTTGGTAGATGCTTTGGGATTTTCTACAGAGACAAGCATGTTGTCTTCAATTAGAGAGAGTTTTATTTCTTCTTTTCCAATATGTATGCCTTATATTTCTTTTTCTTGCCATATTGCAGTGGCTAGAACTTCCAGTGTGATACTGAATCAGAGTGGTGACAGTGAACATCCTTATCTTGCTTTCAATCTTAGAGGGAAAGCATCCACTCTTTCACTATTAAGTATGATGTTAGCTGTTAGCTGTGTTTTGCAGATGTTCTTTACAAGGTTGAGGAAGTTCCCCTCTATTCTTAGTGTACTGAGAGTTTTTATAATGCATGTGTGTTAAATTTTGTCAAATGCTTTTTCTTTATCAGTTGATATGATCATATGCCTTTTCTTCTTTAGCCTGTTGCTATAGTAGATTACAGTGGTTGATTTTCAAATACTGAACCAGCCTTGCAAACCTGGAATAAATCTCACTTGGTCATGGTCATGGTCTTTTTATACATTGTAAGATGCAACTCGCTAAAATTTTCTTGGACTTTTTTTTTAAATGTCTAAGTTCATGGGGGATATTGGTCTGTTATTCTGTTTTTGTTTTGTCTTTGTCTGGTTTTGGCATCAGGAAAATGGTCTCATATGATTTGGGAAGTGTTCCCTCCTTTTTTTTTCTGGAAGAGATTGTATAAAATTAATGTTAATTCTTCTTTAAATATATGGTAAAATTCTGCAGTGAAACCATCAGTGCCTAGAGATTTTTTTTTTTGGTGGGGGAAGGAACTTTTAAACTACAAAGTAAACTTCTTTAATAATTACAGGGCTACTCAGGTTAAGCATTTCAACTTGGCTGAGTTTTGGTAATTTGTTGTTTTCAAGGAATTGGTCCATTTCACATAAGTCATCAACTTTATGTGTGTGGAGCTGTTCATAGCATTACCTTATCCTTTTGACATCTGCAGGGTCTATACTGTTATCCCTCGATTCACTCTTTTTTTTTTTTTTTTTTTTTGCAGTACGTGGGCCTCTCACTGTTGTGGCCTCTCCCGTTGCGGAGCACAGGCTCCGGACGCGCAGGCTCAGCGGCCATGGCTCACGGGCCCAGCCGCTCCGCGGCATGTGGGATCTTCCCGGACCGGGGCACGAACCCGTGTCCCCTGCGTCGGCAGGCGGACTCTCAACCACTGCGCCACCAGGGAAGCCCTCCCTCGATTCACTCTTGACCTGTGTTTTCTCTCTTGTTATCTTCAACCTTGCTAGAACTTTATTAATTTCTTCAAAGAATCAGCTTTTGTTTATTAATTTTCTCTATTGTTTTCATGTTTTCAGTTTCATTGATTTGTGCTCTTAGCTGTGTTACTTCCTTTCTTCTGCTTGCCTTGGCTTTGCTTTGCTCTGCTTTTTCTAGTTTCTTGAAGTCGGATTTCGCTAACTGATTTCAGATCTTTACTCAAGTCTACTGTAAGCATTTAGTGCTGTAAGTTTCCATCTTGGTACTGTTAGCTGTATCCCACAAAGTTTGATATGCTGTGCCGTCTCTTTTTTTTTGGTGTGTTGTCATTTTTATTTCTTTCTATGTATATTATAAATTTCCTTTTTGACCTATGGGTTATTTAGAAGTGTGCTGTTTAATTTCCAAGTGTTTGGAAATTTTCATGTTATCTTTCCATTACTGATTTTTAGTTTGATTCTGTTATGGCGAGAGAACATACTGTATATGATTTCAATTCTTTTAAATTTGTTAGGGTTTGTTTTATGTCCCACAATAAGGCTTATCTTGGTGAACGTTTCATGGGAGATTGAAAAGAATGTGTATTCTACTGTTGTTGGGTTAAGTGTTCTATTAATATCGATTAGATCCTGTTTGATGGTATTTTCAGTTCGTCTATATCCTTGCTGATTTCCTGTCTAGTAGTCTATTAATTGCTGAAAGTAGGGTTTTGAAGTCCCTAACTATAATTGTGGATTTGTCTATTTATCTTTTCAGGTCTATCAGTTTTTGATTCATTTATTTTTAAGCGCTGTTGTTTCTCCACACACATTTCTGATTGGTATATCTTCTTGCTGGGTTGATCCTTTTATCTTTATGTAATTTTCCTCTTTGTCCCTAGTAATTTTATTTGCTGTAAAATCTTTTTATATTAATATAGCCACTCTTGATTTTTTTATTACTTTTTGCATGATGTATTTTCTGACATTTTTACTTTTAACCTACCCATGTCATTATGTTTGAAGTGAGTTTCTTGTAGACAGTAAATAGTTGGGTCATTAAACAAAAATCCACTCTACCAATTTCTATGTTTTACTTGCTGTATTTAGACCATTTACATTGAATGTAATTATTGATAACATTAGAGTATAAGTCTGCCCATATTATCCATTGTATACTATTTTTTTCCTTTGGCTTCTTATTCCTTTTTTTTGGCCTTCATATGGCTTACTAGTACCTTTCTCAGAGCTCTGTTTTAATTTATTTATAGTGTTTTTGAGTATGTTGCTTTGTATAGATTCCTTACGGGTTGCTTTAGGTAATGCCATACACATAGATAACTTATCACAGCCTAATGGTATCCACTTTGAAGTATAGAAAAGTTACCTCTGTTAAAGTCCCTTTATCCTCTCCATTATGAAAACTACAACAGTTCACCTGGGATAAGAATAGAGTTTTAGAAGGTTGGGTCCAAAATATAAAGCCCTGTGGTCCCTGAACTTCAGGTATGACCTTGAGGTCTCAAGCCATTCTTGTACTAGTAACACCCTATTTGTACAGGCAACGAGCTTGCAGGTACCCCACATAACATACCCTCCTTTATGCCCATCAATGCAGTTTAAAGAAACATAAGGATATAACCATCCACTATAGTTCAGACCGCAGATGTCTGAACATCTGTCTAAAAGCCCTAGGCAGATGGTCAGTATCAATATACAGGATCACATCTGTGGCTGTAATTGGGTAAAATGAAGTACTTGTCTCAGAAGGTACGGATCCCACCATGGAGAGCTACTCCACTTGCAGAATTTGGTTTCTATACTACCTCTGAATTCTGGAAATTAAAACCAACAAGCAACTAATCATGTTTCTTGCCCTTTATTGCTTTTCTAGCAGTTCTGTATCATGGAATGTATTATGTCCCTAGGTCAGTGTGCTAATACCTGGCTAACTCACATTTTGGCATGATCAGAACTGTACTCTAGATACATTAATCATATAGTTGGAATGAAGAAATGGGTAGCAGGGAGATCAGCCTTCTACAGAGGGCTGGGAATGAAGCAGGGAAGGCATGAACAAAGGTGTGGCCATGGAGATGTAAAGGAATAGAATTAGGTAGGAGAGGCTGCAAAAACAGAACGTGATAGGATACAGCAAGTGATTGGGCTCTGGAGCTAAGGAAGGAGAGAAAGTCCATGGTTTTGAGTCTGTGAGGCAGCACTAAGAAAAGTAGGTGAATAAGAGAAAGAGCTGGGGGGAGGGTGGAAGAGGAATGTGAGATTCTGAACATGTAGGATCTAAGGTCTCAGTGGCTGGCTGTAAAGACTGGTTAGGAGCTCAAGGAAGACATCACAGTTAGGGATCTCAATGCAGTAGGCTCCTGGACAGAGATGAGAGTGAAAGTGGCAGGAGTGGATGAGCTCACCATGAGGAGGATGCAGAGAAAAAGAAACAGACCAAAGATTGAACCCTGGTAAAAAACCAAAACAAAACAACCAAGGGAGTGCAGTCAGATGACAGACAAAGAGTAGATGGTTCAAAGAGGGCATGATTGACAGGTCACAGGCGGCCAAGACATCAGGGAAGTTAAGGACTGGGAAAGGGCCACTGGTTTGGCCCGATGACAAGTAGATCATGGTGGCCCACATGTACAGATGCCCGAAACCAGATGCAGTGGACAGGTGGCCAGAAAGCAGGGCCCACGAGAGGTTCAAGGACTGGGAGAGAGAGAACGACTTCCAGAGCTCAGCAGCTACAATGGTTGATGGGTGTGGGGATTTCATTTAGTTTGGGAAAATATGAGTATGCTGTAGGAGGAAGAGTACCTAAGGAAAGAACAAGCCAGGCCTGGAGAAGGATGGAGGGAGGAGATGAGGTCAGGGAACCAGAGGAGAAAAGGATCAGGCATTTCTTCCTCCGGGATGGGAGAGAAGCAGGGAGGCACGTAGCTAGGGAAAAACTGAAGGTGAAAACAATGAAAGTATAGGATGCTGCTCTAAAGGCTCTGTACACATGATTAATTTTCTTTTTAACCCAAAATGCTTTTCTCAATGGAATTTATGTAATTCAGTTGGGGCAAAGGGGGTTTCCAAATCTGACGAATCAGCAACACTAATTGGGAAAGTTAAAAAAATACAGATTCCTAGGCCTCAACCCAGCCCCACTGAATAAGAATTTCTGGCGGAGGGAGCCCAGGAACCTGAATTTTAAAGCCTCCTCAGTGATTCTGATGGTTAGCTGGGTTTGAGACCTCCTAGTATGTTTCCAACCAAAGACGTGTATCAAAATCATGGCGGGGGCAGACGTTGACTCTGCAGAGCACAGCTATTAATATTTTTAAAAGCTCCCCAGGTGATCTGATGGGCACCCTGGTTAAGAAACACGGTCAAGAAATGGGATTGAAAAAGCCACCTGGTTGGAAAGGATGCTGAAGTCGCCATACAGATTGGTTCTTTGTTGTTGATATCACCTGGCAATTTCCTTTGGACATTTTTCCTATCAAAACAGCACCTGCTCCTAGCCTGGCTGTCACAGGTGGACGATATGATTCCCTGTGGCTTCTCAGTGCATTTCCACAGGCAGCCAGGCTGGTGGGGAGGTCATCTCTGCTATTTGGAGAGACACTGGAATTTTTTGAAGTCTCTTTAAGGGAAAGCATATAGAATAACATTGTTCTTTCTCTGAACTAACCACACACTGTACCTTATGAAAGAAACAGTAAGATGCAGAATGGAGACAAGGTGGTAGAAACAGCAACGATGGTTCATGTTTCATTAATTCGAAAGAAAATCTGATCAAGCAGATTCATAATTAATTTGGTCTGAAAATTCCTTGCCCTCTTCTGTCGATTTTTCTTTTTTTTTTTTTTAAGCAGCAGCAACAATACAACAACAACTACAGAAATGAGAACCTGACACATAATTGTTTGGCTTTGAGGGAGGCTGCAAGCCCAGCTCTTTTAATGCCTCCCAGAGAAATACAACATTTTCTTTTATCCAAAATGGTGGTGTGATCCAATTCCTGCTCCAGCAGCCCCAGTACCTCATCTGTTGGAGTCTTTAAGTTTACGGCACAGACGGAAGCAGTCAGTTTCTCTCTTTTTATAGGACATTCACATTTGCATTCTCAACAGACAGTACAAGCCTCAAAGGCCATATTCCCCCCAATGTAATAATCCTACACTTGAAATACGAACGATATAATAGCAGCATGAAAATATTCTTACCCCGATGAAGGCTGGCTCCAGCTGTGGCTTAGTAAGTCAAAAACTAGTAAACTTGCTTGTAATAACATCCTAAAAATTCCAAACGTTATTTTCCCTCATCCACAGTTAAAAAGCCATCTCCTACAGAACACTGTCACATCTGTGACGTGTCCAGGATTAAGGCAAGAGGGTTCTTGCTTATAGTAATTTGTCTGGTTAGAGATTAAAGAAAAAAACCTGTCTTGAGCTGTCAGTTAATATTTTTTCACTTAAAAAAAAAAATCCATCTTCATGCTTCACAGCAGAACTGTGTGATTTTTAAACAGAGGTAAATTCTCCTATCAGGCATCTGATAGTTTTTTGCATGTCAGCGCAAGGCAAGCAAACAAAACACGACCCGCGAAGTTTCAAATGCATCTTAGTAACATAAACGGAAATTAGCTAGCTTTCTTTGATATCGAATTACCGAAGCATCTCACTGAAAAAAACAAAATCCTCCTTGCAATTAATAAAGAATTGGGGTATTCTAACCAAGTTGAAAGCTAAGAACCTTCAAATTCCAAATCTTTCCATTCCTGGATGAGCTTTGGTATTCAGATGTTAATAGGATGCCTTTTTTTTTTTTTTTTTGGCCAATGTTCAGGCCAAAGAGTCTGTGAAACAGACTTTTTCCATCCTATGACCTGTTTTAGAATTTCTTTCTTGCAAAATGTTAGTTATTTGACTTGGCGGATTGCCCAAATTCATTCTTACTTTCTCTCTTTCTCCTATTACTTTACCTCCTCTCCCTTCTCTTTTCTCTCCCTTCCTCACCCTGTCTCTCTTCTATTCTTTGATAAATTATGGATTTAAATGAAAATCCACTTGGCCCTACAGTCTATGTGAGATTTGGCAGGGTTGCTGGAGTTAGCAAATAAAAATACAGAATCCTGGGGCTCCCTGGTGGCGCAGTGGTTAAGAACCCTCCTGCCAGTGCAGGGGACACAGGTTCAAGCCTTGGTCTGGGAAGATCCCACATGCCGTGGAGCAACTAAGCCCATGTGCCACAACTACTGAGCCTGCACTCTAGAGCCCACAAGCCACAGCTACTGAAGCCCGCGTGCCTAGAGCGCGTGCTCCGCAACAAGAGGAGCCACCACAGTCAGAAGCCCGCGCACCGCGACGAAGAGTAGCCCCCGCTCGCTGCAACTAGAGACAGCCCGCACGCAGCAACGAAGACCCAACAGTCAAAAATAAAAAAAATAATTAATTAATAATAATTAAAAAAAAAATACAGGATCACCAGTGAAATTCAAATTTCTGGTAAAAAACGTTTTTTTTAGTGTATGTCTCAAATACTGCATGAGGCATACTTACACTCAAAAACTATTCCTTGTTCATCTGAAATTCAAATGGAACTGGGTGTCTGGTATTTAATCTGGCAGTCCTAGTTTGGAGGTTAAACAGAGGGACATGAAACAACAAAGACATCTATTTACAACAACTGGAAGAAGAGACATTTCCATTCCCGTCCTCCTGAATGCTTTTGGTCTAGGTGTAACATTTTCTGTGGCATTACTTCAATTTATTTTTGATCAATCAAGTTTTACTAAAAGCTCCACAGAGGATATCACATCTCGATACTGAAGAAGTCCAGCCAGGGTTTCAGGGCTAACCCAGCACCACCCGAATCCAGAACTTGCAAAATCGGTCCCTCAGGAAACATGCAATTTTAGTCCAAGCAACAAAAACCGTACAAATATTCAAGTTTTAATGGCTCACTTTTCTTCAAAATTTGAACCTCAAATTTAGTACTTGCAAAGGCACTGAACTCTCTGCTGTTCTTACTCTGAGGCTGTGTAGCATGATTGGTAACAGTATTATTAGAAAAAACAACAGAATTCAAACGTACTTCAAAATGTAATGAAATGATCACCTCTTGGACATTGTAAGGGGAAGGTAAAAATAATGATATGCTACAGCCATTTATAGATAAGATTAAAACCTTAATTATGCTAATTTTTTTTTTTTTTCCGGTACGCAGGCCTCTCACTGTTGTGGCCTCTCCCATTGTGGAGCACAGGCTCCGGACGCGCAGGCTCAGCGGCCATGGCTCACGGGCCCAGCCGCTCCGTGGCACGTGGGATCTTCCCGGACCGGGGCACGAGCCCGTGTCCCCTGCATTGGCAGGCGGACTCTCAACCACTGCGCCACCAGGGAAGCCCTATGCTAATTATTAATTCAAGTGTATTTTTCAACATCTTGAGTATACCCAGGGGTATCACACAATTCAGAAATGCTGTTCTCTTGTTCAGAGACACATTAATATTCAGTATTTGGAAGTAATTTGAAGTCTAATAGCTGAAATGAAGGCTGTATAGAAGCGCAGTTAAAAGCATGGACTCAGGAGGCAAAATGAGTTCAAATCCCAGCTCTGTCACACACTAGCTGTGTGACTCTGGGCCAGTTACTTACCCTCTCAGTGCATCATTTCCCTTATCAGTAAATGGGGATAACCATCCCAGAGAGCTGTGAGAATAATATGAGTAAAATGCTTAGAATAGTGCCTAGCACATAATAAATGCTCAGTAAACTTAAGGAGCGAGAGTCATACGACCTAGTCAAAACTGTCAATAGGAAAACAAAACTCACAAAATTAGAGAATGTCTCCATTTTTACAATTGGCTCATGAGAAAAAAGAGTTTTTTTCTTGTGGTCAAATGGATAATATCTATTTTTTTCAAAATTAAAAACAATGATATTTTACGTATTTAAGCATTAAAAAATCCTCTGTTTTCAGAGTAATCTGCTTCTGGGGTTGAGTGAAAGTAACATCATCCTGTTTCAAGAAGTGAGGCTATACGATTACCAGTTCTATCCAACTAGTGCTTGTTTTTCTTGTCTCACCCTGCTTATTATTTTCCTTACTTGCCAAAACTACAAAAGCAAATTAATAATACTCTCCCCCCCATCCCTACAAGCCAATTCATCTAACTCAACCCTCTAGCTTTAGTGTTAAACAGACTTTCAAATGAAATAGTCTCCAGTCGCTGGGTTTCCTGCCATCTGGTCACTCGTAACTTTGCCTGTGTTTTGAGCCCAGCACTGCTTAGATCCACACGACGGTGCAGCGCACGTGTCTGCAGTTTAAGGCGGCATCGAAGAAAGGGGGCTTTCAAGTCAGACAACTGTAGGGGAATATCCTGGCTGGGCCACACCACCTGTGTAAGCTCTTGTAGCCTCGGTTTCTTTATCTATAGAAAGGGAGGTTCTAATGCTGTCGACGGTTCCCAGTTGCTATGAGGATTCAAAGAATTGATTCATCTGCAGGGAGATCCTGTGTTCCGTTTACACCGGCTGTCCCTGCATTACTGTTATATTATACAGCTCTCCTATTTTTAGAAAGCATTTAGTACACAGTCTGGCTTATAGTTAGTATTTGCTACCTTTTATCATGATGTACTGACACTGGTACTATTTGAAAGAAATGCTTTAAATCCCACGGAGCCCTCATCTTTCAAGCAGGAATGGCCTGCTTAACACAGGAGGGTGAGTGCGCACGTGTGTGTGAATGCTTGGTCATCTGCCCATTATCCCTACAGTCCCTGTCTCTTTGTATATTTCAGTCACTTAAGAAGCTCAGAGTGGAGATGGAATTCTCTGTGGCAGAGCCCTGAGGGCAGAGGCTTAAATATTTTACATGTTTTTGTGGGGATCATGTGAGCACTGCTTTACCAAAATACACTCTGCCAACAGCAGAAGGCCCTTTGAGGTGAGCAGGTGGGCCGGGGCCGGGGAGCTGTCCTTCGACTTCTGCCAGCTACTCGGACTGTCAGATGAATTCCAGACTCCAGCCTCTACTACTTCCAAGACCTCCATCACCAGGCAGAAATACCGCCCTGACTCATCGCCTGTAACCAGGCTTCCTCCTGTCTCCTTCCGCAAGCTTTCTCACAGGCTCTGTGGGCTGCAATGCTCTCGACACTATGGAAGGAGAGCAGATATTCAGGGCTTGAAGGGAGACGCCAGCCCTCTGCTCAGAAACAGAATTTCTTCCTTAGTATCTCTTCTAGTCCGTGCGCCCTCTGCACCAGACCTAAAGCAGCGGCTCCAAGTGGCTCTGACCCAGCTGGGATCTCAGCTCTGCCACTGCCAACTGTGAGGTCTCACTCACTGAGACTTCGATTATCCCTTCTGTAATATGAGATGTAGTAATGTCACCTCACTGGGCTGTTGTGAGACTGAAATAAGACAACGTGTCCGGCAGAGTGCCTGACACGAGATAGACATTGAATGCTTGGGGAGTAGCATTTTGGTACTAGGCTGCCTGAGAGGGGACCAGCATTACAGGCATAGGGGTGCAAAGAGAATCTGTGATCTGGGGGTGGGAGGGACGGGGGAGAACTCAGTTTGTAAATATACAAGCTCTGCATTTTGCAGATTTATATCTAATTAAAATCCATAGAAAAGAAAGCACAAATCAAGCTAACGGTGTTTCTGAAAGAAGATACACGAAATGCACAGCGGATATATTCCAGACATCTTCTGTGTTATCCTGCATGCGTTCATTTACTCACACTAATAATCTTTTACTGAATAAGTATTATGTTCTAAATGCTGGGCCAGGCTTCAACACAAGCGTGTGAAGCAGCTTTATGAAAGAAAACACTTGGAGGAAGCATAATCAGCCTGTTAGTGTCAGGCAATATTTATTGATTACGCACTGCAATCAATACATATGGTAATATTTATTGACTTACCACGGTCTCCCTTGGCCAGAGTGACTCAGAAAAACACTGCCATCTGCTACAGTCACGCTGAATACCGAGGAGCTCCAGTTTATTAGTGAATGTCTCTTTGGACTGAAAGAGCTCCTTGCAAACGTGCCAAACTCACTTTCAGATACTGTCCACCTGAATCATTAAGTGAAGGAAGCAGTGGCTTCTGTGGTCTAGTTAGGGGTTGGTGAAAACTAACCCTGCCTGCATGGCATACACCCCAAATACCTACTTCTTGAGCCTGTGAATGGGTCCTGAAATTTTCTGAGTTGTCACTCCCTTGAGCTAAAGCTTTCCTTGGCCCTAATAGAATGCCTTGGGTCCTCTGAGGGGAGTCCTACCAGGCACCCTATACACTAGCCTGTCAGGCAGTGTGGGCCAGAGAGATGGCCCGTGGCAGATGGGAGAGGCGACAGACTCACTGGAGGCAAATCTTTGGACAAGCTTCTTACGCTCTTTCAGCCCTGATTTCCTCATCTGTAAAACAGGAAATAAGAACTTCCTTTCCAGGCTATTGGGAGGACAGAAGAAATCATCTTCATCAGGTGACCAAGCCGGGGTCAGAAACACTGCAGGGCCCCTACAGGTGGTTTCCTTTTTGTTCCTGACTCCCGTGGCACAAACTATCCCGTTAGTTGGTCAGTAACCTCTACTGTGCTTCGTGAACATGGGTTGACCAAAAATGAATTTATGTAGTGTGACCTGCACTTAAAAAATATTAACAAAAAAAAGAAAATGTCAGCGTCATGGTGGGTCCTGTTTTGTGACACTGTTGTTTGAAACATACACTCTCGTAGGATGTGACATATGGCGGACTGGGTAGGTTATATTTGAAAATTTGTGATGGGTCTGATCTCCAAAGAGTGAAAGCTGGAACTTGAAGGAATATTTGTATAATCATGTTCCTAGCAGCGTAATTCACAACAGCCAAAAGGTAGAAGCAACTCAAATGTCCATGGATGGATGAATGGATAAAGAAAACGTCTATACACACAATGGAATATTATTCAGTTTTAAAAAGAAAGAAAATGCCTTCTTAAAGAGGAAGGAAATTCTGACACCTGCTACGACGTGGATGAACCTTGAAAACATAATGCTAAGTGAAATAAGCCAGACACGAAAGGACAAATACTGTCTGATTCCACTTATAGGAGGTCCCTAGAGTAGTCAAAATTAGAGAGACAGAAAGCAGAGTAGTGATTGCCAGGGGCTGGAGAGAGGAGGAAATGGAGAGTTACTAGCTATGGCAATCTATTAATTTGGCCTATTAATGGGGACAGAGTTTCAGTTTGAGAAGATGAAGAGTTCTGGGAATACTTCACGGTGATGGGAGACACAACAATGTGAATGTACTTAATGCCCCTGAACTGCACACGTAAAGATGGTCAAGACTATAAATTTTATGCTATGCATATTTTATCACAATTAAAATTAAAACCCTTTAAATTACCCCAAAAAAGCTTGAGAAATGCTGACCTAGATGACATCTTGAGGAGAGGTATGTTTGGATGGAGTCCAGGTGTAGAGGAAAGAGAAAGCATCAGTCTAGGGGAACAGAACAAGAGAGGGGAATAGACTTCCTAGTTTTGCTGAAGAATTTTCTTCTATGACCTCTGGGACCATGGGCCTTCCAGTCTGGTGTACGAACATGAAAGATAAGGTTTGCAGTCTTGTTCTGTGATGCCATAATTTCCAATCTACATTCCTGGATCTGTTTGCTGTTTAATCTGACGGTATAACCAACACAACAGCAACATCTAATTTCCTTTTCAGGTAAAACTGACAGCCTTCTCACCTCTCTTTTCCTTCAGCAATGGTGCCCAGCCCCAGCTGGACTTGTTGGTCTTTGAAGGCTGGGTCAAGGCCTTCCCTCCTTATCCACTGGACAAGCCATACCTCTCAAAGGCCTTCGGTCTAATTTGTTCATCTACATAACAAGGGGGTCCAAGGAGCCCTAGAGACCCTTCCTACGTTATTTTTTATTCTTAGTGTCTAAGCTTTGGAGAAATGGGATCTGGCCAATTTTCTCTAGGCAAAGTGTCTATACTAGATTTCTCATTTTCCTAGCAGACAGGAGCCTGGCAAATTACTTAAACAGATACGGAAAGGAAGTCTCTGGGGAAGGTACCTCGTGGGCTAAAAGAACAGTCACAGTTCATCATTTTAGACACGCATTGCTATGGCCAAAATAAATATCAGGAAGGTTTTAAACTTCTCTGGAAAAAAAAAAAAACATCTTTTGGTAACAGTTCTCAGATCGACTTTGATCTCTCAAATTCCAAAACTATTATATGATCAGTTTGTATAATCTTATTATTAAAAGCACATGCGTAAGTGATAGATTTCTTTATATGTTTAGCACATAATTGTTCCTCTGTATATTTTCCCTCCATATTTAACATTTCCTAAGATAATTCTACAATGGGCAGAAGATATTTTTAATAAATAACTATGGACTCAATGTTTGTGTTCCCCTACCCCCAAACTTATATGTTGAAATTCTAACCCCCATTGTGATGGTATTAGGAGCTGGGCCTTTGGGAGGTAATTAGTCATGAGGGTAGAACCCTCACAAATGGGATTAATGCCTTTATAAGAAGAGACACGAAAGAGCTTGCTTCTCCCCTCTCCGCTCTTTGCCATGTGAGGACACAGCGAGAAGATGGCCATCTGTGAACCAGGAAGTGGGCCAAACACTGAATCTGCCGGCACCTTGATCCTAGACTTCCTGGGCTCCAAAACTGTGAGAGAGAAATTTCTGCCGTTTATCAGCCACCTAGTCTACAGTGGCTTGTTACAGCAGCCTGAACTGATGGAGGTAAATACTTTTCATTGATATAAACACGCTTCACCTTTCACCTTTATAAATGACTCACAGGTGCACATCAGACATCTGGAAAGGAGCTTTGGGCATCACCGTTAGACCCACTCTGTTCCATCAGTCAGTGATATCCAAGTCTTCTAAGACATTTAAAATTAGAAGTCCGTGGTGGAGGTGAATTCTCCAGCCACCTCCTGGCTATGCATTCTCCTTTGGGGAGAGGTAAAGCCATGCACTGCTGGCCTCTGGTTCTATTGTCTGAAGGCTGGGAGAAGAGCTCATTCCGGCTGACATGTCTGGAGAAGACTGACCACTCTGCATTCTTCTTCACAGCTCCGGCTTCGCTAGAAGACCTTTGTAAACTTAACCCTTTCTAAGCATGTCACCTTTTTTAAAGGAGAGATGACAATTCTCATTAAGCTCTGATCTGTACCAACTGCAGAGATAGGGTTGTTTTCTATCTTTTCTAAATCATGAATCCTATTAAATGCAGTAATAAGTATTTACTGAGTGCCTACTAGGTAATGGGCACTTTCCATATATTACTTCCAACTGCTATATTAACCTGGGAGAAATAAGATTTCATGGGCTGCTCTAATTCAGTTTGAGCTTATAGGAGTTTCCAAGTCTTTTACTGTACAATGTACACACCTGGTAGACCATTTCCTTCTGCTTCATTTTGTTAATTTTTTTCTTCTAGAAGTTTAACTATTTGTGTTTAATCCAATTTCCTTAATTCATGAAGGTCATTTTTGAATCCTCATTTATTCTTTAAAGTAATAGGTACTTCGTTCAAATGCAGACAGGTCCTCTGTTAGGAGTTTTCTGCAAGCCTACGCTTTTGACCTCTGACTTAAGCGTGGACTTGCCAGTGGTGGGCAAATCTGGATTAAGCAGGCACGGTGACCCTGTGAAATTGTGGTCTTTGCTGTAGCTTGGAAATCTCCATTTGCTCCTTATTCCTAGAACTTTCCTAGTGAAGATGACAAACTAACAGGATCTCAGTCTGCTCTTCCTCTGCAGGCACTACCTTAGTCACTTGCTCTAAAAAGTCATCACCATAGTCAAGGTCATGTAGGTTTTCTTCTATGTTGTCTTTTAGGAGTTTTATAGTTTTGTGTTTTACATTTAGGTCTGTGATCCATTCTGGGTTAATTTTAGCGAGGGGTGTAAGGTCTGTGTCTAGATTCATTTTTTTTGCATGTGGATATGCAGTGTTCTACCACCATTTGTTTTAAAGACCATCTTTATCCATTGTATTGTCCTTGATCCTTTGTCAAAGACCAGCTGACTATATTCACGTGGGTCTATTTCTGGGCTCTCTATTCTGTTCCACTGATTGACTTATCTATTCTTTCGCCAACACTGTAGATTTATAGTAAGTCTTGAAGTGGGGTAGAGTCAGTTCTCCAACTTTGTTCTTCTCCTTCAATACTGTATTGGCTATTCTATGTCTTTTGCTTTTCCAATGAGACTTTAAAATCAGTTTGTTGATATCCACAAAATATCTTGCTGGAATTTTGATTCAGATTGCATTGAATCTATAGACCAAGTTGGGGAATTTGTTTTTTATTAGAAGTATTCCATTATGTTTCCAATATATTGGAAAGTATTCCAGTATACCAAGATTGTTTATCCATTTACCAGCTGATGTATATTGGGGTTGTTTCCAGTTTTTGACTATCAAGAATAAAGCTGCTATTAAAATTCTTGTACTAATCTTTTTTTTTTTTTTTTTTTTGCAGTACGCGGGCCTCTCACTGTTGTGGCCTCTCCCGTTGTGGACCACAGGCTCCGGACGTGCAGGCTCCATGTGGGATCTTCCCGGACCGTGGCACGAACCCGTGTCCCCTGGATCGGCAGGCGGACTCTCAACCACTGTGCCACCAGCGAAGCCCAAATTCTTGTACTAAGCTTTTAAAGGACATGCGTTTCTTTTTTTTCCCATGCTAATAATTACAAATGGACTTGTTGGATCTAGTACCAAGTGTGTGCCTAATTGCTGGGGAATGCAATAAATGTGTGTAAAAGGAACAGTTTTTAAAAATGGTTATGCCATTTTATGCTCCCATCAGCAATGCACTAGGCTTCCAATGGCTTCATATCTCCTGACTATTTGGCGGTGTTGGTCTTTTCAATTTTAGTCATTCTAGTGGGTGTATACAGCGGTATCTCATTGTGGCTTTAATGTGCATTTCCCTGAAGATGAATATTATTAGTAAAATGCATGTTTTCAGTTCCTTACTGGACATTTGTATATCTTCTTTGTCTGTTCGAGGCTTTGCCCATTTAAAAAATTTGTGTCTTTATCATTTTGTTATTGAATTGTCAGAGTTCCTTATACATTCTGGATACAAACTATTTGTCAGATATACGTATTGCAAGTATATTCTCCCAGTTTGTGTCTTGCCTTGTCATTTTGATGACCAGATGTTTTGAATTTTGATGAAATCCAATTCATCGGGGTTTTCTTTTCTTTTCTGTGGTTTTGTGATTTCTGTAAGAAATCATTGCAGGTTGTGAAGATATTGTCCCATGTTTTCCTTTAGAAGCTTTATAGTTTGGGCCTTTAAATGGAGGTCTGTGATCCATCTCAATTGTGTCTTAAGTGAGATTCAGATTTTCCCCCAGTAGTTCCTCCAGCACCATTTGTTGAAGACTTGTCTTTGTCAAAAATCAGTTGACCATATATGTGTGGGTCTATTTCTAGACTCTGTTTTGTTCCATTGATTTGTCTGTCCATGTCAATGCCACACTACCTTCATTACTTTAGTTTTACAGTAAGTCTTGAAATCAGGTACTGTAAGGCCTCCAACCCTGCTCTTCTTCAAGACTGTTTTGGCTACCTAGGACCCTTGCTTTCCTATAAAAATTTTAGAATCAACTTGTCATTTTCTAGAAAAGTGCCCTGTTGGCCTTCTGATCAACACTGTGTTGTATCTGTATATCATTATGAGAAGAACGGACATATTAACATTAGGAGCCTTCCAATTTATGAACATCTCTCCATTTAAGTCTAAAATTTCTCTCATCAAGGTTTAATAGCTTTCAGTGTACAAGTCTTATATGTCTTTTGTTAAATTTATTAAGTATTTTATATCATTGCAAATGGGACTGCTTTTTAAATTTCATTTTGCAATTGCTTACTGCTATTAGAAACACAACTGATTTTTGTAAACTGACCCTGCTAAATTCTTTTATTGGTTCTAGTAGTTGTTTATTAAATTTCTTAGGATTTTCTCTATAAACAATCATTCATAAAGATTTTTCCAAAAGATTTTTCAATCTTTATGCCTATTATTTCTTTTTCTTGCCTTATTGTACTGACTAGAACTACAACGCTGAATAGAAGTGATAAATGCAGACATTACTGCTATGTTCTTGATCTTAGGAGGAAAGTGTTTGGTATTTCACCATTAAATATGACATTAGCAGTCGGTCTGGGGGTAGATGCCCTTTGTTAGATTAAACAAGTTCCCTTCTTGTACTAGTTTGCTGAGAGTTTTAAAAATCATGGATGGGTGTTGAATCATGTCAAATGCTTTGCCTTCATTTTTTTAGAAGATCATATGGTTTTTCTCCTTCATTCTATTAATACAGTGGATTACGTTAATTTTTCTTCTAACATTAAGCCAACCATTCACTCCTGTGATAAACCCTACTTAGTTATAATGAATTATGTCCTTTTCATATATCACTGGAACATATATGCTAATGTTTTATTAAGGATTTTTTAGTGTTTATAAGAGATATTGGATTACAATTTTCTTTTCTTATAAGGTTTATGTCAGATTTTGGTATCAAGGTTATACTGGCCTTATACAATGAATTGGGTAGTTTTTCTTCCTCTTGTATTTTCTGAAGGAGTTTGTATAAGACTAGCAGTTCATTTGTCGATGTTTCATTGGTAAAAACATTTCTTATTTAAGTTTTGATGGAATTTACCAGTGAAACCACCTGCCTCTGGAGGAATTTTCTTTGTGGAAAAGTTTTGATTACAAATTCAATTTCTTTAATAGCAATAGGGTCATTCAGATATTCTATTTCTTCATGTGGCAGTTATGGTAAGTTACTTATGGTAACTGTATTTTTCAAGGAAATTGACTATTTCATCTAAGTTGTCAAATTAATTAGCAGAAAGTAGTTCATAATATACAGTTACTGTTGTTTAAACTTCTGTAGGCTATATAGTGATACCCACTCTTTCTTCGCTAATGTTAGTGATTTATGTTTCCCTCCTCTCTTCCTTGATTAGACTTGTTAGTGTTTTGTTAATTTTACTAAATTTTTAAAAGAACTAAAGTTTGGTTTTTTAATTTTCTCTATTGTTTAAAAATTTTTATTCCTATCTTTATTATGTACTTCTTCCTAATGATTTGGGTTTAATTTATTCTTCCTTTCTGGCTTCGTAGAGTGGAAACATAAATTACTGATGTTCAACTTTGTTCTTTTCTAGTCATGTAAAGCTATACATTTTTTTGTGTGTATTGTTTTAGCAAAGCCCATAAAGTTTCATAAACTGTATATGCATTTTCATTCAGTTAAAATTTTTTCTAATTTCCTTTGTGATTTATTCTAACTCAAAAACTATTTAGAAATGTTATTTAACTTTCAAATATTAGGCATTTTCTAGAATTTCATTGCTATTGACTTATAATATAACCATGCTGTGATCACAGAACACATTCTGCAAGATTTTAATCATATGGAATTTATCTATATGTCTTTTATTGTGCACAGTAAGGTCTTGCTTCATGTGTACTTGATAAGATTACATATCTTGCACCAGTCGGGTGTAGTGTTTTATAAATGTCAATTAGGTCAAAGTGGTTGATAATGTTCAAATATTCTATATACTTCCTAATATTTTGTTTAATTTTTCTACTGATTACTGAAGAAATGGATGTTAAAAATCTCTATTATTATTGTTCTGTCAGTTTTTGTTTCATATATTTTGATAATCTCTTAGTAAATACGTACATATTTATGACTGGTCTGTTTTCCTCATTAACTGACCTTTTTAGCATGATAAAATGTTCTTTTTACCTCTTCTAATACTCTTTGTCTAGAAGTCTGTTTGGTAGTTTAATAGTGTCACACTAGCTTTCTTATGCTTACGGTTTACACAGTCTATCTTTTCCTCTTCTGGCTTCAACCTACTGTGTTTTTATATTTAAATTGTATATCTTATAGACAGTAGGCAGTCTTTCAAATCTAATTTATTTTGGTATTTTATTTTAATCCCTCCAATGACATTTATGCTTTTTTTGGTATTTTTTTTTTAGTGGTTTTTCTGGTTATTACACTATGCATCCTTAACTTATTGCCAGTCTACTTGGATTTAATATTGTATCACTTCACATAAAATGTAAGAATCTTGGAGTCATGCAATTCCATTTGCCCTCTCTTATCCTTTGTGGTATTTTTGTCATACATTTTACATCTACATACATCATAAGTCCCATAAAAGAGTATCTTGCTTTTTACATTACATAATCTTTTATATTTACATATATATTTATCATTTCCTGTAAATACTTCCTTCGTGTAGGTCTGAACTTCCCCCTGATATTATTCCCCCTCAGCCTGACAAATTTCCTTTATCACTGATTGTAGTGCAGGCCTTCTGGAAATAAATTCTCTCAGATTTTGAAAAACCAAAAATGTCTTTATTTCACCTTGTTTTGAAGGATATTTTTGCTAGATTTAGAATTCTAGCTTGATAAAGTTCTTTATTTTTTTTTAATTTATTGTTTTTATTTTGTCTTCCAGCACTTTAAAGATGTCTTTGAATAATATTCTAGTCTCCGTTGTTCATGGTGGGAATCCTTTGGTTAACTGCGTCACTGTTACCTTTTACATAATATGTCATTTATCTCTGGCAATGTTCAAGATTTTTCTCTTTATCTTTAATATAGGTTTTAGCAATTTTACTGTAACGTTTCAAGGTGTGGTTTTATTTTATTTATCCTGCTTAGGATTTGTTAAGCTTCTTGCATTTGTAAGTTAATGTGTTCAGCCAGTTTGGGATGCCTTCAGCCATTATCTCTTTGAATATTTTTTCTGATCTGTTTTTTCTGTCCTCTCCTTCTCAGACCCCAATTACATGTATATTATACTACTTGATATTGTCCTATAATTCACTGAGGTTCTGTTTATTGTTTTTAATCTTCATTCTCACTGTTCTTCATATTGGATAATGCTTATTGATCTGACTTTAAGTTTACTTACCCTTTATTTGGTCATTTCCATTCTTCATTAAGGCTATCCAGTGAAATTTTTGTTTCAAATATTTTACTTTTCAGTTCCAGAATTTTCACTTGGTTCTTCTTAATCATTTCCACTTCCCTGCTGAGAGTCTTCTTCTTTCAATTATTATGACCATGTTTTCCTTTATATTCGTGAATATATTTTAACACCTGCTTTAAAGTTATTGCCTGAAAATTCCAACATTTAGGTTACTTCAAGTTCTATTATAGCAATTACATTTTTTCTTGATTATGAGTAACAATTTCCTACTTCTATACATATCTGTTAATTTTTGATTAGATAATAAATATTATGAATGACATGTAATAGAGGCTCTAGATCTGTTTTATTCCTTTAAAGAGTGTTAATATTTTTGTTTCAGACAAATTACTAGCTGAACTCGTGAATGCTTAGGATTACACTTTGTTATGATCTACTTTGGTTTTGCCCTTAGTTTTAGGATGAATCCTTTATTCTTAAGGCGAGGCCTTTCTGAGGGTTCAGACAAAAACCTAAGTGTTTGCCAAGTCCCTATAACTTGGGTAAGATTCAAATTCCAAACTCTACAGGCAATCTTTGTAGGCAGTAGGCAGCCATTGAAATGTATGCTCAGCTTTTCAGCTCTCTAGCTATTGTTTTCCACTGGGCTCACTGGCCTTTCTCCCATACCTGTGCAGTTTAGAAGTCAATCAAGCATGGAGGAGAATTTATATACAGAAGTGGAACTCTCTTCTCTATGGCTGCCTCCTTTCTGGAATTTCTTCCCTTAAATCCCAGCCACTCTGGCAGCCTTGAACTCCATCCTCATACACTTCAAGAATATATGATTGTGGCCTTGAGTTGTAGTTACTCTTGGTGGAATGGGGAGTGCCCTCAGGAGAGAAGCTGTAAAAATCTAGGTCTCATGCATTCCAATTCTTTCTCTCAAGGATCAAGTTGCCAACATTTCTGCCTTCTTTTGATCAGCCTCTAGTGTCTTCAAATAGTTTTGTTTTGTAAAAAATATTTCATCCAATTTTTTTTTCTTTGCGGTATGCGGGCCTCTCACCGTTGTGGCCCCTCCCGTTGCGGAGCACAGGCTCCGGACGCGCAGGCTCAGCGGCCATGGCTCACGGGCCCAGCCACTCTGCGACATGCGGGATCTTCCTGGACCAGGGCACGAACCCATGTCCCCTGCATCGGCAGGCGGACTCTCAACCATTGTGCCACCAGGGAAGCCCTTTTTTCTTTTAAGATTTTACATACAAATGAGGTCATATGGTATTTGTTTTTCTCTGTCTGACTTATTTCACTTAGGATGATGCCCTCAAAGTCAATCCATGTTGTTGCAAGTAGCAGGATTTCCCTCTATGGCTGAATAATATTCCATTGCGTACAGATACCACATTTTCTTTAGCCATTCATCCATCAGTGAACACTTAGGTTGCTTCCATGTCTTGGACATTGCAAACAATGCTAATCTCTCGTTTTTAAAAGAGGCTAGTGAGGAAAGATGCTTTTTCAGAAAATGAGCTGTCTGGATACTCTCAATTTTATACTACCGTTTAAAACCAAAAAATGGCTTGAAATGACTCACAGGTCATGGAACTATACAGACAGAGGGATGTAGAGGCATTACTGAAGCCAAGTCTGTCCCACCAAACCACAAATGTAGAAGAGGTATCTTTCCTAGTGCCTGTGTGTATGTTATTTACACTTTTCAGCTCTCCTTCACCTCTTTGGTTTCCATGGAGCTCATAATTTTTGGTCTGTTTTACCACCTTGTTCCATCTTCTGGCGTCTGTATACTCCTGATTCTCCTGACCTGGCTTCTAAATCATTTTGATTGCTCTGACCCTTAATGTTGAGTGTCCTCTCAAAATCCATATGTTGAAGTCCTAACCTCCAGTACTTCAGAATGTGATTTTATTTTGAGATAGCATCTTCACGGGGTAATCAAGTTAAAATGAGAACATTAGGGTGGGCGATAATCCGACATAACTAGTATTTTTATAAAAAGGGGAAATTTGGACACAGAGACATGCAGAGAAGGAAGATGATGTGAAGAAACACAGGGAGAAGATGTTTATCTACAAAACAACGAACAAGGTCTGGAATTGATCCTTCTTTCACAGAAGAAACAAACCCTAATGACTGATCTTGGGCTTCTAGCCTCCAGAACTGAGACAATAAATTTCAGTTGTTTAAGAGACCCAATCTATGCTACTTTGTTACAGCAGCCCTAGCAAACTAATACACTTACCACTTAACAAATAAATGGGTCCCCACTTTTCTCCTTGGTTCTGACTTATGACTTTGTTTTGTCTCCTAAGATCCCCTGACCCCTCAGTATGGTAAATGGCCCAAAAAGCTGAATATCCAAAGATGTGTGTCCCAATTTTTTCACTTAAGTTGAATGACTTTTCTGATCCTTAGATTCCTTATATATGAAATAAGGAGATTGTCTTACCTATCTGTCTGCATAGATAAAGCTCAGATAGGATACCACACAGAGACTGTAAAATGCTACGCAAGTCTAAGGCATCCTGAGTCCCTGCTCTTTATTCATAATGAGCTGCTCCTCTTGCCTAATTATAACAGACCACGGTTAGAAGGTTCTTTGGGAGGATCAAGTTTAGAATTCTCCACTTTTAAGAGGGATACTTGCAGCCTCAGGCTTTATTTCTGCTGTTTTCTAGTTCAAGAGGCAGGATATGAGATGGATGACTAAGTCTGTTTTGCCCAAAGAGACAAGAATGTGGGGTGATGCTTTAAACTCTCACTGTTCACAAATCTCCAGAGGGTTTAAAAATAATTCCTCAGACAACATATTTATTTTGATAAGGTAATGAGTTATGGAAACCAATTCTTTTAGAGAATGGACTTTTCAGAGATGTATAAGGGGCGGAGAACTTTAGCGGCACATCAAACTGTATTAACAAAATCAGAGCCCACTGAATGTGATTTTAAATTTGAAAAAATTAAATGCAGGATGCTAGCAGCTTTCCAAAATATTTTGTATGCTCCTTTGCCTGTTTTTAAGATGATTTGTTAACGAGAATTTGAAAAATTGTTGTTTCTACAGTAATTAACACTTTTATAAAATTATTTATAAAAAAATATAACTTACTCCCAAACAGTTGACATTCTAGTTGCATAAATTCTTATGTAGTCTCAAACACCGCTCAAAAGAACTACATATTTAAATGATTCTACCCATTTCAGTTCTCTAGAATGCCTCCAGATGGCATTAAAACCCTTTTCCTACTATATTTTACAATCAAAAATTTAAAAATTAGTAATATTTTAACCATTTAAAACCAGCCACATTCCTTATATCATTAGAAGTCATGATAATGGAACTATTTTGAACTTTTAGGGTAACATCTTAAGAAACATGTAATCATAACCTTTATGAAACAAACAGCCATCCTATGTAAGCCAAAGGCTCTTCCTAGATTGAGAAACAGATCTTGGACAAATACACTCAATAATGTTATATCATAAGCTGTCATTTCTAATGAATAGCACTTTAAATGCTTAGTAATAAGAGCACTGGTCCAAATATAGATATATGCACAAAACTGTCTTATAATAAGAAAATACATCTAACTCCTCAGAAATGATAAAAAAATAATGATTTTTAAGGAGTAAACCTGTTACTAATTCCTATGGAGCTAAAATAATTTGTTAGCTTGTGAATTATGTAAACTTTGGCATATAAATTTGGCATCGAATTAATCGTCAAAACATTTTTTGGATTGCTTGGCTATCGAGAGGAAAAAGACAAAACGTAGAGTGAAGAATATGTTTTAAAAGCCTTTTCTTATCTTTTCAAAACTGTGTTTGTTAACTCAAAACTACGAACAAACCCTTGAGGGTCCAGAGATATCTATAACTGTATATTTCACATAATTCAGAGGTCAGGTTGCGAAGGGCAGGCTTTAGAATGACACTGGTACTTCCCAGGTGTGCAGGACAGACTATCTCCTAGTATGTGTGAAAAGTCCTCTAATTATTTATGACAGTGATGGAAGTTGCCAAGCAAATTCCAAAAGCTTTCCTCCCCTCCCCCTGCCAAAATAATACCGTCAAATCTCGTTACATTTGTACTTTATGAAGAGGAGCCTTGTGTTTTCAAGATTATTCTTACTGGGCTAAAGCATAAGAAAGACCTCAAAATGCATATGCACCCAAAAGCATTTAAAAACACATTATCATGAGAAAGAGAACCACAGGCTTCTTTCCATTATTACTGTTACTATAACAAGTTATCTGCGCAGTTTCATATTATAAGCATATTAAAGAACAGTCATCTCGGGATAGAAACAGGAAACAGACTTACGATGTATTCGACGTGCCATTGTCTGGACTCCCTGGCTCAGCATCACCTTTCTCTTAAAAAGGAAGAAAATAACCAACATGTGAGCGTTACAGCCTATAAGATTTAAGAGAGGCTCAATATATTTCCACACTCCTACTAACAACCATTCAAAATGTGCAGCAGGAAGCTTTTCAAACATCTTTTTTATTGTCCAAGAACCGGATTTGCAAAATAATTTCTTCTTTGTAATACAATGGCCCAGGCAAGGATCTGTGAATAGGTATTACGGAGCTGTTTGCAAACAAGCAGAGGTTCAGAGTGGAGACCCTGCCAAAAGATGAATACCTTACAGATGGCATCTGTTTCCTTCTACTTCTTTTACAGAAAACTTAAGGAAATAAACCCCATTAGCATTCTAGATGCAAGGCGTTTTGAATTCCGATCCCTTCTGCTAACACAAGCTAAACCAGGTCAGGTGACATCAGAACTTGGAGGAGAGAATTTTACACAACACTGAGGTTGCACCCTAGCTTACAAGATTCCCAAGAATTACACCCCACAGAGAGCCCCAGCAGCAGGTTCTGGGGTCACCCTGTTAATGCAGAATAAGATATAAATCAGAAATCCTTCCTGGCCATCTGAGAGACTAGTTAAAGAAATGTTTCTGCCGTCTGTGGTCACCGAGGATTGAATGGGTTTTAATGAAGGGAGCCTGGAACCAGTTCGTTTCTTGTAGTTTTAAAGGGCAAATTCCTCTTGCAATTGACGTAATGTAAGTCTTAGATCCTCGACCATTGATGGCTTGACACCATACATCCTTGTATTGAAAGGCATTTCTTTTTGTTTTCTTGAGGCTACGGGATGCAGGAAGGTCATGACTGCCATTGTGAGTTAGCTGCAGTTAGTTAGGCTGGTTATGCAGTGCTAATAGTTTAACATACCCAGAGAAGGTTATGAGTTGCAAGAGATGGGCCTGATGGTGGCAACTTGCTTTGCTTTGCTCTTTCAAGTCAGGCCTGGAGACCTCACAGAATCCCCCAGTCTGCTGTTTAGGGCTTCAGGCCTATGTCCTGTACCAAGTCCCTTTTGTCAGCTGTAGCCATTAGCTTATTGTCACCGAGGCTTGGGAATGACCCCCTAAATTACATGATGAACACATTCTGAAGATATCGTCCAAACTGAACTCAAAAGTAAACTTTATAATTTCTTTTCCTTCTAGTTCTTTCAAACAGAACGGTTGTGAGAGAAAGAAGACAGTGACATATAGTGCACACATCTCTCTCAGATGCAACTCTGTGCTAATGTGTGTCTACACACTGCCGGGACATACGTGAGGGACAGTCACCTTGTGAAAAGTCACATCTATTTTAACTGCCTCAATAGCAAACACTGACGGAGTCCCAGTACGTGGGAAAGCATGCTGAAGTAAAAATAGAGGCAGAGAATTAATAACCTTGCTCTAAAGCTTGTACGTTCATAATACATTTTCTCTTCCAGGCCAGGTTTGTTGTAAACTCACTTAGGAGACATGCAAGACCTTGTCAACTGGCTTTGGTGCTAGAAAATAACCTCAGTACTGTCCAAAATCACTTTTCAAATGAGAAACCACAATTCCTGCCAGAATCCTAAAGTACAGAGTTGTAACACCTGCATTACCTAAGATAAAACTAAATGGAGGTTTAATTTTTCTCAAACATAGCGATCTTTTTTCCCCCCTTTAATTTGGAGAAATTGGTTACTTTCCCTGGTCTGGAGCTGCCAGAAGTTACCCCACATCCAATCATCATCAGGAATGTAGGCAGCAGGCTCAGAAGCCCAGGAGTAAACGTTTCTCAACAACTTATGTCATTAAAAAAAAAGGAAATCAATCTGATACATGAAGACAGTGTTTGGATGTCTGAATAAATATGTTTCACCTTGGCCAACAATGCTGCCAGATACCCCGTGGGCTGAGAGGACAGAGGCCTCATTGCACATGGGATCTGGGGGCTGCAGGAATCGGGAGCGGGAGCGGCGCAGGAACAAAGCTGCAGCTGGTTATCTCTGCTCTTAGCAGCACTTATGTTGTGGCAACAGGGAAAACAGAATAGGTTCTGGCAAACAGGAAGGATGCAATGGGGCCACACTGGGCATGTATGAACAGTCGGGGAAGGAGTGCTCTCAGTGGATCATGAATTAACCTTTTTGGAGAAAAGGAAACGCAGGATGGAGTCAGGAAGTAAAACTCCGTTTGCCCTTCAGAACACAAAATTCTCCCCAATATCTGGCAATTTTACGTGATGTAACTTCTGAAGTTAACTTGAAGTGTCTCTGTGCACAAGCCATGGAGAATCATAGGCTCTTTATCAGGACCCAGGGGAAAATGATGAATGGGAGCCGGAAAAAATTCTCAGTAAGGGGTTTTTCAGCTGGGTGCCCAGGAGACGTTTCCTCTCCGCCGCCAGTGAGGACTGTTGGGGCTTCGTCCTGATTATTCCAGCTGTTTTCATGATAGATTCAACACTGCCCTCCTAGGGAAGGAACCTGCATTGATCTTTAAGACACTGGGCATAAGAGGGAGGCTCAGGTGCAGTGTGGTCCTTTTGCAGGCGGACATATAATTAAAGAGAGAAAGAGAAAAAACGAGCCATAGAAAGAAAATGTACACATTCACACTCACATATCAATACATATGTATGTGTACATGTATATTACATGTATACTTTCAACTTGACACTCCATATTTGTCTACCTGAGTCTTCCACAGTACCAAACATATATTACATGCTCAGTGTATGTCTTCTGTCTGATGACCTATCATTAATGCAGTGTCCCACGCTACAGTGGGAAAAGAGGAGAAAGGTACACACACCACTGAGACGGTGTACAAGTTAAGGTATGAAACGGCTTGATGCCTCCAACAGGTCACTTAAAAAAATCACAGTAGCTACATGTTTAATCCAGTAAATCTACCAAGGACTTTTATGTCGAGTAGTCTCTCTGGAAACATAGATAATATCTAATTCACGCCCCTTCAACTGAAAATGACTGCACTGCTGGAGTACCATAATTAGCGCTATGAAAAGGAAATCAAAATAGACCTAGGCTGTATTCTGCTTCGAAGGCAAGTTTTGCTGTGCTACCACTTTATAATAAAAGGAATCTGTGCTCAGCGTAAAGAAAAAAAAACTGAACAGTAGAGAAAAGGTAACGACTCTGCTTGCTTTTGTCATTAGTCCTGTTAGCCCTGCAACTATAACGCTAAGTAATATGCTTATTTCTAGATGAATCAACTTCAGACAGTATGTAATAATTTCTGATATGAAAAATGAGAGATAAGATATTTAATACACTTATACTGCCACCTCCCTTCCGCTTAAAATTTTTGTTAGTTCTGTTAAACCTTAGTGCCTAGTGGGTATTTTAACTTTGAATAAATTTAACCTATGTTTTGATTAAACAACTTCTGACAGTACCTTTTCTTTTATACTATGCAAAGTGAGGCAACTCACATCCCACTATGCACAGCTATACCCTTCCTCCGGCATAGCCAAGATTTAAAATATTTATATTCTGTTCAGTAACTATTAATGAGTCATCCTCATTAATATTAATTTTATCAATAATTTAATTTTGGGAATTGCCCACAGGCCATGAGAAAAATTATACATGAGTAACGGAATTTACAATATTATAACAACATATATATTAGCCTCTAAGGAACAGTAGAGAGACTGGACCTGCATGGAGGGACGGCCACTACACTTGAAAGAAGGCAAGGGTTCCCAGTATTTACATCAAATGGATTCTCATTCTTATATCTCATCATGGCACAGGTTCATTTGTCTCAAGTAAAGGCTATGCTTTTCCTAAAGAGAAATTCAACAGAGCATGCATGTAATGTGTACAAAAATGTTTATATACAGTTTTTAAAAAGTAAAATGAGTTAACTGTAAAAACACCTTCCAGGCCCAGAAAGGGGACACTGACAAGAAATAACCCAGAAGCCTCCTGAGCTTGTGTCCTATTCAAGCCCAGCTAGCTAGCAATGGATTTTTGTGTTAATCATTCTCCCTTTCTTGACAGTTTCTGCCACCATGAATTAATTTGTAAATAAAAGTCTTTAGTTTTTCCTGATTTTAAATTTCGTATGAATGCAATCATAGTGTAGGCATTCTTCTGGGATTACTTCTGTCATTCAATGATATGACTTTAGATTCAGCCAATGTGATGTGCATAGCTTTGGTTCATTCACCCTCACTGCTGTGCAGCATCTCCTTATAAAAATCTGTCATTTTGGGCTTCCCTGGTGGCACAGTGGTTGAGAGTCCACCTGCCGATGCCGGGGACACGGGTTCGTGCCCCGGTCCGGGAAGATCCCACATGCCGCGGAGCGGCTGGGCCGGTGAGCCATGGCCGCTGAGCCTGAGTGTCCGGAGCCTGTGCTCCGCAACAGGAGAGGCCACCACAGTGAGAGGCCCGTGTACAGCCGAAAAAAAAAAAAAAAAAGTCTGCCGTTTTCCTTTATTTGACACTTTTTCGGTGTTCTACTTAAGAAATACATCAGAAAGATGTTCTCTATTACCTTTTGAAAGTGTATAATTTTACTGTTCACATTTAGGTCTTCTACAAATACCTGGAATAGTTTCTGTATATGATGTCTGGTAGGAGATAGCTTCCTTTTTTTCCCTATGGATAACCAGTTATTCTGGTACTATCTATTAAGAAGCCCATTCTTTCCCCATTGATCTACATTGTTAGCTCTGACACGAATCTAGTTTTCATAGATCTGTGGTCTGTTTCTGGGTCCTTTACATCTGTTTCATTGCTCAATTTATTATTATCTTCATTACTTAGCTAAAACATTTATTCATTCATTCACTCATTCATTCATTCGTATAATAATATTAGTAAGGCAAGGCTCCAACCTGGTTCTTCTTAAGGAGTGTCTGAGTTATTTTTGGTCCCTTGTTCTATCAAATAAATTTGAAAATCACCTTGTCAAATTCCAGATACACGGCTGCTGTTGAGAAGTCAACTGGAAGTTTAATTGTTACTTCTTTGAAGTTATTAAGGGCATTTTAAGAATTTTTCCTTTACCTTTGTGGCTTGCAGTTTAACTATAATATGTCTAGGGTGGACTTCTTTTTATTTATCCTGCTTAAGATTCATTGGGAAGATTCATTGGGTTTCTTGAATCTATGGGTTAGTGTCTTTCAATTCTGGAATATTTTCAGCCATCATCTCCTTTAATATTCCCTCTGTTCCCTTATCTTTTTCTGGAATTCTAGTTAAATATATTTAGGCCTTTTCACTTTATACTCCAGGTTTGTTAACTTCCTTTTCATATTTTCCATTTCTGTCTCTCTAGGTTGCATTCTAGATAATTTCTTAAGTTCAGTTTCCTGATTCATTACTTTTTCTTCACCTATGTGTAATCTGCCGTTAAACCTGACCAAAGAAATTTTAATTTCTGTTATTATTTTCTAACTTCTAGAGGTTCTGATTAGTACATTTGCAAATGTTTTTGTTCTTTATCATATTTTCAATTCTCTCATTTCTGTAAATTAAAGCAAGCACTCTTACGTTGTATTCTGGGCTTGGTAATTCCAATATCTGACGTCCTTGGAGGTCTAATTCTCTGCTGTCTGTTCTTTTTCCTTGCTCTTGTTTCATTGTACACAAGTGATTTTGATAATGAGTGCTCATTTCCTGAGGAATTCTATTTCTATTATTATTTATTCTTATCCATTTTCTTTTTCTGGTATTCCTACTAGCTGGATTTGACCTTTCCACCCTGACTAATCTTCCATGTAACTTAACTTCCTTTCATATTTTCCATCTGACTTTTGCTTTATATTCAGAAAAAAAAAAGTTTTCAACCTTATATTCCAGACTTCAGCTATTATCTATTAAATTTTAAAATTTTGTCAACCCTATTTTTAATTCCGGAGTGCTCATTTGTTCTGTAACTGCTTCTTTTTCATACCAATCTGGTCTTTTTATTTGATGCAAATAATTTCAAATCCTTCTGAAGACTGTAATTACATTTGAAATTTTTTTCTTCTGTTCCTTGAATTAAGTAGATTTCCTCTGGGTCATTCCTTCTCTTTGGTGCTCCTGGGTTATGTATTCACATCTTTGAATGATAACAGGCTGGTTAACAAAGGTACTGGCGTGGATTTCCCATATTAGTATATTGATCCATTTTGCTAACATACGTCTCCCTTGTAGGGAAGGGCTGATTTAGGGCTCTTTCTAAGTGGACAGGGTATGTTAACTGGAAGGCTTCATTTAGGGTTCAGGAGAAGAGGCCTCAAGACAAGCTGGGAGCCCTGACTGCTCTCTCACTCCCCAACAAAAATACGAAGTACTTTATTCTGGGTGTATAGCATTTCGGTTTACTTCCTTCTTGAGAAAAGTTAGCTCTTCCTCCGCCCATCAGAGATATCTATGTTTAAGGTCTGGTATTACCTCAGAATCTATTCTGCTTCTCTCTTAGGTACTAGCTCCCAACTAGAAGTTCTAGTTAGCTGTTCATTTTCTTAGCAAATATTACTATGGTTTTTTTTGTATTTTGTTTTTTTGAGGGAGGAAAGCCAGACTGAAAGCTCTGTATGAAAACCCACTAGGATAGTGGTAGAGGAGTAATGGGTGGAAGAATGGCCATGTTCCTATCACTACGCACAGTCCACGTCTCTTCTCTGTTGGGGTTGAGAGGAAATCAAGTCTCTCCTGGAGCTCCCAAGGACATTCCCTCTACCACCACAGCTTGTTCCTGTTTGGTTCATTATTTTCCTTTTTTCTTTTTCTGGGTCATGACCTTCCCTGCCCAGGATTATCTATCTAACAGTAGGGTCCTGTCCAGTCTCCATTTTCCAGACACTCAGCTGAATTTCTGGTTCTCAGTGCTGTTACGGATTTATTTGCATCACTATTGCTTTATGGTTAGTTCAATGGAGACTGTGAAGGCAGGGAAAGAAGCGCTTATGCTCAGGCTGCCACCTGAACAGGACAGTCTTACGCTTTAAAAAAACTGTAGACGTACATCACCTGTTTTAATATTTAAGTTTCTCAATACTTAATTAGCTTCTATTTTATATTAAATTAAATTAATCGGTAATCAGCAAACTGGTTAAAGTAGCTCTCTTTAAAAAGATTTGGATTAAAAAATAATTTTCTGTTTAATTTATACACTCTCTTCTCTTAGTACCTACACAATTTAGTTTTTCTAATTTCAAAAAGATAAAAATGACTGACCTAAAGTGGGGAAGGTCAGTCCATCAATACACATTTTCTCTCTCTGAAGTACAGTTTTTTCCTATTTTCTACATATTTACTGGAGTCATGACTCCCAAAGCTGTAATGATTCCAAACCAAATACAAGAAACAGCACAGGAAATGCTGGTGGGACCAGCTGTCCTAAAATTTCCAATGTGCTGTAATCTACAGAGGACACTGCAATTTGTATCTTTCTTTTTTTATTTTCCATTATGGTTTATTACAAGATATTGAATATAGTTCCCTGTGCAATACAGTAGGACCTAGTTGTTTTAACTATTTTATATATAGTAGTTTGTACCTGCTAATCCCAAACTCCTAATTTATCCCCCCTTCCCCTTTGGTAACCATAAGTTTGTTTTCTATGTCTGTGAGTCTGTTTCTGTTTTGTAAGTAAGTTCATTTGTGTCATATTTTAGATTCCAGACATAAGTGATATCATATGATATTTGTCTGACTTATTTCACTTTGTATGATAATCTCTAGGTCCATCCATGTTGCTGCAAATGGCATTATTTCTTTCTTTTTTATGGCTGAGTAGTATTCCATTGCATATATATACCACATCACTATGATTTTTAAATAGTGATATTACCTTTTTATAGATGTGCTTGGTTTTGAGGGGCGGGGATTTATTTGAAAAAAAAAAATCCCCTTACCCCTAGAAAAGAGAAAACCAATTACAAATGTCCTCAGGTGATGAAATGCCAGAAGGATTTATACCACACCATGCAAGTGCCACTCACAATTCCCCAGAAGATAGGTCTGCTTTGACATAATCTCAATCGTAGCATCAGCGAGTGAAAGTTATGGCATGCTGTAAAAATATGCCAGATGAAAACAGAAATCTTGGACCAGAATTCAATCTCACACTGAAGGGACAGAAGCAACATTTGGGGGGTCAAGGTAATGGGTTAGTTATTAACTGCAGAATCTCATTTTCATCACGTGCAGAATGGAGATGTCATGCCTACTTCACACAGCTATGGTTAGGATTAAATAAAATAGCATACGTAAAGAAAAGACTGAACACAGACGGGACTGAACAGCTGTTTCCTCTGTTTTTCTTTATGTCAAAGACTCCAAGCTGAGAGAAGGTACATTTATTCTATTATATCTATTTTCTCCTCCCTTTACGCCGAGCTGTTTAAATTCAAATAGAAAGAAATGGTGAGGGAAGCAATGGCAATTCTTCCGTATGCTCTAGCCTTCGGCATATGATGCTGATGCCTACGCACCTCGTGGATCTAACCATGCATCTCCTGATTCCTTTCCTTACTATTACATTTATTAGTTTCTATAGATTTCAAGTCCCTTGGCATTTCACCTCTTCCCTGGTGCTAGTACTCACAGCAAATTCCAGCAGAGGATGGGATAACTAAGGGATACTGCCTGTGGCTCATTATGCCGTCATCCTCCTACCCTGGTCTTTCTCTAGCTGTGCATTAAAAGTCTGGGGCTTCCCAATGCATTTGTCTGGATGTCTTTTCTCCATAATCCTCCGGCCCTCACAGATGCTCAGTAGGTGAGCCTCAGTTCCTAAGACACATCTACTGGCTCAGAGTGATTTTCATGTTTAAACATAGCTTTGAAATTTGCAAGGGATGCTCTCAGCCGACTGGCCGATCAGGAGACTAACAGAGCCCAGTCTTCGTGGGTGTGCTTTCACGACATGAATGGGGTAGCCTATGCATATTTAATGCTCAAGAAAACATTGATACCAATTAACAGTGCCAAAGAAGAGAATTAAAACAATACTTCATGGAATGATATTCTCTCTTTGATGATGAAGTCTACATGTTTTATTAGACACTGGGTTCAGTAATGAAATTCCTTCCTGGACCCTTTAGTCTGTTTCTCCCTGGAAGAGGGCATGGTTTCTTCATGGATTCTAAGGACATTTATCATGAGGTCTTCTGATCTCTTTACCCACCTATTTTCTCTCAATTTAGGTAACTCATTAGCTGCCTTTAAAAATTTTTTCCCCTCACACATACCAGAGGCCAACTATAAGAAAGGATGGCGTTCCTTCCTCCTCGGGTTGGTTTGAAATTCACCATTTTATGTTTTGGCCCTCCCTCCCTTGAATAAAAAGACAGAGGAGCATTCATGGTCACCATGCATCTTATCCATTTTGGGTAGCACTTGGACAAATGGCCCTCCTTTCCCCACTTGATTTCGTCTTTTAGTGAAATTCTTTTAAACCTCCTCACCTGTTCCACCCCCTCCAATGCCCACATATGAAGCTATAGAGAGAAACTTTTCTTACTTGGATTACTGTGTCCTGAGGAAGTGAGCTGAGAGTCCTAAAAAAAAAAAAAGAAAGAAAAACAAGAAATATCAATTAATTTTCTTATTTTGACTTTCAAAATGTAACTTGAATATGAGATATATTACTGGTCATTCAGAACCTAATCGCGGATCATAATCTCTACCAGCTACCGTAATGAGAAACATTTACGTGTTTGTTAAGCAGCTCTGGTAACAGAGCTCACAATCACTTCCATGTTGTATTACAGACTTTTTGTTTTATTTATTGAGGTGAAATTCACATAACATAAAATTAACCACTTTGAACTGAACAATTCAGTGGCATTTCATACAGTCACAATGTACTAAACCACCACCCCTATCTAGTTGCAAAATATTTCTATCATTCCAAAGTAAAATTCCTTACCCTTTCGGCAGTGTTTCCCCATTTCCCCCTCTCCTCAGTACCTGGTAAGCACACACACATGCACATGTACTTGTTTGAGTCCTTCTTTTCAATCCTTTTTTTAAGAAATTAATTAATCTATTTTTGGTTGCATTGGGTCTTCGTTGCTGCACACAGGCTTTCTCTAGTTGAGGCGAGCAGGGGCGACTCTTTGTTGCGGTGCGTGGGTTTCTCATTGCAGTGGCTTCTCTTGCTGCGGAGCACGGGCTCTAGGCATGTGGGCTTCAGTAGTTGTGGCACGTGGGCTTCAGTACTTGTGGCACATGGGCTCAGTAGTTGTGGCACGTGGGCTTCAGTAGTTGTGGCTTGCAGGCTCTAGAGCGCAGGCTCAGTAGTTGTGCACAGGCTTAGTTGCTCCGCGGCATGTGGGATCTTCCCAAACCAGGGATTGAACCCGTGTCCCCTGCACTGGCAGACGGATTCTTAACCTCTGCACCACCAGCGAAGTGTCCTATATTATTGACTTTTAATCTAACCCACTTCCCTTTGAATGTACCTTCACTCTCACCACCTTTCTGCAGACGAGGCTGGCAACCATCCCATCAGGGACACTCCACTGAACAACTGCTGTCAATCTCGCATTGGTGGGTAGAAAGATTATTACAGATTTCCACTTATCTGAAATGGCAGAAAGCCAGTACTATGTGGTATTTGAGTTCAGTTATTGATCAGGTAAACAGTGATTGAACCTGATTTTATTTCCATTAAAGTGAAATGCTAAATTTTGTCTTGGGAATTCACATCCTCTTTCCTTGCAGAAGTCCCATTTAATATGAAATATACAGGAGAGTTATAAAAGAATGAATGAATGGAGACAGGGTCCATGAAGGACTACTGCCCTGCCCAGCTGGCTGCAAAACCCTGGGGGCCCCACAGAGTGTGCAGATCCTTCATCCTTCACAGAGCCAGGCTGGGTTCAGAGCAGAGGGCAACAAGCCCCAGGCACTGAAGCCCTTTCTGCTTCTGTGTCTCCTGCTGCCCCATCCAGATAGGCACCCTTACACCTATAGCTTCTGTCTCAAAGGCCTTCTCTCCCTTTGTGAACATCGTCCCTGAGTAGATGCCTGGGGCATGGCTCAACACATCTGCGCACTGTCATTTCAGCCTCCTCTGGGAGCATTCAAGGAGGCCTGCTAGGTTCTCTGTTGGGTCCTCAAGGGTTACAGAAGTGAGGGTACAAAGCCCTTGCCTTCCGGGCCTGGGAGCCCAGTGAGTCAGCAGAGGAGGTGATGTGTATGCAAGTTACGAGAACCCAGGGCTGAAAGGCATTTCACCACTGCTGTGTGGGAGTGCTTCAAGCCTCGAGAGCCTGTCCTCAGCTTTGGGATGCACGTCCTGCCGTTTTCTGTTTTCTGCCTGGAGAACTTCATTCTTCCTTCCAGGCTCAGAACAAAAAAGCTCAAGGGTTGCCTGTTCTTTGAAATATGCCTGAATCTCAGAAGGACCTACTTGCTTTCTTTATGTTTACACTACACTGTGTCAAATTTCCATGACAGGAATTGTATTTTCAACTATGACTCCGTAAAAAAAAAGCTTTATCAAGGTATACATGATATAACGTAAACTGTACATATTAAAGCATACAAAAAGAACGCTACTATTACTAATTGTCTTGACCCAAGGATGGCTCCATCCTATTAAGTATTTGCTATTTAAACAACAAAAAGTAACATTAATTTATTAAAAAATAATTCAGAAAAATAGGAAAGTATAAGAAAAAGTTGCCTGTAATTCCTAACAGGGCATTGCTGAGATTACTCTACTGCTTTTAGTGGTTTTTTTTGGTTTGTTTTGTTTTTTGCGGTACGCGGGCCTCTCACTGCTGTGGCCTCTCCCGTTGCGGAGCACAGGCTCCGGACACGCAGGCTCAGCGGCCATGGCTCACGGGCCCAGCCGCTCCGCGGCATGTGGGATCTTCCCGGACCGGGGCATGAACCCGTGTCCCCTGCATCGGCAGGTGGACTCTCAACCACTGCGCCACCAGGGAAGCCCTACTCTACTGCTTTTAATTTCCCACATTCACTCAGCAAGTGTGTGTCATTCTGACGGTCACGTGCACAAAGAGGAGAACCACTTCTTAGTTACTTAGAAGAATATCTGCAGTTGGAAACTTGTTCTCCTTTTTTAAATCCTGCATTCCCAACACCTAAACTATTGTTGCGTACACAGGAATCCCAAAACTTCTTCAAAGGTGGTATTTAGCTGGGAAGTAAAGTTTTACAAATCACTGTACTGAAGGCAGAAATAACCAAGTGCACTGGCAGCCGAGAAAGCCATTCAAGGAAGCACGATAGTAAGTACCGTATTTCATCACACGTAACCAAACTGTATAAGGCTGCATTGCTTCATGTATTACTATGGAAGAAAATGGCTACCAATTAATTGTAAAATGCCATCAGCTGTAAAACAAATCCTGATTTTGGGGATCTTAAAACGTGAAAAAAATATGCACCTTAAACCGATAAAATATAGTTGTTCTTAAGCCATGTTGCTGATGGAGGGCGGTCTTTATCCTGTGAGAACACTCCTTAAAAATGGCTTTTTGGAACCATCTGAGGACTGCTGTACCCTTATCTCCTCTTGCTTGTCTGTCAATACATCATTAGAATTACAAAAGGCAAGAAATGGAAATATATCTTCTTTGATTTTCAGACCCCCACGTAAAGCTAATTACTACAGGAAAAAGTACCACTTGACGTGGTTTGGTCTTACTGCTTCCCTACCAATCACTTTCTTTTCTCTAAAGCTCAAAACAATTGAAATAATGTAAATGACGGTAAATTTAAATGTTTACTTTGAGGTAATGAAGTAAACATAAAGTTCTAGCCCAAGCATTTTGTGGTCGTTTCTGAAGCATGCTAGGAACCCAAAGAGGGAGATGTATCATAAACTTCCCAACTTCAAAGCACTTTCCTTCACACTTGCTGGCTTTCATTCTCCTTGTACTGTAGAAAGAGGATGGCAATAGGATTCTCATTTCTGTAATCATGCTAGAACTTTTCTGCCTAATGCTTTAGAAACTGATCAGCAAGAATAGTTTCAAACCAGGTCTGATCCCATCAGATCTGGCATTCATTGCCACATGAAATGCTTGTGAAATGCCATTAGATCCGCACAGATGCCTTCTGAGTATGGAAAAAGTTCTACAATTTTAGCTATTTGCATTTCAGAACTTAGGAGACTGCTACAGAAATCGAGGGAAAAGGACAAAGCAAATTCATTTCTTTTTCTTGGTTGAAATACCTCATAATGGCATGCATTCTTTTCTTTACCAAAGTCAATAACTTCTGAGATTTGAAGAATGAGGCAGGCACGTCTGATAGTGTTTGTCTAGGGAATTGTGACTCCCAATTAAGCCTCCAGAGAATAGAAAAAAACATCCAAGTTCAGTATCAATTGACTTTATTATATATTATGTCCTTCAATACCCGGACAAATTGGGAAAATTCTTGGAAGTATGTAGCTAATTAATTTAGTGGTACTGGTAGCTCAGAAAGCACATTTAAATCGACTTTACTTGTGAGGTCAAACTGCCCCTTTAATCTCAATAAGGGCTTAATTTCATTATTTATTAGTCATTTTGGAGATTCTGCCCTGCAAATTCCATGAACAATTCTAGCTCCTACATACTAGCAACTGTGATCATCTCAAACACCAATTAATGAATTGCAAGCCTCCAGCTGTCAGAATACTAAATAGTTGAGACACAGGTTAAAAGAAGTGCACTATGGGTGAGAACTCGTGATGTCTTTGAAGTAGGCACAGTCAGGGCTCCCCCAAAGATGTCTGTATCTTAATTCCCAGGCCCTGTGAATATGTTACCTCTCATGGCAAAAGGGACTTTGCAGATGTGCTTCAGTTACCTATTCTGAGAGGGGAGATTATCCTGGATTATCCAGGTGGGCCCAGTATCATCACCAAGTTCCTTATAAGGAAATGGAGGAGGCAGGAGAGTCAGAGAAGATGTGACAAGGAGGTCAGAGGTCAGCATGATGAGGGCCACAAGCTAAGTAAGCAGGGCAGCCTCTAGAAGCCGAGAAAGACAAGAGAACAAACTCTTCCCTAAAACATTCAGAAGAAACGTAGCCCTGACCACACCTCAATTTTAGCTCCGTGAAACTGATTCCAGACTTCTGTCTTCCAGAGTTGTAAGATAATAAATTTATGTTGTCGTGAGTCACTAAGTTTACGGTGATTCGTCAGAGTAGAAATGACACTAATGAAGTCTTATTTCATTGATACAAGATAAAAATTTTTTTTAATATTTATTTATTTGTCTGTGCCAGGTCTTAGTTGTGGGATCTTTTAGTTGCGGCCTGTGAACTCTTAGTTGCAGCATGTGGGATCTAGTTCCCCGACTAGGGATCAAACCTGGGCCCCCTGCATTGGGAGCACGGAGTCTCAGCCACTGGACTGCCAGGGAAGTCCGATACAAGATACATTACCAGCACTTATTGTGAACTTTTTGAAAGAAAAGCATTATTAAAATCATGTAATGTCCCCACACTCTATAAAGTCACCTATTTTTTTTTTTTTTTTTGCCGCAATGGGTCTTGATTGCTGCGTGCAGGCTTTCTCTAGTTGTGGCGAGCGGGGGCTACTCTTCATTGCGGTGTGCAGGCTTCTTATTGCGGCGGCTTCTCTTATTGTTCAGCACGGGCTCTAGGCAGGTGGCCTTTGGCAGTTGTGGCTCGTGGGCTCCAGAGCACAGTCTCAGTAGTTGTGGCGCATGGGCTTAGTTGCTCCGAGGCAGGTGGGATCTTCCTGGACCAGGGCTTGAACCCATGTCCCCTGCATTGGCACGTGGATTCTTAACCACTGTGCCACCAGGGAAGTGCCTGTTTGTAAATTATACCTTAATTTTTTTAAATGGAAAGAAAATTCAAACCTTTAAGATATTCAGAAAGCTAGAAAAATAGAAGGAAGTACCCTCAGCTGGACACAGAATAAGAAATTATTATATTTAACAATAACACATTGGAATCATTCTTATTAAGGGACTTTGGGACATTTTCAACACTTCAGAAAGAAAGCTTTTATCCTTTAGCTGTCACTCAACCCTCTCTCCCTACCCCTAAGCTGTAAGCGACCACTAATCTATTTCCTGTCTCTCTGTATTTGCCTCTTCTGGACATGTTGTCATTTGTGACTGGTCTTTCACCTTTGCTCAGCATATTTTCAAGGTTCATCCATGTTGAATCATGTATCAATGCTTCATCCCTTTTTATGTGGCATAATATTTCATTATAAAGATATATCACTTTTGTTTATCTATTCATCAGTTGATGCACATTTGTATTGCTTCCACTTTTTGGCTGTTATGAACAATGCTGCTGTGAACATGCGTGTAAAAGATTTTTTGCAGACGTGTGCTTTCAATTCTCTTGGGGATATACCTAGGAGTGGAATTGCTGGGTCATACAATAATGCAATGTTTAACCCTTGAGGAAATGTTGAAACTTTTTCAAAGAGGCTGCACCATTTAAGATCCCACCAGCAACTGACAGCAGGGTTCCAATTTCTCCACACTCGTGTGAACACTGGGTATTGTCTGTCTCTGATTTTAGCCCTTTAAGTAGGTGTGAAGGAGTATCTCATGGTAGTTCTGATCTGCATTTCCTAAATGATAGCAATAGTGTCTTTTCATATGTTTATTATCTGTAGATCACCTTTGGAGAAATGTCTATTTAAATCCTTTGCCTATTCTTAAAACGAGTTCTCCTTCTATTATTGAGTTGTAAGACTTCTTTACTAATTGTGTTTCTGTAAATAAAGTTTTATTTGAACATAGTCACATTCATTCATTCAGATATTGTCTGCAAAGCCTAAACCATTTACTATCTGATCCTTTAAATAAAAAGTTATTTGACCTCTGACTTAAACAATGAGTTATTGGGAAAGAATGAGATGAATATATCAAAAGAACAGAATAGACAGTCCTGAAATAAAACTGTGTATTTATGAGACTTTCAGTTGTTGACGTAGGTGGTATTTCAAACCAGTGGGGGGAAGATGGGCTAATTTGTTGATAGTGTTGCCATAATCTACTCAACCAATGAAAAGAATAAGGCTAGAATCCTATGACACACCAATGCAAACAAAATTTTTAAACCTAAAAACAAAAATTATAAAAGAATTACAATAAAATAGAGAACGTTATTAGAATGTTGGGCCGGGAAAGATCTTTTTTCTCTGACATGAAAATTAAACACTTTGCTAGTATAAAAGGTACATAAGTAAGGTTGCAAGAAAATAGTTGCATCATATAGAACAGGCAAATGAGTAAGATATAAGGAGTTCCTACGAATCATTTTTTTAAAGTGGCAATGGACATGAATGGGCAATTTGCAAAGGAAAAACAGTCAATGCTCAAACTCAGAAATTACTGGAGAAGTGCAAATTAACGAAATAACAGTTTTTCATCCATACTACAGACACGATGATAAAAAACCAGATAATATTAAACACTGGCAAAGATTCATAAAAAAATACTCTTGAAACATAGTCAAGGGTAAATAAGGCTTCTGATGCCTCCAGCACCCCAGCTCCTGTTCTAGGTGTCTGGACAAGAGACACTGAATAAGAGGCACACACAGAGGCACTTACAAAAACTGTGTGTTGTAACAGTGTTTGTGTTAACAGCAAACCATTAACAGTCTCAATGTCCATTAAAGGACAGCAATTACAGCAAATTCACACTATGAGATATTTTGCTGCTGTTAAGAAAAAGTAAGAAAATCTCTACGTATTCACTTGGGAAGATCTCTAAATACGCCTTGTTAAGGGAAATAAAAACTGACACTTAGAATGGAATTTACCATTGTGATAATAATGAACTATTATTTCAATAATTTACTTTAGAACGTTGTGATGTTAATATTTAGCAATGATATGTATGTACTGTGTGTATCTGGAAAAAAGTCTACTCTTAGAAAAAGTACTTTTAGTACCATTTAGGATTTTTAAAAAACTGCATATGCACATATGTGTGTATAACACACAGGGAAAATGACTGAAATGGTACACACCAGACTCTTGATAGTCATCTGTGGGTAGGGAAGTAAAATCTGGACAAGGGCATGAGAAACTTTCATATTTTGCTTCTTCTATGTGCATAATTTCACCTTTGTAATGAATATGTAATTACGTGTTGGATGGTTAATAAAAATCAAAACTTATTAGACTCACGTATAATTTAAATATATTTTGTAGCTGATATTCTGTATATGCTGGTTCTTAGAAAATATGGAAATCATTTTTTTAAGTCCTAGAAAATATTTTCAGCTTTATAAAAGATAACCGAGAAATTATATACTTCATGTCCTCAATTCTAAGACACTGATTTTAAAATACATCATTAATTTAATAATAGCTTTTCAGGAAAAAACAAGACATACAATCACACTGGATGTATAAAATGATCGTAAGATGCATTTCAACTTCACAAGTGTTTTTAGATAACATGATAATTGTAATATTCATCATATTTTGCAGGAAGTATGGAAGTGGAGGTAGGTAGGACTGCAAGTTTGATTTCTTCCCTTGGAATGAACAGATCTATGCTTGCAAACTGTTGAAAATCAGATCTGTGTGCCTGTAGCAGGAATATTTACAGAGGAAAAGACAATCAAGGGAAACCCACTGTCCACTAAAAATCTCTGTGTGAGTAAAAAGCCTATTCTACCTGGGCAACGCAGGATCTCACCTTATTTGGAAATGGAAATTTGCTGGGTTCCACTTTTCCAGGCGCTGGAATAGCTGAAAGTGGTGGAAGCCAGGTCATCTCCTAAAGGGAGGGAAAAACAAACAACATTGTAATACAGAGAGTATTTAAACTCAGTAGCATACAAAGCAGTTTCACAAGTCTGCCTTAATAAGCACAGACGGGATAAGGAATGAACAAGAGATGAATAGAAATGAAAGGGATTTTTTTAAAAAAAGGATTTAAAACCCACTTTTATAATTTCTTTCCCTAATCTGACCAATTCTTGGTTCAGTGGCTATTGCCATCAACCCTTTATACCTTAAAAAGATCTACAAGCCTGTCCCGTTTCCATTTCATTTAAGCTCCTAAGTAAAGGGACAACCCAGTAGTAAAAGTTCTATGTAAAATGCCATACAAAGGGAGCTGCTTCCCACAAAATTTACAGGAAGTTTCTGAAGTAATGAACAAAGTACTTTTACATTAGGGATCATTATTAGCGGGGCTATTTATTTTATTAGAAACTCCTATCAGTGTAAGTTTCCAATAGGTCCCACACAGCATTTTGGTCTTCATAAAAATGTCATTCATGGAGAAGTGAAAAAACCAATTACACATATGAAATAAAGAGAGAGTGCTGTGATTTTTATAACAGTATTAAGAACACAACTTAGGCTCAGCATGTAATATTTCATATACTTTTTGACAGACACTCTCACTAAACTGTGAGAGAGAGCAAGGTGGGGAGAGGTTTGTTGCATTAACATCCAGTATTTTTCTCCAGTTCCTTCTCCTGGAAGATATTTGCATTCACTAAATGAGTGTGGAATTAAAACGAATCCATTTCTGATTACCAGGAAAGTGACTTGGAATTTACAAATCAGGTCTGAACCCTATTTCTTGACTCCTTCCACTTCCAAATCTAAGCAAGTACAGAGGCAGGAGTTGATCCACTTTGAGAAAAGTAAGAAATTCTTTCTTTAGGTAAAGACAATTTCTCACTTCCCTGGGTTGTGGGGCGGGAGGTTGAAAAGGGAATCTGTCAGGTGTCTGAAGGGAGAGCTTCTTGAGGCTGCTCTTGTGCCTTTTTTTCTTGGGTAACTCTCTCCCCCCAGCACCAGAGAGAACGTGGACCCACACGGAGAGCCAGGACAGTGAGCGTGCTCAAACCCACCGGGGAAAGATTTACTGACCCTATATCACCTCTCACCTACTGTGACACATGTGCCATTGGGTGGTCAAACTCCTAGACACTCGAGGTGTCCCTTCTCCATCCTGATGTTACCAAGGTTTCTCCAGTGGAAAGCAAAGGAAGATCCAGTGTCCCTTTATGACCCTCGCTCCTCTGCTCCCCAAGTACCTGCCTGTTCTGTCCTGTATCTGACCCTGTTGTCTCTTTTGAAGAGGATGCTAAGCAGCCCTGCTGAATTTGTGTCCAGGAAGACAGGTGGTGCTCAGTACGTTTTTGAATTAGTATCTCTGCAATGTCTCTACCTTGCTTTCTGGTTACCTGAACTACCACCCTAACCACACCTTCATTATTTTTAACCAGAGGACATTAATGGTTTCTTTTCTTTATTTTTTAAATTTTATTTTATTTATTTATTGTTTTAAACAGCAGGTTCTTATTAGTTATCTATTTTATACATATTAGTGTATATATGTCAATCCCAATTTCCCAATTCTTCTCACCACACCTCACCACCACTTTCCCCCCTTGGTGTCCATACGTTTGTTCTCTACATCTGTGTGTCTATTTCTGCCTTGCAAACCAGTTCACATCTGTACCATTTTTCTAGATTCCACATATATGTGTTAATATACGATATTTGTTTCTCTCTTTCTTATTTCACTCTATATGACAGTCCCTAGGTCCATCCGCGCCTCTACAAATGACCCAATTTCGTTCCTTTTTATGGTTGAGTAATACTCCATTGTATATATGTACCACTTCTTTAACCATTCATCTGTCAATGGGCATTTGGGTTGCTTCTATGACCTGGTTATTGTAAACAGTGCTGCAATGAACATTGGGGTGGATGTGTCTTTTTGAATTATGGTTTTCTCCGGGCATGTGCCCAGTAGTGGGATTGCTGGGTCATATCGTAATTTTAGTTTTTGTTTTTTAAGGAAACTCCATACTGTTCTCCATAGTGGCTGTATCAATTTACATTCCCACCAGCAGTGCAAGAGGATCCCCTCTTCTCCACACCCACTCTAGCATTTGTTGTTTCTAGATTTTCTTATGATGCCCATTCTAGCCAGTGTGAGGTGATACTTCACTGTAGTTTTGATTTGCATTTCTCTATTAATTAGTGATGCTGAGCAGCTTTTCATGTGCCTCTTGGCCATCTGTATGTCTCCTTTGAAGAAATGTCTCTTTAGGTCGTAGGCCCATTTATTGATTGGGTTGTTTTTGTAATACTGAGCTGCATAAGCTGTTTACATATTTTGGAGATTAACCCTTCGTTGATTCATTTGCAAACATTTTCTCCCATTCTGAGGGCTGTCTTTTCGTCTTGTTTATAGTTTCCTTGGCTGTGCAAAAGCTTTTAAGTTTCATTAGGTCCCATTTGTTTATTTTTGTTTTTATTTCCATTACTCTAGGAGGTGGGTCAAAAAAGATCTTGCTGTGATTTATGTCAAAGAGTGTTCTTCCTATGTTTTCCTCTAAGAGTTTTACAGTGTTCGGTCTTACATTTAGGTCTTTAATCCATTTTGAGTTTATTTTCGTGTATGGTGTTAGGGAGTGTTCTAGTTTCATTCTTTTACATGTACCTGTCCAGTTTTCCCAGCACCACTTACTGAAGAGACTGTCTTCTCTCCACTGTGTATCCTTGCCTCCTTTGTCATAGATTACTTGACCACAGGTGGGTGGGTTTATCTCTGGGCTTCCTATCCTGTTCCATTGATCTATATTTCCGTTTTTGTGCCAGTACCATACGGTCTTGATTACTGTAGCTTTGTAGTATAGTGTGAAGTCAGGGAGACTGATTCCCCCAGCTCCATTTTTTTCCCTCAAGACTGCTTTGGCTATTCGGGGTCCTCTGTGTCTCCATACAAATTTTAAGATCTTTTGTTCTAGTTCTGTAAAAAATGTCATTGGTAATTTGATAGTGATTACACTGAATCTGTAGATTGCTTTGGGCAGTACAGTCATTTTCACAATATTGATTCTTCCAATCCAAGAACATGGTATATCTCTCCAGCTGTTTGTGTTATCTTTGATTTCTCTAATCAGTGTTGTATAGTTTTCTGAGTACAGGTCTTTTACCTCCTTAGGTAGGGTTATTCCTAAGTATTTTATTCCTTTTGTTGCAATGGGGAATGGGACTGTTTTCTTAATTTCTCTTTCTGATCTTTCGTAGTTAGTGTATAGGAATACAAGAGATTTCTGAGTATTAATTTTGTATCTTGCAACTTTACCAAATTCATTGTTTAGCTCTAGTAGTTTTCTGGTAGCATCTTTAGGATTATCAATGTATATAGTACCATGTCATCTGCAAACAGTGACAGTTTCACTTCTTCTTTTCCAATTTGTATTCCTTTTATTCCTTTTTCTTCTCTGATTGCTGTGGCTAGGACTTCCAAAACTATGTTGAATAATAGTGGTGAGAGTGGACATCCTTATCTTCTTCCTGATCTGAGAGGAAGTGCTTTCAGTTTTCCACCATTGAGAATGATGTTTGCTGTGGGTTTGTCATATATGGCCTTTATTATGTGGAGGTAGGTTCCCTCTATGCTTACTTTCTGGAGAGTTTTTTATCATAAACTGGTGTTGAATTTTGTCAAAATCTTTTTCTGCGTCTACTGAGATGATCAAATGGTTTTTATTCTTCAATTTGTTAATATGGTGTGTCACATTGATTGATTTGCATATACTGAAGAATCGTTGCATCCCTGGGATAAATCCCAGTTGGTCATGGTGTGTGATCCTTTTAATGTGTTGTTAGATTCTGTCTGCTAGTATTTTCTTGAGGATTTTTGCATGTATATTCATCAGTGATATCGGTCTGTAATTTGCTTTTTTTGTAGTATCATTGTCTGGTTTGGTATCAGGGTGATGGTGGTCTCATAGAATGAGTTTGGGAGTGCTCCTTCCTCTGCAGTTTTTTGGAAGAGTTTGAGAAGGATGGGTGTTAGCTCTTCTCTAAATGTTTGATAGAATTCACCTGTGAAGCCACCTGGTCCTGGACTTTTGTTTGTTGGAAGATTTTTAATCACTGTTTCAACTTCATTACTTGTGATTGGTCTGTTCATATTTTCTATTTCTTCCTGGGTCAGTCTTGGAAGGTTATAACTTTCTAAGAATTTGTCAGTTTCCTCCAGGTTGTCCATTTTATTGGCATAGTGTTGCTTGTAGCAGTCTCTTAGGATGCTTTACATTTCGGCAGTGTCCATTGTAACTTCTCCTTTTTCATTTCTAATTTTATTGATTTGAGTCCTCTCCCTCTTTTTCTTGATGAGTGTAGCTAAAGGTTTATCAATTTTATCTTCTCAAAGAACCAGCTTGTAGTTTTATTGATCTTTGCTATTGTTTTCTTTGTTTCTATTTCATTTATTTCTGCTCTGATCTTTACGATTTCTTTCCTTCTACTAACTTTGGGTTTTGTTTGTTCTTCTTTCTCTAGTTCCTTTAGGTGTAAGGTTAGAATGTTTATATGAGATTTCTCTTGTTTCTTGAGGTAGGATTGCACTGCTATAAACTTTGCTCTCAGAACTGCTTTTGCTGCATCCCATAGGTTTTGGATCATCATGTTTTCATTGTCATTTGTCTCTAGGAATTTTTTTACTTACTCTTTGATTTCTTCAGTGGTCTCTTGGTTATTTAGTAACATATTGTTTAGCCTCCATGTATTTATGTTTTTTACTTTTTTCCCCTGTAACTGATTTTTAATCTTACAGTGCTGTGGATGGAAAAGATGCTTGATGTGATTTCAATTTTCTTAAATTTACCGAGGCTTGATTTGTGACCCAAGATATAATCTATCCTGGAGAATGTTCCATGTGAACTTGAGAAGAAAGTGTAATCTGCTGTTTTCAGATGGAATGTCCTATAAATATCAATTAAATCCATCTGGTCTATTGTATCATTTAAAGCTGTGTTTCCTTATTAATTTTCTGTCTGCATGATCTGTCCATTGGTGTAAGTGAGGTGTTAAAGTCCCCCACTATTATTGTGTTACCATCAATTTCCTCTTTTATAGCTGATAGCATTTGCCTTATGTACTGTGGTGCTCCTATGTTGGGTGCAGATATATTTAACATTGTTATATCTTCTTCTTGGATTGATCCATTGATCATATGTAGTGTCCTTCCTTGTCTCTTGTAACATTCTTTACTTTAAAGTCTATTTTATCTGATATGAGTATTGCTTCTCCAGCTTCCTTTGATTTCCACTGGCATGGAATATCTTTTTCCATCCCCTCACTTTCAGTCTGTATGTGTCCCTAGGTCTGAAATGGGTGTCTTGCAGACAGCATATATACGGTTCTTGTTTCTGTATCCACTCAGTGAGCCTGTGTCTTTTGGCTGGAGCAGTTAATCCATTCATATTTATGGTAATTACCGATATGTATGTTCCTATGACCATTTTCTTAATTGTTTTGGGTTTGTTTTTGTAGGTCCTTTTCTTCTCTTGTGTTTCCCACTTAGAGAAGTTCCTTTAGCATTTGCTGGAGAGCTGGTTTGGTGGTGCTGAATTCTCTTAGCTTTTGCTTGTCTGTTAAGCTTTTAATTTCTCTGTCGAATCTGAATGAGATCCTTACTGGGTAGAGTAATCTTGGTTGTAGGTTTTTCCCTTTCATCACTTTAAATATATCATGCCACTCCCTTCTGGCTTGTAGAGTTTCTGCTGTTAACCTTATGGGACTTCCCTTGTATGTTATTTGTCATTTTTTCCCCTTGCTGCTTTTAATAATTTTCCTTTGTCTTTAATTTTTGTCACTTTGATTACTATGTGTGTCCGTCTGTTTCTCTTTGGGTTTATCCTGCCTGGGACTCTCTGTGCTTCCTAGACTTGGGTGGCTATTTCCTTTCCCATGTTAGGGAAGTTTTCAACTATAATCTCTTCAAATATTTTCTCGGGTCCTTTCTCTCTCTCTTCTCCTTCTGGGACCTCTATAATGAGAATGTTGGTGCATTTAATGTTGTCCCAGAGGTCTCATAGGCTGTCCTCATTTCTTTTCATTCTTTTTTTCTTTATTCTGTCCCACGGCAGTGAATTCCACCATTCTTTCTTCCAGATTGCTTATCCGTTCTTCTGCCTCATTTATTTTGCTATTGATTACTTTTAGTTTATTTTTCATTTCAGTTATTGTATTGTGCATCTCTCTTTGTTTGTTCTCTAATTCTTCTAGGTGTTTGTTCTTTAATTCTTCTACATGTTAAACACTTCTTTTTCTTAAAAATAAATTTATTTATTATTTATTTATTTTTGGCTGCATTGGGTCTTCGTTGCTGTGTGCGGGCTTTCTCTAGTTGTGTTGAAAGGGGGATACTCTTTGCTGCGGTGCACGGTCTTCTCATTGTGGTGGCTTCTCTTGTTGTGGAGCACAGGCTCTAGGCATGTGGGCTTCAGTAGTTGTGGCATTCAGGCTCAGTAGTTGTGGTTTGTGGGCTCTAGAGTGCAGGCTCAGTAGTTGTGGCACACGGGCTTAGTTGCTCCACGGCATGTGGGATCTTCCCTGACCAGAGATCGAACCCATGGCTCCTGCATTGGCAGGTGGATTATTAACCCTTGCACCACCAGGGAAGTCCCTGTTAAACATTTCTTCCCTCTTCTCGATCTTTGCCTCCATTCTTTTTCCAAGGTCCTGAATCATCTTCACTATCATTATTCTAAATTCTTTTTCTGGAAGGTTGCCCATCTCCACTTCATTTAGTTGTTTTTCTGGGGTTTTATCTTGTTCCTTCATCTGGTACATAGTCCTCTGCCTTTTCATTTTGTCTATTTTTCTGTGAATGTGGTTTTCGTTCCACAGGCTGCAGGACTGTAGTTCTTCTTGTTTCTGCTGTCTACCCTCTGGTGGATGAGGCTATCTAAGAGGTTTGTGCAAGCTTCCTGATGGGAGGGACTGGTGGTGCGTAGAGGTGCATAGAGCTGGGTGTTGTTCCGGTGGGCAGAGCTCAGTACAACTTAATCCACTTGTCTGCAGATTGGTGGGGCTGGGTTCCCTCCCTGTTGGTTGTTTGGCTTGAGGCAACCCAGCACTGGCAGCTCCAGGCTCTTTGGTGGGGCTAATGGCAGACTCTGGGGGGGTTCACGCCAAGAAGTACTTCCCAGAACTTCTGCTCCCAGTGTCCTTGTCCCAGTGGTGAGCCACAGCCGCCCCCTGCCTTTGCAGGAGTCCCTCCAACACTAGCAGGTAGGTCCAACACCTGCAGGTATGGGGTCACTGCTCCTTCCTCTGGGATCTGATGTGCACACTACTTTGCGTGTGCCCTCCAAGAGTGGAGGCTCTGTTTCCCACAGTCCTGTCAAAGTCCTGTAATCAAATCCTGCTAGCCTTCAGTCTGATTCTCTGGGCATTCCTCCTCCCGTTGGTGGACCCCCAGGTTGGGAAGCCTGATGTGGGGCTCAGAACCTTCACTCCAGTGGGTTGACTTCTGTGGTGGAACTGTTCTCCAGTCTGTGAGTCACCCACCCAACAGTCATGGGATTTGATTTGATTGTGATTGCGCCCCTCCTACCGTCTCACTGTGGCTTCTCCTTTGTCTTTGGATGTGGGGTATCTCTTTTGGTGAGTTCCAATGTCTTCCTGTCGATGATTGTTCAGCAGTTAGTTGTGCTTCCAGTGCTCTCACAAGTGGGAGTGAGCACACGTCCTTCTACTCTGCCATATTGAATCCATCTCCTCTCATTAATGGTTTCTGATGGTTCTCTTTCTTCCATTATTAATAAATCCTACACATCCCTGACAACTTAATTCTCCTTAAGTGCAGATCCAAACAAAAAGCTCCCCTGCTCTACAATCTTCATATACCATCATGTACACAGCAATAACGATGGTGATGATGCCACTGGTTGCGTTTTATGGTTTTCAGAGTACTAATTCCACACAAGTTTTCTCATTGACATCCAACCCTTAATGTAATTATTATCATCTCCATATTGCAGGTGAGGAAGTCAAAACTCAAAAAGATTAACTGCCACCACTGATACTTGCACAATCTATCGTGTTAGTACCAGTCTGGTATTTGTTTTTTACTCTACTGCATTCGAGACCTTCTACAACAAGGTCCTAGTTTTCAGCCTTGTGCCTTTTGGTTAAACTACACACACTACATGTAAGACAAACTACCGTCTCTGCTTTTACCTACAGCAACCCCTTTGTGTGTGAATGCCCTATTGCCATATGCCTTTTGGATTTCTAGCCATCCATGAAGGGTCATCTCAAATATTACATCTGTCTTGAAGCCTCTGCTGATTCCCCTTCTGTTCCAATATGATATGAGAGCTCCCTTCTCATCCTCCTCCAAGGCACTTTCTTTTCCTTTCTTTTTCACAGTAACTGTTACATTCCTTTTTGTGTTGTAGTTTTATGAGTATATACCTCAATCTGCATTCAACCATTTCCTCCTCTTCTGATACCCTTCCCCCAATGCAGAATGAAAATCATGCTTAGGAATCCTAACAATCTCTTTCAGGAACAGTCCTCTAAAGAAGGACTGAACATTTCCTCCAAGAGGGATACTGTCTGCTCATCTTTGTGTAGACTAAATAAAACACCTTGCCCAAAATTAACTTGTTGAATTGAACCCAACGCCTATATTTCAATGCAAAATTGCTTGCTAACATTACTTTAATTATAGCTAAGTATTTCCAGGTGATTGTTCCATCTAATGAGTACTACTAAATATACGAAGGAATAGTAAAGACAGCTTGCTTAAAACAATTAAATCTGTTAGAATTTCCCAAAACATAAGAATTGTTTATAGTAACCATTTAAATATATTTGTTTTTATTTACTGTGCAATGAGTTTTTAAGACTGATTATTCATCGTATTAAAATTCTCCATTAGGGTTACATGGGAAAATTAAGGGAAAATAGACAATTTTTATTTCCTCTTCCATCACTTACTAGCTCAGTGAGCTTAGGTAAGTCACATCTTCAGCCAATTGTAGTGATTTCAAACCAAAGGCTCCGGAATCAATCAGATCTCAGTTTGGGGCATCATCTCTGAACCAGAGGAAACGTAGGTGTTAACTATATCATGGTTGAATCATGGGGACTAAATGATTAAATGAGAGCTCATATATATGAGCATGGTTCCCTTGTGTTTAATCATTCAATAAAAACCAGCTGATTAATACCAAGCTGACTTTCAGAATTCTCTCTAAAATGAGAAATAGAATTTCTCTCTGTGTTTTAGATGTTGGGAATCTGAGATGACAGAGTATCTGGGAAAGTGTTTTGATAAAAGAATGAAGTATTGTGCAAATGTAATCTGTAATTAAGCTAGTAATAATTAATACAAACTATATATTACTAAAACTGTAAGTTATTTAAAGAGACTATTATGATTCCTAAGTATGACTTGTACTTTATCCTGTAAAAAACGTCCTTAAGTTTTCTCATCAGAGCAGATCTCTGACATAATAATAGCAGTCGGTGAGGGAAGATCTGATTTTTAAAAACGTATTTAATTTGTACCTTATTTCTGGCAGTGATTTAAAATAAAAGCAAAGGTAAAACTTTTCGTAGCTGCTAAAACTTCACTTAGTTTGCTTGGGATTATTTTCTTCACGGGGAAAGGATGCTATGTCATTGCTAGGCCATGGATCCCACACCACTGCATCCACTGGTCCCCACCCCCGGCACTGCTCCTGACCACCTAACCTCAACCATCCCCTCATCACTGCTTTGCTCCTCCTCCCTCCACTCGGCTGTCCTTTACCCACTTCCTGGACCACAGGTAAGACAGGAAGAGAAATACAGTGTTTGAAGCTGATTACTCCCAGGTCTGGGTAGCTACCTTCTGATCTCGTAAACTTCCCTGCCACTGCCAGGATCTGTCTGCCCTTCTCTCTTTTTGATTTTCTTGTCACTTGGAAGCGAGGGCACGTCCTATCTCCCAGCACTGGGAGGTCCTCACTTTTGAGTCTACATTCCTTAGCCAACTGACAGGATTAAGAATGTAAAGACATGATACAAATGAACTTATTTACAAAACAGAAACAGACTCACAGACACAGAAAACAAACTTATGGTTACCAAAGGGGAAAAGACGGGGAGGGACAAATCAGGAACTTGGGATGGGCAGCTACACACTCCTATATATTTATCAAGAAAATAAACAACAGGGACCTACTGTATAGCACAGGGAACTATATTCAATATTTTGTAATAACCTGTAATGGAAAAGACTCTGAGAAAGAATATATATATACGTATGTACAACTGAATCACTTTGTGAATCACACCTGAAACAGAACATTGCAAATCAACTATACTTCGGTTAAAAAAAAAAAGAATCCATATATCTGTCTTAACACAGCCTTATTGTGTTAAGCTCCCTAAGCAAATGTCTAGCTACTCAAGGGACATATTTCAGAGTATCTTATTTCTTAAATAGACTTAAAATGCCAAGTCTTTTTATAGCAAATACACTCACTTTTGTCCTAAATGAAAGAACAGAAGAGGTTAAATGGTTGGGGTATAGAATACTGCCTTTCATTAACTGTCCAGCTTTCTCTCTCCTCCATATACCATCTTCAGAAGGCCATGGGGCACATGGGCTAGTTGCCATTTTCCTGTCTACTGAACAGCAAGACTGACCACAAGCCCCAAGAATCCACAGCTTCAAGGTGAGCAGACTCTCGTGTCCTCATTCTGCACCCCACCTCCACCCTGTGTAGCTACCCACATGCTCTGATGTCACCTGCATCAGCCTGTCTCAGGACAAATGGCTGGAGGATTATGGTATCCATTCACTAAGCACCGTAGCTCTTTGTTATCAAAAAAGAGAAGAAACAAAAATTGAATTTTAGCCTGAAATCTACTCTTGGAGTTCAAAACATTCAGTTATGAAGAGCTGCAAAGTATATTGAATTTGCAAAAAGATGAAATCAGAACAAATTTAAACTGTATGCTAACTTTCCTATTAGATTCAGTGAATAGAAAAACACTTCCCCTGGTCTCTCTCCCTGGCTACCGTTTCCCCAGTGCATTCTACCTTGGTCACAGCCACAGAGGTGTTTTATCTGAAACAGTTACCATTTCACTTGGCTTCCAGCGACCCTGCTCCAAACACTAAGGATGCTCTGTCATAGGGCACCATCAAGGACCACTGCAGGGTTACTGGTCTGTTACGTTCCTATTACATTCCTCCTCCAAAACCAATGGGTTTGCTTCCTGTCCTGCCCGAGATTTTCCTGTCCTGACATCGTTCAGTTTTCCTTTCATGTGATTCCAACTTCACTTACTTCTTCATTTTTTTCTCACCCCCGGCCTCTCTCTGAATCAGGACTGACCAGTGCTGTCCTCAGCGAGGGCTGCCCACCCCCCTCTGCCTTTCCCACGATTTGTGTCACTTTAACGTTTACAGGCTACCTGGGGCTGTGAGTTTTCATTTTATGGGTTACTGGTATTAGATTATAAACTTTTTGACCCCTACTAGATGATAACCTCTTTGAGGGAAGGGATCGTGTCTTATAACTCTCTCGTAACTTCTCAAAGGCCTACACAATGGGTAAAATAATAGGACCATTTAATCATTCATTTAATCTCTCTGGGATTCTCTTTTCTCGCCTGTAGAATGGTGGCGACAATAAATTATACTTGTCCCACCAAACACATACGACTGCTGCCAGGTTTGAGAGAGATTAAATTACTTCCTTCTCTCTCTCAGCAATGTCTTCACACCCACTGCCAACTCAGGGTCCACATCCACAGGCCTGGCCGGTGACCATAGTAAACTCCAGAATGCTCTGTGCTCAGAAACTCTTTTCAAAATAAAACACTGCATTAATCCTGTCAAATGCAAAACGCCAGAGTTGATTATTATGTGTGGCAGTGGTTACTGCAGATCGGAGCATTGTTTTATTTTCGGTTTCCGTCTCAGAACCATCACTCAGCACTGTAGTTCTTTCACACGTATTATTCATGTTATGACACTCCTATCAGATAAATGTCGCCAACCACAGAACGCGGTAATTTTTATTACACTGCATATCCTTTCAATGCTGGAAGCTAACAGGAGCACCGTGTCTGGTGAAAGGAAAACACTCCTGCAGGCCTGTACTTGGGAGGCAGAGTACCGGCCGGGTATTGGGCGAGATAAAGTGGGAGAAACACGCTCCTCCCCTGACAGAACCGGAAAGTACATTCTAATTGTCAATCCGCTCCCGGACTGTAAACACAGACACCAGGTCAGACTTGAAGCCTAGGCAGACTTGGGCTTAGAACAAGGAGGTCACAGTCAAAATCTCTAATTTGGCCCCTAAATCCACAAAAATGCAAAAACATCCTCATTCTGTTACCACAGTAGAGGGACCTATACTTTGAAAAAAATAGCAAGTATAGTGCATTCACAACCACTGATGGAAAGCTTCTGGAAAAACAGTAGCTGCTGAAAAATAAAAATATTTTCTTCACTAAGATCTTTAAAAACCTATTTTTCCTTTGTTAAAAAAATTATTTTATTGAAGTATAGCTGATTTACAGTGTTATGTCAATTTCTGCCATGCAGCCAAGTGATTCAGTTACACATATACATACATTCTTTTTCATATACTTTTCCACTATGGTTTATCACAGGATATTGAATGTAGTTCCCTGTGCTCTACAGTAGGACCCTGTTGTTTATCCACTCTATATATAATAGTTTGCATCTGCTAATCCCAAACTTCCAATCCATCCCTCCCCCTACTCTCCTTCCCCTTTGGCAACCACAAGTCTGTTCTCTATGTCTGTGAGTCTGTAAAAACCTATTTTTCTTAGTAACGCTTAGGCTGCTATAATTAAAAACATGCAAATAACCAATGGAAATCTGTAAAAATAGGGTTACCCAAAATCACAATGAAATCTTGTTTCTTTAAATGAAAAGCCAGGCATATGTCCAATTTGAACTAAAATTGGCCTGAGAAGGGGATTCCCAGTTGCTGTCTGTCTATTTTCTGGTCGCATGCATTCCCCTGGGTGAGAGAATCTCCGATTGAACACTGACTGCTCTAATTCACTGCAACACCCAAGCTGTTTAACTTGTCGCTGTCCTTCCTCTGCTCTCAATGAGGTTAATCACCAATGGATAAAACGGAGGGTGGACCACATAGGTAAAGATAACCGGAATCAAATCGAGAAGCAGCTTTCCAATGAGGTTTCGCAGACTGGAGAACACATGCATGAGACAACAGTATGACTCCAGGGGCTTACAGCAGGAGGGCAAGCACTGGGTGCTGACAAATACAAAGGAAACCTTCAAACCAGAAACTCCAAGGGCTCCTTAATAGCTGTGCTGCCCATTCGCTCCCACAAATCGTCCGCACGATTTCCAGTTCTCACAAAGCTGAGGCCGTGCGGTGTCTGGCCTTTCCTTATTTCCTTCACGTTGTAAAGAGTGTGATTCATAGTAAGGAAATCAGTCCCATTTGCTGGAGACCCGGACCTCCCACCCACCTGACTTCAGTGGCCCCTGCAAACTCTGGACTCTTCATGGAAAGGATAAGAGCCTTGACTGAAGTCGATATAACTGTCACTCTTTTTTTTTTTTTTTTTTCCGGTACGCGGGCCTCTCACTGTTGTGGCCTCTCCCGTTGCGGAGCACAGGCTCCGGACGCGCAGGCTCAGCGGCCATGGCTCACGGGCCCAGCCGCTCCACGGCACGTGTTATCTTCCCGGACTGGGGCACGACCCCGCGTCCCCTGCATCGGCAGGCGGACTCTCAACCACTGCGCCACCAGGGGAGCCCTAACTGTCACTCTTAAAAAATTTATCTCACGCTGGATTTCTTCATTTTGGACTTTTCTGAAGATTTCTTGTTCTGGATGCAGTTGTGTTGTTTTCTTTAGCAGAAGGAAGGTGGACGTGATCTGTCCTATTCTCTTGTCCCTCTGTGTTAAGTGCTTTCCCTCTTCTATCTATGTACTTGGGACCTTTTGGAACAATAAAAACCACACATTTCTAAGATTCATTTTAAATGAAGCCTATTCATTTAAAATGAATATATTTAAAGCGTACTATCATTCCCATGCTTTAATTTGGGGATTTTTTCTAGAACAGAACGTTGTATTAAAATGTTATAAGTAGTGGAATCGGGCTGCCCTGGTGGCGCAGTGGTTGAGAGTCCGCCTGCCGTTGCAGGGGACGCGGGTTCGTGCCCCAGTCCGGGAAGATCCCACATGCTGTGGAGTGGCTGGGCCCGTGAGCCATGGCCGCTAAGCCTGTGCGTCCGGAGCCTGTGCTCCGCAACGGGAGAGGCCACAACAGTGAGAGGCCCGCGTACCGCAAAAAAAAAAAAAAAAAAAAAAGTAGTGGAATCTACGCTGGGTTCTCAGAATGTAAAGGAGATGGTTTTGATGTTGAGTGTACAGCTGCAGGAACTTAACGACTCTTGTTAAACCCAGGTGACAACTTCACCCCTGAATTCCTGCTCCAACGCACAGGCACCTGCTAGTTTCCTACACTCCTACAAACCCTGTGCTCCCGCTAAAAGGCACTCATTGGTCTAATCTGAAATTTAAAAAAATGCTTTAAAGAAAATACTAAAGCATTTGAGGGGCATTAAGAGTTTTCCCCAAATTCTGAATCTTGGGCTGGTATTTTCCCGTATCATTTCTGAGAATAAATCATGCTAAGTCTAGATTTACAAGAAGTGAGTCAAATTTCTGACCAGCTTGTGAGAAAGGTCATGTTATTAATGATGCCACTGTCACCTGACTTCTGATCTACACAACACCTCTTAGTGGTAGTGCAAACGCTCAGAAATGTGCCCTGGTAAAGACATAAAGGTTGTAATTAATCTTTGAACTAGCTGTGGTTTGCAATAATCAAACTGCTCTTTCATAGGCATCTAAGGGGAAAGATGCTATGGTTTGGGACAGAAAGGAAGGCCACGGAGGCTAGAAGGAGAGGAGGGTCATAATTACGTTCTTGGCCATGCTTTCCACTTAACACGTTCCTGAACTTCTTTCCACAGACAGACAATCTGGAAATGTGCATTTGATGAAACCCGTGTCTCAATTACAGGGAAGTAGAATGGTGGAACACAACAGGCTTGGAGTTGGAGTTTAATACTGGCTAAACTTGCCTAATACTGGCCCTGCCATGAACCAGAAGAATGACCCTGGGCAAGTTTCCTTTTTTGACTATTGGTGTCCTCATCTGTAAACTGGTGTTAATAACCCTATCTCACAGGATTACTGAAAGGGTTAGTGATAAATACACAAAGTACCTAGCACTGGGTCTGGCACGAAGTAGGTGCTCTGTAGAAGGTAATTATTGCTGTGTCACTACCTTTATAATTAGTGTTCCAGCTTTTGGCTTGGACCTTGTGAAAAGACGCGATGAATACAGAAGACATTTATGAGTTTGTTTTTTAATCTATTTCACTCAGTGAATTACTTAATATTTAACTGGTTAATTATTCATAGTCAAATAGAAGGCATAATTGAAGTGTGCTTATTAAACAATAATGTGCCTCCCTAATGCTGTTTGCCACTAAAGCATCATGCATACAGAGGGAATGGAGGATGCTATCTCAGCGTCTGGTATTTTTCCTAAATGGGGCAATTACGAGTAAGCAGGAGGCATCCTCTTTCCAAAAGCTGGTTTTGGGTTCCAAAGAGTTTAGATGCTTTGCCTTTGTGCCTAGAGACTTCTCCCGGGGCAACGGCGAGGGCCGTCTAGCTGGTACGCTGGCCTGAGAGCTCATCTCAGACGAGCTGAAGGAGGCAATGGGGAAATGGGACGTAAAGGAGGAAAGCTACTGTGTTAGCATCCAGGCAGGGCACACAGCAAGGGAGGCCAGCCTGGACATAAACAGATCCTGAAAGCAACTGGGGCTGAGACAAAAGTCCCTGGTGTGGCAGGATTTCTGGTTCACCGGAAGGAATGAAAGTCTCAGCTTCTGTGCTGCTGTGGACCCCACCCTGCTGAAGGTACACATCTTTCTCTCCTTCAAGCCCTTTCCCAGCTAACGTCCTTCTGGATACAAGGTTTCTGTCTATTAAGTTTACCCAAATATTTCTTCTCAGTTTGAGAGGTGATTTATAAATCACTGGATGGCATTGCCCAAGTCCAGCCAGATGTTTCCCAGTCTTAAGGATGAATATGAAAAGCAGGATGACGTTACAGGAGACAGAAAATCTCTACTGAAGTACTCTAGATACGGACAGCCAAATCCAGAGGCTAGAGGAAAGCTGGTTAGCCCTGGAGACATTTTATTTTTTTAACCAGGAGGTTAAAATATCCTTAAAGAGGAGAAGCAAAAGACTAAAGTGTTTTCCCTCAAAACTTCACAGGTCTTCAAGAAAAGAGAAGTTAGGTTCAAAATAATATATCCTTTCTAAAGGCTGCATAGACCACTGCATTGCCTGGAAGTACTATAGTTTAATCAAGGGATGGAGAATTAAGATGTGGCTATTTTTTCATTACCACGACCATATGCTTTGGCAAAAATCCTTGTACATTGATTTTCTTTATGGTTCTGAATTTCTTCCATAGGATTAACTCCTGGTATAGAATTTCTAAGTCAAATGGTATTAAGTATTTTAAATTTTAATATGATGTCAAATTGTTCTCCAAAAATGGTCTACTAATTTACATCTCTCCAACAGAATATAAGAGTCCCTGTTCCTAAACACCTTTACTAATACTCTTTTTAAAAATCACATTTGAAGTGGGCTCTGGACCAATATGGCAACACAGGAGGCTCCTGAACTTCTCTCCTCTCATGGACTCACTGAATATACACTACACATGGAGTAATTTCCTCTGAGAGAAATTCAGAAACTAGATGAGTGACTCCTACACATCAGCCAACAGAGAACATGCCCATATCAAAATAGGTGGGAAAGGATGAGACACACTGTTGCCATAAAGCCCACCCCTGGCACAGCACCACAGACTTGGGAAGGAGCTCCCCAACTCCCAGCTCCTCCCTGAGAGTGAACCATTTGGACCACAGACCACACATCTAGCACTCCAACTTTTAAGGATGCCACCTGAGGGGTAGGCCCCCAAATCACTCAGCTCTGATAACCAGTGGGGCTTGTATTCATGAGTCCCACAGGACCACAGAAAATAGGACTACAGAAGCAGTTGTTAAGAAGTACAGGAATACTCCCATGGCTACACACCTGGCTCAGTGCAGAGGGAGCAGGTAAGAACACCCAGTTTCACGTCTCTCCCTGGAAGGGGTTCAACTGCATACTTTCCCAGTTGCTTCCAGAGAGTCCAGTTTCCGATCAGCTTGCATCTAGGTACTAATCTCCCCTTTGGGACACTGACAGGTGTTGGCACACTCCCAACTACTGGGAGCCACTGAAAACAAAGACAGCAGCTTGGACAATCACAAAGATTTGAAAGATAACCAGGAGCTTCACCCAGGCTGATTGATGAGGTTCATCTACACAAGACCAGTCTTTCAAGACTGAGAGAAGTGGCTCTTCTATCTAGTGTGCAGAAATCAACAAAGGATGCATCAGAAAACAAAGAAACACGGGAATACATTCCAAACAAAAGAACAAGCTATTGATAAATTTCTAGAAACCAATGTCAATGAAAGAGGATTTACCCAACAGACACTTCAAAATAACAGTCATAAGGATGCTCACCGAGGTTAGGAGATCAGTGCATGAACAAAGTGAATATTTCAATAGAGAGACAGAAAATATTAAAAAGTATGAAAGAGAAATCAGAGACCTGAAGAATGTAATAACTGAACTGAAAAGTTCAAAAGAGGAATTCAAAAACAGACTACATCAAATGCAAGAAAGGATCAGCGAACTAGAAGAAAGGGCACTGGGGGCTTCCCCGGTGGCGCAGTGGTTGAGAGTCCGCCTGCCGATGCCCCGGTCCGGGAAGATCCCACATGCCGCAGAGCGGCTGGGCCCGTGAGCCACGGCTGCTGAGCCTGCGCGTCCGGAGCCTGTGCTCCACAATGGGAGAGGCCACAATGGTGAGAGGCCCGCGTACCAGAAGAAAAAAAAAGCGCAGTGGAATTCATCCAATAAGAGGAGGAAAAAAAAAAAGACTGGAAAAAAAGTGAAGATAGCTTAAGGAAGTTATGGGACACCACCAAATAGAACAATATGTGCATTGTGGGGGTCCCAAGAGGAGAAGAAAGAGAGAAAGAGGCAGAAAGCTTATGCAGAGATACAGTGGCTGAAAACTTCCCAAACCTGGGGAAAGAAACAGACATCCAGGTCCAGGAATCCCAGAAAGTACCAAATAAGATGAATCTAAAGAGACTCATACTGAGATGCACTATAATTAAATTGTCAAATTAAAAGCAGCAAGAGAAAAGCAACTTGTTATGCACAAGGGAACCCTTACAGGACTATGAGCAGATTTTTTCAGCAGAAACCTTGCAGTCTAGAATGGAGTAGGATGATACCCAAGAATAGTCTACCCAGCCAGGCTGTCCTTCAGAACAGAAGGAAATATAAAAAGTTTTCCAGTCAAACAAAAGCTGAAGGAGTGGGCTTCCCTGGTGGCGCAGTGGTTGAGAGTCCGCCTGCCGATGCAGGGGACACGGGTTCGTGCCCCGGTCCAGGAAGTTCCCACATGCCACGGAGCGGCTGGGCCTGTGAACCATGGCCGCTGAGCCTGCGCGTCCGGAGCCTGTGCTCCGCAACGGGAGAGGCCACAACAGTGAGAGGCCCGTGTAACGCAAAAAAAAAAAAAAAAAAAAAGCTGAAGGAGTTTATTACCACTAGATCAGCCTTACAACAAATGTTAAAGGGACTTCTATGAGCTGAAGTAAAAGAATGCAAATTAAAATAATAACAAAAAACATATGAAAGTATAAAGTCACTGGTAAGGGTAAATATATAGTTAAATTTGCAATTCTCTAATATTATAATGATGGTGGGTATTAAAATGGTGATAAATTACTTATAACTCTAGTACAAAGGTTGAAAAACAAAATTATTTAAAATAACTATAATTAGGTAATGGGTATACAGTATAAAAAGATTTATAAAAAGACTGTGACATCAAAAACATAAAATGTGGGAGAGGGAGTGTAAAAATGTAGAGCTTTTGTATGCGTTCTAAGTTAAGTTGTTATCAGCTTAAAATAGACTGTTATACCTATAAGATGTTCTGTATAAGCCTCATGGTAACCACAAAGCAAAAACCTACAGTAGAAGCAAAACCAATAAAGGAATCAAAGCATATCATTACAGAAACTCTTCAAATCACAAAGGAAGAGAGCAAGAGAGGAAGAAAGGAAAAAAGGAACTAAAAAACAGCCAGAAAACAGTGGAGCAAATTGCAACAGTAAGCCCATACCTATCAATAATTATTTTAAATGTAAATGGATTAAATTCTCAAATCAAAAGACAGAGATGGACTGAATGGATAAAAAAACAAACCCAACTGTATGCTACCTACAAGACACTCACTTCAGCTTTAAGGACACACAGGCTAAAAGTAAAGAGATGGAAAAAGATATTCCACACAAACAAAAACTAAAAGAAAGCAGGGTTAAATACACTTAGGTCAGACAAAATAGATGTTAACCAAAAATGTTAACAAGAGACAAAGAAGCTCATTACATAATGATGAAGGAATCAATTCATCAAGAGGATATGGCTTCACTGGTGAATTCTACCAGATATTTAAAGAAAAATTAGTATCAGTCCTTCTCAAACTTTTCCAAAAACCTGAAGAAGACACACTTCCAGACTCATTTTACGAGGCCAGCATTACCCTGATAACAAAACCAGACACAGACATCACAAGAAAACTACAGGCTGATATCCCTGATTAACACAGATGCAAAAGTTTTAAAAAAAATACTAGCAAACTGAATTCAACAGCACATTAAAAGGATCATACACCATAATCAAGTGGGATTTATTCCAGAGATGCTAGGATGGTTCAACAAACACAAATTAATAAATGTGCTATATGATGTTAACAAAATGAAGGATAAAAACTATATGATCATCTTAATAGATGCAGAGAAAAGCACTGAACAAAATTCAACATCCATTTATGATAAAAACTCTCAATAAATTGGGTATAGAAGATTTTACCTCAACATAATAAAGGCCAGATATAAGAAGCCCACACCTAACATCATGTTCAATGGTGAAAGACTGAAGGCTTTTCTCTAAGATCATGAACAAGAAAATGGTGACTACTCCAGCCACTTTTGTTCAACACATTACTATAAGTCCTACCCAGAGCAGTTAGGCTAGAAAAAGGGGAAAAAAGCAGCTAAATTGCAAAGGAAAAAGTAAAATTATCCCTGTTTGCAGATGACATCGTATTATATATAGAAAACACTCAAGACTCCATCAAAAATATGTTAGAACTAATCAATGAATTCAGTGAAATTGAATACAAAATCAGTATATACAAATCAGTTTGCATTTCCATACACTAACAAACTATTAGAAACAGAAATTAAGAAAATAATTCTATTTACAATGGCATCAAAAAGAATATAGTACTTAGGAATAAATTTAACCAAGGAAGTAAAAGATCTGTATACAGGGCTTCCCTGGTGGCGCAGTGGTTGAGAGACCGCCTGCCGATGCAGGGGACGCGGGTTCGTGCCCCGGTCCGGGAAGATCCCACATGCTGCAGAGCGGCTGGGCCCGTGAGCCATGGCCGCTGAGCCTGCGCGTCCGGGGCCTGTGCTCCACAACGGGAGAGGCCACAGCAGTGAGAGGCCTGCATACCAAAGAATATATATATATATCCATATTACGCTATTGATGCAATCCCTATCAAAATTCCAATGACATTTTTCACAGAGATAGAATAAAGCAATTGCAAGATTTGTATGGAATCAAAAATGACCCTGAATAGCCAAAGCAATTGTAAGAAAGATGATCAAAGGCAGAGGTACCACACTTCCTGATTTCAAACTATATTCCAAAGCTGTGGTAATTAAAACAGTATGGTATTGTCATTAAAAACAGAGAGAGATCATTGGAATAGAATTAGAGCTCAGTATTAAACCCTGAGGCTTATATTGCCAATTAATTTTTGAGAAAGGAGCCAAGAATATACCACGAGAAAAGAATAGTATCTTTAAGAAATGGTGCTGGGAAAACTGAATATCCACTTGCAAACAAATGAAACTGTCCCCTATCTTCATCATATAAAATATCAAGTCAAAATGGATTAAAGATTTGAAGGTAAGATCAGATACTATAAAACTCCTAGAAGAAAATACAGGGCATAAGCTCCTTGACATTGGTGTTGGCAATGATTTTTTGGGTTTGACACCAAAAGCAAAGGCAAATCAAGGAAAGTAAGCAAGTGGGATATCAGACTTAAAAGCTTCTGCACAGCAAAGGGAACATCAACAAAATGAAAAGGCAACCTATGGAATAGGAGATTTGCAAACCGGTATCTGATAAAGGGTTAATATCCAAAACAGACAAGGAACTTATACAACTCAATAGCGAAAAGCCAAATAACCCGAATAAAAAGTGAGCAAAGGACCTGAAAAGACATTTTTCCAAAGAAGACACACAAATGGCCAACAGGTACATGAAAAGGTACTCAATGTCACTAGTCATAAGGGAAATGCAAATCAAAACCATGTACACCGCATTTTTATTCGGATATCTATCATCAAAAAGATAAGAAAAGACAAATGCTGGCAAGGATGTTGGGAATAAAGGAACCCTTGTTCACTTTTGGTGGGAATGTAAACTGGTACAGCTACTATGGAGAACAGTGTGGAAGTTCCTCAAGAAATTAAACATACAACTGTTATCGAACGCAAGTCCGTGTGCCTGACGCACAGTGAGTCCCAACAATACCAAAATGTCGGAGTTTGCAGCAGAGAAAGGTTTACTGCAGGGCCACGCAAGGAGACAGGTGGCTCATGCCTTAAAAACCCTGAACTCCCTGAAAGTTTTCAGCAAAGCCCTTTTGTAGGAAAGGTGAGGGAGGGGCGTGGTTAGTTGTTGCTAACTTCTTGGTGTCTGATCCTTTGTTCTTGAGGCCGGGTCTCGGTCAGGTCATGATGTTCCCCTAAATCTCCACCAAAACAAATGTCTTTCTCTATTCTGACAAGAAAGGGCAAGGGCCCAAGGCTCAACTTCCGCCCTCCGAGGTCCAGGTCCCGCCTAAGAGGAGCCTGTGCAGGTCGCTTACCCTGCCCGGGAGTGTTCATCCAGCGGCCAGTCTGGGTCCTGCGGCCAATGCCCAGGCTCCGCCGAGGAGGCAGATCTCAGCTGGTGGCGCCCTCGGGGCCAGGTCCCCAGACCCCGCCCAGCCGTCATCACTGAGGGAGCCAGGCACGCCGCACCCAGTCGGCCCTCAGCTTTTCATTTAAACTGGAGAGAATCATTTGCAGAGAATGAACAGGAGCACATGTTGTAGCAAATGCCAATCAGGCGAATGCCCAGCTCACCACAGCTGCCCTTCTTTGAGAACAGCCCCACGACAGAGGTGGCCCTGCAGTCACGACGTGCAATGCCCTTGCAATTTAACCCTGACCTCTGGCCACCTCCTAGGGGTGGACAACTGATCTAAGCTGGACCAAGTTTAGAAACTTGAACGGACAGACTGAAGCTGGTTGAAGATGTTACCTTCATGGCTGTGTCCATATACTCCCGTTGCCGAGGCCTCCAAGGACTGCGACCCAGAGACGGCCGCCGCCATGAAGTCGCGGAGGCGGGGATGGGGGAGGGGTTCGCTGCTGCCTCAAGGCCTGGGCCTGGCCAGTGGGTGGCAGTGAAGAGGACTCTGGAGCTCTGGGGGACACAGCCCTCAGCCTGTCCCTGGGCCCCCGCCCCAGCTCACCCACCAGCCCCGAGGCCTGGAGGGCCCCGCGGAGAAGGCCACCATCTGCTCTCACTGTACTCTCTGCTGCGAGGACCACCATCAGGCCGACCATGGGTGGAGCGGGACGTCCTACCACTGCGCACAGGGTCTTGCTCTAACAGCCACGCGCCACCCTGCCCCTATTACAGAACTACCGTATGAGCCAGCAATCCCACTTCTGGGTATATATCCAAAGGAAACTAATCATTATCTCAAAGAAATATCTGCACTCCCAAGTTCACTGCAGCATTCTTCATAATAGCCAAGGTATGCAAGGAACCTAAGTGTCCACTGACAGATAAATGGAAAAACAAAATGTGATATATACGAATATTTTTTTAAATTAATTAATTTATTTATTTTTGGCTGTGTTGGGTCTTCGTTTCTGTGCAAGGGCTTGCTTTAGTTGCGGCGAGCAGGTGCCGCTCTTCATTGCGGTGCGTGGGCCTCTCACCGTCGTGGCCTCTCTTGTTGCGGAGCACAAGCTCCAGACGCGCAGGCTCAGCAGTTGTGGCTCACGGGCCCAGTTGCTCCGCGGCATGTGGGATCTTCCCAGACCAGGGCCCGAACCCGTGCCCCCTGCATTGGCAGGCAGATTCTCAACCACTGAGCCACCAGGGAAGCCTACCAATAGTTTTTAAAAAGAAGAAAATCCTGCCATTTTCAACAACATGGATGGACCCTGAGGACATTCTGCTAAGTGAAATTGGTCAGAAGGTAAAGACAGATACTGTGTGGCATCACTTTATGTGGAGAAACAAAGTAGAACAGTGGTTGCCTGGGACTGGGTGGTGGGGTAAATAGGGAGAGGTTGGTAGAAGGGTACAAACTTTCAGTCATAACATAAATAAAGTCTGAGGATCTAATGTACAGCTGGTAATAATGCACTTATAGTTGTAATAATTATACAACTATAAGTGATTACCAGCTGTACATTAGATCCTCAGACTTTATTGTATGTAAGTATACTGTAATAATTATACTGTATAAAGTATTCAATAATTGAAATTTGCTGAGTAGAACTTAAGTGTTATCACAAAAAGAAAAAGGTAAGTATGTGAGGCAATGGATTTGTTAATTACTTAATTATCTCAATGGTGAGAATCCTTTTACAATGTATACATATATCGAATATCATGTTGTACACTTTAAATGTATTATAATTTTATTTGTTCATTATATCTCAATTAAAAAATCATTTTACCTCATTGCCAATTTTATAGGAAAAATGCTTGAACTGTTGCTTGAACTGCAACTCTAATCATTATAGAGCATATTTATGAGACATATTCTTTTCCTATTCCCAGAACACCTATTTATATCCTGGCCCCCTTTGATATCAGAAGGTACATATTTTTATTGCTGTTTAAAGAGTGCTTTGGGTATTTGGGAAATCAGCTCTCTGTCCCACCTGTTAGGCTGTCCCACAAATATATTTTCCATACCACATCTCTACGGACAGAATTCCTAAAATAAATATGAACAAGAAAACTTGGAAGGAAAAGCAACTCTTGAGAAGAAAAGTTGAGCTACATAATTTTATTCTTGAAAAGTATTCAATATACTCACCAAAGTATGCAGCAGGCAAGTTTTATTGGAGAGCAGCAAACTTTCCTAAATGTTGAAACCAGATTGCTAAAAATCCGTGTTGTAATAAAAGCCTAAATAGGGCAGGATATTAATATTCCAGTTGAACCATCAGATGTGTGAGTGAGTGTGTATGTGGGGGAGTGTTATGTCAGTGAGAGTGTGTGTGTGTGTGTGTGTGTGTGTGTGTGTGTGAATGTCTTCTACACAATGGGTATGAGCGATCCTACCAGGTTGATGAAATCTTCTAAAACTATTTTATGGTGATAGGTGCACATATCTATAAATTTACTCCATATCACTGAATTACACACTTGAAACGAGCGAGTTTTGTGATATGTAAATTATGCCTTGATACAGTTGTCAAAAAAGGAGAGCTAGAGATTGCCCAACTGTGCCTGCAGATGGTGAGTGGCAGAGCAGTACGGGGATGATAAAGACGCTTTGGACTTAAGGAAGGAGTAGCAAGTTTTTGATGAAGGGTCCAGACCCTCGTCAGCATGGCCCTGACAGCACCCAACCCCAGCTAAACGTTCTTGTCACGATTTGACAAACTGAAGGAATACTGAAGGACGCAGAAGCCCCAGTTTCACATTCTAGCCAAGTCCCAGAACGACCGTGTGGCCTTGGGCAGATAACTTCTCTGGGCCGAGTCCTCTCATCGGAAAAACAGGAACATCGCTTGCTACGGTGGCCTTCGCCCCCAGATTCCATGGTTCCCCGCGGCTCTGGGACTAGACTCAATATCTCCTCATTCTGAGTCCAGTGCTATTTCTACTTTTTTACACAGAGCTATTCTATCTATGGGGGCCCAGAAATACTGGGGGAAGCATAAATTTTTAAAATTCCAGGTGCCTCTGGCCTGTCTGACTGCACATGTCCCGATGCCCATCCCAGGAGCCTGGGGTTCAGGCAAGCTGGGTTCCCACTGCTGCCCACAGGAAGGAGGCTCGTGCATCCCCCTTGCAGTCTGCTCAGGTGTCTGACCTCTGCTATCACATCCCTGACCACATGCTACCCTCCCATCACATCTTAGTTCATGACCCAGATGGTTCAGGAATGTCTGCTCACGGCCTCCTTTGCTTAACCTTTCCTTCCTTTGGCTGTCTAGAGCACTAACCGTTTATAACACTCAATCAACACCAACTGAGACCACCGTTAAGCCTTCTGAAGGCAGAGACCCCTCTTTTGTTCCCCGGGGTCTATCTTAGTGCAATGCTCATGGCAGGTACTCAGAGAACGGTTACTTAAGCAAACGAGGTGCGATGCGGTCCTGAGTCCGCTGCTATGACCTCTGCCGAAAGAGGCATCTTGTGTTGTCACTGTTGGGCAGATGAGTCTTTCTTTCCAACAGTGAAAGCTGAAGATCTTTCTGAAATTCCTCTTTGGGAACTAACTGCTCTACATCACAGGCCTTTGAATTCCCGGAGGATGAAGGGTGGGGAGTTTCAGCGTTAAGAGTGGATCTGAATTCACAGAGAGTCAGAAGTCATTCACAGTCAAGCCTCAATGAAGCGAATGAGTAAGCTAAGGAGAGCCGTTGTGAGTCAAAACTCAACTCAGGATGTCGGTCCCTCAGAGCTCATCCACTTCATCCTCAGAAAGAAAGTACAGCTCTAGGAATGCTTCAGAGGTGACATCACTAGAATGAGTATTTGGCTTCTCAAAATAACTTTGTGAGGAACAATGAGTGATCCCTTTGAATGCATTAAAAATACCCCAAGCGGGAATACTTCTTTTAAAAATGAACCTAGCAACTAAACACAAAATAGGAACTAAAGAGACACCGACTGATTGCGCCTTACTTACAGTTGTGGTAGAACACTAGCTTGGTTCTGTGCAAATATGGACTTTGAAATAAATGTGATGCCTAACAAATTCCAAGCATCTCTAGTAGAACAATAAAATAATGTAACGGTAGGAGACACACGAAACTGAATAATGATCTCTCAGGAGGAAGGAAAGTGTGGGGAACTTGCAAATTACAATTCTCAGAGGGGTTTCAAATAACACTGGGCAAAAAAGGAATGCACTAGATGTTTCTGGAGTTCCTTATAATTGTGTCTTTTTGGCTCCTAACAATGAATCAACAGCAGAGTCAGGATTATTTTGGACAAATTTCAAGAAATTAAAACAAAAGTTAAAAAAAGGAGAAGCACAGAGGTCAGTCTGTTTACCTAGTACGGACAGATGGTTGTATTTATGTATGAGTAAGGCAGAGAGACTTCCAGAGTTCCACGAAGTACGTTTGCCAAGAAAATGCTTCAGGTTGGCAGAAGGTAGAAACCTAGTATCGGGTAAATATTTAGCAACACTGACGAATTTTTAACACTAATATCTCATGTGCAGCAGAGTAGGCTTTATGGTCTGAAATCTCTCCATTCTGTTTTATAAGTGATGATACAAATCAAAACATAATAATCACCTGTCGAGGATGAATCCTGCACCTGTGAAGCTATGCTTCAAACAAGCCAACTTCCTAATAACAATGGAGAGGAACTGGCCCGAGGAAGTGTGCTCTCTCCCTGTTCCAGCAGTGGGCTCCAGGCTCTCAGACGGAGGGCTGTTGGTACAACCATGAAAAAAAGACCGCTGAAACATCTTTTATTATTCCTGTCTGCACAGCCAGCAGCTCTCTGTCTGGGGCTCCACGGCAGACTCCAGACCAAACTGGAGAGGCTCAGCTCTGAGGCATCCACAGCAGCCCTGCCTCAGGTAGGAACCAGACTACCAGAAACATCACGAACACCGTCTCTGCAAGTCAAGGGACAGGTGGCCTCGGGGGCTGCGGGGGGAATGGGCTGAACGTGTCAAGGGACACAGAGAATAGGAATCATGGACTCTGCTGTAAGGGAGCTTACAGGGCAGCTGCGGAGACAGGAATCCACAAACACGTGCCATGCAGGAGCAGAATGGTCTCTCAGGCATGGCTGTCAAACTCCAAATTCAGGGCCAGGCAGTGATGCAGTGCTCACCCTAAGCTGGCATGGTCAGGGCTACATGGATCTATTATCCAGAATTTATAACAGAAGGTGAGATTTGGGTGACCCCAGGAACAGGCTGGAGGGACAGTTTGAGCCGGGGTGAGGGAATGAGGTGAGAGCTAAGGAGGGTAATGGGTGTGGTCTACACGGGGCTTTGAATGCCACATCGAGACGCGCAGGGTAGGGGCTGGCAGTGGGTGGGCAGTGAGGGTTTGAACATGGAGGGTCACACGTGCCAGGTGCTGCTTTAGGCAGAGCAACTTGGCAACAGTGTGCCAGACAGTCTGGATGGGGAGACAGTGGAAAAGAAGGCGTCCTTCTAAAGTGATGAGAAATACAATTACAATTGGCTAGGAAGGAGGAAGTGGCAGGCTCTAGGAAACATCAGATGTTTCGGCATCAGAGTGAGGAATTGCTTTTAGAGGACACAGTCTGCTGGGCCCACTTCTGATCTCAGAACAGGTTTCTTCGAAGGCAGTTTGAAGAGCACGCGGTGCCCCAGGCCCGAAAGGATGACTAGATGGGGCACTCCCACCCCAACTCCTGGATCCCTGCCCTGCCCGGGCACCACCAGGACACAGAGAGCCCCCTTCTCTCTCCTGGATTCTCCTTTCGCTACTGCAGGGAGGCGTGGACCTGGTCGGTCTGCATGTGAGTGAATCAAACAAAAACTGCATATCAACCTGCCTGATTTATTCAAATGCACGCAGGGGCTTCATACAGTCTTTCCCTGGCTTCTGACCGTACAGAAGAAATCCAAACCGCAGTCCTTCCCCTCAGGAGAATCGCGGTTAGAAGTGGACACATGATGAACACACATCAGTTAGTGCACAGCACAAAATGGCATGTAATTTAGGGCAACATTATGTATTTTAGATCACAGGGGCTAGAGGAGCTGAGAGACGTTTAGAATCAATGACCAAATAATGTCAAAAAGCGCAAGAGCCTAAAACGGAGCAGAGCAGCCTTGCTTAAAGGGCACGTGCTCTTTCCTTACGGAGGATAAGACTTCAAGACAGAGGACTTGTTGGGCGTCGAGGAAGAGGGAAGGGATCTGAGTCGATGTGTGAAGATTAAACAATAAGGGGGATATCAGTGTAATCACCAAGTCACCTTTAACTGGAAATGTCACATTTAAAATCACAATTCAAAACAAAAAAAATCACAATTCAAAGAAAAAAAAGTCACAATTCAAAAAAAAAAATCACAATTCAAGTGTGAGACTAGCTGATTCAGTTCCTTGGGCTCCCACTGACCAGAGCACGGACACCTAATACGTTCTCAAAGGCACAGAGTACTAGGTGCTCGCGCAGGGCTCCCTCTACACGGCTCCAGCAATCCTCAGAACAACCGCGAGGTAAACGCTACTGGCCAATTTACAGATGAGGAAACTGAGGACTTGAGAGGTTAAAGAACTTGCCCAAGGTCACACAGCCAGGAAGTGAAGGAGCGACACCTCCACCCACCTCTGAGCCACCCTGTCTCTGTGCCCACCTCCGTGGGAAGGCGCAGCCCGGCTCCCACCCACGGGGACTGGCTGCTGAAACTGCTCCCACCGCCCTCAGCAGACGCCTTCTGCTACTGCCCAAGCCCTCGACGCAGCTGCAGAGCAGAACGAGGCTCTCCCAGGTTCCACGATGAACGCCTCCAGACGGGACGCAGGCCCCATGTTGCTCCTCACTCTGAAACAGGGAGACTCTGCAGGGGGAATCTACTTTGCACTAGTACAACCTTATAGGCATAGCTACTTGCAGAGAACTAGGTATTTCCAGAGAGACTGTTGGTAAGGCTGGGGGTGTGATGGTAAAGGGGGAGTCCTGGCCCTAAAATCATCTCTGGTCCCAAGCAAGGGGCCTCTGATAAGGGGTCTATGCGTTTCTGGAAAGAAAAAAAAAATTCAGGCTTTCGAGTCAGCTGTGGCTTAGGTGCTTGGTTTTAAACTAGCATCCATTGAGAGCCTCCTGCCTCCATGCTGAGGTCCTACATAGGTCCTCTCAGGTACCTGCTTCCTTCCCAGGCATGTCTGGGGAAAGTGTCACCAGGCATCTGCAATGCTTTCTGCACCGAGGAAATCTCTATTCCTCCAAAAGCCCTGTCTTGACTCCAGGCCCAAACCCCTGCAGCTCCTCTCTGTGGGCCTTAAACCAGCTGACAGCAGACCAGTGGCTGCGGTGAGTCCGAGGCCGGCTGTGCAGAGCAGCGAGCCCTGGACCGTGGGCGTCTGCAGACTGACCACGCTGGGTCCCCGGCTCGAACGCTGAGTCCTGGGAGTGGTCTGCCAGGGAAGACGCTGCCCTGGATGGCTGTGCCCTTGCTTTGCAGTGCTGGGTTAGGCATCCCACTGCCTGGCCTTCTACGCGTCTCTCCCAGATTTAAGTACAAGGCTCCTCGTGACAATTCTCTTAAACTGCCTCATTATAACTCCTAAGGATGCTAGCTCAACACCTCCAGCACCTGGCAGGCTTTCTACTCTGTTCCTTTCCTTTCTGCGGACACAAAAATGCCCCGGAGAGCCGGTCTCTGCCAGGGAGAAGTCAGCCACCTCCAGAGGCTCCCTGGGCTGCCCAGAGGAGAGGTCCAGCACTCCCGAAGCAGGCCCCAGGGTTACTTTACAAAACCCAAACCCCAAACCTGGGAAAATTAGTTCCGGCACTGGCAGTTCAAATGGGCAGCCTGCATGTGCCTACGGCCTGGTCCCTGCAGGTCTGACTGTGTAGTAAAGACAGGCTTCAGCTGGTTTGTCCCAGGCCTGAGGGCCCGAGGCAGAGAGCGGTCTCTGCAGCACCAAAAGCAGAGTGACGCCGGTACCTGCTTCATGGGTCAGAGCCGCCAGGCGCCCCCTCTGCTCGGATGCGCGGGGAGCGCTTCCCCTTCCCCGGCCTCTAGTCTCCTCATCTCCTTCCTCCCACAAGTCCATGGCCATTCCCTGTGGCTCACCACAGTCCTGGCACTGAGCTCGCCTGTATTTGTTCGGGGATTGAAGGGATGAGACCGTTGATCTAAGGAAGGGGTGAAGCCATGGGTATCTGAGACAGGCAGTTACGGGGATGGAAGGCGGAGGAGACGGGGTGAAGAGCAGATGTAGAAAGCAGGAGAGGTAGCACGTACACATATATACTCCAGCACGATTCCCCCAGCTCTCAGCAATAACCAGCTGGGGCAGGACCGCAGCCTGTCTCTCTCCAGCTCCCACGTCCATCTCGCCTTTTACGTGAACATCCGTGGGGTCCATATGGATGCCCATCTGTCTATGGATCTACGGATCCATCTATCAAGAGTGTTTCGTGAGGGCATCTCTGTGTGTATTAAACATGTGCGTGTCCTCTGCCGCCACCTCCCCCTGCATATAAATATAGAAATAAGGAGCTTAGAAGAGTCATCTCTATTTAAGTGGTTCCTCCTCAAACACTTCAATACAAGGATACCTTTCTGAAGTCAAAATTTTGTGGGCTTGTGGTTTTTAGGATATGTTGACCGTGAAATGACTTAAAAAAATATACTAAGGCCACAACAGTGAGAGGCCTGCGTACCGCAAAGGGAAAAAAAAAAAAAATATATATATATATATATATATATATATATATATATACACTAAATTCAGTAGCACCTTTAAATGAACACATTTCATAATCAGGGAAAAAAATGACATTTAAAAAAGTATAGCCCCTCCTTAGGGATCATCTTAAATTTAGTGATGAGAAAAAGAGGCTCTGAGAAAAATGCTCATTGGACTCTCGTTGATGGAAGGGTACAGGTTGACCTTCAGATGTTCAGCTGTGATGATGTTAAGATCCTCAGTCACTTTCAATTCAAATGGCCACAGACAAACATGTTGATTCATGACTCCCAGAACTTGAAATTTAGATAGGCTTTGGGGAAAGAAAAAGATTATGGGGCTTTAAGACTGCATTGGCCACATATGTTAGCGTAATAGGCCTGCATCACAGAGCTTCACTATATTTCCTATGTGAAGGCTTTTTTTTGTTATTTTTGATCCAAACAGTCTACCTTCACAATGAAGAGAATAGCAGGAAAGGAAAGACACTTGGGTTTGTGTGTGTCAATGTGTGTGGATGAGTGTGTATATGCTAAGGAGATGCCTATCATGGAGAACCTGGCCACTTCCCAATAAAGCAGCGGTCCCCAACCTTTTTGGTACCAGGGACCCGTTTCGTGGAAGACGGTTCTGCCACGCACGGTGGGTGGGGTGGGGGGGATGGTGGGGGATGGTTCAGGCGGTAACGTGAGCGACGGGGGGCCATGGGGAGCGGCAGACGAAGCTTCGCTCGCTCGCCCGCAGCTCACCTCCTGTCGTGCGGCCCGAGGGTTGGGGACCCCTGCAATAAAGCATATTCTACAGTTGGATTTTTCTGACACCTCAGAGCCTAAAATGGCCATTGTGTTATTTGTACTAGGAGCTACAAAATAACTTTCTAAAGACTGAGGTAAAATTCACATACTAGAAACGTCATCATTTTACCCATTTTAAAATGCACAGTTCAGGGGGTGTTTAGTTATTCACCATGTTGTACAATCTTCATCTACCTCTAATTCTAGAACACTTCCATCATCCTCAAAAGAAACCTTGTACCGTCCAGCTTCACTCTCCTCCTGTCCCTTGGCAACGACTCTCTACTTTCTGTCTCTATGGATTTGCCTATCCTGGACACTTCATAGAAATGGAATCATCCAGTGTGTGGCCTTTTGTGTCTGGCTTCTTTCACTTAGCGTAATGTTTCCAAGGTTCATCCATGTTGCAGCCTATGTCAGTTAGTACTTCATTCCTATTTATGGCCAAAAGAGACTTCATTGTACCACAATCTGTTTACCTAGTCATCAGTTGATTAACATTTGGGTTGTTTCAACTTTTTGGCTATTATGGATAATGCTGCTATAAACATTCATGTACGAGTTTTTGTGTGAACGTACGTTTTTAATTTTCTTGGATATATACCTCAGAGTGGAACTGCTGGGTCGCCGGTTACTTTGTGTTTAACTTTTTGAGGAACTGCCAATAGTTCTCCACAACCCCTGCAACATTTTATAGTCCCACCAGCGATGTATAAAGGCTCCAATTTCTATACAACGTCGCCAATACTTGTTTTATTTTTAGTTATCCTAGTGGTGTGAAGTGGTGTCTCATTGAAGTTTTGATCTGCATTCTCCTATTGAAGTTTTGATCTGCATTCTCCTAATGACTAACGATAAGCACCTTTTCATGTGCTTATTGACCAACCATTTGTAATCTTCTTTGGAGAAGTGTCTACTTAAATCCTTTGTCCATTTTTTTTTTCTTCTTTTTTTTTTTTTTTTTTTTTTGCGGTACGCAGGCATCTCACTGCTGTGGCCTCTCCCGTTGCGGAGCACAGGCTCCGGACGCGCAGGCTCAGCGGCCATGGCTCACGGGCTCAGCCGCTCGGCGGCATGTGGGATCTTCCCGGACCGGGGCACGAACCCATGTCCCCTGCATCGGCAGGCGGACTCTCAGCCACCGCGCCACCAGGGAAGCCCCATTTTTTTTAGTTGTTTTTTTATTGTTGAATTCTAAGAGTTCTTTATAAATTCTGGATAATAGATCCTTTTTAGACATACAATTTGCAAATATTTTCTTCCATTCTGTGGGTTGTTTTTTCACTTTCTTGATAGTGTCCTTTGAATTACAAAACGTTTAGATTTCGATAAGGGCTAACATAGCTATTTTTCCTTTTGGTTGCTTTTACTTTTCATGTAATATTTAAGAAATAATTGCCTAATCAGAGATCACAAATATTCAGACCTATGTTTTCTCCTAAGATTTTTATAGTTTTAGTTCTAAAATTCAGGTCTTTAATCCATCGTGAGTTAGTTTTTATATATGGGATGAGGTAACTGACTTCAGTCTTTTGCATGTGGTCATCCAGTTGTCCCAGCACCATTTATTGAAAAGACTCCTCTCTTCCCATTGAATGGGCTTGGCATCCTTGTCAAAGATCAACTGACCATAAAACGATGGGTTTAATTTTGAACTCTTAATTCTATTCCATTGATCTGTATGTCTATCCTAATCCCAGTGCCACAACACCTTGATTACTGTTGCTTTGTAGTAAGTTTTGAAGTCATGTAGTGTGAGTCCTTCAACTTTGTTCTTTTCAAGGTATTTTTTAGGCTTTGGAGGTCTGTGGTATTTCCATATGAATTTTAACATCAGCTTGTCCACTTCTGCAAAAACTGCAGTTGGAATTTTGATGAGGATTGCACTGAATCTGTAGGTCAATTTGGAGGAGTACTGCCATCTTAATATTATTCTTACAATCCATGAACACAGGATATCTTTATATTTATTTAGGCCTTGAATTTCTTTCAACATTGTCTTCTAGTTTTCAGTGTACAAGTATTGCACTTCCTTGGTTAAATTTATTCCTAATTTTATTTTTTTGATGCTATTGCAAATGGACTTTTTTTCTTAATTTCACTTTCAGATTGTCCAATTATTTTTGTATATTGATCTTGTATCCTGCAATGCTGCTCCTTGTTTATTAGTTATAATAGTTTTATGTATGTGTGTGGGGGGGGTTCTTTAGGGCTTTCTATATAAAAGATGATGTTTTCAGTGAATAGAGATAGTTTTACTTATTGCTTTCCAATCTGGATGCCTTTTATTTTCTTTTTTCTTTCCTAATTGCCCTAGATAGTACTTCTAGTACAATGTTGAATGGAGCAGTGAAAGCAGACATCCTTGTCTAGTTCCTGATCTTAGGGGAAAGTTTTCAGTCTCTCACCAGTAAATATGATGTTAGCTGTAGGTTTTCCATAGATGTATTTTTACTGGTTGAAGAAGTTCACCTCTGTTTCTAGTTTGTTGAGTGTTTTTATTTTGTTTTGTTTTGTTTTGTTTTGCGGTACGCGGGCCTCTCACCGTTGTGGCCTCTCCCGTTGCGGAGCACAGGCTCCAGACGCACAGGCTCAGCGGCCATGGCTCACAGGCCCAGCCGCTCTGCAGTTTGTGGGATCCTCCTGGACTGGGGCACAAACCCGTGTCCCCTGCATCGGCAGGTGGACCCCCAACCACTGCGCCACCAGGGAAGCCCTGTTGAGTGTTTTTATCATAAAAGGGTGTTAGCTTTTGTCAAATTTTTTATATCTACTGAGATAACCATAGGTTTTAAAAAGTTATTTATTCTAGTAGTTATGGTGTATTACATTACTTGATTTTCATATGTTGAATCAATATTGAATTCTTGGGATAAATCCTTAAACAATAATTCTTAATAACAGCAGGAAGATGATCATTATGCTTATAGCATGATATACCAGTGTGGTAATTCCATTTTCATGGAATTTTCACAAACAAAACACCCTGGTCAAGTGACCACACAGGTATTATTATTAATCTTCATTTTACAAGTGAAGAAACTGAAACTTAGAAACTTGCCCAAGGATACAACAAAGGCAAATGGTGGAGCTGGGTCCAGGATTCGGATCTTCTCATTTCCAGTCTATATATTCAACCACCAATAAATAGTTTTTAAAATTCTACTGAAAAGATTGCCATAGTATCATTATAAGAAAAGGTAAGGAACACACCTCATTAAAACTAGAATCCCAACATGCGAAGCCGCGGAAGCATTTAAAGGTCATCTGCTCATAATTCCTCTCTATGTATCATCCTATCACTATAGCAACAGCAGGATTTATCTCCCATCTCCAAACACTCTCCCTTGACCTCACAGCACACTTGAACAACGATCCCGTTTTTCTGCTCCCTTTATAACAAAACTCCTTGGAGTTAACTCCTACTCTCTGGCTCCATGCCCGCTCCTTAATCTCCCAATTCCAGTCACACTGAGCTGACACAGTATCCAGCTCTGATTCTCAGTCTCCATCTTACTGGACCTCTCAGCAGTCTTTATTTCAGGTGAGGATTCTCTCCTCCACAAATCGCACTGCACCTGGTCAAGGAATCACCTTCTCTTAGTTTTTCTTCCTTAACAGCCACTCCTTCCAGTTTCCTTTGCAAAAGGATTGTGTGACCCTGGGCTCAGCCCTCAACCACTACTCTTCCAAACAGACTTATGTTCTAGGCGATCTCATCTCAGCCGAGTTTATCCTGATAACCTTCATCTTTACCCGGAATTCCAAATTCACGTATCTAACTGCTTCCCATTTGCCTCCACTTTGGTATCTGAAGAGTACCCCAAACTTAGTACATTGAAAACTGAGCTCTTGATTTCTACCACAGGTCTAACCGTAACCCCAAGCCTAAGAACACAAAACCAATCGTGTCACTCGTCTGCTGAAAACCTTCCAACGGCACCCTGTCTTACAGAGAATAAAACCCAAGGGCTTTACGAAAGTCTGAACGGTCCCATACAATCTGGCCTCTGGTTCCATCTCTAACTCAGTTCCCATTATCCTCCTGTTACTCCCTCCAGTTTACCTGCAATGGCCTCCTTGTTATTTCTCCAAACAAGCTCCTGCCTCAGGACCTTTGTACTTGCTGTTCCCTCAGCCCATCCGCTCCACTCCATGACAGCAACACCACTCACCCCCCTCCTCGGTGAGGTCTCTGCTCAACTGTCACTTCAGTAGAGAGGCCCTCCTGCCCACGTCCTGTCTCAAATAACACTTGCCCACTCACTCTCCGTACTCTCATGCTGCCTAATTTTCCCTCTTAGCATCTATGACCACTTGACATTTATATATTCACTGGTTCATTTGTTTCTTGTTTCCCTCCACTAACATGTAAACTTCAGGAAGACAGAGATCTTTCTCTGTTTAGTTCATCGTTCTATCACGGAACAGGGGTCAGTATACAACGGCCTCCAGACCAATGTGTCCTGTCACCTGATTTTGTAAATAAAGTTTTATTGGGACACGGCTATACCCCATTATTCACTACGGTTCCCTCTGGCTGCTTTTGTACTACTAGAGCAGAGCTGAGTAGTTGCAACAGAGACCATACAACCCACAGAGCCTAAAATATTTACCAACCTGGCCCTTGATGGAGAAAGTTTGTTGACCCCTGTTTTGAGGCCTAGAAGACCATGCTGGCATATGACAGAGGCACTGAGCACACTTGTTCAATGAACGAATGACTGAAAGGGAAAAAGAAAAAAAGCAAAGAAGTCGGGTGAAGAAATATCATATCAAAAGGGTATCTGCATTTGTTAGCAGCTTAACTAAGTATAGCAGAATAGAGAGATTTGAACTGAATAAAATCCAAACATATGTAAAAGATATTTTATAATTCTCTTTTCCATAAACTGGAAATGCAATGCGTTGTCTTTGATGTGAGGATGGAGAAATGCTGAGACGGATGCTGTGAGCCGACGTGTCATTTAAGCTTATGGTGAGCATTACTATCTGGGAGACTCCATTCCAGATAATCAAACACACCGCCCCCCCCCCCCAAAAACTACTGCTTCAGAAACCGAAAAGGAAAGTTCTTTTTCTTGCTCTTCTTTAAATTATTCTGGCCAATGTTTTGATTTTCCGTTTCCCCTTGGGCATGAAGACTGTTGTCTTCGGGATTTAGGGTCCTCACGTTGTAATAACTGTAAACAGGGTGCACTTGAAATGCTTAATGTAGGCGTTACCAAAAGCCCTGTAGCCCAAACATCTGTAAATGCTAGTGAACATTATAAAATAAAGAAACAGGATTCCAGGTTTATGATGTTATTCTTTTTAAAGGCACTAATTCTGCCAGCGAAAGCGTGAGAGACGGAAGGAGGGAGGGGGGAGAGAGAGAGAGAGAGGAAGAAACAGAACTCAAAAGGGGGAAGGTCAGCATTAGAATATTAAAAGGCAGTACAATGTCCCCACCGAACACTCAGGGGACACCCTGCCTGAGCCACGACCTTTGCTGTCGCCGTAGCATGAGGGGCCCACACTGACCCTGCCGAGGTTTTCCAAGTTGATCCATTTGAAGCTGCTCCTGAAACTTTTTAAACCTTGACCTGCAGTGATTGTTCTCAAGAGATCCAGCTTCAAATGCATCCGCTCAATTCCTCCTGGGCTTTACTTTCGGTGTAACATCCAAGGCCTGATCAGGCTTCTCCCGATGTTTGACCGTTCAAACCGGTAGTTGGGTTGTGTGGACAAATACTCCTGCCCCAATGTGCGCGCGCACACACACACACACACACACACACACACACACACATACACACACACACACCCCCCACTGGCGGCGAACTCAGAGATGAGGCTTCTGAAGGTAAAATTAGTGCTCCAAAGCCCTATAAAAGGACCCCAAATATCAATACTTTAATGACATTTAGAGATGCAGAAAGGACAAAAAGACACAAATGCTTATTGTGACCCACAAGTGTGTAGAGAGTCTATTTTCTTAAGTTTGAATATTTGCCAGACAAATCATTTTCAACATCCCAAAGTCCGTCTTGCTTTGCCGTCTTTGGCAAGTGCCTCGAGTTTCAGGGACTTAAGTGGGGGACAGAGAGAGTGAATGGCTGCGTGGAGCCTTGAGCCCAGGTTGGCCTTCTCTTCTCTTGGTATCTCTTTTACAGAAGACAGTGGTGGAGGGACTTCCCTGGTGGCGCAGTGGTTAAGAATCCGCCTGCCAATGCAGGGGAGCTGGGTTCGAGCTCTGGTCCGGGAAGATGCCACGTGCCGCGGAGCAACTAAGCCCGTGTGCTACAACTACTGAGCCTGAGCTCTAGAACCTGCAAGCCACAACTACTGAAGCCCGCGCGCCTAGAGCCCGTGCTCCGCAACAAGAGAAGCCACGGCAATGAGAAGCCCGCGCACTACAACGAAGAGTAGCCCCCGCTCGCCGCAACTAGAGAAAGCCCGCGCGCAGCAACGAAGACTCAACGCAGCCAAAAATAAATAAATAAATACAAGAGGGGGAAAAAAAAGAGAGACAGTAGTGGATAAAATCCATCCCTCACAGGAGGAAAACAGACAATGAGCAGAGATTTCAGTGAGAAAACTTCACTATTTACCCAACTTCAAAACGGCAGGAAAGGGTCATTGCCATGCGTTGCCAACCCGTACCTCCTAAATACTCTTAATATCTTCCTCCAAACTTGAGGGAATGGAAACTCCCTCCACCCTTGGCCCCAGCTGTGGAGATCCTGAAATACTGCTTGTTGCATGACCACTTCCTCCCCTGGAGTCCCTGCGCTCTGAGGGGGCTTTTGTGTTGTCCATGCCTGGGGATACTGGGCAGGCTATAAATGTCAACCCTGCAGTTTTGTGCCAGGAGCCAAGCTGCCCTGCATTGTGAGAGAATCCACCTAAACTCAGGCTTCACGTGTCACGCAGGCCTCTGTTTCTCGAGGGCGCTCAGTATCTACTAAGGAAAGACGCCATGTGACAGCAAGGACGAGACAACCTAAGACGGTTCACTTCAACCCCACGTGGTCCTGAGGACTAAGTTCAGCTTGGTCACTGACAGAATGTGTGCTCTTTTCTCAAACAAACAACACCTTCATTCAAATCACCTGTAACAAAGCGTTTAGCCTATCTTTCTAGAATCCAGGCCCACTTTATGGCGTGGAAGCCGTCATTTGCAGAACCTTTCCTCCAGAAAAGGAAAGAATGGTCAAGAGACCGCTCTGAAGCTCTAAAACCAACCACTTTTCTAAGGTATTCTGTTCTCTGCTCTGATAGACACGGCGCCCTCGTGGAAAGGGAAAGGGAGTCGGGAGGATCTTCTGGGCCTGACTAGAGCAGCCAATCAGAGCTCTCTTTGGAGCACCCACTCTGTGCTAAGCTCAGAGACCGTACTTTGTCAGTCAGACACCATCCGCCGCAAGTACCTTGGGCAGCTGCGTTCACTCTGATCTACTTTTTAAGGTGCACCCAGGCGTCCCCCATAGTACCAAAGAAAATACTCAAGGAAACCTCCTCCTATGCCTGGACTTACCTCGCCAGCTGCTCTGGCCTGAATGACTAGCGAGCGACTTATTTAAGCCCCAGGCCCCTCAGAGAACTGGATCTAGTCCAGAGAAACTGGAGGCGGAGTCTTGATCAGAACCAGGCCCACAGAGCCTAAGTTCCCAGGACCTTGTCCTCTCCGACGCCTCACTGCCTGGAAATAAGTCTTCATCACGGAGCAGCCTCAGGCCTCTAGTCAGGGGCGCTTTTTGGGCTCAGTGTGTGCGTGTCCACATCAGTGTAGTAATACCCTGTCCAGCCTCAGCAGGCTCCGGGTCTGACAGATGCAGGACTCACACCAGGGACCATGGTGCACATCACAGAACAAGAATGACAGATGCGAGGCCTGGGACTTCCCTCCCTACAGGGGCCAGGAACAGACTCAGAGCAAAGGCTGGACGGAAGGCAAATGGGCCGGCCAACAGAGCTGCACACACTAGGAAATTCTATTCATGCACGTGACATACGAGTATGATACTAGGACAGTAGAAAGCTTTGTGCAGAACTAAGATATTCTGTTTCTCAACTTTAAAATCTTAGGCTGTCAGCATGTGGCGAGCAGGCTCTACAAGGCATTAAACACAACAGCAGTTTTCTTCTACTGAATAATTCGAACTTCAATCCTCTTAGCCACTTTTTGTTTCGGGATCTGAAGTGAGACTATGTCCATGTACTTGTACTGCCCTAAAATTTAGTCCATACTCTTTCAATTACCTTTAGAGGCTGTTTCTATCATGAGTACATGCTAAGTTATCAGAGTATAAAAATTCACAATGATCCTATAAGACAGTGTATTAGTTTTCCTCTTTGCAAATGTGTTCTCCGTACTCTCTTTTGCGTGTTTCCTCAATCTTTAACTTTAGCTCTGAAGTTGTTGAGGGAATCCTAACTACAGTATCTTAAACTGTTTGTGTCTTGTTTGGTGTGTGTGCATAGAGGTGATGCTGGGACCCTCTGAGGTTTTCTTCACCTTATCCTCATTTACATCCTTGCTTGTGTCCTTGCAGCCAAGAGGACACACAGGGGGAAAGAAGAAGAAGAATGAGTTAGAGGTGCTGCAGGTCAGCCTTGAATTGGCTTGTCTGTTCCTAATCAAACTCTGCCTAAGCCATCGCAAGCTCTAATCTATGTGGACCTGTATAACAGGAAGAGAGGAAAACAGAGAATAGAGAATTACAGTAATGGAGTCTGTGAGTTATGAGATTATATATCACTACCTTAGCGCTCACTCATAGTAAGGGGCCATTTCGAAATCTAAAATAATAGCATGGAGGTGGATTCTACCTGCCTTTCAAAGGACAGTGCTAGTTCAAAAATTATATCCAAATCTCCAACAATTACCTGGGAAGGTTACAACTGCCAAAGATAGAAAGACTACCTTAAAAAGAATAGAGCTTTTCTCTCTCCTTATTCCTTTTCTCTTTTTACAACTGAATCGTATCAGAAGTTCTCTAAGGGCAATAAAAGGGGGACTTCTCTTTCACTTTGGGTTTCTGATAGATACTTAAGCTAAAAGTTGTGAAAAATATTGTAGATGAAAGGTTTCTCTGCTCTATCTTCTTCCATGATATGGAAGAGTTTAGAATGCTTCAGAAAACTTTCAACTATTTCCATACACTCAAGAAATTCTGGGAGTTGGAGTCAAGTACAAACTTTCCAGTTTTTTAAGAAGCTATTTAAGATGTGGAGTTCACCTAGTGCAATACACCTGTCTACATATTCTCTTCTCTCCATTCCACAGATATTCACTGAGTTCCTGCTCTTTGAATTCCACTGAGTGACATGTGACATTCACCCAACACAATGCCTGGTGTGTTTTGCATACGAACTGCAGGAGGGGAAGAGTCTGAGCTCTATAACGTGACCATGGGTGGGTTTGAATCTTAGCTCTGCTGCGTTTGCTCTGTGCCCTTTGGCAAGTTATCTAACCTCTCAGGTCCAGTTTCCTCATCTGTAAATAGGGACTGATGACAGTACTTGACTCAAGGGCCAATGGGAGACTCAAAAAAGACACGAGCACTAAAGCCACTATTAGCACATGAGCTCCTTGTATGTTTTTAAATATTAGTTGTGGCCATTGACAATTTTTTTTTTCAGGGTGAATGCTTTCTTTAAAAGAATTTTTTTAAAATGTATTGATATATAGTTGATTTACAATGCTGTGTTAGTTTCAGGTGTACAGCAAAGTGATTCAGTTATACATACATGTACATATGTGTACATATATATATTCTTTTTAAGATTCTTTTCCATTATAGGTTATTACAAGATATTGAGTAGTTTCCTGTGCTCTACAGTAAGTCCTTGTTACCTATTTTATATTTAGTAGTGTGTATATGTTAATCCCAACCTCCTAATTTATCCCTCCCCCGCCTTTCCTCTTTGATAACCATAAGTTTGTTTTCTTTTTTTTTTTTTGCGGTACGTGGGCCTCTCACTGCTGTGGCCTCTCCTGTTGCGGAGCACAGGCTCCGGACGCGCAGGCTCAGCGGCCATGGCTCACAGGCCCAGCCGCTCCACGGCATGTGGGATCTTCCTGGACCGGGGCACGAACCCGTGTCCCCTGCGTCGGCAGGCGGACTCTCAACCACTGTGCCCCAGGGAAGCCCAAGTTTGTTTTCTTTGTCTGTGAGTCTATTTGTTTTGTAAACAAGTTCATTTGTATCATTTTTTAGATTCCACATGTAAGCAATATCATACGATATTTGTCTTTCTCTGTCTTACTTCACTTAGTATGATCATCTCTAGATCGATCCATGCAGCTGCAAATAGCATTATTTCAGTCTTTTTTATGGCTGAGTAATATTTCATTGTATATATGTACCACATCTTCTTTATCCATTGAAATTATTATTAAAGATTAAAGTAGTCATAAAGTGAAGGATATAATATTGCATAGTCAGATAAAAAAATAATGTTTCACCTTCAAAACCAATGTTTAAAAAAAAAAAATCAAGATTTCCCACACTCTGTTTAATGGTCCTGTGTGATAAAAACATGAGTGTAACTCCATAATGTGGAAAAGAATCAGGCAGGTGAGCCTCTGACGCTGCCCAGAAATCGGGGGTGCTGGAGTCAGTAAATAGAACAGACACTGGAAAGCATCTGTGGTTTTGATGCTGTAGTGCTATAGAGTAAGACAGTAAACATATAAATGATAACTCCAACTTAATCCTTTTATGCCAACTTGCTATGAAATATTTAAAGGATTCAGGCTGACTTTAGTGATAGGTTCAATGTGCCGTGGAGCTCTGTCCTTTCCCGTACTTTCAGCTCCAATGGCTGGATTCCCACCATGACATCTGTTCCTGACGCTTGGTCTCATTAGCACGACTCTTTTTATTGATACACACAACAATGCTTCTCATACCATCTTAGCTAAGCATTATTTACTGTATCTATATATACAACAATATTAACACAGTCAAGCAGCAAGATCGGCCCTTGAGGGTATCATTAAAACCAGCCAGTGTTCAGCGAGAGATTTAATGATGGATTTAATAGTATTAAATGGGAAAAAATGCCCTTGGCCTTTACATCCTCATTTAAAAACATATAAAAGAGCAGTAATTCAGGCAGTTATACTTCCCTCAAAGATTTTGCTCTAAATCACAGATGGCCATGGGAGGCCATGGCGGTGGCTGGCTCTCACCCACCCACTCCAAGAGGAGCCAGAAGGGCCTCGTTGAGTCATAATTAGCAACCTGCCTGCAAACTCAACTCTTTACATCAGAGGCCAGTGAGGCCAGGCAAAAGCACAGAGGGTAGAAAATAAGAAAAAATGGCAGTCTAGGTATTCTCTGGAAGCTGTTTACTCTGGATACCTGCAACCCCTTCCTTTCAAACTCATGCAGTGCAAAGTGGTGTGTTTTGCTTTCTAAGAAAACCTCATGGTTTGGCTCTTTGCTTTACAGGGCTTCAAGGCAACACGCTTCCCCTGACTAGCTCCGGCCCACCCCCTCCCCAGACAGGCCACAAATTGATGTTTCAGAATCACATCACTTGGCCAACTAATTATGAATTGCCTATGACGGGGTACCCTGGAGAGTTCTGATTGGGGCTGCTGCTCTGAAAGTCTAAACATTTCTGATTGGAGACCATTCGTCTGGGTTTCTAATTTGGATGGAGATAGTTTTGGCAGAGCAGGAAAAAAAAAATCCTGGGTTTTACTCAGAGGATTGGCTTTGAATTCGCTCGGTTCTGAACCAGCTCTGTGAGCTGGCTGGGGCTTTGTTCTAGTCTCTGTAAGATGTCTCCCAGATTTCGTATGATACTTCTCATAGAAAACAACTCTAGGTAAAAAAAAATTAGATAACACCTATGAAATGCTCTGTATAAAGCTTAACGTCCATAGTTTTAATAAGAAACTGTTGAGGACTCAAGCAATGGGTACTGTGCTCTTTTCTAGACCCTGGAAATCATGGAAGTGTGACCATGACTGCCCTCTCCTGGAACTTCCATCAGGCCTCACTGATAACAGCTGGGATTAACAAGCAGTGGGTGGCAGCCATGCCTTTTCTTGCCTCTGGTATCAGGGAAGACTCACTTTGGAAATGCTGCAAATCAGCACTGAGAATGGGTCATGGGGGAGAAGCTGGAGAGGAACTGCCCAAGGACTCAGGCTGCCTCTATGGGAAAGTGACAGTGCTGAGTCCTGCCCACACGTTTTAAAGTCTTGTCAGGAAAAATAAACATCAGTGGCAGAAGCACAAGCTCTGCAAATTAAGATATAGCTACAGAATGATCTTCTTTGCATTTTAAAGCCAATTACAGAATCATTCAACTAATTTCGACAATGAAAGGAACGTAGATCCTGTCAAAATCACACACACACATGGACCCTAGTGATGATACCTAAAATTAGACTTGGTGGCAGCTCCTGCAAAAATAAATGCAAAGCGATTGCTCATCAGAAAATACATACATTCCCATGCGAAGCTCTCTCGCCTGTGATGAATTCTTCCAACAAAATGATTACTCAAGCATTTACCAACCTGCTTTGGAAAATACTGCAAGCTAACGTTTCTTGTCCAAAAATGTGTACACAGCACAGATAAGAGAAGAAATGTGACAGCAACATCAGAGTCTTGAACTGTGTGAAAAGCCAATACAGTAAATGAAGTGTAACAAGAACTGGCTGAAATTGACTAAGAGCCAGGTAAACATGGTAACCATGGTGTCCAACAGTGGTGCCCAAAACAAAACGGCTAAAAGCCTATTAATAAGCACATTAACATATGCTCTTCAATATCCAGACACAATGGGTCTAAGGCTTTGGAATTTTTGAATGAAATGCACTGAACAGGATCTTCTGTGACTGAACGAGACACCTAAGATCTGCTTCTCCCTGGTAAAGGAACTCTGAGAAATACTCATGCATCTGAGGATAAAATGTTTCCTTCACTGAGCACTGTTTGCTTGCAGAAGCTTATTATCCATCTCCACTAAGTGGCTACCAAATTCTAGGGTGGTTTTCAACCAGGGGCAAGGTCTGGAGGTATTTTTTGGTTGTCACAACTGAGGGGATGCTACTGGCATCTAGCGGGTAGGGGCCAGGGGTGCTTCTCAACATCCCACAAGGCACAGAACAGGCCCCCACAACAAAGAATTCTCTGGCCCCAAATGCCAAGAGTGCCAAGGCTGATAAACACACAACCCAGCAATTCTACTCCTAGGTATTTACCCAAGATAAATGAAAACACATGTCCACGAATCAAGAGCCACAAATGAATGGATACAAATGAACAGCCAGGTGAAGATACACAGGGGGAGGTTCAGAAGACGCTGAAGCGAGTTTGCTCTCCCAGCATAGGAATCAGTTCTTGTTCTCCAACCTGGAAGCTCCCTGAACCCCATCCTTTTGGGGTTTTCTGGAGGCTTCATTCTGTAGGCATGATTGATTAAACCATTGGCCATTGGTGATTAATTCAACTTTTAGCCCCTTGCCCCTCCCTGGTGGTCAGGAGGTAAGGCTGAAAGTTCCAACCTTCTAATCACACGGTTGGTTCTACTGGCAACTAGCCTCCATCTTTAGATTACTTCGAGGCTTCAGCAAAAATCACCTCATTAATATAAACACGGGCATGGTTGAAAGAGGTCTGTTATGAAAAACAAAAGAAATCTTTATCTCTTTTATCACCCAGGAAATCCTCAGGGTTTGAGGCGTGGTAGGCCGGCAACAAAGACCCAATATATATTTCTTATTATAAATCACAATATCATAGTGGTCTTTCATGGACTTGCCCAGAATGATGAACAACTGAAATGCTTAATGTGCATGTTCCCGCTGAGGTCCAACAAGGCAACGATGCTTTGCCATCTTCTTTCAGCTCTCATACTATAAACAAGTGTCCTTATCACAGTATATGCAGTGCCATGGTGTTCGCATTTCTGTACTTTTTGTCGGTGATTTCACTGTTTATAGCCCCCAAGCATAGTGCTGAAGTGCTGTCCGGTGCTCCTAAGAAAAGCACATCACAAGAAAGCTGTGATGTGTCTTATGGAGATGAGCTTCAGTCAGGTCTGAGTTAGAGTGCTGACCATGAGTTCAACGCTAGTGAACCAACAATATATATTAAATAAGGTGCCTTTAAAAAGAAACACACATAAATCAAGGTTGTGTATTGATGGGCTGATGAAAATGTTGTGACCAGAGAGGCTTGCGGGAACCTTTTATTGTTATTCCCCCTAGGTTTATATTTTGGAATTCAGAATTCATGGCAACATAGAACATAAATACCATGAGTACTGAGAATTGACTGTATATGTGGGTCCTCTACTAGACTCTATTATGCTTGCATTTCTGTCTATGACAATGTCTGTTTCCCGAAACACTATGGTTTAGCTCCTCATTTAGGCTTTCTTTAATTTCCCTTAGTAATTTTCTATAACTTTCAGAGTATAATTTTGCATGTATTCTGCTAAATTTATCAATACCTACTTTACAATTTTGATGCTGTTGTGAATGGACTATTTTATTTCACTTTTCTATTGGTCATTACTTGTATAAAGACACTGGCAAGAGTGTATATCCTTGCCTTATTCATTATCTTAGAAGGGACGTATCTGTTCCTTTATCAATAAGTATAATGTTTCTCTAAGCTTTTTGAGAATGCCCTTTATCAAGCTGAAGTTCTCTTACATCCCTACTTTGCTGAGAGTTTATATTCAATTTTGTTCAATGCTTTTTTTGCATCTGAAATGATACGGTTTTCTCCTTTGTTAATGTGGAAAGTTACATTTATTGATTTTTGTATGTTAAACCCTTCTTACATTCCTGGGATAATTTACTTGGTCATAGAATAAACTTTCTTATGTATTTCTGGATATAATTTACTAAAATTCTGTGAAGGATTTTTGAGTCTATATAAATGAGGGGTGATAGTCTATAGTTTTCTTTGTCTTATTCTGATATCAGGTAATACTGGTCTCACATAAGTATTTGGGCAAAGTTTCCTCCTCTGTTTTCTGAGTAATTTTGGACATGATTAATATTATTTCTTCTGCAGTGGATTAGTAAAATTTATGAGCAAAGCCTGGAATTTTCTTGGGGGAATTATAAATTGAATTTCTATAACAAAGACAGCTGAGTGCAGAACTCCTGGGTGTAGTATTCTACAAGGTTAACTAATTAATCTATTGGGTGTAGTACTATTGGACACAGTGTCAATTAGGTTAAGTTGGTTGTTAATGTTTTAAGGTCTTCTATAATCGTACTAATTTTCTGTCTACTTGTTCTATCAAATAATGAGAAAAAAGTTTTGAAATTTACAACTAAACTTGTGAATTTGTCAATTTCTCATGGCAGTTCTACCAGTTTTTGCATCATGTAATGTAAGCTGTTTTATTAAACAGATACATGTTTGAGGTTGTTATGCACTTTTTTTTTTTTTTTTTTTTTGCGGTACGCAGGCCTCTCACTGCTGTGGCCTCTCCCGTTGCGGAGCACAGGCTCCGCACGCGCAGGCTCAGCGGCCATGGCCCACGGGCCCAGCCGCTCCACGGCATGTGGGATCCTCCCGGACCGGGACACGAACCGTGTCCCCTGCATCGGCAGGTGGACTCTCAACCACTGCGCCACCAGGGAAGCCCTGTTATGCACTTTGGATAACTTATGTAATCTTTATCACTTTAAAACATACACTACATTCCTGGCAATATTATCTCTTCTGAATTCTACTTTGGCTGATGTTAATATAGACCCTCAGTCTTTCTTTAGATTAATATTTGAATATATTTTTCATCTTTTCCCTTTGTCTATTTCTGTCTTTATATTTAAAGCATGCAGACAGAATATAGTTGATTTCTGCCTTTATTATATCCATTTAAAAATTCTTGGTCTTGGGCTTCCCTGGTGGCGCAGTGGTTGGGGGTCCGCCTGCCGATGCGGGGGACGCGGGTTCGTGCCCCGGTCCGGGAGGATCCCACGTGCCGCGGAGCGGCTGGGCCCGTGGGCTATGGCCGCTGGGTCTGCGCGTCCGGAGCCTGTGCTCCGCAGTGGGAGAGGCCACAGCAGTGAGAGGCCCGCGTACCGCAAACAAAACAAAACAAAACAAAATCTTGGTCTTTTCATTAGAGTATTTAGACCATTTCATTTAATGTAATTTTGAAATTACATTAATTTGTTAAGTGTGCGTTACATTGGGCTTTGGTTTAAGTTTACTACATTGGTAGTTGTTTTCTATGTGCCCTGTCTGTTTTGTTCTTTTTCTGCTCCTTTCCTGCCTTCTTTTGTATTAATTGAATCTTTCTTGTATTTTTTTCCTCCATTATTGGCTTATTTGCTATACTTCTGTTTACTTTTAAGATGCTGCTCTTCAGTTTACACTGTGTATTTTTATTATGGTCTGTCTTAAAGTAGTATACCACTCGATTTCCAACGTAAGAGCTTTACAACGGTAACCTCTATTTCCCTCTTCAGTCCTTTGTACTGTTGTTATCATTCATTCTACTTTTACATATGCTATAAACACTTGAATAAATGTCTATCTTTGGTTTTATTTTTATTTTTTGAATTTTATTTTATTTATTTTTTTATACAGCAGGTTCTTAGTAGTTATCTATTTTATACATATCAGTGTATATATGTCAATCCTAATCTCCCAGTTCATCCCACCCTCCCACCCCCTCCACCTTCCGCCTTGGTGTCCATACATTTGTTCTCTACATCTATGTCTCTACTTCTGCCTTGCAAACTGCTTCATATGTACCATTTATCTAGATTCCACATTTATGCGTTAATATATGATATTTGTCTTTCTCTTTCAGACTTACTTCAGTCTGCATGACAGTCTCTAGGTCCATCCACGTCTCTACAAATGACCCAATTTCGTTCCATTTTATGGCTGAATAATACCCTATTGTATATATGTACCACATCTTCCTTATCCATTCGTCTGTCAGTGGGCATTTAGGTTGCTTCCATTACCTGGCTATTGTAAATAGTGCTGCAATGAACACTGGGGTGCATGTGTCTTTTCGAATTATGATTTTCTCTGGGTATATGCCCAGTAGTAGGATTGCTGGGTCATATGGTAATTCTATTTTTTGTTTAAGGAACATCCACACTATTTTCCATAGTGGCTGCATCAATTTACATTCCCACCAACAGTGCAAGAGGGTTCCCTTTCCCCCACACCCACTCCTGCATTTGTTGTTTGTAGATTTTCTGATGATGCCCATTCTAGCCATTGTGAGGTGATACCTCACTGAAGTTTTGATTGGCACTATTCTAATAATTAGTGATGTTGAGCAGCCTTGCATGTGCCTCTTGGCCATCTGGTATGTATTCTGCACATTTTTCGATTGGATTCTTTGTTATTCTTAATATCGAGCTGCATGAGCTGTTTATAGATTTTGGAGATTAACCCTTTGTTGATTCGTTTGCAAACATTTTCTCCCATTCTGAGGGCTGTCTTTTCGTCTTGTTTATCGTTTCCTTTGCTGTGCAAAAGCTTTTAAGTTTCATTAGGTCACATTTGTTTATTTTTGTTTTTATTTCCATTACTCTAGGAGGTGGGTCAAAAAAGATCTTGGTGTGATTTATGTCAAAGGGTGTTCTTCCTTTGTTTTCTTCGAAAAGTTTTATAGTGTTCGGTCTTACATTTAGGTCTTTAATCCATTTTGAGTTTATTTTCATGTATGGTGTTAGGGAGTGTTCTAGTTTCATTCTTTTACATGTACCTGTCCAGTTTTCCCAGCACCACTTACTGAAGAGACTGTCTTTTCTCCATTGTGTATCCTTGCCGCCTTTGTCATAGATTACTTGACCACAGGTGGGTGGGTTTATCTCTGGGCTTTCTATCCTGTTCCATTGATCTATATTTCTGCTTTTGTGCCAGTACCATACTGTCTTTTGATTACTGTAGCTTTGTAGTATAGTCTGAAGTCAGGGAGACTGATTCCTCCAGCTCCGTTTTTTTCCCTCAAGATTTCTTTGGCTATTCAGGGTCCTCTGTGTCTCCATACAAATTTTAAGATCTTTTGTTCTAGTTCTATAAAAAGTGCCATTGGTAATTTGATAGGAATTGCAGTGTATCTGTAGATTGCTTTGGGTAATATAGTCATTTTCACAATATTGATTCTTCTAATCCAAGAACATGGTATATCTTTCCATCTGTTTGTGTCATCTTTTATTTCTTTCATCAGTGTCTTATAGTTTTCTAAGTACAGGTCTTTTACCTCCTTAGGTAGGTTTACTCCTAGGTATTTTATTTTTTTTGCAATGGTGAATGGGATTGTTTTTTTAATTTCTCTTTCTGATCTTTCATTGTTAGTGTATAGGAATGCAAGAGATTTCTGTACATTAATTTTGTATCCTGGTATTTTACCAAATCCATTGATTAGCTCTAGTAGTTTTCTGCTGGCACCTTTAGCATTATCTATGTATAGTATCATGCCATCTGCAAACAGTGACAGTTTTACTTCTTCTTCTCTAACTTGTATTACTTTTTTTCTTCTCTGATTGCTGTGGCTAGGCCTTCCAAAACTATGCTGAATAATAGTGGTGAGAGCGGACATCCTTCTCTTCTTCCTTATTTTAGGGGAAATGCTTTCAGCTTTTCACCATTGAGAATGATGCTTGCTGTGGGTTTGTCATAAATGGCCTTTATTATGTTAAGGCAGGTTCCCTCTATGCTTACTTTCTGGAGAGTTTTTATCATAAATGGGTGTTGAATTTTGTTGAAAGCTTTTTCTGCATCTATTGAGAAGATCATGTGGTTTTCTTCTTCAGTTTGTTAATATGGTGTATCACATTGATTGATTTGCGTATATTGAAGAAATCTTGCATCCCTGGGATAAATCCCACTTGATCATGGGGTATGATCCTTTTAATGTGTTGCTGGATTCTGTTTCCTAGTATTTTTTTTTGAGCACTTTTGCGTCTATATTCGTCAGTGATATTGGTCTGTAATTTGCTTTTTTTGTAGTATCTTTCTCTGGTTTTGGTATCAGGGTGATGGTGGCCTCATAGAATGAGTTTGGGAGTGTTCCTTCCTCTGCAAGTTTCTGTAAGAGTCTGAGAAGGATGAATGTTAGCGCTTCTCTAAATGTTTGATAGAATTCACCTGTGAAGGCATCTGGTCCTGGACTTTTGTCTATTGGAAGACTTTTAATCACAGTTTTAATTTCATTACTTGAGATTGGTCTGTTCATATTTTCCATTTCTTGCTGGTTCAGTCTTCAAAGGCTATACCTTTCTAAGAATTTGTCTACTTCTTCCAGGTTGTCCATTTTATTGGCATAGAGTTGCTTGTAGTAGACTATGATGATGCTTTGTATTTCTGTGGTGTCCATTGTAACTTCTCCTTTTTCATTTCTAATTTTATTGATTTGACTCCGCTCCCTCTCTTTCTTGATGAATCTATCTGGCTAAAGGTTTATCAATTTTGTTTATCTTCTCAAAGAACCAGCTTTTAGTTTTATTGATATTTGCTATTGTTTTCTTTGTTTCTATTTCACTTATATCTGCTCCGATCTTTATGATTTCTTTTCTTCTACTAACTTTGGGTTTGTTTGTTCTTCTTTCTCTAGTTCCTTTAGGTGTAAGGTTAGATTGTTTGAGATTTTTCTTGTTTCTTGAGGTAGGATTGTATTGTTATAAACTTTGCTCTCAGAACTGGTTTTGCTGCAACCCATAGGTTTTGGATTGTTGTCTTTTCGTTGTCATCTGTCTCTAGGTAGTTTTTGATTTCCTCTTTGATTTCTTCAGTGATCTCTTGGTTATTTAGTAACGTATTGTTTAGCTTCCATGTGTTTGTGCTTTTTACATTTTTTTCTCAGGTAACTGATTTCTAATCTCATAGTGTTTTGGTCGGAAAAGATGCTTGATATGATATCACTTTTCTTAAATTTACCAAGGCTTGCTTTGTGACCCAAGATGTGATCTATCCTGGAGAATGTTAAATGTGCACTTGAGAAGAAAGTGTAACCTGCTGTTTTCAGATGGAATGTCCTATAAATATCAATTAAATCTATCTGGTCTATTGTGTCATTTAAAGCTTGTGTTTCCTTATTAATTTTCTGTCTGCATCATCTGTCCATTGGTGTAAGTGAGGTGTTAAAGTCCCCCACTATTATTGTGTTACCATCGATTTCCTCTTTTATAGCTGTTAGCATTTGCCTTATGTATTCAGGTGCTTCTACGCTGGGTGCATATATATTTATCATTGTTATATCTTCTTCTTGAATTGATCCCTTGATCATTATGTAGCACCTTTCTTTGTCTCTTGTAACATTCTTTATTTTAAAGGCCGTTTTATATGGTACGAGTATTGCCATTCCAGTTTTCTTTTGATTTCCATTTGCATGAAATATGTTTTTCCATCCCCCACTTTCAGTCTGTATGTGTCCCTAGGTCTGAAGTGGGTCTCTTGTATACAGCAAATATATAGGTCTTGTTCCTGTATCCATTCAGTGAGCCCGTGTCTTTTGGCTGGAGTATTTAATCCATTCACATTTAAGGTAATTATCGATATGTATGTTCCAATACCATTTTCTTAATTGTTTTGCATTTGTTTTTGTTGGTTCTTTTCTCCTCTTGTGTTTCCCACTTAGAGAAGTTCCTTTAGCATTTGTTGTAGAGCTGGTTTGGTGGTGCTGAACTCTCTTAGATTTTGCTTGTCTGTAAAGCTTTTGATTTCTCCATCAAATCTGAATGAGATCCTTACTGGGTAGAGTAATCTTGGTTGTAGGTTCTTCCCTTTCATCACTTTAAATATGTCGTGCCACTCCCTTCTGGCTTGCAGAGTTTCTGCTGAGAAACCAGCTGTTAACCTTATGGGACTTCCTTGTATGTTATTTGTCGTTTTTCCCTTGTTGCTTTTCATAAATTTTCTTTGTCTTTAATTTTTGTCAATTTGATTACTATGTGTCTTGGCATGTCTCTCCTTAGGTTTATCCTGCCTGAGACTCTCTGTGCTTCCTGGACTTGGGTGACTATTTCCTTTCCCATGTTTGGGAAGTTTTCCACTATAAACTCTTCAAATATTTTCTCGTGTCCTTTCTCTCTCTCTTCTCCTTCTGGGACCTCTATAATGAGAATGTTGGTGCATTTAATGTTGTCCTAGAGGTCTCTTAGGCTGTCTTTATTTGTTTTCATTCTTTCTTCTTTATTCTGTCCCACGGCAGTAAATTCCACCATTCTTTCTTCCAGGTTGCTTATCCATTCTTCTGCCTCAGTTATTCTGCTATTGATGCCTTCTAGTGTATTCTTCATTTCAGTTATTGTATTGTTCATCTGTTTGTTTATCCTTTAATTCTTCTAGGTCTTTGTTAAACATTTCTTGCATCTTCTCGATCTTTGCCTCCATTGTTTTTCTGAGGTCCTGGATCATCTTTACTATCACTTTTCTGAATTCTTTTTCTGGAAGGTTGCCTATCTCCACTTCATTTAGTTGTTTTTCTGGGGTTTTAGCATGTTCCTTCATCTGGTATGTAGTCCTCTGCCTTTTCATTTTGTCTGTTTTTCTGTGAATGTGATTTTCGTTCCACAGGCTGCAGGACTGTAGTTCTTCTTGTTTCTGCTGTCTACCCTCTGGTGGATGAGGCTATCTAAGAGGTTTGTGCAAGCTTCCTGATGGGAGGGACTGGTGGTTTGTAGAGCTGGGTGTTGTTCCAGTGGGCAGAGCTCAGCAAAACTTTAAACCACTTGTCTGCAGATTGGTGGGGCTGGGTTCCCTCCCTGTTGGTTGTTTGGCTTGAGGCAACCCAGCACTGGCGCCTCCAGGCTCTTTGGTGGGGCTAATGGCAGACTCCGGGGGTGGGGGGGGGGTGCTCACGCCAAGGAGTACTTCCCAGAACTTCTGCTGCCAGTGTCCTTGTCACTGCGGTGAGCCACAGCCACCCCCCGCCTCTGCAGGAGACCCTCCAGCACTAGCAGGCAGGTCTGGTTCAGTCTCCTATGGGGTCACTGCTCCCTTCCCCTGGGATCTGATGTGTACAGTACTTTGTGTGTGCCCTCCAGGAGTGGAGTCTCTGTTTCCCCCAGTCCTGTCGAAGTCCTGCAGTCAAATCCCGCTGGCCTTCAAAGTCTGATTCTCTGGGAATTCCTCCTCCCGTTGCCGGACCCCCAGGTTGGGAAGCGTGACGTGGGGCTCAGAACGTTCACTCCAGTGGGTGGACTTCTGTGGTATACTTGCTCTGCAGTTTGTGAGTCACCCACCCAGCAGTTATGGGATTTGATTTTACTGTGATTGCATGTCTCCTACCATCTCCTTGCAGCTTCTCCTTTGCCTTTTGATGTGGGGTATTTTTTTGGTGAGTTCTAATGTCTTCCTGTCAATGACGGTTCAGCAGTTAGTTGTGATTCCAGTTCTCTCACAAAAGGGAGTGAGCGCACGTCCTTCTACTCCACCATCTTGAACCAATCTCCTCTATCTTTGGTTTTAAATTGCCAGTTATCTTTAACATGAAAGTAAATTAGGAAAAATATTTTATATTTTATATTCAATTATATGTTTACCATTCATGGAGCTCTTCATTCTTTCATGTAACTCCAAGTTTCCCTCTGGCGTTATTTTTCTTAAGCCTGAAGAAATTTCTTTAAAATTTCTTTAGTCCAATATGTCGGTAATGAATTCTCTCACCTTTTGTTTATTTGAAAAAGTCATTTTTGTCTGCATTTCTGAAAGATATTTTCATTGGATATATATTTCTAGGTTGACTTTTTTTTCTTTCAATACTTTAAAAATGCCATTATGTTGTTGTTTGTATTATTTCTGACAATAAGACTGTAGTTATGTTTCTGTTTGTTCCCCTTTGTATAGTGTTCCTTTTTATTCTCTATCTGCTTAAAAATTCTCCATTACTCATTTTTAGCATTTTGAGTATGATCTACTTTGATTGTGTGTTCTTTGTATTTATCCTACATAGGGTTTCTTGAACTTCCTGGATCTGCAGGTTTATAGTTTTCATCATATATGGAAGACTTTAAGCTACTATTTCTTCAATATATTATTTTCTGCATCTTTCTCCTCTTCTCTCCTTCTGGGATTGCCAGGTACACCTACAATAGCCATGCAGATACTGTGACACAGAGCACTGAGGCTCTGTTCTTTTGCTTTTGCAATCCTTTTTCCCCCTTATGCTTCATTTTGGATAGTTTCCATGGTGACGTCTTCAGCTTAACTGATTTTTATTTTCTGAAGCCTCAATGTAATGGTTAAGTCTATTCGGTGAATTTCAAATTTCAAATAGTACACTTTTAGCTTTAGAAGTTCCATTTTCATATCATCAATTTCTTTCCTTATTGTGTGAGTCTTTCCTTTAAATCTTCAAGATCATTTATATTAGCTGTTGGAAAGCCTTCATCTGATAATTTCAAAATTCTTTTCATTTCTGGGGATGTTTCTATTGAGCAATTTTCCTATTATTATAGGTCACATTTTGCAGCTTCTTTTTATGCCTAAAAAATTGGAATGAGTGCTTAACATCATGAATGTTATAATGATAATTGTTTTAACCATTTTTCTTTCTACAAAGATTGGTGAAATTTGCTACTAGTAAATAAGGTTTATCTTTACAAGGCTTAATTTTAAAGTCTGTTAGGGTGTGTCCAAAGTAGCCTTTCCTCTAGGGATATTTTACCCTTATTACTAAGGCATGGCTCTTCTCGTGTCTCTACTAATGGTCTGGTTTTTTTTTTTCCTCCATTATGGCTTGTGAGAATTCAAATATATCTCTGCCTTATGTGAGCTCTGGGAACTTGTTCAGTTTACAGCTCCATGGAAATCTTTATTTGCATGGCCTGTGGAGTTTCACATTATGTATGCAAGGATTAGTATTCAGCCAAAGACTCAAGGGGCTTTCCAGGCAGATTTCTGAAACTCCTTCTCTGAATGCCTCCATTTTTGTATTCTGCCTTGCAAATTCCAGTTCCCTAGGCCTCTCCAAACATTCTTCTCTCCTCTCATCTTGGCGAGACTTATAGGTTCTGCTTGAAGCCACCTCTCCATATTGCAGACTGGAAAGCACTTCTGAGTATGAATCTGAAGTGGTTTCAGGAGGCACCTAATTTGTTTTTCCTTCTAATAGAATCACAAATCTGTACTGACTGTTTTCTGATGTCTGAAAATAGTTATTTCCTGTATTTTGTGCAGTTTTCTAGTTATTTCCGATGGAAGGACAAATTTTATGCCATTATTACTTCACCAGAGGAACCATTCAAAAATACAAGCGTGATGATGCTACTCTCGAGCTTAACACCTTTCAAAGCTGACGATATAACTTATTGTCTACAGTGGGATATTTTGGTAGTGCTAAAATGCTAATCCAAAGTGAGTACTGTAATAACAGAAATAAAGGAGCATGATCACAGGAAAACTGTACCCCTCCGCCAATGTCATATATCTGGCTTAGCTTCTGGGCTTTCATTACATTTACCCACCTCTTTCTCCAACGACTTTTATTCCTTAAGCTTTAATATCTTCACAATGCTCTTTCCTTTGCTTCTGACACCTCTCTTCTCTTGTCCACCGAGTAAACGCCTCTTCTGCCCTCCACATGGTTGAAACGCTATCTTCCTCTATGTCTACGCAGGACTCAACCGTATTTGGCATGTACTTCATGGCACTGCATTAATTTGTTCACAGGTTGCCTCCTCTTATGAGTTAGGCTTTTGAGGAGGTGAGTGCAAACTCAAGAAATATGACTTAGAAAAATTAATCTTAGAAGCGTTATTTGTGAAAAACTGGATAAAGGAGAAGTGATCAAGGCAACTTAGGAGACTGTTGAATATCTACAGTTTTATTTCATATTACCCTTCGAAGCTAAAGGAACTCAAAGGCCTCAACACATATCATTCTACTTAATCTTAGACTCTCAACAATAGTCAACATCTGTTCAGAAAATCAGGATTTTAAAATCTGCAAATCTCAGTATAGAGGTTCTTCATAGTTTATGATCTAAGCAAACCTGCCAAGGTTTGATAAGTTTTAAAGCTGGGAAAATACCAGCAATTTTCCCACTGAGCTATATTTAATATCCTACTGTAGAACCCACTGCAACTGACATATATAAACACATTGTGCCCGCAATCGCATTACTTGATATAAAACTCTCCAGCTTAGGGGGCTTCCCTGGCAGTGCAGTGGTTAAGAATCTGTCTGCCAATGCAAGGGACAAGGGTTCGACTTCTGGTCCGGGAAGATCCCACATGCCACGGAGCAACTAAGCTCATGCGCCACAACTACTGAGCCTGCGCTCTAGAGCCCGTGAGCCACAACTACTGAGCCCACATGCAACAACTACTAAAGCCCATGCAACTAGAGCCTGTGCTCCGCAACAAGAAAAGGCACGGCAATGAGAAGCCCATGCACTGCAATTAAGAGGAGCCCCCGCTTGCCGCAACTAGAGAAAGCCTGAGTGCAGCAACGAAGACCCAACACAGCTAAACAAAACAAAACAGATCAATAACAAAAAACTCTACACTTTAACACTGTCATGATTTTTTTTTCCTTTTATGAAAATTTATTATAATTCAAAGAGTTTCCAAACTGGGACAAATACATAAAAGAAAGATTTTCAAGAACATAAAACAAAGATTTTCGGCCCTCCCTGGTGGCGCAGTGGTGGAGAGTCTGCCTGCCGATGCAGGGGACGCGGCTTCGTGCCCCGGTCTGGGAAGATCCCACATGCCATGGAGCGGCTGGGCCCGTAAGCCATGGCCGCTGAGCCTGCACGTCCGGAGCCTGTGCTCCGCAACGGGAGAGGCCACAACAGTGAGAGGCCCGCGTACCACCAAAAAAAAAAAAACAGATTTTCAAGATACTCGACATTAGGCAATCAACAACACTGATTCCTGGGAGATTGAAAAGAAGTGAGGTAGAGCTGTTCATTACCCCAGCTTCCTGCATTAAGAGAGTTTCCAGACTATGGTATCTAGAGGATAGCCCAGTGACCATCCTGAGATGAGTCTGGGAGGACAAGGTGACTAGAGTTTGTAGGACAGGGTGCCAGAGAGGAGACTGCTGCAATAGAGAGAACCCTGAGATCTGCAGAAGGTCTCCGTAGAGTACTCAGCACAATCCTGAGTAGCCCAAGTGTGTGAGGAAACAACTTGAGGCTGGGGAAAGAATCATCTGAAAGGAGCAGAAAGAAAACACCAGGTGCTCACACAAAGCCAAAAACAGTCATTGTTTTGACTAGCTAGAGTGGAAAACCTCATCATTAATGGGGCACTGGATACAGCACTCAAAAGAATCTTGTCTCAGCTGTGGGCAATAATTAGCCATAGACTCAATGCTGCTCTGTTCTCACCTAACAAATTGCAAAAGCAAGACCCAGAAGGATCACATTGTTTCCAAGTAACTTAACTGCACCCTAGAAGAAAGCTCAAGAAGATTCATAGAAATACAGAAAGGCAGAATTCTCACCATCTGATATCCAACTGAAGATTACTAGACCTACAAGGAAGCAAGAAAATGCAACCCATAAGGAGGAGAACACATGTCAAAATCAACTCAGAACTGACACAGGTGTTAAAGTTAGCAGATAAGGATATTAGTTATTATAATTGTAATCTATATGTCCCCAAAGTTAAAGAGACACAGAAGATATACAGAAGACCCAAATCAAACTTCTGGAGATAAAAACTACAGTGTGTGATGAAAATATACAGTGAATGCAAATAATGGCAGACTAGAGATTGCAGAAGAAAAGATTCATGAACTTGAAGACACAGCAATAGAAACTACACAAAATGAAACACAGAGAAAAAAAATGGTAAAAAAAAAAAATAAGACTATCAGTGAACTACAGGATAACTTCACGTGTGTCCTAATGTACATGAAATTGGAGTCGCTATAGAAGAAAGGGATGAGGGGGATAGAAAATATGTTTGAAGAAATAATGAAAAAAATTCAAATTTGATCAAAATTATAAATTCATACATTCAAGAAACTCAGTGAACTCTAAGCACAGGAAACATGAAGAAAGCTATACCAGGACACAGTAGAGTCAAATTGCTCAAAAATCAGTGATAAGGAGAAAATATTAAAAGCAGCCAGAGTAACATGAAATTCAGATAAGGATTACAGCAGATTTTTTTGTTGCTGTTGGAAACAATGCCAGTGAGACAATGGTAGAGCCACATCTTTAAAATGTGGAAAGAAAATGAATACTAACTTAGTAATACATAACCAGCAAAAATACCTGTGAAAAACTAAGGTAAAATAAAGACATTTTAAGACATACAGAAGCTGAAAGAATTCATAACCAGCAGATCTTCACTTCAAGAAACGTTAAAGAACTCCTGTAGGCAGAAGGAAAATAACAGATGGAAATACGGACATACACAAAGGACTAAAGAGAACTGGAAATGGTAACTTCAGAGGTAATAACATAAAAATATATTTTATTATTAAATGTGTTTAAAATATAATTGATTGTTTAAACAAAAATAATAATTGATGTGGAGTCTATAACATGTATCAGGAAAACATGTAACAACAATAGCATAAAGGTGAGTGGGAAATGAAAGTATCCTATTGAAAAGTTCTTATACTGTACACGAAGTGCCAGGATATCACTTGAAAGTAGACTGTGATATGTTAAAGAAGTCTGCTACAAACCCTAAAGCAACCACTGAAATAACTAAGCAGAGTTATAGTTAGTAAGACAACAAGTAAGATAAAATGCAATAATGAAACAATACAAAAGAAGGCAGAAAAAGAGGGAAGCAAAACAAACAAAAAAGAAAGAATGAGTAGAAAACAGATAGCAAGACAACAGACTTAGTCCTATGCATATCAATAATAACATGTAATGAAAACATCCTCAAATCCCAACTGAGAGACAGAAATGGTGAGAGTGCGTGAACAATCAAGACCTATTATATGCTGCTTACAAGAAACATACTTTAAATATAAAAAAATAGATTTAAACAAAATGATAGAAGTAGATATTACATGCTAACATTAGTCAAAAGAAAGCTAGAGAGGTTATATTAATATCTAAGTGTATCTCAGAGCAACCAGGGAAAAGAGGGTTATATCATAATGTTTAAGGAATCCATCCATCCATAGGACATCACACCTATATGACTACACACCTAATAACAGAGTTTCAAAATGCATGAAGAAAAAATGGATACGATGGCCAGAAGAAATAGACAAACCTATAATTATAGCCATATTTCAATATCCCTCACTTAGTAACAGACAGAATAAGTAGGAAGAAAATCAGAATGCAGCCTTAAACCACTCTATGACATGATGGTCTATATAGAAAATCCAGTGGGATCTACAAAAATTAATAAGTTAGTTTCACAATGTTGCAGGATATAAGATCAATAAACAAAGATCAATATGTACCTACATGCTAGCAACTAATAAACAGAAATTGAAATTAAAAAACAAATGCTATTTACAATAGCAAAATACTTAGGGACAAATCTGATAAAAAATGTTCAAGTCCTATACTAAAAACTGCAAAATACTGCAGAGAGAAGTTAAAAGAGATTTAAATAAATGGAGATGAATACTGTCCTCACGGCTTAGAAGAATCAATACTGTCAAGATATCCATTCTCTCCAGCTTGATCTGTAGATTCAATACAGTCTCAATAAAAATCCCAGCAAGCATTTTATTTTTAATTTTTTTGGTAGAAATTGACAAGCTGATTCTAAAATTGACAAGGAAATGCAAAGGTGTTAAAATAACAAAACTTTGAAAAACAAGAACAAAACAGAAGAACTAACACTATGTGATAGAAAATCTCATTATAAACCTACACTGACAAAGACAGTGTGATATTGGTGTAAAGACTGAGAGACAGGAACCAAATAGAGAATCCAGAAATACACATAGATGGACAACTGATTTTTAGCAAAAGTGCAAAGGCAATTCAATAGAGAAAGGAAAGAATTTTCAATAATTGGGGGCTAGAACAACTGTATACACATGTGCAAAAACTGAACTTCCATCCATACTTTCAAGTGGACCTTAAACCCAAATGTAAAACTGTAAAGTTGTAGAACTTTTCAAAGAAAACATAGGGAACAAAATCTTCTGACCTTGGATTAGGGAAAGATTTTGTAACTATGACACCTAAAACATTATCCATAAAGAAAAAACTGATAAACTTCATCAAAATTATTCTTAAAAAATTAACAATGTCGGGGAGACCTTCAAGATGGCAGACGAGTAAGACATGGAGATCACCTTCCTCCCCACAAATACATCGGAAATACATCTACATGTGGAACAACTCCTACAGAACACCTACTGAACGTTGGCAGAAGACCTTACACTTCCCAAAAGGCAAAAAACTCCCCATGTACCTGGGTAGGGCAAAAGAAAAAAGAAAAAACAGAGACAAAAGAAAAGGGATGGGACCTGCACCTTGGGGAGGGAGCTCTGAAGGAGGAAAAGTTTCCATACGCTAGGAAGGCCCTTCACTGGCAGAGACGGGGGGTGGTGGGGGAAGCTTCGGGTCCACGGAGGAGAGCGCAGCAACAGGGGTGCGAAGGGCAAAGTGGAGAGATTCCTGCATGGAGGATCGGCGCCGACCAGCACTCACCAGCCTGAGAGGCTTGTCTGCTCACCCGCTGGGGTGGGCGGGGGCTGGGAGCTGAGGCTCTAGCTTCGGAGATCAGATCCCAGGGAGAGGACTGGGGTTGGCTGCATGGACACAGCCTGAAGGGGGCTAGTGCACCACAGCTAGCCAGGAAGGAGTCCAGGGAAAAGTCTGGAACTGCCTAAGAGGCAAGAGACCATTGTTTCGCGGTGCGCAAGGAGAAGGGCTTCAGACCACTGCCTAAACAAGCTCCAGAGACAGGCGTGAGCTGCAGCTATCAGCGCGGACCCCAGAGATGGGCATGAGATGCTAAGGATGCTGCTGCAGCCACCAAGAAGCTTGTGTGCGAGCACAGGTCACTATCTACACCTCCCCTCCTGGGAGCCTCTGTAGCCCCGCACTGCCAGGGTCCCGTTATCCAGAGACAACTTCCCTGGGAGAACACATGGTGCGCCTCAGGCTGTTGCAACGTCACACCAGCCTCTACTGCCGCAGGCACGCCCCGCATTCTGTACCCCTCCCTCCCCCACCGGCCTGAGTGAGCCAGAGCCCCCTAATCAGCTGCTCCTTTAACCCCCATCCTGTCTGAGCCGGAACAGATGCCCTCAGGCGACCTACATGCAGAGGCAATGCCAAAAGCAAAGCTGAACCCCAGGAGCTGTGCAAACAAAGAAGAGAAAGGGAACTCTCTCCCAGCAGCCTCAGGAGCAGCAGATTAAATCTCCACAATCAACTTGATGTACCCTGCATCTGTGGAATACCTGAATAGACAACCAATCATCCCAAAACTGAGGTGGCGGACACCGGAAGCAACTGCAGACTTGGGGTTTGCTTTCTGCCTCTAATTTGTTCCTGGTTTTATGTTTATCGTAGTTTAGTATTTAGAGCTTCTGATCACTGGAAGCTTTGTTTACTGACTTGGTTGCTCTCCTCCTTTTTTTATATAGAGATATACATATATTTTTCCTTCTTGTCTTTTTCTTAGTGTCTCCGTGTGTGCTTCTTTGTGGGATTTTGTCTGTATAGCTTTGCTTTTACCATTTGTTCTAGGCTTCTGTCTGTCTGTTTTTTTCTTTTTGTTTTTTAGTAGTTGTTGGCGCTTGTTAGCATTGGTGGATTTGTTTTTTGGTTTGGTTGCTCTCTTCTTTCTTTTTCTTATTGCTTTTTAATTTTTTATATTATTAATAATTTAAAAAATTTTTAAATAACTTTTTATTTTCTTTCTCTTTTTTTCTCCCTTTTCTTCTGAGCCGTGCGGCTGACAGGCTCTTGGTGCTCTGGGCGGGTGTCAGGCCTGTGTCCCTGAGGTGGGAGAGATCCACGGTCAGGACACTGGTCCACCAGAGACCTCCTAGCTCCGCATAATATCAAATGGCTAAAGCTCTCCCAGAGATCTTCATCTCAACGCCAAGACTGAGCTCCACTCAACGACCAGCAAGCTCCAGTGCTGGACACCCTATGCCAAACAACTCGCTAGACAGGAACACAACCCCACTCATTAGCAGAGAGGCTGCCTAAAATCATACTAAGTTCACAGACACCCCGAATCACACCACCGGATGTGGTCCTGCCCACCAGAAAGACAAGATCCAGCCTCATCCGTCAGAACACAGGTACTAGTCCCCTCCACCAGGAAGCCTACACAACCCACTGAACCACCCTTAGCCACTGGGCACAGACACCAAAAACAACAGGAAGTATGAACACGCAGGCTGCAAAAAGCAGACCCCAAACACGGTAAGTTCAGCAAAATGAGAAGACAAAAGGAGCACTTCAGTACATAAGGCAAATGCTAACAGCCATAAAAGGGGAAATCGACAGTAACACAGTCATAGTGGGGGCCTTTAACACCCCACTCTCACCAATGGACAGATCATCCAAAATGAAAATAAATAAGGAAACACAAGCTTTAAATGACACATTAAACAAGATGGACTTAATTGATATTTATAGGGCATTCCATCCAAAAACAACAGAGTACACTTTCTTTTAAAGTGCTCATGGAACATTCTCCAGGATAGATCATATCTTGGGTCATAAATCAAGCCTAGGGAAATTTAAGAAAATTGAAGTCATATCAAGTATCTTTTCCGACCACAATGCTATGAGACTAGATATCAATTACAAGAAAAAATCTGTAAAAAATATAAACACATGGAGGCTAAACAATACACTACTTAATAACCAAGAGATCACTGAAGAAATCAAAGAGGAAATCAAAAAATACCTAGAAACAAATGACAATGAAAACACAACGACTCAAAACCTATGGGATGCAGCAAAAGCAGTTCTAAGAGGGAAGTTTATAGAAATACAATCCTATCACAAGAAACATCTCAAATAAACAACCTAAACTTACACCTAAAGCAATTACAGAAAGAACAGAAAAACCTCAAAGTTAGCAGAAGGAAAGACACCATAAAGATCAGATCAGAAATAAATGAAAAAGAAATGAAGGAAATGATAACAAAGATCAATAAAACTAAAAGCTGGTTCTTTGAGAAGACAAACAAAATTGATAAACCATTAGCCAGACTCATCAAGAAAAAAAGGGAGAACACTCAAATCAATAGAATTAGAAATGAAAAAGGAGAAGTAACAACTGACACTGGAGAAATACAAAAGATCATGAGAGATTACTATAAGCAGCTATATGCCAATAAAATGGACAACCGGGAAGAAATGGACAAATTCTTAGATATGTACAACCTTCCGAGACTAAACCAGGAAGAAATAGAAAATATGAACAGACCAATCACAAAGACTGAAATTGAGACTGTGATTAAAAATCTTCCAACAAACAAAAGCCCAGGACCAGATGGCTTCACACGCAAATTCTATCAAACATTTACAGAAGAGCTAACACCTATCCTTCTCAAACTCTTCCAAAATATAGCAGAGGGAGGAACACTCCCACACTCATTCGACGAAGCCACCATCACCCTGATACCAAAACCAGACAAAGATGTCACAAAAAAAGAAAACTAGAGGCCAATATCACTGATGAACAAAGATGCAAAAATCCTCAACAAAATACTAGCAAACAGAATCCAACAGCACATTAAAAGGATCATATACCATGGTCAAGTGGGGTTTATCCCAGGAATGCAAGGATTCTTCAATATATGCAAATCAATCAATGTGATAAACCATAGTAACAAATTGAAAGAGTAAAACCATATGATCATCTCAATAGATGCAGAAAGAGCTGTCAACAAAATTCAACACCCATTTATGATAAAAACCCTCCAGAAAGTAGGCATAGAGGGAACTTACCTCAACATAATAAAAGGCCATATATGGCAAACCCACAGCCAACACTGTCCTCAATGGTGAAAAACTGAAACCATTTCCTCTAAGATCAGGAACAACACAAGGTTGTCCACTCTCACCACTATTACTCAACATAGTTTTGGAAGTTTTAGCCACAGCAATTAGAGAAGAAAAAGAAATAAAAGGAATCCAAATCAGAAAAGAGGAAGTAAAGCTGTCACTGCTTGCCGATGACATGATACTATACATAGAGAATCCTAAAGATGTTACCAGAAAACTACTAGAACTAACTAATGAAATTGGTAAAGTAGCAGGATACAAAATTAATGCAGATAAATATCTTGTACTCCTATAAACTAATGATGAAAAACCTTGAAGAGAAATTTAGGAAACACTCCTACTTACCACTGCAACAAAAAGAATAAAATACCTAGGAATAAACCTACCAAAGGAGACAAAAGACCTGTATGCAGAAAACTATAAGACACTAATGAAAGAAATTAAATACGATACAAACAGTGGGAGAGGTACCACGTTCTTGGATTGGAAGAATCAACACCGTGAAAATGACTGTACTACCCAAAGCAATCTACAGATTCAATGCAATCCACATCAAACTACAACTGGCATTTTTCACAGAACTAGATTTAAACATTTCACAATTTGTATGGAAACACAGAGGACCTCGAATAGCCAAAGCAATCTTGAGAAAGAAAAACGGAGCTGGAGGAATTGGGCTCCCAGTCTTCAGACTATACTACAAAGCTACAGTAATCAAGACAGTATGGTACTGGCACGAAAAGAGAAATGCAGATCAATGGAACAGGAAAGAAAGCCCAGATATAAACCCACGCACATACAGTTGCCTTATTTTTGATAAAGGATGCAAGAATATACAATGGAGAAAAGACAGCCTCTTCAATAAGTGGTGCTGGGAAAACGCGACAGCTACATGTAAAAGAATGAAATTAGAACACTCCCTAACACCATACACAAAAAGAAACTCAAAATGGATTAAAGACCTAAATGTAAGGCCAGACACTATAAAACTCTTAGTGAAAGAAATAGGCAGAACAGTCTATGACATAAATCACAGCAAGATCCTTTTGAACCCACCTCCTAGAGAAATGGAAGTAAAAACAAAAATCAACAAATGGGACCTAATGAAACTTAAAAGCTTTTGCACAGCAAAGGAAACCATAAACAATATTAAAAGACAACCCTCAGAATGGGAGAAAATATTTGCAAATGAAGCAACTGATAAAGGATTAATCTCCAAAATTTACAAGCAGCTCATGCAGCTCAATATCAAAAAAGGAAACAACCCAGTCCAAAAATAGACAGAAGACCTAAATAGACATTTCTCCAAAGAAGATATACAGATTGCTAACAAACACATGAAAGGATGCTCAACATCACTAATCATTAGAGAAATGCAAATCAAAACTACAATGACATATCACCTCACACCAGTAAGAATGGCTATCATCAAAAAATCTACAAACAATAAATGCTGGAGAAGGTGTGGAGAAAAGGAAACCCTCTTGCACTGTTGATGGGAATGTAAATTGATACAGCCACTATGGAGAACAGTATGGAGGTTCCTTAAAAAACCAAAATTAGAACTACCATACGACCCAGCAATCCCACTACTGGGCACATACCCTAAGAAAACCATAATTCAAAAAGAGACATGTACCACAATGTTCACTGCAGCTCTATTTACAATAGCCAGGACATGGAAGCAACCTAAGTGTCCATTGACAGATGAATGGGTAAAGATGTGGCACATATATACAATGGAATGTTAGCCATAAAAAGAAATGAGATTGAGTTATTTGTGGTGAGGTGGATGGACCTAGAGTCTGTCATACAGAGTGAAGTAAGTCAGAAAGAGAAAAACAAATACTGTATGCTAACACATATATATGGAATCTAAAAAAAGAAAAATCGTTCTGTAGAACCTAGGGGCAGGACAGGAGTAAAGATGCAGACGTAGAGAATGGACTTGAGGACACGGGGGCAGGAAGGGTAAGCTGGGACGAAGTGAGAGGTTGACATGGACTTATGTATACTACCAAATGTACAACAGATAGCTAGCGGGAAGCAGCTGCATAGCACAGGGAGATCAGCTCAGTGCTTTGTGACCAGCTAGAGGGGTGGGATAGGGAGGGTGGGAGGGAGACGCAAGAGGGAGGGGATATGGGGACATATGTATATATACAGCTGATCCACTTTGTTATACAGCAGAAACGAACACACCATTGTAAAGCAATTATACTCCAATAAAAACGTAAAAAATAAAATGAAAAAAAAAAAACCTAACAATGCGAACCTTCGAAAGACACTGTTAAAGAGAATGTAAAGACAAGCCCCATACTGACAGAAAATATTTGCAAAGTATGTATCTTCAAAGTACACAAGACTTGTATGTATATAAAATATATATAAGGAACTTTCAGGCTTCCCTGGTGGCACAGTGGTTAAGAATCCGCCTGCCAATGCAGGGGACAGGGGTTCGATCCCTGGTCCCGGAAGATCCCACTTGCCGCGGAGCAACTAAGCCCGTGCACCACAACTACTGAGCCTGCGCTCCAGAGCCCGCGAGCCATAACTCCAGAAGCCTAGGTGCCTAGAGCCCGTGCTCTGCAACAAGAGAAGCCACCGCAGTGAGAAGCCCGCGCACCACAACGAAGAATAGCCCCTGCTCACTGCAACTAGAGAAAGCACACACACAGCAACAAAGACCCGATGCAGCCAAAAGTAAATAAATGAAATAGATAAATTAAAAAAAAGAACTTTCAAAACATTAATAATAAAACCCAGTGCAATAAAAAAGGGCAAAAGTTTTAAACACTTCAGTAAAGAAGATATATAGACGGAAAATAAGTACCTGAAAAGATGCTCAATGTAATTAGTCATTAAGGCAACGTAAATTAAGACCACAATGAGATACCATTACACACATCAGAATGTTTAGAATTTAAAAAAACCAAGTGTTGGAAAGGATGTGGAGGAACCAAAACACTCATATACTGGTGCTGGGAATAAAAAATGGTAGAAGTGCTTAGGAGGACAGTTGGGTAGGCTTTTTAAAAAGTTAAACCTACTTCTACAATTTGATCCAAACACCCTACTCCTGAATCTTTACTCCAGAGGGAAAAAAATAAAAAGCATAATTCTACAAAAAGACATTTTGTGTGTTGTAAACATGTGCACAAAGGTTTATAACAGATTCATTTGTAACAACCAAGAAACAGAAACAACTCAAATGTCCTTTGAAAGTCAATGAATAAATACAGTACATCCATACACTGGAATACTGCTCAACAATAATTAAAAAAAGAATGAATTACTGATACAAGCAAAAAGATGGCTGAATCTCAAAATAATTATGTAGAGTAAAAGAAGCCAAAGAAGAAAGAGTACATGCTGTTTGATTCCACCTATATAAAACTCTAAAAAGAATGCAAACTCCTCCATAATGACAGAAAGCAGGTCAGTGGTGGCCTGGGGATAGGCAGGGCATGTGGAGAAGGGTAAGAGGGATGAATGACGAAGGGGTCTGAGAAAAATATGGGGATGATGGATATGTTCATTACCTTGATTGTGGTGATGTTTCACAGGTATAAACTGACATGAAGACTTATCAAGCTGCCATTCTAAACACGTGCAGATTATCGTATAACAATTATACCTCAGTGAAGAAATGCGAAAATATTTCCTATTTCCTCCCAGTTCTAAGCAATTTAGCCTTCATACATGTCATCCTTTCTGTAAGCTCCAAGCAGGATCCCTTTCATCAAAACAAGCCAAGTAGTTTTTGAGAAATTTTTCAGAAAATTTTAAAGTTATTTTCAATTACTTCTTGTCATTTTATAAGTTAACTTTCTTCTCCAACCTTCTTCCAAATGTGCTAAAAGGTATTTTCTCATGTTTTCATTAACCTGGTCTTCAGTGTCATAGATTCTGGTGATTGTGGATATTTCAGGTCAAGTAAATGAAGCCAATGGCAGCTAAGTCAGGCGGCCACGGGCCCAGCAGGAGACTCCCATCCCTCCCACCGGAGCACAGAACCTGTGCTTCTTTCCTTCAGGACGCCCTGGATGGAGGAGGCTGCTCTGTTGAAAAGTTTTCACCAACTATCTCCCTATCTTAACACCTCTTTGTGGGATCTCTCATCTTACTCATACCCCTGAGTTCCAGCTCTTCAGTTCATGCATTCCCTCTGACCATAAACGCAGACCTTGTGAACACACACGCTGTAGCATCAGTACTCCCTATAGTATTTCAAGTCATTAATTAGCCAAGTTCCTTTATTTTCTGTAAGTCAATCCTTTCGCGGCTCTTCGCATAACTACCTCCCTCAGAACTATTTCCTTTGTTAAACACATACTTATATAGGTTTTTGCATGTGCATTATGTATCAATTATATAATTACATAATTACTGTAATCGGATTTAACTGCATAATTAGAATGCGTAATTACGTAATTAAAACATGTAATTACCAAGTTTAAAAAGTTATGGAAATTATTTTTTTAAATGAATAATGCATGTATGAGTAGGTGACTCTCCAAGTTCACTATTTAAGTCTTCTAAAAATCATTTTAACTGCAAACTCAATTTAGAATCCAGTAACCAGTTATTTCACTTGACGGGGTGACTACTTTCAAAAATGTTAATAGATTTTAATTTTATTAAAATGGTAAAAACCTTCAAGCGTTCAGCCTTTGGATGCAAGAGAAAGACAGAAAGGCAGTTCTAGAGGTCTGACTCCATTTTTCACCTAGTCCCCTAGACAAACTGAAAGTTTCCTTAATGCAACTAACTGCACATAATAAGTAGTGATGACTAAGTATGCAAGGCATTACCCAGCTGGTGTTTCGGTGAATCCAAGAAACGGTGTTTCCGATTCTGCCCAAAAAGCCTACGCTTGGTCTCAAAGGTACAACGTTACTTTTAAAAATAGATGTTGATTATACATATGCTTCTTAATAAGAAAAAAATCTACCTTTATTCATTTAATTTCAACTTGAATAAAAACTTTTTCAAGTTAGAAGTGTATTGTATCAGTGGTATTATGATGATAATTCAACTATGCTATAGATGCTGGAGATGAAAAGAGGGATCAGATGTGTTCTCCAGATTTATGTTGTTCAGACAGACACATAAGCCAATAAATAAAACACAGAGAGAATATGGGCAGTAAGAGCTTCAATAAAAACTTTAAAAAAATCTAATAAGTCGCAATTTGGCGCCTAAGGCATAATCCTCATAATCTAAACCAGCAATCAATTACTGATTTTTCGGATCCAAATCAACACAGCAGTTGATTGCGTTCTGTGCAGGAAAAAATCCCTAGTCCTCTTCAGGCCCATAACACTTCGTACATACTTAATAATACAGCATGATCCCCTTATCTCATAATTATGTTTATGTCTGCCACTTCTTCAGAAAGTGAGGTCTAGGAAGGCAATCATTCAGTGCAGGAAACACTTCTCACGCACATTGAATGTCCGCAGGAGTCTTCTACACACACGCACACACACACACACGCACGCACACACGATGAAGGAACATGTGCCTGCCCTTTTCACGGGAACACAGAACGTGCGTCTCTTGACAACACACGTAACCAGCACGTCTTTCAAAGCCCAACAGTTTAACTTGCAAATATTCCTAAAGATCATTGTCAAATGACAACTTGTTCTTGGGCAAAAAAAGGAAACACAAGTACGAAATATAAGAATATGCCGCAGAGAGATGGCAGAAAAACATTAGCAGAATGGTTACGGTAAACCATAGGCTAAACCTTGATGTTTTGCATCACATCACATATACGGCCATAATAAATAAGGTCTGCATCTGTCAGATCTGATCAGCCTGGTCTCCAGCGTCCCTGTTTCAGCCAAGTGTTCCATCACTGCTCATCTTGTGAATTCACTGGCAGCAGGTTAATGTTCAACTCATTAGTTAATTACTCCCATCAACATTTCTTGAGCTTCTGTTTACTCTATGAGAAGCGCGCGCTGGGCACGAAAGATGCAACAAACAGCAGGAAACAACAGCCCCTGCCCTCATGGGGTTCATGCTCCAGGAACAGGACAGACACAAGCAAACAGCAGTGCATGTGCTCAGCTCTGTGATGAGAGTGTGTGTCAAGACCCAAGGAGTGTGGAGGAGGACAGGCCTCCCCATGACAAATTCAGTGCACAGCACGAGCGATCCAACTCCGTAGTCTCTAAGCACTGCAGATTTGATGCAGGTAATCCAAGTTGAACTTCACATGATAGAGCAGGTAACTCAGAACAATTCCACTGTCCCAGAACCTAGAATATCAGATCCACTAACCTCAGGAATCCCATTCCCTCTACACACACCCATCCCCAAGCACCCACGCTTATTCCAGGGTAAAAATTTGCAAGCACTGTTCTTAGTGTGTTTTCATTGGGAAACAAATTAGTCGGTCGGGGCCCAGCGTACTGTCTGGTAAATAGTAAAACATTCCATGTTGAATGCTTATGTGGCTGTCTTTTATAATCTGTGGTACAATACGTTTGAGTGGGTTTCTTTTTTTTTTTAATCATCTTTCATCATTTCTGAAGAAAGGGACATGTTAACGGGATGTGAAAATCCATGGAAACCTCCAGGCTTATCACAGATCATGGAGTTGATCGTGGCCTCAGGAATTTATCCAAGTCACGTGTAAGGGCTCAAAGCTCAGCTGAGGCTTTTGGAGAAGGACTGAGAAGGTGGCATAAATCTTAGCCTAAGCCCCAACCATTCCTTGCTTTGTTTGGGTGGGGCTACTGGTACCTCTAGGGCTATTTCTTGCACCATCATCAGTCATAGGAGGAATTAAGATCCTGGGTGGAAGGGGATAGAGCATAGAACAGGTGAGAGAAAATGGCTTGGTGTATGGGTTGCCACCTGGTCTGTTGGTTCTTTCCTATAAGTTCACAGAATCCCAGGTCTTGGAAGGACTAGCCATGAACCTAAGGCAGGAATCCCTGCCAACACACCCAGTTTCTGTTCCTCCTCGGATGGGAAGCTGTGACCTCCGCAAACAGACCCTTTAGTTTTCTGGTATCTCAGCTGGTAGAAAGGTCTTCCTGATCAACCCCACACTGTAAATGCAACTCCTTGGCCCTGTTTTTTTGTTTAGTTTTGGTTTGGGGATTTTTGCCCTGAAGTCTGAAGAACCAATCTGATCATCTGTCTCTGTGATGGAAGGACTACAATTGAGATTCAGTACTATGTGCTTCCCTTGACATCTGGGGAAACCAGGAGGGCCTCGCCTGGCCTAACCACAAGCCCCCACCCACTCCGTCCCCGTGGCTGAGGTCTCCTAGCCAACAACCCCCCTCAGCCAGGGACCAGGTGCAGCTCCAGCTCACCCCTGAGGAAGGTGTCTAGTTCCCCGCCAGCCTGCCGAAACAGCTGAACAAGCCCAGCTCACCCCCGTGGGGTCTCCCGTCCCCTTGTTACTCCAGAGCCTGCCTCCTACAGTCCCTGCTGGTTCACTCTGTGCTCTGGGTGCCCCTCCCCAGGCTGAGGATGAATGGGACCAATAACCTGCTGTCCATCGCCTCTGCCCAGCGTCGGGAGGCCCGCGCTCTGCATCCCCGTCACCGTAGGGCAGGAATCCCTCCCTTACCAACAGGGTGAAGACGAGGCCATCACAGCAGCTGCCAGTTAGCAGGAACCTGGGACGAGTGGGTAAAGAGAGGCCAGAAGAACTCTATTTCATGGGAAATTAATAGTCACATTTCCTTACACTCTCCACCTCCTCTAAATACCACTTCCGGGTTCTGAGATAGCCCAGCAGCAGGAAACAAGACCAAGTAAACAGAGGCGGAAACAAGAGTCACACTTCAGGAGGAAGAAAACAAAGAAATATTCTGGCGCCTCAGGACCATCGGTGACAGGAAGCTTATGCTAGAAAATATCTTAATTATTTCATTCACTGGCAGATTCTGTCCCCGTCGTACTCCCGTTCTTTGAATACCGCATCCCTGGGTACCAGAACGCTACCTGTCTCCGTATGAAAACAAAGCGTGATGAACAAGAGAGCTAATGATTAGTATTAGTATGTATGTGTTCTAGTCACAAACACAAACCTGCCTCTCCCTTCCACCTCCCACCCCGAGCTAATGGACGAGCCTCAGTCAATAAACTCAGGAAAGACCACAGAATCAATAACGGGTCTAATTTAACAGAATTAAGAAGTGGATTTTTTTTTTTAAACAACAAAGCGGACACATTTGCAATAACCACATTCTTATATGTTGCCTGGCAACAAGACATAAAAGATATACAATGTCAGTAACTTATTTTCACGTACAAAAACAGCCCCCTGCCTTGGCAAGGCTATAATGTACTTTTCCCCAACTAGAACACCATGGAGACTATTAACACTGCCATTTTCCATAATATGCTCTGTTAAACAATCATGTGTTTTTGTTAGTGCATTAAAACACTGAATTTACTTAATAACTCCTGGTGAAGGAACAGCTACAGAAAAGGGAGGAGTTTTTCTGTTTCCATTTTAAGCTCATGGGTTCATTGCCTGGGCCGGAGAACTCAATATAGCAAAGGTAATGAATCAAAACACTGGAGTTCACCTATAAAAGGTAAGAGAACAGGGCAAGAAGTGGTCTTGAGGGGTTTTGTTTTTTTTTTTTAATTTATTTTATTTATTTTTGGCTGCTTGGGTCTTCGTTGCTGCGCGCGGGCTTTCTCTAGTTGCAGCGAGCAGGGGCTGCTCTTCATTGCGGTGTGCAGGCATCTCATGGCGGTGGCTTCTCTTGTTGTGGAGCAAGGGCTTCAGTAGTTGTGGCATGCGGGCTCAGTAGTTGTGGCTCGCAGGCTCAGTAGTTGTGGTGCACAGGCTTAGTTGCTCCAGGGCATGTAGGATCTTCCCAGACCAGGGCTCGAACCTGTGTCCCCTGAGCAGATTCTCAACCACTGCGCCACCAGGGAAGCCCTCTTGTGTGGGTTTTAAAGGGAAAATAGACAATGAAGCGAAATACTGGTGTGTCTTGATGTGTTTTAGAATTTTTCTTTGGAATATGAAGGAAGTTTCTGCAAGGTGGAAAACTTCTGAGGTTCCAAGGTCTGTCCCTGGGTATGGGAGTGAAGGTGTGACAGGAAGGGAACATGACAGCAGAGCTTCAGCTGAGGGGCTGGGGGAGAAGAGGAGGCAGTTCCTGAGGTACTGAGCTCTTAGTGGCCACCTGGGATCGCACTCCTAGTGCAGCTGCTGCTCCTGCCGGTGGGATGCGGGGACAGGTCTGCCCCGAGCTGGGGCTTTGCATGTACTGCCTCCTTTCATCCTCCTATGATGTTGAGTCCATTTAATAGAAGCAGAAAATAAGCTCAATGAGATTAGGTAATTTACCCAGAATCACTCAGCTAGTCCGTCGTAAAGCTGGAATTCAAACCAGGATCTAACTTCAGAGCCCCCAAGCACCTTTGCCTCAGTTGGCAGTGACTGATGTCCAGCTGTGGGGAAAGTTCTGGGATTGCTGCTACTTAGTAGCAGGGAGCTAGGGAGGAACCTATTTCCTCAAAAGAAGTAAACGAACAAACAAAACCCAAACCTTCCTGATATGCCTCACATCACACTGCAGTATATTTGCGCACACATTTGTTAACTTGCATGCTTCCATGATTTTTGCAAGTTTCCTATTCACTGTTACGTGGGATCATTAACTCCTTAGTTTAGGGCCATGTGCTACATTAAAAAAATATTTTCTGCTGAACAGGGCATTTCATTCAGGAGACCTCCAGTAGGTATCGATGGACAACTTGTGGGACAAAGGACACTCCGTTTCATGAAACCTTTGGGGGAATGAATCTGTCTGAGTCACAGTGCTAGCTTCAACACTTGTGCTGGAATATTGCAAGTGCTCAATAACTATGTATAAGATGAACTTTATGCACTCATGAATTTCAAGGCTTCCCAAACAGGCCGATTGACCAGTGATGTTTTACTCATGATCCTCTGGAGATTGACTCAGTACTGCTAACTATAAAAAAGCCCAGGGCTTCCCTGGGGGCGCAGTGGTTGAGAGTCCACCTGCCGATGCAGGGGACACGGGCTCGTGCCCCGGTCCGGGAAGATCCCGCGCGGCTGGGCCCGTGAGCCATGGCCGCTGAGCCTGCGCGTCCGGAGCCTGTGCTCCGCAACGGGAGAGGCCACAGCAGTGAGAGGCCCGCGTACCGCAAAAAAAAAAAAAAAAAGCCCAGGATGAGCAAAAAGGTCTGTTATCCCTGGAGCTAATCTGGAGTGGAATGAGTTGTTTAGTGGGAAGGGCAGCGATCGTAGGTGAAGACTACTCCCAGGCAGCTGGGCATCCTCTGGTTACTATGCAATCCCAGCCAATTCCCTCCTCTTACCTGTCCTTTCTCACCTCATCTCCTTCCTCCTCTAGGAAATAATTACAACACTTACACTGTCAGGCAGTCAAGAAGTATTTATGGAATACCCACAGGGCACATAGCAATAAACTTACTGCTTACTTAAGCCAGGAAATAAAGCTAAAGAGAAGGACAGGATTAGTCCAAATACCTGGGCAAACCAGGTTCAAGTAAAAAGCACTAGACTCTTACTTCCTCCAGGCAATTGTGGTCACATGCAGTCTTGGCCTTGGGGTATTTTAAGATCAGTACCTGAAAAATTGCATCTACCTACTTTTGTCAAAATTGGTGCACATGTTACGCGTTGGTTTTTATTATTTATTTTATTGCTGCTGTAACAAATCACCTCAAACTTAGTGGCTTAAAACCACACACATTTATGATCTTGCAGGTCAGAAACTCAGAAGTCCAGAACCGGCTAAAATCAAGATGTCTGCAGGGCTGTGTTCTGTTCGGGACGCTCCAGTGGAGAATCTGGTCCTTGTCCCTCCCACCTTCTAGAGGCTCCCAGCTTTTCTTGGTTCACGGCCCCTCCCTCCATCTTCAAAGCCAGCAAGGTCAGGCAAGCCCTCATTTCCCTAGCTCTTCTCTGGTTCTCTCTCTTCCATTTATAAGGACCTCTGTAATTATGTTGGACCCACTCAGATAGTCTAAAGTAATCTCCACCCCGCCCCCCCCCCCAGGTCAGCTGCCTAGCAACCTAATTCCATTTGTACCCTTAATTCCCCTTTGCCATGTAACCTAACATAGTCACATGTTCTGGGGATTAAGACACGGACATCCTTGGGGGAGGGAATTACTCTCCTACTACAGTGTGCATCTGCATATAGTTAATTTTTTGTCTATCATCATCTTCTGTCTATCAATGGTGGGGTATGAATTCTATGGGTACAGCCCTGGGACCTGTGTAAGACTGTCTTTGGCCGTGAGAACTTTGTATTCTAAGGAAGGTGATACATAAATATTAACTACAATCAGAAACAACCCTGGCCATTTATAACATGACTTATAGCTTGTAAAGCACTTGGACATATATATTTATTAGATCCTCACCACTACTTCGCAGGACAGGTAAGGAAAGTATTGTTACTTCTGATTTATAGATGACTCAACTGAGGCACAGAGGGAGTTTTTTTTTTTTTTTTTTTTTTTAAAAGCCACAGAAACAGCAGATTCAAACCCAGGTAGGCAGAGTTCCAGTCCAGTGTTTTATCTCCCACTCACAACGCAGAACCCTGATGTTATGTGTCGTATCAACATCTACCACCCAAAGAAGCAGTAAGAGACCCTACTTGTATTCTATGAAAGGAAATCCAGGTGTGGGATTGTTCAGAAACTTTATAAGGGACACAAAGTATGCCTCTTGCAGAGCTGAGATTCTCTTCCCCTCACCCCAGGGCTAATTCCTGGTCCCTGCGGTGGACAGTCACGTAATGATGGAGCAAGAGGACAGGAAGGGCTGCTTAAACAGCCAGCGTCACCGCAGGGTTGAGGAGCAGCGGAGCAGTGCATGCGCTTCACACCCAGAGCCGAAAGGAACTGCTTGCTTTATGGTTCAGTGTTCTGTGTGTTAGTAAGAGAACGCAGCGGTAGGACGGCTTCAGCCTGCTGTGCCCACTAACAAGCACACGCATGAACACAGATAACCAGGGAGGTGGAGGAGTTCTGTTAAAAGCTGGCGTTCCCCTTGACATTCTGGGTTATTTGATTCTCCAAAAAGGCACATCGTTTTCATGGAGAATCCAAGATCAGAAACCTGTTCGTTCTAACCACGATCTCACAGATCGGTTCTGATGTCGTACCTTAAAAAAGTAAATAAAGGGACTGATTCTCGCATCCCACCAAAGTAATGTGCTGCTCATCTGTGAAATGTGGCCGCTCCCGCGTCCCACGATCTCCCACTCTCCCTATTTGGAGGCCACCTACAGTGGCCACTAGAAATGAGGCATTTTTCCAGGGATCTTTATTTTATTTTTTTAAAAAAAGAAATAAACAAACAAATAAATTTATTTTTGGCTGCGTCGGGTCTTCGTTGCTGCGCACGGGCTTTCTCTAGTTGCGGCGAGTGGGGGCTACTCTTTGTTGCGGTGCGCGGGCTTCTCATTGAGGTGGCTTCTCTTGTTGCAGAGCACAGGCTCTAGGCGCATGGGCTTCAGTAGTTGTGGCACACGGGCTCGGGAGTTGTGGCACGTGGGCTCAGTAGTTGTGGTGTACGGGCTTAGTTGCTCTGCGACATGGGGGATCTTGCCAGACCAGGTCTCAAACCCGTGTGACCTGCACTGGCAGGCGGATTTTTAACCACTGCACCATCAGGGGAAGTCCCTTCCAGGGAGCTTTAAAGAAACCTCTGAAGGTAAAAAACTAACAGAAGCTTCAAAGTCATGCTTGCCTGCTGGTGATGTCTGACAAAGGCTCAGGGGACATGATGACTGAGTGGTGTCCCAATGCAGCATCCCTTGGAGGTAAGACCTGCCAGGCCCCAGAACCCCCAAATGCTCACTGGCCACCACAAGACGTGACTCTGATGGTTAAGTTGTTGGAGGATGAGAAAAACGAGAGTCACTGGTATAAGAAGATACATAAATATGAATGCATAAAGGAAGCCTAGTGTGACTCCCTTTCTTAATTACCTAATACAATTCCCACTAGATGCACAAATTAGAGTTCCTATTAACAGCCCTATGAATAATAATCAGTTTACTTTCTGACTTGTATCTAAATATACTTTCTATATGATTTCATCTTTTATTCAGCTGTTTAAAAGCAGAACATCTAATTACAGTTCCTATTAGTCAACATTAATTTTTTTTTCCTTTTTGCCATGGAACATGTGTGATGACTGACTTTCTAAAAACAGAATTCCTTAGCATATGGAACAAATCGTGTTATTATTAATGCATCCCCAAATGACTCTGCATTTCAATTCCCTTAATTATTTAGTCATTGCTGATTATGTCTTTTTACAATTCATTATCCCATTTCTTGCAACGTGGGCATTTTATTTATTAAGTGTCAAAACGAAGGGTTGGACCTCATAAAAAAAGACATATTTTTTTAAAGTCTGTGCTTCCCTTCTTTAACATTTTCAGGCTATGTGATAACAGAGCTCTTAACAGCAAGTTTTTCAAGGACACCGTTAGGTACATGCTAATCTGTCTATAGTGACAGCCGTTGTTGGCAGGCTTTGTAAAGGAGGGGGGAAGTGGGCTGTGGAGTTGCCCCCAAGATATCGCTAAAGATCAGCCCAGGATAAATCAGGAGTTTGGGATTAACATATACACATTACCGTATATAAAACATATAACCAACAAGGACCTACTGTATGGCACAGAGAACTCTACTCAATATTTTGTACAACATATACGGGAAAAAAATCTGAAAAAGAACAGATATACGTACATGTATAACTGAATCACTTTGCTGTACACCTGAAACTAACACAACACTGTAAATCAACTATACTGCAATATAAAATAAAATTTTAAAAGAAGATCAGCTGCACTACTTCCAACCCCAATTCAATCACACTGAAATGTGCTCATTTTAAACAAAGATACTGTTTGTGTAAGTAGATTGTTGTACTACTTTTATCCACAAGCTAAAATGATCTTTTAAAAATAGCTCTTCAAGGAGTACTGGGAAACACAGGATAAGAAACATTTACTAAATTGTAAGAGAACTGACTCAATAAGAATTCTGTCCTCTGGCTGATCCTCCTGAACTTATGAAACCAGATTCCGACCTGTGCTATTTAAAAAGGCCTGGGCAGTAGGACCATCGTGCAGATGTTGGCTCATGACTTCAGAGGTTCTTGTCTGAGGCCAAATTCATTGCAAAAATTTTTAAAAAGGCAAAGGGAAAACAGGAAAGGATTAAGAAGGAGGAGAATGTGAGGAAATGAAAGGAAAATAAACATACTTATTTCTACCCAGCTAAAGCCTTGTCTCTGAGATGTGAGGTTTTCTTAACTGTGTTTTTCGTTTTTGTTTTTATATTTATTTATTTATTGAGTAACATCTTTACTGGAGTATAACTGCTTTACAGTGTTGTGTTAGTTTCTGCTGTATAACAAAGTGAATCAGCTATATGCACACGTATATCCCCATATCCCCTCCCTCTTGCATCTCCCTCCCACCCTCCCTATCCCACCACTCTAGCTGGTCAAAAAGCACTGAGCTGATCTCCCTGTGCTATGCAGCTGCTTCCCACTAGCTACCTATTTTACATTTGGTGGTGTATATATGTCAATGCTACTCTCTCACTTTGTCCCAGCTTACCCTTCCCCCCTCCCCGTGTCCTCAAGTCCATTCTCTACGTCTTCAGTCCTGTCCTGCCCCTAGGTTCGTCAGAACCATGGTTTTTTTCTTAGATTCCATACATATGTGTTAGCATACAGTATCTGTTTTTCTCTTTCTGACTTACTTTACTCTGTATGACAGACTCTAGGTCCATCCACCTCACTACAAATAACTCAAATCTGTTTCTTTTTATGGCTGAGTAATATTCCATTGTATATATGTGCCACATCTTCTTTATCCATTCATATGTCAATGCACCCTGAGGTTGCTTCCATGTCCTGGCTATTGTAAATAGTGCTGCAATGAACGTTCTGGTGCATGTATCTTTTTGAATTATGGTTTTCTTAGGGTATGTGCCCAGTAGTGGGATTGTTAGGTCATATGGTAGTCCTATTTTTATTTTTTAAGGAACCTCCATACTGTTCTCCATAGTGGCTGTATCAATTTACATTCCCACCAACAGTGCAAGAGGGTTGCCTTTTCTCCACACCCTCTCCAGCATTTATTGTTTGTAGATTTTTTGATGATGGCCATTCTGACTGGTGTGAGGTGATACCTCATTGTAGTTCTGACTTGCATTTCTCTAATGATTAGTGATGTTGAGCATCTTTTCATGTGTTGTTGGCAATCTGTATATCTTCTTTGGAGAAATGTCTATTTAGGTCTTCTGCCCATTTTTGGATTGGGTTGTTTTTTTGATATTGAAGCTGCATGAGCTGCTTGTATATTTTGGAGATTAATCCTTTGTCAGTTACTTCGTTTGCAAATATTTTCTCCCATGCTGAGGGCTGTCTTTCTGTCTTGTCTATGGTTTCCTTTGCTGTGCAGAAGCTTTGAAGTTTCATTAGGTCCCATTTGTATATTTTTGTTTGTATTTCCATTTCTCTAGGAGGTGGGTCAAAAAGGATCTTGCTGTGATTGGTGTCACAGAGCGTTCTGCCTATGTTTTCCTCTAAGAGTTTTATTTGTAACCTAGATGGTACATATACTACGGTAACGTAGAACAAAATGGCAAACCTTCTACTAAGTGTACCTTCTGTTTAAGCATGTACCTCCTGATCGTGCTAAAACTGAGTACTACTGAACAGGATGTGACAATGGAACTCGTTCTTTGTCTTTTGATTTAGAACAACAGATGCCATATAACCAAAGGAGGCATACCTAGGCAGGGCAGAGCTCTCATCCAGGGGCTCAACAAGTCTTTCATGACCTTTTGCTCGACACTCTGTATGACAGACTCTAGGTCCATCCACCTCACTACAAATAACTCAATTCCGTTTCTTTTTAGAGGCCCCGAAAGTGAATTTCGTTGGAGAAAGTAGCTGTAATACCGCTGCGTTTGCCTCCCCCATCTGAAGTGAGGGAGGGGAAGGGAGACGGTTTTTCCTCACCTCAAGCTCAAGTAAGAAGGCTTTTAAACAGCCCCCATCCCACACCCACACATACCCCAACAGCCCTCGGGGGGCTTTATATTTGCTCTGGGAGTTTGGGAATACCTAACACAAGCCTGAGAAACTCCACAGGGGCGTTGGCTGACTTGAGTGGCCAGGGTGGCAGCACAGAAGACTGTGTTGGCTATGGGCTCCACTCCCATCTACAGAGACTAACTACACCATTGGATGCAGGAGCCAGGTTGGGGTAAAAACAGGCGAAGAAGTGAGGTCGTTTAGACTGGAAGAGGGGCATCACCCTCATCAAAGCAGCTACAGGTGCATGTTTACAGTTAGGAAAATCTACTTGGAACCATTAAAGAACCCTGTGAGAGAAAGAATATTCTTTCTCTCCTAAAGAGAGAGAGAGAGAGAGAGAGAGAGAGACCCACCAACCCAAAAGAGCACCAGTGTCAGCTCACAAGGACCACCAAGTGTGACTTCTTTTGCCCTTCACCTCTCTTTTGTCACCCTAGCTCTAGTGGAACCAGAAACCTCAACTGAAGAAAAGAAAAGCGCAAGCCAGTGAAATAGAGAAGGACGAGCCATGACCCTCATTCCTTCCTAGGACTCCAGCTTGCAGGAAACCCAAGCTGGGGGAAAGAAATCTTTAACTTTAAATGAAGTTCAGAGCTTTGATGATGGCTTGTGACTGGGCATTTTAATTACTGAAGTGAAACATTTTGTCACTAAGAGTGACTAGAGAACTTTAAAATCATCGAGTAGTATCTGGAAAAGCCATGGGAGTTACTGAGATTTCATTCATCAGCAGGGAGAGAAGTAGCTCGTGAAAAGGGTTTCAAGAGGAAATGAGGGACTTCCCTGGGGGCACAGTGATTAAGAATCCGCCTGCCAATGCAGGGGACACGGGTTCGAGTCCTGGTCTGGGAAGATCCCACATGCCGCAGAGCAACTAAGCCCGTGCGCCACAACTACTGAGCCTGCGCTCTAGAGCCCGCGAGCCACAACTGCTGAAGCCCACGTGCCTAGAGCCCGCGCTCCGCAACAAGAGAAGCCATCGCCATGAGAAGCCCGCGCACCGCAACGAAGAGCAGCCCCCGCTCGCCGCAACTAGAGAAAGCCCGCGCGCAGCAACGAAGACCCAACACAGCCAAGAATAAATAAATTAATTAAATTTAATTTAAAAAGAGAGAAAATGAGAGGGAAAACATTGCTGTATGTTTGCATGCTGTGGAGCACCTCCTGGATATAACAGTTGCTCACTGAGTAATACACACGATGTAAGATTTACCATTTTTACGTACATGGTTCAGTGGCCTTACGTATATTTGCATTCTTGTACAACCCTAACCACCACAACTTCTTCATCTTTCCAAGCTCAAACTCCCTACCTGTTAAATAGTACGTAATGGTTGCCTTTTAATCAGTAAATAAAGGAACTCGGTGTAAGGCCAGGCTTTAGCATTTACTACATGCTGTTGGGCCTGTTTTACTTTATCTATTCCGTTTCTGATACTCTTATTTTTGTGTGGGAAGATCTGAGTTTTTGACTACATCATATTCCTTCTGCCTAAAGAACTTCCTTTACCACTTCTTGTCTGGTTGATCTGATAATGAATTCTCACGGTTTTTATTTGCCTGGAAAACTATTTCTCTTTAGCTTTTGAAGAATATTTTTGTTGAGAATTCTGGGTTGAGGTTCCCCCTCACCTCGTTTCACACTTTAAAGATGTATTCTGTTGTCTTATTGCTTGCCTGGTTACCAATGAAAAGTCTGTCATTTTTATCCTGGTCCCTCTGTCGGTAAAGTGTCTTTTTTTCTCTGGTTGACTTCAAGATTGTCTCTGTCTTCGGTTTTCAGCAGTTTGAATATGATATACATTAGGGTGTGTGTGTGATTGTGTGCATGTGTGTGTGTTGGTATTTATCTTGCTAAGTATTCTCTGAGCTTGAGTTTCTGGGATATGTGGTTTGGTGTCTGTCACTAATTTTGGAAAATTCTTGGCCATTATTTCTTCTGCCCTGTTCTCTTTGTTTTTCCTCCTTCTGGAATTTCAGTTACATGTGCTTGACCATTTAATATTATCCAACCAGTCTTGGATGCTCTGTTCTGTTTTTTGTTGTTGTTGTTGTTGTTGTTGTTTTACACTGTTACCTCTTTGTTTTCAGTTTGAGTAATTTCTGTTGACTTATCTTCATGCTCATGGATTCTTTCTTCAACTGTGCCCAGCCTACTGATGAGCCCATTACAGACATTCTTCATCTCTTTTTCATTCATCAATTTTTTTCATGTGGTCATCTCTTACGGTTTCCATCACCCTAGTGAAATTATCAGTGTGATCTTGCATGCTGTCTGCCTTTTCCTTAAGAGCCATTAATATGTTAATTGTAGCCAGTTAAGTTCCGTGTTTGATAGTTCTAATATCTGTGTCTGGTTCTGATGATTGCTTTGTCCCTTCAGATTGTGCTTTTTCTTACCTTTTTATAGGTCTCCTAATTTTCCATTGAACACCAAACATGTTGTATAAGACAGTAGATTCTGAGGGAAGTATGTTCTATTCTTGGAGATGAGAATGCCTTTCCTTCTGTTAGGTCTTCAGTGTGGAGGTTTGTGTTAATCTAATGAGGGGTTGGGCTGGATGTGAATTTGCTCTCTGCTGGGCTTTGAGGCTCCCACTAGGCTTTGGGTCTTCTCTTTGCATAGCTCTCCCAGTTGTATCCCACTGTTCTTTTTACTCAGTGCTAGTCTGTGCAGTGGTTGGAGAGCCGGGAAAAGAAGATGGTCTCTGATGTTTTGCTTAAGCCTTGGTGTTAGCTGGGCACTGTGAACATGAGTCTTGATGGTGTAGCTTTCCTCCAGATGCAATGTAATGTTAGGGAGCACATATTCCTGACCCTTCCCTAGGGGTAGAGCTTTTTTTCTAAAAAAAAAAAAACCCCAGACTCTGCCGATACAGTGGGTTTCCCACAGGGACTTCAGGATGCATTCTGGTTGCCCTAACCCCTGAAGATTAAGGAATGACAGGGGAGAAGGGTGTGCGTTGTTTGGGTGATGGTTGCCATTCCTCTCCTCCAGCTATAGGGGGACCCACCAGGGCTCTCAGGCTGCAGTTTTGTGCCCTTCTTCCTACAGATTAAGGTTTGTGATCAGTAGGAGAGAAAGAGGAGACGGGTCTGGGTGGAGGTTCAGCAGTGGCTGCAATTCCCTTCCCCTAGCCAACACCACAGGTGAGGCCTCCCAGCCTGCTCCCAGGTCTTCCCTAGGAGCACCTGGGGGAAGAAAAGCCTGCAGAAGAGTGCAAACTCCCCTGTGCTTGTGGTGCCCTCCTGTGAGCCCATGTTCACCTTTGCCAATCATACAAGTTTCTTCTAACTGGTTTACATGGCCTTGGGTGGCGTCCCTTACAAGCAGATGCTCAAGTCCTGTTTCTCCCTGAGGGTGCCTGTCTCCCTTCACATTTCAGGTCGTTTGCCTTGCGACCTCAGTTCTTTCATGGGTTTAATACAAGTAGCTAATGTGCTCTTTCTCTGGCTTTTTTTTCCTCTTGTAAGAGTGGAAGGGGTGCTCTCTCCAGCTCTCTACCTTCTGTAGCTCTGAGCTGAAACACTGCTGTTTTTAATAGCACTTTACCAAGCTGTGTGCAATCCTTAATCTCCTTTGAGCCATACAACCAGCCTGGGTCAACCACATGTTATTGCTGCCACAGGAGGAAAAGAAAATCCGTTAAAGGAGACTGGGATTGACACACACACACACATATACATACACATACACTCCTATGTATAAAATAGATAACTAATGAGAACCTACTGTATAGCACAGGGAACTCCACTTAGTGCTCTGTGGTGACCTAAGTGGGAAGGAAATCCAAAAAAGAGGAGATATATGTATACATATGGCTGACTCACTTCGCTGTACGGTAGAAACTAACACAAGACTGTAAAACAAATATACCCCAATTAAAAAAAAAAAAAAGAAAACTCACTACTGACTATGCTGAATGTGCATGCCCAATTCTTCATTTTCAAGTAACCACAGGTATCATTATAAACTCCTAATCCACTCAAGAGTGGATTCCTAACAGATGGAAAAACAGTTTATAATTTTAGATGCCTTTGAGTTCCCATGAAGACCTGAATTTTCTACACGTAAAATTCCAGCTCTAACTCATTTTTGGATGCTAGGGGTCACTGACTTTTTTATAGTAATAACTCAAGGTGTTGAATATAAATAATTAACAAGTAATAAGTCCCATACTTGAAAGGATATATAAGATGTCTTTAAAAATTGAATGAGTCAGTTTTTTCATGAAGTTAGATTTTCAATAAATCATTCAAGTACTTACTGAGAATACTGCTGGGTGCTACAAAATCATACAGAAATGTAGGCAATCACATTCTAATTGAAATTAAATCTGTATGTCAATGAAAAACACAATATTGAAAAGATACAATCCTTCCTACATGGTACAGGAATATCCACCCATTTCCCTTCTTGTGTCTTCTTTTAAGGATCTATGTGGAAGCTGGGGATTTTCTCAACCTACCTCTTTAAAGACTTCCACTATTTTAATTCACTGTCCTTCCAAGCCCAAGCAGATTTCTGAGTCTTACTCTGCTCTCCTCATCAGTTGGATAAGTCTTAACATGGGAAGGATTTATATTTAAGTAGGAGGGTTCTATGTCATTTGCCAATAAGCAAGACAGCTGTTCCAAGCAATCTACCAAGTTTATTTCAATGTGAAAATACTCCTATAAGTTAGAAGCTAGGCATAATTTTTAATCCTTTGTGAGCTCTGAAAAGGAGTCTTTAGAAACACAGTAGACTAGAACATATATTATAAAAACGACTTTGCCTGGGTAATCTGATTCATAATTAGGCATACTTGGTATAACCATATACTTGTAAAAGCAACTAACAGGCATAAATTGACATAAATGAACGTAGTTTACAATAATTAAGAAGGCAAAGAAATTTAAATACGCACTTCAACTCTATTTAAAGAGAGAAAACGCCATCAACCACCTATCAAACAATGTTCCACCAGGGGGTGTAGTCTGCATTTATTCCCTTTGCAGCCGCTTTGCTTATTAGTGTGCGCACCTGAACAGTTGTACAAAAAAAAAAAAGAAAAGATATTTTTGTAAAGTGATTTATAATGTCCCACTGGCTTTCATTTTTATTCCAAGGAAGCATTGTCTTTATATTTTATCGTTTGTCAAATCAAACTCAAAGTGATTCCAACACCCTTGTTTTCTAGTCATGCTAAGTTGTAAAAAAGCTGTAAGCAGATATCTAGATTCTAGATATCTAGGGGAACTTGCTATGAATCCTAGGTTAATCCTTTCCTGTAGGCAGGAGTCCTTTAGCAAAACAATGATTTCTTAGCAATAAAGAGCTAATCTCACAAATATTCTACAACTGGATTTCGTAGACTGAGATTTCCTTAAGTGAACCTCATCTCCAACGAGTTTGAAAATACGTGATTATCCTAATGAGAATAATGGCAGCTAACAGTCATCAGTTCCAAAATAAAAGGCTGATTTCAATCACAGATTTGCAAGACTGGTTTACCTCCAGAACTGCGTTTGATGAATGGAAACGTGTGGTTAGGTATGCTGATTCACGATGATGTTTGTATCCACAAATTTATCTGGCAACAGATGTTACAGCCATATCAAATAAGGAGCAAGAACTATAGCTTTCTTCTTTGCAAACTGTGCACTGTATTGAAATCTCTATTGACTCAATGCTACCAAGCTGGTCAGCGGCAGAGCCGTTGTCAAACAGAGTGTCTGATGCAAGAACTCCCTCCAGCGACAGTGAAAATTCACACCTGTGCAGCCAGGGGTGCGGGCTGCGGCCACCTGGACCTCTCGGTGCCTCTGACTCTACATTTTCACCCACCCCTCTCCTGGGGAGGAGGACAGTGTTGGCTACTGGGGCTCTTACGAAGGGTAATACGAGCAGGTGGTGTCAGTAACGTGAAGCTTTATGGAAGGTAGCAAAACACAGGCTGATGCAGAAGCTGGTACTTCAAGATGTACTACCAGGAACTAGGTTACAGGTGAATACACGCTCAAGACCAATTTGTAAGGAACTATCAAAGGTACTTCTGGGGCTTCCCTGGTGGCGCAGTGGTTGAGAGTCCGCCTGCCGATGCAGGAGACGCGCGTTCGTGTCCCGGTCCGGGAAGATCCCACATGCCGCGGAGCGGCTGGGCCCGTGAGCCATGGCCGCTGAGCCTGCGCGTCCGGAGCCTGTGCTCCGCGACAGGAGAGGCCACAACAGTGAGAGGCCCGCGTACCGCAAAAAAAAAAAAAGGTACTTCTGTGCTCACTGTGCACCCCTTATGCCACACCGCAGGCATCAATGCTCAATCTAACTCCTCAGAAACGCTGTGTGGCTTCGAAAGCAACGACTGCAGCCATGAGCATCCTTTCCTGTCCTCAAGGCCGTGAGAAAGAGGTGATACGAACACAAGAGTCCTGATGCCTCCCCACAAGAAGAATCTGCCTAGTCTTACGTACTGAAAATATTCAGCCTTTTAAAAAAAATCACTCTATCTGGTTTATGAACTTAGGCTCTGGACTCTGGAGTTTAAACCTTAACCATGTCTCTTATTTACTATGTGTTCCCCTCCCCTTATCTCAGTTTCCTGCTCTGGAAGATGAGGATGACATCATCTAGAGTTAGAGTGAGGATTAAAGGAGATAACAGACATCGAGGGCACAGAAAGCCATCAATGCGTGTTAAGCCATGCTATCATTATTGCTTCTGTTGCTTTCATTCATGGAGTTTGCTCTAGTCCAAGGAGACTATTGAGACCCCTGCACCTCAAAGAAAGGGGGGCTATCACACAATATTGCTTTGATGGGCTCTTTATCGTTTTGAGTGATAAAAGGTCCAGCACACATCCTTCTAGGGACCGTGAGTTTTCCCAGGGCTGCTAAGACCTTGGGGGTGGGAGGTTGGGTGGGGCATAAGAATGCATTTAAAAAATGCTCCAATCAAAATTATTGCCAATCTGATCTCGGAAACATTTGTTCTAATGCACTAAGTATTCTGACCACTGCTTTTTCTTTCCATTTTCCTCCATTTGCTCGTGCTTGGCTTTTGATGTGGCATACACTTTAAAAATACATTATTAAGCAGACAGGCCTGTCACCCCTGGAGGTAGCACTCTGTCCCCCGCTTATTCTTAACAAATCTCCTTTTGTGCTCTTTTGTGCTGAAGCGATTAATCATTTCAACTATCCAAGGGTTGCTGACGATCTTTCTAGATGACTCCAGTTACCATGAGTCCCCCCCTCCCCCCATCACCATCTACACTGTTTTGAACCTGCTGGGAATCTGCTCTTGAGTCTGTATTCATGTCACAGTGATCTCCTGATTTCATACAACAATAACCAGCGAACGTCCAAAAGAACTCAGTGTTCATTTCTTGCCTCTTTCCAGAGTCTGGGGTTGGGGTGCGGGTGGAGGGCTGAGTGAGAGACTTCATTGAGAAAACCAAGGAAATAGAAAGCGGAAAGGTCAGAATGATCAATGCTCATGTTGCAGCCCAGAGGGGAGGTTTTACTCTCACTGGAGGGAACCTCTCGCGACACCATCTTCTTCATGCATCATGGCCGGATTTTCTTTCTCCCTTTTCCTCTTTCTCTCTAGTTTATCTGCAGCTGAGTTTTCAAATGGCTTTCCTGTTTGAAGCTGGGTAAAAGACTGTCATTTGGTTTCCAGAGAAGCAGCCTGGGTAGGTTTTGGGGGATTCGGTCATTTTTCAGAAGCTGTACTAACATTTTTAGCTAACTTGAAAGGTTCTATTTTTAAAAGCCTGTCCTGTCAGCATATGCTCAAGGACTTTCATTTTTATAATATTACTCTTTAAAAATACTTTGCGTATTCAAACTCAGATATTAATATATCTTGAATATATTAACTTTTCTCTTGGGCTTATCGTACTAAACTGTTGCCAAGTTGGAAAATAAAAAGTAACCACTTATAATAATCTATATTCTACAAAGGAAAGAGTAGGATTTATTTTAATCAATATTTTATCATATCCTTGATTCATGTTTGCCCTTATCGATTATATTTTATTAAAAATAGTATGTTTACCAAAAAAGTACTCTTTAATTATATAAAATAAAATATCTTCCAAAATTGCAAAAAAATAAGAAAAATAAATGAAAGCCTATCATTCCCTCTCCCCCACCCAGATACACACTGTTAAACTGAATTCAAAAACATGTTTAAAAACTGACCAAAAATACTGTGAGATCACAAGTTATTGCCAGAGAAGGGAAGGCTAAAATGATTCATAAAGTATGCAGATATAAATATATCGATACTGTTAAATTACTATAGAATGCCAGGGTGATTTTTAGAAAATATGTACTTCATATGCAAAAATAAATCTATATTTGAGATTATTAAAAAGATATTTACAAGTAGCTGAGGCACAGAGTTTTAAATTAATGCGTAATATGTCAATAATAAGCATGCTGATCTTAGGATTTTTAATCACGTTTCAGAAGCCTAATCAATGTTCACAGAAAAATACTTTTTTTTTTAAAAAAGGAGAAGAATATAAAATTTTTAGTATTTTTAATTCTACAGAACCACAGACCTCTCATGATTTAGGATTACAATAAAAAATAAGGCATTAAAATGAAAACACTGTAATGAAGAAGTTGTAATAATAAACAGCAAACTGCCCATGGGTTACAATGCCTGTAACTTTTTAGGAAATTCAGGGGAGAGAGAAAGATATACTTTTGCATAAATAGGTACACCTTTTTAGTGGGAGGAAAGAGAGAGGGAGAAGCTGTAAGAAATAAATCAGCTAGTGTCAGGATATGACATTATTTTCCAGCCCAATACTGCAATCCCCCCTTATCCATGGGGTTATGTTCTCAGACCCCCATTGGGTGCCTGAAACCACAAGTAGCACCAAACCCTACACACATTGTTTTTTCCTATATATACATACCTAGGATAAAGTTTAATTTATAAATTAGGCACAGGCAGAGAAGAGCAGAACTGCCAGCATCACTACTCTTGCACTTTGGGGCCATTATTAACTAAAATAAGAGCCACTTGAACACAGTACCGAGAGAGATACCGAGATGCACGGGATACGCCGGACAAAGAGACGGTTCTCATCCCAGGTGGGATGGAGCAAGATGCCACAAGATTTCATCACCTGCCTCCGAACAGCACATGATTTAAAACTGATGAATTATTTCTGGAATTCTCTATTTAACATTTTCAGACCTCAATTGACCATGGGTAACTGCAACCTCGGATAAAAGAGGACTACTGTATCTGGAGAGACAGGAAGAGGTGTACGTTTCCCAGTTCATCAGCAGAACCAAAGGTGTTCAGGAAGCAGGCCAAGCATAGCGATTCTCCAGAACTTCTGGGCTACACGTGGGCCCAGGAATGGAGCCATGTGCAAATGGGAAAATGCCTCAGGTGCAAAAACCAGTTAATTTAGGAGCCTAAAGAATGCCAAAACTAGGGCTTCCCTGGTGGTGCAGTGGTTGGGGGTCCGCCTGCCGATGCGGGGGACATGGGTTCGTGCCCCGGTCCGGGAAGATCCCACATGCTGCGGAGCGGCTGGGCCCGTGAGCCATGGCCGCTGAGCCTGCGAATCCGGAGCCTGTGCTCTGCAACGGGAGAGGCCACAACAGTGAGAGGCCCGCGTACCGCAAAAAAAAAAAAAAAAGAATGCCCAAACTGGATTACCCATTCTGAAATTGTGGGCTGTGTGTGTGGACAGCTTTCAAAATCAGAACAAAACCACCTGTAGATAAATACGGGCACGTGTTCTAAAAGTCATGAAAAACGTCCTGAGTTTCAACCCCTACATTTTTAAAATACTTACATCTCATTGCATCCAACAACCATTAAAAACACACAAACTGCATAACTATAAACCAAATATATCAGAAATCATAAAACAGCACATAAATGAAATGGCAAAAGAATAATCAGGTTTCTAAGTTTTTTCCATTATAATGATCTAAATAATTATGAGTGTAAGAACTACAGGTAATTATGTCTTACTTAAAAGATAGCATTAATATCTAGATAGAGGTTCTAATTTTTCAAGGCCTGTATCTTGTCAATCCTCAAATTATCATTTTCGATCTTAGCAATTATTTTTAACTTTCCTGTGTGTGTACAATAGTAATTTGCAGCAAATCTGTGTAATTTCACAACCCTCCATTTGAAAAAAGAGAACACCGTGTGTGGTTTTCATGGTAATAAGTACAATTTTAAAATGTATGTCTTGAGTTGATAACTTTGGGTAATTGTTCCAAGAACTGCTTTACACGGAGCATATTAGCAGTGGAAATAGCTTTGACTTCCCTCCCTCCATTACACCAGCAGCAATATGGTAATTAACCAAATTATCCCTGCAAATTTATTATCTTGATTTCTTCAACTTGTACATTACATTCATTAGCTATCAAAATGGAAAACTCAGTTTCATGAAAGATAATCAGACTACAAGTGGCAGATACAAAAGGTCTGAGCTTTTCTGGCATGGATACCAGCAGTAGCTGGGGATGCCTTTTCACTTCCAACCCTCAGGAGTTATTAGTTGAACTCTCATCTCTCTTGAATTTGTGCGAAATGTAGAATGTTCTAATGCTCCCAGGTAACCCAACAATCTTGGCCGTCCTTGGAGAGCTTATGTTTCAGGGGGACAGCACCTCAATCTTTTTTTGTTGGAGGACTGGAAGGACAACAGGGTGGAGAGGAAAAACAGACACTGAGCAAAAGGTCAAAGGCATTCATTCATTATTCCTCATCCATTTATTCAGCATTAATTAAACACCCATTACATGCCAGGCAGTTTGATAGCCCCTGGAGATGGATGGTAAGAGCCTAATGGGGCTTAAGAAAGACAATTATGACTCAGTACAATAAGTGCTATGATAAAAGTAAAGGGTACTTGGGGAATATAGAACAAGAGCATCTAACTCAGACTCTGGCAATCAGGAAGGCTTCCTGGAGGGAGTGACATCTTAAGTGAGGCTTGGAAGATAAGCAAGAAACAGTCAGGTGTTCGGGGTCAGGTGTAGACAGAGCGTGCTCTGGGGTTAGAGAAGAGCATGCGTGAAGCCCGGAGGTGAAGGAGAGAGCTGTGGTGCCGCTCCTGCAGAAGCCATGTACAGAGTGAGAGGTGGGCAGGGGTGAGAGATGGGGCCAGAGCACGTGTGGCTCTGCAGAGGACCTCCAAGAATCTGACTCTGTCTTGAGCCCAGTCTCACTATCTCTTTGCTCGGTGGATGTACCTTGCAAGGCTAGAGCAACAGACAACTTTAAAAATCAAGTATATTTAATGCCTCAGTCCTCTAATGTAGTGCTGAAGTTCTCCAAGTTTCTTCACGAGAAATGGGGAAGGTGTGCCTTTGACCTTGCTGGAAACCCCGCCCATGGTGCAGTCTGGCTACTGACATGCTTCCCTTGTCCCAGCCTGGGCACAGCAGGAGGTACACGGCACCGTGAGCTCCGTGACGGCCTGTGGCATCCAGCTGTTGTTAACACTGTGTGTGCACCTCCTCCTGTCTTCCAGTCGGCACCTTCACAGTAAGATAATGACAAACACCCGTGCAAAGATATTGACTGCGGTATCAGAACTCACCCTTGACTATGAGCGCAGAGAGTATATTCCCACAGAATATATGCTGCTTGGGCTGCTAACATCCCCTCGGTCTTCCACACCCCTGGTTCTGTAAATGCCTCTGTGATGTCTAACCGTGTGCATCAGAAGGAGACAGGTAAAAACAGAAAGGCAAAGCCATTCACTCCCAATGGGAGCTTCCAGACCTCCATGGTCCCTTTGGCCATCACCCCAAAGCCTCTGGGCTCGGAACAGATTCTGAATTAGAGTATTCTCGCCCCACCTCTGTTACAAACTGGACACCTCCAGAGTCATCACAAAGCCTACAAAGTGTAGCCAAATGGCCCTGAAACAAGCGGCAGGCTGCTGCACACCCCTTACAGGCACCAGGATGCCCCCGGAAGAGAAATGGAGTCATTTAAGTAGGGCTTTTGGTTTCAGCCAAAAGGACAAATATAATAACATCTAGTAAAAATGCACCTACAGATGTAAAATAAGATATAAATTGTGTTCCTGCTGTCTCTATCCATCCAAGGGGCCAACTGCAAAAAGAAAAATCAAAACAAAACACTACCCAGTGAAACTCATTTATCTGGGATAAAACATGTAGCTTTTGCTTGGTGAATTTCTCTAGACCTCCACCAGGTTTACTTTTGCTTTGATTCGATTTTATTATGACAAGTCATGGGATATATAAACGGGCTCCTCTACATTTATACCCGGATTGATTTTGCCGTTTGTGGGCTTCATTTTGCCATGAATAAAATCTTTACTACTTGAAACAAATGAGATAATTTATAAAATAAAAAAAAAAAAAACAACATGAGGCAGGAAACGCCTGTCTGGTCTGAAACGGGAGATTTGACCTAGGTCCAGCTCTGCAAACGACCCAAACAGATCACTTAAAACAAGTTGTCCCTTTGTTCTCTATTTTCTCCGAGTGGCTAATATATTTTCATGTGGGTTACGGAGCCTGTAGACATTTCAGCACAAGGTTTCTCTTGTCTCACCATCCAGGGTCTGAACACGTGAGGGGGCCATGACGATGTGCGTCCCATGTGATGGTAATCTCAACGCTCTCCTCACTCACAGATCTCCCAGCATCACAACTGGAAATCTTGCCTAGGAGGCTCCTTAGTTTCTAGAAAACCAAGGAAAAGGAGTTCCCTCTGTCTGCTGGAAATCTGTTCAATTATAGTGTCAGGAAATTGGTTTGGGTCTCCAGAATTTAAACAAGTCCCAGTTACTCCTTTCATATCAACAGAAAGGCAACTCTACGTAAACATTCGCCATGAATATTTCACAGGAAATTGGAATTAAATTAGTGACTAAAGATGAAAGCCAAGAAGATAATCTGCTCAGATGCTGCACTGAGATTGTCTCTAAATTCATCCTTTAAATCCAAACCAGATCTCAAAACACTGGTCTCTTATGACAAAGGCTCCCTACGTTATGAGGAATGCTCGGCAATAAACACCATCTAGAGCTGTGCGGCATAAAATCTGTGCATTCTAGATTCCAGCCCTGCACACCCCCATTAAGTTGTAAATGGATTTTATTTGCTGAACAAATGTTAATGCCATTCTACGTTAATGGGTAATGCTAGGGAAAGCACCTAAGTATTACAGCACTGGAGCCTTTAGGGATGAAATACAGTGTAACAGAAAACTGTCCGTTACAAACATATGTCAGCAATAAGGGCTCCCAGCCCTTAGTGCCCATCTCCTAAATGAATTTTGCAGTAATACACAGATTTACTAGGTCCCAGGATTGAAATTCTCTGAGTGACGATAAAAAATAATTATACTGGAGAACATAATGTAATATTCAAATGACTTGAAAACAGTCACCTCAGCAAAAATAAGAGAGGGGGGAGGAAAAAGAAGTTCAAAGGTGAGATTGCTGACGTTGGCCATAAAACCTCCATTAAGTTCAAGTGCACACACGCGTGATCGGGCACTTTCAGATCAAACACACATGGGAACGGGAAACCTCCCTCTTCACAGCAAAATACCTGAGTGGTTTCATGAATGAGCTGGGGTGGGGGGGGGGGGGCTTCTTCCTTTAATAAGACAGCACAGCAGGTAAGAGAGAGGGGGTGCTGGTCCCAGATGGTGGTGCTGGTTAAAATCCCAGCTCTACCATGTGGTAGCTGTTCCCTTGGCGAGCTGTGTTTAACCTCCCCTCGCCTCAGTTTCTTCCTCTGTAAAATGGGGATGATAATAGTTCCCAACTACACAGAAGGCAGTTGTGATGGTCCAATGAGAAAACACATGCAAGAAGCTTGGAAGAGTGTCCCAGATATAGTAAGTGCTCAATAAATGTTAGCCTATCCTCACTGGTGGTCGTGACTGTGTAGGAAATAAATGGAATGGAAATAAATGGAACGGAAACCACTGCCTTTCCTCACAAGAGGTCTCTAAACTCAGGGACTCCATCCTCTCAGTTTTCTCCAGTCTGGACCCTGCCCCCTCTCCTCCACAGAAACAGCTCTCCATGAGGTCACCAACGACCTTTTTGTTGTCCAATCCGTTGGGTGGCTTTCGATCCTCATCTTTTCGTGTCCTCTCAGAAATTCTGCACCCTGTTGGATGGAAACTCTCTTTCCTTGAATTCTGTGGCTTTCCACGGTCCCAGTTTTCTCTAGTCACTCCCTCTCATGTTCGTTTGCCAGTGGCTCTTCCTCCCTCCCCTGCCCCTGAAATGGTGGAATTCAGCCCTCACTGCTTCTCAGCCTCAAGTCCCTCTCCAGGCAAATGTACCCATGTCTGTGGTTTTACTGCCCATGTGCTAATTCATCCAAAATTCTGGCCTGCAGCTCAGACCTCCGTTCTGAGTTCCTCTACATCCTCCTCATCTACTTGAACATCACAAAGGCACCTCAAACTCAGCACGTCTAAAAATTAACAGAGGATGTCCTCTGCTCCCCAACCCAACACAGCATCTCCCTCAATCTTCCCGTGTCTCCACCAAGCATCCCTCGCTTGGAGCCTGCCTCAGCCCCACATTCCTCTTCCATTTTCCCCTCACGCCACTCCTCACAGCAGCCAGAACGGTCCATCTACAATCTGATCACACCGCTCCCAGCCCCAATCCTTCGCCGGTTCCCCTGTGCTCAGAGGCTCTCGAATGTGGCTGAGAAAGCACAGCGCGGCTGGCCGCTCCTGCCTGGCTTTTCCCACCTGCTCTGCGGCCACGCGGGCCTTCTCTCTCCTTCCCGGGTCTCTAACAAGCTGAGCTCTTCACTCCCTCTGCTTGGAAGCTTCACCATTTTCCTTAGGTTGCTTTCCTACTCACCCTCCAGCTCAGTTCAAGGGCCGCTTCCTCAGGGAAGTAGTTCTTGACCCCAAATTCGGTAATATACCCTAGAGTAAGCGCTCATAAAACCCTGAGTATTTACCGCAATTCACATTATACATTTATTTATGAGATTAAAAAAAAAAAAACTTAGTATCTATCTCTTCCAGCACACTGTCGGTTCCCAAAGGGCCAGGGGTCGTGTCTCTCTGACCCACCGCTGTTTCCAGTACCTCCCACATGGAAAGGGCATGCAAACACTTGTCCAATGACCACCTCCATTTTCACAATTTTAAGGTATTTTTCATGACCCTGATCTTCCTCCACAACAAGAGAGAGCCTTTTTACAACGAGATGGCTGCAAGTAGGAAGCACCTCTGGTGACCTTGACGACATCAGGTTTACCTGAGCTGATTCCAAGGGGAGGGATGCTGGTAAGGAAAATTGGGCTCCACAGAGATGAGTCACAGGAACGAGCATTAAAAAGGCCAATACAGCTTGTCTCTGATTTCCAGCGAAGGGAATCTCTGAGCCATCACAACGGTACTCATCACTCTCCTCTGGAGGATTCTTTTACTCACTCATTTATTTATTCATTCCACAAAATCGTGAATTCTAAATTCCAAACATTAGGGCCACCGTGTGGGAAGAATACTGATGTGTGACAGATACACAACAAATCCAACAGGCTGTAACTGAGAAGGCGCCCTGCGCTTGTGTTTGCAGGAGAGGAGATGCTTAGGATAAGAGGGGAAGACGATCCTGGGGCTGCCTGGTGTGAGAGGCAGGTGACAGCCAGAAAAACATTCCAGGCAAAACTGGGAACACAGACATGATCCTCTAGGAGCTCCTGAAGTTAGAGCACTACTAACACCTTAGACTGCCAGGGGAGGGGAGAGAAAGATGCTCACATGACAGCACCAGCACCACCATCACTTCCCAGTCTAGACCATCTCCTCTTTGGAACACTCCTCACAAGCTCTGGGAAGTGTGGAGCTCAGAGCTCAGCTGTCTTCCGATGAAGGAAGCATCCCCCCTACCCTTGACCCTGCGCGTACACATAAATCAATTCTCCCATTGGTCCAGGCTTTTCCTCTTGTTCCACGCCTGATTCAAGGCAGGCAGGGGCGGCACCCGTGGTGTGATGGATTCGGGGTCAGTATCGTGGGAAGGTAGGAGAGTGGGGCCGGGGTGCCAGGCTCTCATCAGCTTTCTTAAGAAAAAAATACATAATGCTTTAAACTCTTGACTACAGCATTCAGTTTTTTGGGGTTTTTTTTGCGGTACGCGGGCCTCTCACTGTTGCGGAGCACAGGCTCTGGACGCGCAGGCTCAGCGGCCATGGCTCACGGGCCCAGCCGCTCCGCGGCACGTGGAAGAGATCTTCCCGGACCGGGGCACAAACCCGTGTCCCCTGCATCGGCAGGCGGACTCTCAACCACTGCGCCACCAGAGAAGCCCCAGCATTCAGTTTTATTTGAAGTGAATTTTGCACTGTCTAAAGCAGGGGTCCCCATACCTCGGGCCACAGACCACTACCGGTCCGTGGCCTGTTAGGAACGGGGCCGCACAGCGGGAGGTGAGCGGCGGTGAGCGAGCGAAGCTTGATCTGTATTTACAGCCGCTCCCCATCGCTCGCGGTACCGCCTGAGCTCTGCCTCCTGTCAGAATTACGGTGAGTTGTATAATTATTTCATTATATATTACTATGTAATAATAATAGAAATAAAGTGCACAATAAATGTAATGCGCTTGAATCATCCCAAAACCATCCCCCCACCCCCGTGGAAAAATGTCTTCCACAAAACCAGTCCCTGGTGCCGAAAAGGTTGTGGACTGCTTCTCTAAAGTATATCGTTATGGTATGAGAAACACTCAAGCTCTTTATAAACTTCAAGCCCTGCTTAGAATATAGGACAGAAAGGTCAAACAACAGAGTTCTTCCATCTCCTCAGAAAAGATAAGAAAGGATGAGAAGGGGTAGGATTTTTTAAACATAAACAGAGAAACCAAAGAGGGGATTGGTGTGTTGTGGTATTATCATTTTGCAGATATAAACACCATAACCAATCAAAGGAAGATGGCTTGAACACTGAATATTGGGACCCCAAACATGAAAGTATGTTAAAAGAGAAAAATAGGAAAAGTACATCTGCATTTTACACTATCTTTTACACTATCTGTGTTTAACCTGAAACAAGGCCCCAAGATAGAGATAATTTAGATGTAAAATACAACACGTATTTTATACAACATATAATTAAATGCCAGAAATGAAGCTACCACACTTTGACAACTGCTTTCTATATAAATCTCTCCCAGAAAAACAAAAATCATTATGAATTCATCAAATCAAACTTCAATGAGTTATTTTAATCCATTCGAGAGTGAAAAAATTTATTTATGAAATAATGCTTTCCAGGAAGAAATAAAAATCCTACCGCTGAAAACAATCTGATGGTTAATGTAAAATTTTAAGCCACATAACCATATTACTGTAATTCACTAGCCATTCAAGAAAAAGTGTGTAGGATGCCCAAAAGTTACAAACATATTAAAATAAAGTTTTTCTTTTTCTTTATAGAGAATTGCCACACCATCTGGTCTGATTTGCCTTGGTGTTTTGCCCAGTGTAATATCAGCTTTCTGAGAGCTATCAATTATTAGGTTATTCCGATGAAAAATATGATTGAAGACAAAATATAGGTTGAAGAGGACATCCTGATTATAAGTTCTGAGTATTCAGGAGAACACTAATACGGCAGAACAGCCCAGCCTAAGTGCATCTGCACATGAAACTAGTTCACAGAGGCTGTGCGCGTGAGATGATGATGATGAAAAGGACAGGCCTACAGAGACTAACAGGCAAAATAATAACACGCATAACAACACAGAAATAAATTTTCAACACGGAGCATCACCTCTTTGTCAGAGTGCTTCTGATTCTAATTAAGTTTGGGAGAAAAATAAGCAGGCAACCCCTGTCTGACTGGAAAGCACAGACTATTGAAAGATGCTTTTAAATAGTAGGGTGATAAATGGGGGCATCCAAATGTGAACACGATCATATTTTTCATCTCAACTCTGTTGTTCTGTCTTCCAGCTGATCCCTTTCATACAGTGTCACCCCAGCCTGTGCAAAGGGACCAGATTAAGGTGTAGCTCCTAGGTTTCTAAAAGAAGCTTTAGAAGTTGTTTTGTAAAGTACTGTTATTTAGGCAACTTAGGTGGTTACCCTCAGAAAGGGTAAAGATCGGACAACACATGAACAACGGGCTCACTTTGACACTGCAGCTGCACCTCCTTCTATTTGGAATCTGTGTCAACCAGTTGGTAAGATTTTTAAAAGAATATCCTTACCCGAATTATTTCTTCAACACAGCTGTTTGTTTCTCCAGATCTACTCTCCTGCAAGCAAAGGGAAAAAACATTAAGCCAGATAGAACAGACTTATGGTTACAGAGAAGAAATGACGCATAAGCCTCCAAATTTAATAGAGTTTGGACAGGGGGCCTTGCCTGAAGTAGGACTTACAGATGAGCTCCCTTCCTTATGGGACAACTCCAATCAAGGCTGTGACCATCCTCCCTTCCCCACTGCTGCACCGTGGACAGGGCGGCCGGGAGCATCGCACACGCCCCAGAGTTGCAGCGCTGGGCCCTCCAACCACGTCAACTCTAAGCAGGGAAGGCTCCTAGGAGTACAGCACATGACTGGCAGGTACGAGCTCCATTCACCTTGGGTTCCATCAAAGTGTGGAAGCAAATGTGGCCTACACCACAAAGATGGATCCGGTCCACCCACCAAATACATGCAATGGTCCTGCCGAATACAAGTGAAACTCTTGGTAGTTCTACCATCCTCAGAGCCTAGATTTACTGGGTGATGGGCCAAAACCCAAAAGACCGAAAGGAGACACATTCTCCCAGCACTCTCAGGGTAGGCTGGGTGTCACACTCCAGAGCCACTGGTTCTGTAACCCACACTGCCCTGTGCTGGGGAGATGGTATAGGCTCCCAGGAACGGTGGCTTCAGGTCACAGCCAACTCTGGGGACCATTTTCAGTTTCAGAGATGCTGTGTGGTTACTGCTGGTAACGTACTCCCAGAGCACAGGAGGTAGTCTTGTGGGGACGAGAAAGCAGCATTTGCTGGTACAAGTGCCTACTGTGGTCTCAGCAAAATACTTCCCTGGTCTTTTAATTCAATGACATTGACCACGACTCAGCATGACCTCCAGCATGAGGCTTTCTTCGCGATGTCTTCCCCAAGCCCACTCTGCTTTCCTTCCCCCTCACGGTTCTCTCTCCCCCAGGAATGCTGGTCTGCACCTTCCTGGTTTTCCTGGTTCATTCCAAGTCATCCTTCAGAGGCAGGTCAACCATGACCCTCAGAGCATCCCTAGCCCTGGAATACTCATCCACGCAGCATTTACTGTTTCTTCAGCACACTCACCACAACTGCAGTTCACAGATGGACTCTGGAATGATCTCTCCTCCCTCTAGGACAGACACTCCACCCACTCAGGGGCTCTGTGTCTTTCAGTGTGGATATCTGCCAGTGGGCAGCATAGGAAGGAAGGAATGAATCTACCTCCTGCCCTTCCCAGGAATGCGAGCGCTATCACCACCAGCTCCAGGACTTCTCAGTATTACAAAGGCGCTACCAGAAAGTGTACTTTCACACTCCCAGACCCCTGTGTGTGTCCCCCACCCGCTCTTCCTGGTAGTAGAGCATTCCATCAGGAATATTCACCCTTCACACTGGGTAAGAGGCCAAGGTGAATGCAAGTGTGTGAGGCTTGAGAAGGTCCCACAAGTGATGGAGATTTTTCCCGCCCAGAAACAGAAGGTTTGTCCAAGGCTCCCAGCTGAGGCTCAGAGAGTTTACATGACTCGCCCCAGGCCACAGAACGGCAAGTCTGGGCCAGGAAACAGGACTCATCCTCAGTCATGGACATTTTCTCTTCCAGAAGCTTTCCCCAGTCCCAAAGGCTGTACTTCAAATATATGCATCTCCTCAGCAAACCTGAGCTCATCTGTTTGTCAAATTACCAGAGTTTCTATGATGTTTATAGAGTCTGGAAATGGTAAAACACACACAACATAATCTTTACTATTTTAACCATTTTAAAGTGTATAATTTCCTGGCCTTAAATACATTCACAATGTCACCACTATCTAGTTCAGGAACGTTTTCGTCACCCTGAATGGAGACCCCATGCCCCTTAAGCAGGAAGTCGCCATTCCTCCCTCTCCCCAGCTCCTGGTAACCACTAATCTACTTTCTGTTACTACGGATTTTTCTATTCTAAATATTTCATATAAATGAATCATATAACACGTGGCCTTTCGTGTCTGGCTGGTTTCACTGAGGATAATGTTTTCAAGGGTCATCCATGTCGTAACCTATGTCTACTTTATTCCTTTTTGTGGCTGAGTAACATTCTATTGTATGGACAAGACCACATTTTGTTTATCCAGTTGATGGACATTTTGGTTTTTCCACTTTGGCCGTTGTGATAGCACTTCTATAAACATCTGTACACAAGTTTTTGTTTGAATACCCAAGTCTTTTGGGTATAGAACTACAAGTTGAATTGGTGGGTCATACGGCAATTCTATGCTTAGCCTTTTGAGGAGCTGCCAAGTTGTTCTCCACACTGGCTGTACCACTTCATATTCCTACGAGCATTGTATGAAGGTTCTACTTCCTCCACATCTTAACCAACACTTGTTATTTTCTGGTTTTGTTGTGTTTTGTATAACAGGCATCCTAATGGGTGTAAAATGGTACTGTGTTGAGACTTTAATCTGCATCTTCCTAAGGACTAATGATGCTGAGCATCTTTTCATGTGCATTTTGGCCATTTGTGTATCTTCTCTGGAGAAATGTCTTTTGCCCACTTTTAAATTGGGCTTGTTAACTTTTTATTGTTTTGTTTTAAGAGTTCTTTATATATTTTGGATACTAGGACCTTATCAGATACATGATCTGTACATATTTTTACCCATTCTTTGGAATGTATTCTCACCCTCTTGATAGTGTTCACGGATGCACAAAATTTTTAATTTGATGAAGTCCAATTTACCTAGTTTTCTCTTTATCGCTTTGCTCTTGGTGTCACGTCTAAGAAGTCATTGCCAAATCCAAGGTTATAAAGATGTACCCATGTGTTCTTTTAAGAGTTTTATAGTTTGGGTTTTTATATTTAGGACTTTAATCCAACAGTTTGAGAACTTTTAGGTGAAGTTTATTTCCTTATGGATTATTTGATGTTTTAGTTAAAACAGGAACATTATCTTTGTATAAATTACTCCTTTCTAGTCTCATCATTAAAAACATCAATAATGAAATGTGCAAAGCACAACTACTGTTGCTAACAGTGCATGAACATAACGTATATGTCTATCCTTATAAAACAAGAAAAACAGTGTTAAATATCGTGATAAGATTAGAAGACCCAAAGCTTTTTACTAATATTTCATTCCTCTTTCCTATATTCATCCCTTCTCCTGTTTTCCCAAAAGTTCCAGTTTGGCAACATACATCTAATACACCCCCAACTTCTGTTCCCAATGCCTTTTCCTGGGACTGCTCTGGAAATTTCACCGCTCTGCTACTCCAATCAAATTAGATCAGAGAGCTCTTTTTGGAACCAGCTCAAACCCTGTTTCCTTTTCAGGGCAGCCAGAGGCAACCATCACAAAGGCTATGTGGTGAAGCCTCAGCCAGGCCAGGGCTCAAGGGTCCTTTGAACTGACCTCCTTCAGAGCTCAGGTGGGAATCAGTGGTCGAACTGGAAAACGAATCTTCAAACCCACAACCATTTCTCTTACCCTGCTTCCAAATCCCAACCCTTTCCTACCATGTAATATACTGGGAGAGCAGATGCTAAATTCTCAATGTACTTTTTATTTTCCACCTTAAAACAATCAATCAAGGAACACTTGACTTCATGCTCTCCTGGTGGACTCACCCAGGCACACAACTTACTACAAAGACTCTTGATATGTTTCGTTCCTTGAAACTAAGCTTCCCCTGAATACCACACTATAATTTCATTTGAAATGATTTATCTCAATAACAGGTGGCCCTTAGTATCTCTCCCCATACTCCTATAAATTTCCACTACCCTACTCTGAAGAGGGAACACACTGAGAGAGGAACAGAATATAAAAGCCCTGCTAAATATTTCCCTCATCAATGTAGATGAAATATGCAGAATTATTACACTGGGTCATCTCGATGGCAACTCCAACCGTGAACTTTGATGGTCTGGCCAGACATCAGGTCATTCCCTCCTGGGAAGGCCCCTTGCCCAGCTGAGCAGGTGCAGAACTGAGGCCAGGACAAAAGACTTCCTACAAAAGTCTCAGGGAGTCCTGGCTTTAAATTACAGAGTGGAGGAGCTTTGGCAGAGGAAAATCTTGGCCCTCGTCTGGAACATTTCTGACTCCTGGGGCCACCTGGGGAAGGGTACCACATTGGGGTTGAATTTCCCAGGCCCCATTTAGATTGGAGTGGATCCATGAGGCATAATATTACAGAAAGGTTGAAATGGAAGGAATCTTACAGCTCAGATGGAGAAACTGTGGCCCAGTGAAGTGAAGATTCTTGTCCAAAATCATGTTTGGCAGCAAAGGACAGTCAAGGTAGAACCCACACACATTTCTTCAACACCACTGCAGTCAGTTTTCTACTATCTAATGCTATTTCTCCAAGCTCAACCTTTAGAACTGGCTCTACTTGAGGTCACTCTCGTGCTTAAAGTATGGAAATAGAAGAATCTGGAGAGTGTTTGGATAAATTTCCTCCTTCACTCCCATGCTGCAAATTATCCAATGCTTAGTCACTGTGGACCGTACTCATGAACCTCAAACATCACACGCATAGACCAAAAGGATTAAGGCAGGAGAGGAAATGGAGAGAAAGGGTTAATACTAACCATCTCTTCTGTGATGTTGACAATTTAAAGACAAGGATTTGTGTCCTCAGAAACTGGAGGGCAGAATTCTATCTCTTCTTTTCCGAATCCACAAAGGTGGGGTGGGGGGGGGGGGATGGGTAGGTAGGGTTGGGATGGGCAGAGTGTGAGGATCGGGGAGACTGCAGGGCCTTTCACCTTCTTTCTTTCTCAAAATCCTTCCCAAATCTGGTTTCAGCTTCAGTTGTGCACTTTGATTCTATTTACATTTTAAAAACTTTCAGTGTTTATGAACAAGATTAAAACATGCATGTAATTTACATCTCCAAATTTGTGTTTATATTTTTCCACAATAAAGTCACTGCTTTCCTTGGAAAGGTACCCACTGAGGAGGGCTGTGCAACGCCAATTTTAATTACTCTGCATTTTGTGAGGGTTCGTAGCTGTTGCTTCACGCTGGGTTGCTGAGCTGTTGCTCTGTATTTACTCCGACTCTGATGAACCCACCCCCTCTTCCTATCATTACATTTTGAAATCTGTCATAACAGCCTCACCTCATTGAACCTCCAACTAAACTTCAATTAAAAGCGAGCAACCCCAGCTGATTCTCCTTCTCCACAAGCCTTGTCGATCACGTTCCTTTTTCCATGGAACTGATTTCCTCAAATCTTACCGCTTAAAAATACACGCCACACGCTCTGCCAGCGCAGTGTGAGGAACGGAGCTGTGGGTAAGTATAGCTCAAGAAATAGCCAGGAGCATCCTACCACTGAGAACCTAAGCCCCTAATTACCATTGCCACGCACACAGCGCTGGAAGAAGCAAGCCAAGCTTAAGGAGAAAAGGCTCGATCCAATCAGTGGGAAATGTCATTTCACTATGGAGGAGATGAAGCTGCACATATCCTGTTTTCAAAAATAGTTTAACTCTTCATCAGACACATTGAAGGCGGAACCTTCATGCTAAAATAATACTGTTTTAAAGTCACAGTACCCTTGTCTGTCTGCAAGCACTCGAAAGGTCCTCAAACATTTAGACATTGTTTATCACACGCACACTCTTGAATACTTCTACAGAAATATTTTTAAATAAGTCTTACTATTTTTGATATAGAGAAAAACTGAGGTACAAAGAAATTAGGTGTCCCATCAGTGCCACCAAAGCACTGGGCAAGGATCTAAGCTTGAATCCAGGGATTATCGCAAGTCTATGTGAAGCTCCATCCACTGACTGTGGCACCAGCCTCACCTGAGGCCAGGGTCACCTGAGGTCAGGAGAGTGTCAGCCAGTTCTCTCTTCAGCAAGTCTTATGCCCACCTAACTCTTCCCCCTTCTTTTCTTTCTTTCTTCCATTTTTTTTTTTTTACAAGTGCTATTTTTTTTAGGAATGATCATGCCTGCATGGCTTCTTTGTTGTTGTTGTTGTTTTTTGCACCACAGTCACTGGCATGTGGGATCTTAGTTCCCCAACCAGGGATTGAACCAGTGCCCCCTGCATTGGAAGTGCAGAGTCTTAACCCCTGGACCGCCAGGGAAGTCCCCACTTCCCCTTTTGAGGCTACACTCTGCTCCTGATCGCCAGAGCTGGAGATGGGTCTCATCCCTCCTGGGTCCCCACTCCTGATCTCCCCAGTGGGCTCAGCCAATTGGTTCACCTGTTGCTCTGCTGCTCACATCCAGTTTTATCCCTCAGAATTACTGTCACCACCGCTTAGACGTTTATACACTGAGAAAAAAAAAATAATAATAATAAAAAAGGAAAGGTGTATAAAGGTATATCATAGGGCTTCCCTGGTGGCGCAGTGGTTGAGAGTCCGCCTGCCGATGCAGGGGATGCGGGTTCGTGCCCCGGTCCAGGAGGATCCCACATGCCGCGGAGCGGCTGGGCCCATAAGCCATGGCCGCTGAGCCTGCGCGTCTGGAGCCTGTGCTCCGCAACGGGAGAGGCCACAATAGTGAGAGGCCCGTGTACCGCAAAAAAAAAAAAAAAAAAAAAAAGTATATCATAAGAATGCAAACATAATGACAGCAAATAGTGGTGATATTATTTTCAACTAAAGAACAGTTCATAGCAAAAAAAAAAAATGAATTGGAGAGTACAACACAGAATGAGGAAAAAATAGGGCATTAATAAATATATTAATTAATAAATATATTTATTAATTTTTATAAATATAAAAATTATTAATATATTAATTAATAAAAATAGACCATCAAAATAAGGTATGCTAAGAAAAAGGAAAAAAATAGAATTATTATGGTTGGACATCTTTAGCCCAGCCCTATTTTTCCTAAGAGACAAAGGATACCAAAACAAGATCCCAACTATATAAGAGAGATAGAGAACTTGAAAATAAAATTAAATAAGGACAAACTGAAAGATATAATGAACTTAGACTATTATGAGGAAACCCCAAGTTTTCAAGCACACATGAAATAGCTACTGAAGTGGTTATATACTGAGCTACAAAAGAGCTTCAAAAAATTCCAAAAAGCAGTTGTTTTATAGCCCAGACTCCTTAGCTACAAGTTATCAAAACACTTAAGCTATGAATTAAAACAGGGTAGATATTAAAATCTCCTAGAACTCTTGGAATAAAAAAAAAAATCACTATAAAAATCAACTATAAATAACTCTTCATATTTACAGGAAAATAATATAAAAATACTGCAAAACAAAATTATGGGATGCTCCCAAAGATATTCTTAGAGGTAAATTCATACACTAATAACTTTCATTATTTTTTTAAAAGAAACCAATGTGCTAAGCAATTGACAATTTAAAATCAAAGAGGCATAGCAGAAAAAGAAAATAACAAAGAGAGAAAACCAATGAAATATTTATAAAGCAAAAAGTCAGAATTTATAAAGCCAAAATAAAATTTCTTAGAAACAAAAGTAAAACATATTACCCAAAACAATAATGGAAAGTCACTTAAAAATCTGTTCAATAAAAAGAAAGCTCGGGCTTCCCTGGTGGCACAGTGGTTGAGAGTCTGCCTGCCGATGCAGGGGGCACGGGTTCGTGTCCCGGTCCGGGAAGATCCCACATGCCTCCAAGCGGCTGGGCCCGTGAGCCATGGCCACTGAGCCTGTGCGTCTGGAGCCTGTGCCGTGCAACGGGAGAGGCCACAGCAGTGAGAGGCCCGCGTGTGGCAAAAAAAAAAAAAAAAGAAAGCTCAAATAAACATAAAATAATTTGATATATGAAGGGGATAAAACATATGAAAGCACTTATAATCATAAGAAAGTATTGAGGTTAACATTAATATAGAACACAATACTAATAAATGAAAAATTTTGATGAACTTGGCAACTTTCTGGAAAAAACTGACATAAGACATAAAGAAAAATGAAATTAGGCCTATAAATCTGAGAATGCAGATTAAATTAAAAATTATCTTCAAATAAGGATTTAAGCCGAATAGTTTTACAGTGAAGTATTTCAAACTTTCAAGGAAGAACTAATTCCCACATATTTTCTCTTCCAGAGTAGAAGGTAATGGGAAGCTATACGATTTATTTTATTAAATTAATATAAAAACCTCACATAAGAGACTAAATCAATCTCCTTATGAAAATAAATGTAAACTCCTCAAAAGATTATTAGTAAATATGATTCAATAAAATGTTATAAGAATTAGTGGGAACTTAGTGGGATTTGTCCCAGGAATGCAAAAATCGTTTAATATTTAATATTAGGGCCTCTTTGAAGTATTGTATCACTAGGGAAATTACGTAAAACTGTGATCATCTCAGTGTTTTTTTGATCTCAGCAGATTTTTTTGATCATATACCTAGAAAAATCCAAAAGACTCCACTGTTACTGTTATTAAAAAGGGAGATTTAAAAAGTGGTTGGCTATGAACAGTCAAAGCTCAATAGCTCTTCTGTGCAGCAGCAATAAACACTTTAAAAATACGAAAAAAATCCCACCCACAATATCAAGAAAAATAAATGAGGAATAACATTAACAAGACATGTTTAAGACCTATAAGAAAAATCTTCAGAATTCTAGTGAAAGATACCAAACAATGCCTGAAAGGGACAGAGCCAGGCTTCTCAAATACCTTCCAACTCTAATATAGAATACAAACTCGAATAAATGTATCAAGAGGAAAACACTGCGAAGTATATTTAAAAAAACTGAGGTGAATGTCATGTAACAGAAAACCAACCATTTTTAAAGTGTACAATTTAGTGGCATTTAGTACACTCACAGTGTTGTGAGTCATAATCACCTCTATCTAGTTCCAAAACACTTCCATCATCCCAAAGTAAAACACTGTACCCATTAAGCGGTTTCTCCCCACTCCCTTCACATTAACTTTATGATTTTACTCTAGTAATAAATACCATACTGAAATGAAAAGAAAAAAATGAGAAAAATGTTCATGAGTATCATTTACTTGTATTAGTAGATTTGACAGTGGATATGGTATTTCTCATTTATGACCACTTCCTAGCGGAGTACTGGTACAACATAGTAAGCGCTTGAAGATGTTTGTTGAATGAATAGTAAATGGCCAATATACTAAAAAAAAATTAAAAGACTATTTAAAAAATTAAAGTCTTACACTTGAATACGGCTGGTCGAACAAACGTCTTTGCTTTATCAAAATAAATTACCAGAGTTATCTTAAAAACAAATTCTTAAAATATCAACATTTATTTACTCCACTGAAGTTAAGCACATACCCATTAACACAGAAACCATTAGGAAATCATTTGGCTTCCCTAATCTGCACATTGGTATTTGTAAATTAGGGAACAGGTATTAGCCTTCTATCAACAGGCAATATTGTTAAAGAGTTAGTAATCGATTTTTTGTCAGATTCCTAGCCATAGGACAAGATCATTTAATCATGTTATTATTTTTAGAATGAAAATTAGTGATCTCAATCAGAGCTTCTAGTTAAAAGTACACTTGGTTTTCAGAACGTTAAGTGGTCTGTCAATGCACTGACCTTGTCAAACATCTATTGATGGCATAAAGAGATTAAAACCAGAGACAGTGTTTTTACATCCTGAGCACTAACTGATATTGAGTGCTTTTCCAGGGGGTCATGTCTCAATAGAGTACCCCGTGCTGTATACCAGGGCCACCTTCCACACTGTCCTGTCAAAGCTGGGTACAGAATCCACATAACAGGAACAACAAACATGCCCATCCCACTTGTAGTCTGAAATTGACAGGAACACTTCAAGATTCCTGTGTTCTTTACTCTGTGTTCTCTCATCTGAAACTGCGGTCATTGCTTTTAACACAGGCTCAGGCAAGAGTGACAATGCTGAAGTTACTTAACCCTCACATGTCAGGCCGACTTCAGGGAGACTTCTAAAATGTACCATTTCCTTTTTAAAAATTTCCTGAATCTCATCCTGCAGCCCACCTGCATATCGCTGACCCTTGAATAACAAGGGTTTGGACCACTTAACGTGTCCGTTTTTTCCAACAAATATAGTACCTGTATTTTCATTTTACAGACCTTTAAGTTAACTAAGTATGGGGGAAAGTTTGTGTTCAATTAGAGATCAGCGTATGTGAATCAAAAGAACTAGGATCTGAGTCTTGATTCTATCCAAACTGTTCCCTGCCCTCGGGTGAGTCATTTATCAATTCATTTGTTTTTGATGCAGAGATGGCAGTATGTGGAGTTTTGACTGGTCAAGGGTCAACCTAATCTAATAACACATAACATGTTATTTGTAGGTAGCAGAAGGCTTACTGATAGGGCATCCCTAGAGTATATCCTTTTTTTCCCCCTTAAATGATGGAGTGAAATGTACAAGAAAAACACATTTGATTATTATTTATAGTCAGAACATGGTTTTCTTTTTTAATCATGAAATTCTGAACACAAAAACTTGCAAGATGGAGAGAGTAATCCAATGGGCCTGAAGAAATTAACCAATTAAAGGTACTTAGGGCTGCTCTGATTTATGTCCCACAGTAGGACAGAAAATCAGTTCTCTTTTAGCCATGATTTGAAATGACTATTGGAAATGGCAAAAGTGGGGCTACATATTGGACAATATTCTATTTGGTACATTCTATTATTTTTCTTTTGCTAAAAGAAAGCAAGCAGCAATTCACAAGTAACCCTTAATATGTTATGTCCTTCATGAGTCTCTCTCCCCATTATCATTTCACCTTTTCAAAAAGGTCTCAGGTCATCTGGCCCCCAGAATATAGTTCATTCTGTGTATGCCTGACATCAACTGTTTCTATGTATGCTCTAGTAGGAGATATGCTATAAATACATGCTGAATAAAGAAATCCAGCTGAAATCAGCCAGGGTGCAGGGCAGAAGGATCACCTGAGAGGTGGGAGCAGGTAGCATGGGAAAACATGAGAAATTGGTACGCATTTTGATTGGCTGGTGAGGTTTTTTTTTTTTTTTTTGCGGTACGCGGACCTCTCACCGCCGCGGCCTCTCCGGTCACGGAGCACAGGCTCCGGACGCGCAGGCCCAGCGGCCATGGCTCACGGGCGCAGCCGCTCCGCGGCATGTGGGATCCTCCCGGACCAGGGCACGAACCCGCGACCCCCGTATCGGCAGGCGGACCCCCAACCACTGCGCCACCAGGGAAGCCTGGCTGGTGAGTTTTTAATACTCGAAGTTTCATATTTTAAAAGAAATCTATCTACAACGCCATCCTTAAAGATTTTCTTCTTTTTTCCTTTTTTTAATGTGTGCACATTTACAGCATTCTCATTCTCGAGTCTGCTGGTGTAGCTTTACTGTTAGTCTTGGAAGACCTTTGCCGTCTGTTGGGAGGAAAGCTGTCATAATGGATTTTATCTTCTACCTCCCATTGCCATAAAATGCTCAGTTGTTTCAAAAACCTGTATGTGTGTTGTGGTGTAAAGCAGAGTGAGCCCATTGGCCTGTGGAACCAGGGTACTTGGGGCCGAACAGGGATATGAATCCACACATGTTCCCTTTCCTCTATCAGGGTAGGTCTCAGAAGGCCCCTGGGAGTGTTGGCTGACGCTTGGATTTCCATGTAAAACATCACCAGACAAAGCCATCCTCTGGTAACTCTTGCTGGGCCACCCAGGAAGAGAAGAGACATGTCAGCTTCTGTGTCCCTACTACAGAGGGGGCTGAGCTGCTTTCTATCCCTACTCCAAGGCCTCCGAGGGGCCCAATGAGAAGACAACCTCTCTATGTCTTCATTCCCTCACTAGATCACAAAACCCCTTGCCGTTATAAGCCAAAGGGAGAAAAACAAAATCTTTACAAAGCAAAAAGTTTAATAATAAACATCCCATTTTAACTAAGCTGCAATTATCATGGCAAGATGCCATCTGCACAGAATGCAGGCATCCCCTCTTCAGTGCCACCTAGCACCATGTGTAAGACCTTCCAAGTACAAAGAAGAGTTGGAGGGCTTCCCTGGTGGCACAGTGGTTAAGAATCCGCCTACCAATGCAGGGGACATGGGTTCAGGCCCTGGTCCGGGAAGATCCCACATGCCGCGGAGCAACTAAGCCCGTGTGACACAACTACTGAGCCTGCACTGTAGAGCCCACAAGCCACAATTACTGAGTCCACGTGCCACAACTACTGAAGCCCGTGCTCTGCAACAAGAGAAGCCACCACAATGAGAAGCCCACACACTGCAATGAAGAGTAGCCCCAACTCGCCGCAAGTAGAGAAAGCCCGCACGCAGCAACGAAGACCCAACACAGCCAAAAATAAATTAATTAATTAATTAAAAAAAAAAGTAAAGGTTGGTGACCACTGGGGTAGATGGTGGGGTGAGAAATGGTACAACGTGAGCGATGACAGAAGAAGGCATGACTCGACTCCTACCGTGCTTCTGACTTCACACCAAGAACCATCCTCAAAGTGAGGAGTAGACATATTAAGAGGGTCTCACACCCTGGTGAGGTGGAAACACTAAGAGAATGCTAAAAGCATTTTATGTTACTTTACGTGGCAGCCCCAGAAAAAAAAAATGCACTAAGAGCACTGAAGGAAATTACATCAGGAAAAGGCTAAAGCTCTAGCTCTTCCTAAGGCAGGATCCCCAAACTACAGACTTCGGTTTGCCCAAGGTTCCAACAGTCACGCCAGAGGCTGTACGGTGCAGTATCCAGAGACATGGACTTTTGAAAATCCAGTTCTGCTTTTGTCATATGTGTCCCCCAGGAGAAGTAACCTAACTTCTCTAGACATCATCTTTCTCATCCATGAAACAGGATAATGATAGTACCTAATAAATTGAGGACGAATGAGGCAACGTGTAAGAGGCGTTCAGGAGGGTGCCTTCCACATGACAGCTGATCAGTAAACAGGCACAGTGATTTTATTTTCGAGTTACATAGAGAATATTTTAGTACTTAGAAAAGAAAGCAATGATTACTAGGGTCCAGCATGAGTTCCCGAAGACCAGATGATCAGATGATGTTCTGTCTCCAATTTCCTCTGGTCTTTTCCTTTTTTTGGCCGCACTGCATGGCAGGCAGGATCTTAGTTCCCTGATGAGGGATCAAACCCCCAGCCCCTGCCATGAAGTCTTAGCCACTGGACCAACAGGGAAGTCCCTCCTCTGGTCTTAAACATAATGTATCTGGATTTCTGTAAGGTATCTGTCAAGGACTTATAAGATCTCCCAGTAGGTGATCTGGAAATGTATGAATTTGTTGTTAATATGGTTAGATGGACGGGTGGCTAACTCTGAATAGTTATATCTAAGGGTAAGTATTGTTCAATAAGTACTTATTGAGCTTACTATGTGCCCAGCATATTCTAGATGCTAGGGATTCACAACTGAATATAACAGACAAAAATTCCTGCCCTTGTGGAGTTTAGATTCTACTGAAAGGAGGCAGTTAAATGATAATCAAATAAATCATACAGTATCCTAGAAGGTAAAATGTTAAGGGGAGAAACTCGAACAGAGCAAGGGGACTGGGAGTGTGGGATGGAGCATTATGTGTGAAATCCGTTCATCTCATGGGCATGCTACCTCTGCAACCAACAGAGAGTTTAAGGCCAGGGCTGGGTTAGCACCCTCCCCAAGCTCCCTCCCTATCATTATACGTGCAGCACTTTTTCCTTCCACTATGAGAACCTCATTACTCTTAGTAATACTTGTGTGTTTAGCGTTTCCATTTGTTGCTGAGCTGAAAGCTCCTGGAGTCTAGAAAAGGATGACAAGACTGATGAAGCATCAGAGCACTTGAGGAAGAGTTGAAGAAAGTGGAGATACAGTGTCATGGGAAGGAGAAGAGTGGAATGGGCCACACTGGACATCTGCCATATTTCAAGGCCATTGTCATGGAAAAGGGTTTAAAGTAATTCTGGGTCACTCCAGACACTGGAGTTTGGACCGATGGGGTCAAGCACAGGAGTCATTTTAGCGTTCTGAAAGTTCTTTTTCGAAGAGCCATTCAAACAGAGAATGGGTATGATTAACTACATGTTCAATCAGAAAATAAGTGACTCTCTGAGTGGTAGTTAGTTATTAACTCACACTACTAAGTGTGAGATTCTTGCTAACTTTAAGACTATAATTTTGGGCATTGCCAACCAATTTTCAATTAATAAAATGTTGCAAGGTAAATTTTTTTTCACTTTAAAAAAATTTTATTGAAGTATAGTTGATTTATAATGTGTTAATTTCTGCTGTACAGCAAGGTGATTCGGTTATACACACACACACACACACATATATATATATATATATATATATATATATATATTCTTTTTCAGATTCTTTTCCATTATGGTTTATCACAGGATATTGAATACAGTTTCCTGTGCTATACAGTAGGACCTTGTTTTTTTTTTTTTTTACTTCTTTTTTTTAATGCACGGTAAATTTCTGTATCTTCTAGTTTAGTTATAGTACTGTAAGTCTATATGAGTGATTTGTGAAGAAAGCCCACAAAGAGAACAAAAAGAATATTTTTAAAGTACTAATCTATGAGTATGGAATAAGAATTCTTACAGTATCCAATAAATTAAGTAGATTAATTGGGTAGAGATTTTAAGGAACAATTAATCAATAAAAGTATTCAACATGAAAATCTATTACAACCCTGTTGACATTATTTAACTTTAAGCACTTGAGTTCTGCATACTTATAATTAGCAAGCTATAAAAGATGCCATCCAGGACTTCCCTGGTGGTGCAGTGGTTGAGAGTCCGCCTGCCGATGCAGGGGACGCGGGTTCGTGCCCCGGTCCGGGAAGATACCACATGCCGCGGAGCGGCTGGGCCCGTGAGCCATGGCCGCTGAGCCTGCGCGCCCGGAGCCTGTGCTCCGCAACGGGAGAGGCCACAGCGGTGAGAGGCCCGCGTACCGCAAAAAAAAAAAGATGCCATCCATAGGAACATGATGAGAATAACTGTTTATAATGATAATTAGTATTCATCTTCACAGAGAGGAAGGTTACATGGTTACAGGTTGCAGCAAACAAAGGGTTAAACTCATTACTGAGGAAAATACTACACTTAGGTAGCATTTATTATACACTTAACCCTATAATGCAAAGCCCTGCCTTAGAAAATACACCATAAATAAAGCTTCATGCTAAGACAGGTGAGATTGTTTTCCAAAGCGAGAAAGGAAGTATAACGAATCCATATACCTTCACTGGACATAACGAATCCTACCGTTGTTGGTAAAGGCTCAAATCTAGCAGCTGACTTTTATATTCTCTTCTTGGTTCCCAAATCTTACCTGCATAAATGTTCCACAAAAAAATACTGTGTGTATTGTGAAGGCCAGGAAAAAAAATTTTTTTTTAATTTTTACTTTATATTGGAGTATAGTTGATTTACAATATTGTGTTAGTTTCAGGTGTACGGCAAAACGACGCAGTTACACATATACATATATCTATTCTTTTTCAAGTTCTTTTCCCATGTAGGTTATTTCCTGCATTGGGGCTGGAGCTGACCTCCTATAGAACTTTATCTTCTACTCTGAGCACCGTTGGAGGCTTCCAGTGGCAAAATCTAGGCTCAGAAGTGGGAAACAGAAACCCAGGGTACAAAGACCCTCACTTTTGTAATTCTGGCTTTAGATAAATCAAAGTTTTCATTCAGCAGAGATGAAGCTCCTGCCCCTTTTCACAGACACTTTAATATCTATAAAGATCTACTTGGTGAAGCCAAAAACACTTTATAGACACATGGTTGAAGCCATCAAAGTGTCTCTTCACCTCTCACTGTACCTCTGAGCTGACAGACAGAATCTGTTACTACACTGACAAAGAACCCGCCAACACCTGGCAATAATTAGAGCTGACGGCCCTTTTCTAGACCCAGCACTGTGTAACTGTCAATATTAAATGTTTCTTCTATTTGTTCTATGTGCAAGGCTCAGACTGAACAAATCTTAGACAGGTTCCTAGCCTGAAGTCACGGAGACATTTAGTGCACGTCATGGGCAGGGCACAGCAATGATCCCGGATCCCCGTGCACAGTAAGCCGGTGGTCAGACAGTGCGGCCCGCTGCATGAGCCCCCTCTGAGCTGCGCAGGTGCCCTAGCAGACCTCATTTAGACTTTTTAAATTTTTATTGTTTTGGCTGCGCCGCACAGCATGCAAGATCTTAGTTCCCCAACCAGGGATTGAACCTGGGCCCCGGCAGTGAAAGTACCGAGTCCTAACTGCTGGACCGCCAGGGAATTCCCACCAGACCTCATTTAAAAAGAGAAAAATCAAACGACCTTAATAGAGATATTGGGGGGCTTACTTTCCATCATCACATGCCTTTAAAAGGAACCAGCTCTGATCAGTACAGCCTCTCCTGCATCCTGTGTCTTTTCAATCTGTGAAGCAGGAAGACAGATGTCTAGATGTTGGCACTAATCTCACTATGCCCTCCAAGTAAAAAAAAAAAAAAAAAAAAGTCTCTTGAGGGACTATTTATATCCACACAGTCATTCTTATTAAAAAGTCATTTATTATTTTTTTAAAAAAATCATAAAAAACAAGGAAGGCTATGAAGACATCACTCCTGGACAAACTCTTTTGCAAACAGACGTGAGTAAAATAAAGGTAAAAAGATGAGAAAAGCAATTATGTTCAGGGCACCCATATTCTGCTGGCGAAAGAATTCTAGTACCTAGAAGGTCCTTTATTTTATTATTATTATTTGTTTTTATTTAAGGCCTTATTTTTTAGAGCAATTTTAGGTGTAAAATAAAATTGAGAGAAAGGTAAAAAGATTTCCCATATATCCCCTTACCCCATACATGGATAGCTTCCACCATTATCAATATCATTCACTAGAATGGTACATTTTTTACCAAGTATGAACCTACATTGACCCGCCATAATCACCCTAAGTCGATAGTTTACCTTACAGTTCACACTTGGTCTTGTACATTCTATGGGTTTGGACAAATGTATAATGACATATATTCATAATTATAATATCATATAGAGTATTTTCATTGCCCTAAAAAATACTCTGTACTCTGCCTATTCACCCCTCAACATGAACCACTGATCTTTTTACTATCTCCATAGTTTTCTTTTTCTAGAATATCACAGAGTTGGAATCATACTGTATATTGCCTAGAAGGTCCCTTATTAATGACTTCATTCACTCATTCATTCGTTCACAGGTGATCATTGGGGAACCAACGAAACAGACAGGGTCCAAGCTCTCACGGAGCTTATTCCATCCTTGGGCAAAACCAGACAAAAAACAAACAGGACCATTTCAGGTAGCAACTAGAAAAGTCAACAGGGTGACGTGAAAAGGTGACATGTAATCATTAAGGTTCCTCTCAGCACTAACACCACCCCATTTTTACTCATATCATAAAGGTATAATGAGGACTTGTAGTTCTCTGAATGAAAGGGCCAGTTTGAAATGACAGAATGTACTAGTAACAGTAGTATAAAACCCCCAAAATATAATCACATAAAATTAAAAAGAAGAAGCAATACGCGATCCCAATTTCCACCATATCCTCGATGCTCTGGGGAAGAATCTATTTACCATTTCATTGCAGCCATACTGAAAAGGTAGAGAAAGAATCACAGGTTTGTGCTAAGAAAATTTGCAAATAACGTGGCAGGATTGCAGAATGCAAATGTACATGCCGCCGCGCCATCTGTTCAATATGATGGCAACACTGGGAAAAGGCCCTGAAAGAAATGATGTTTGAAATCATTAAAAAAATAACATGTCAAGTTCAAAATACTCAGGAATCTTAAAACCAGCATCAACACATTCAGCAACCATATGGCCCTACAGCAGGTTACAGGAAAAAAAAAAAAAAATCACCCTGCCTGCATTTTCTACTTCAACCCAATGGTTTCTAAAACAGGTTTCTTTTCTTCTGTTGAATTCCTTGGTGTTTACAGCTTCTTGAATTATACCTAGAATAATAATATGCATTTCATCCTTTCTGAAACAGCAGATAATGTAGTGAGGAAGATTAAAGGCAGCTGTTCCAGAAAAAGGGACGTGGAGGTGACTACGTATAACTTGACGAACACATCTTGTTTCAGGTCGATTGGTCTATCCATATGGATCTCACAGTCTCAGTAGTAATTGCCAACTTCACTGAGTATCTTAACTTTCCAGGCACTGTGCTGAGTGCTTTACGGTCATCATATAATCCAATCATCAACAATTTTACAAAGTGGATACCGTTTTACCACATTTTGAAAAAGAAAACTTCCTCAACATCATATGGCTAGCCTAGTTCAAAGCCAACTTGGGAGGCCAAGTCTGCGTTCGCAACTACCATTCCATGCAATACGTCAGTATTCAGATGTTGGTGTAGGGCAACCTGAGCTGACTTTTCAAGCTTAAGAAATGACCAATGTATGTTTAGGGTAGAGCTAGCTCCCTTGTCTCATCAAGAAGAGATTCCTGCAGAAGTACCTTTTGAACTCTAAGGAAAAGAGAGAGTGGTCTACAGGAAAATTCGTCCAGAGGCAGCAGAATGACAGTCACAGAGCTGGGGAAACCAGGAGCAAATGGAGGACCCTGAGCGAATACTGCCAGTGACGTTCTTGAGAAAGGAGTTAGAAGATTAACATCAGCAAAACCTAACCTGCCCCCCACAATAAGTCAGAGACTTAAATTTCAACCTAACTTGTAAAGTGACTTCTACAAAACCATCATTTACACTGTCAGTAATAGACGATATGTCCTACTACATAACCCAAAGCAACCACCACCAGAGAACTGACTTTATCTCAATCAGAGAAGCGGAGTTTTAGTTAGAGAAAGCTTTCCAGCACCTGCCCAAGGACACGCCAGTTGCACAGAATACAGTGGTTGACCAGCACTGCAGCGATGTGTGTCGATCAAATCAAGCAAAGGGTTTGTGATAAATAGTTCAACCTGTGAGATGGAAAAGCAGCCTGAAGTCCATTGGTTAGATTATAGTTCATAATTCATCTCACAAGCCAATTCCAATGGTTGGTAAAAATTACAAAATTTATAAAGGCCTAGAGAATTATAAATTTATAACAGAAATCCTTGGGGCTTCAAATGAATTAAAAAATGAGTTTCATTCCACTTAATAGTTTCACACAGTATCTTGGGGACACAGTGGGAGCCCAATTCTTGATGACTGGATAGCAGTGTTAATTCATATGTAAAAATCAGTATAGGCATACCTCGTTTTACTGCACTTCACTTTACTGAGCTTCACCGATAGCGTGGTCTTTTACAAATTGGAGGTTTGTAGCAACCCAGAGTTGAGCAAAGGGACACCATTTTTTTATGGACCCCATTTTTCCAACAGCATTTGCACACTTCGTGTCTCTGCGTCATATTTTGGTAATTCTCACAGTATTTCAAACTTTTTCATTATTATATCTGTTATGTTGATCAGTGATCTTTGATGTTACCATTGCAAATATTACAACTTGCTAAAGGCTCAGATGATGATTAGTATTCTTTAGCAAGAAAGTATTTTTTTTTTGCAGTACGCAGGCCTCTCACTGTTGTGGCCTCTCCCAGTGCGGAGCACAGGCTCCGGACGCGCAGGCTCAGTGGCCATGGTTCACGGGCCCAGCCGCTCCGCGGCATGTGGGATCTTCCCGGACCGGGGCACGAACCTGCGTCCCCTGCATCGGCAGGCGGACTCTCAACCACTGCGCCACCAGGGAAGCCCTAGCAAGAAAGTATTTTTAAATTAAGGTATATACTGGTTTGGTTTTTTTTTAGAAATAATGCTATCACAAACTTAACAGACTACTGAATAGTGTAAATATAACTTTTATACACACTGGCAAACCAAAAAAATCCTATGACTCGCTTTATTGTGATATTTGCTTCATTGCAGGGTCTGGAACCGAACCTGCAGTATCTCTGAGATATGCCGATGTTACCTCAAAAGGTCAGGGTCTGGTGCATACATTTAATTTTATTCATTTATTTATTTTTAATATCTTTATTGGAGCATAATTGCTTTACAGTGGTGTGCTAGTTTCTGCTTTATAACAAAGTGAATCAGCTATATGTATACTTATATCCCCATATCCCCTCCCTCTTGTGTCTCCCTCCCACCCTCCCTATCCTACCCCTCTAGGTAGACACACAGCACCGAGCTGATCTCCCTGTGCTATGCGGCTGCTTCCCACTAGCTATCTATTTTACATCTGGTAGTGTATGTATGTCCATGCCACTCTCTCACTTTGTCACAGCTTATCCTTCCCCATTCCCACGTCCTCAAGTCCATTCTCTACATCTGCATCTTTATTCCTGTCCTGCCCTTAGGTTCTTCAGAACCTTTTTTTTTTTTTCTTTTCAGATTCTATATATATGTGTTAGCACACGGTATTTGTTCTTCTCTCTCTGACTTACTTCACTCTGTATGACAGTCTCTAGGTCCATCCACCTCACTACAAATAATTCAACTTCATTTCTTTTTATGGCTGAGTAATATCCCATTGTATATACGTGCCACATCTTCTTCATCCATTCATCTGTCGATGGACACTTAGGTTGCTTCCGTGTCCTGGCTATTGTAAATAGAGCTACAATGAACACTGTGGTACATGACTCTTTTTGAACTATGGTTTTCTCAGGGTATATGCCCAGTAGTGGAATTGCTGGGTGGTGCATACACTTTAAGTGCTAAAGTTGTTTTTGTATCTATAAGACTCCTAAAAAAAAATCACAAAGCATATTTAAACAAGTTGATGAATAATTTAGGAAGAACTCAAAGGAAGTCAGACAGTAGGAACATCTGTCACTTAAGTTCTCTAAATGTAGTGATAGAAATGAAGTTGTAACTGTAACCTCACCAAATGCAAAAACTGTACAAGAAATAGATGTGCATGTAGTCAGTGATTTCCAAAAATCTGCAAAGGTACATTGCTCTTTAGTTATGTCTACAAATCAGCCAGCAAAGGAGTTATTGATACATATGGCCACAGGCATTAATGTTAGTACAGAAAACCATGTGGTCTCATAAAACTCTTTCCCAAAACTTTTATTTCACATTCATCTGTCTTTTGCTTTTGTCTAATGATTTTATTTCCTGACTTATTAGCAGTCTTGACTGTCTTCAGCAACTCTTTGAATCTCATGTAGCCAAAGGGTAATAAAATAAAGAGAATAAATAACCACAACAACAACTTGGGCAAAACAAGTCAATGATAAGCAGTTGTAGTTACAAACTTATCACAGAAAAAATCCATACACCAAATTCACATAAACACGTATACATTAGTTACAGCTCACAAACTCCTACCACTTTTGCCTTTTGTTCCCTAATTCAGGACACTTGGTAAACCTCTGGCCTAGAGTGGTATTTTATTTTTGCAACAGTTAAAGATTTATGAGTAGAATATAGCTGCTTGTAGAAAGAACTTGTCTTCTTTCCTCTCTACTCAGCAGGGAATCCTTACAATAAGGATGGCAAGGTTTTGCATGCCAGAATTGGAAATATATTTCTTTTTCTTGCCTAACTGCTTTGGCTAAGACTTCCTGTACTACACTGAATAGAAGTGACCTTGTTCCCAATCTTAGAGGAAAAAAGGTAAGCTTTCTACCACGGAGTATGATATTAGCAGTGGGCTAGTCCTATATGGCCTTCATTACCTTGAGGTACAGTCCTTATATACCCAATTTGTTAAAAGCTTTTTTATCATAAAAGGATGTTGAATTTTGTCAAATGCTTTTTTCTACATCTATTGAGATGATATTATTTTTATCCTTCATTTGTCAATGTGGTATATTGTATATGTTGATCTGTGTATGCTGAACCAGGGATAAATCCCAGTTGATCATGGTATTTGATCCTTTTAATGTACTGTTGAATTTGGTTTGCTAATATTTTGTCAAGGACTTGCTTATCATGGGTACTGGTCGGTAATTTCCTTTTCTTGTAGTATCTTTGTCTGGCTTTGGTATTAGGGAAATGCTGCCTTATAAAATGAGTTTGAAAGTGTGCCTCCCTCTTCAATTTTCAGAATTGGAGAAGGATTGGTATTAATTCCTCTTTAATATTTGGTAGAAGTCAAGCCATCTTTTCTTTGTTGGGAGATTTTTGATTACAGATTCAATCTCCCTACTAGTAATTGGTCTGTTCAGACTTATTTCTTCATGATTCAGTCTTAGTGGGTTGTATGTTTCTAGGCATTTTAATAGTTTTAACAAAAATTTTTAATGAAGTTTAAGAAACAGACTTGAATATAAATGGTTAATTTGTTTTTGATGAAGGTATTTTGTCAAAACATAATTCAATAAGGAAAAGATAGTCTTTTCAAAAATGGTGCTAGAACAATTGAATATCTGTATGAAAGTAGGTGAACCTTGAACCTTGCCACATACCACATAATTAAGTTGTCTCAAGATGGATCTTAGACCTAAATATAAGCACTAAAATACAAAATTTCGAGAAGAGAACACAGGTGAAAATCTTAATGACCTTGGGTTAGGCAAATATTTCTTAAATAATACACAAAAATCACAAACCACAAGAGAGAAAAATAAATGTGACTCTGTTAAAATGAAAAGTCTTTCTTCTTCAAGACATTGTAAAAAATGAAGGGATAAAGGGTAGAGGGTTTCTTTTGGGGGTGATGAAATGTTAAAAAAATTGACTGTGATAATGGTTGTATAACTGTGAATATACTAAAAATTACTGAAGGCTTTTAATGAGTGAATTGTATGGTGTCTGAGTTATATCTCCATAAAGCTGTTAGCAAGGAAAAAAAAAAGAGAATCCACAGTCTGGGAAAACAATATTTGCAAAACATATATACGATATACTCATAACCAGAATAAAGAACTCCTACAACTCAATAATAAGAAGACACACAACTCAATAAAACACAGGCAAAAACACAATGATGGAGTATGTCAAAGGGACACAGGAGCCACATGAAAGAGTTACTAATGACCAAAGCTGAAACGATAAAATACAGTAGTATTGGCTTATAACTCAAAGTATAAAATGAATATCCATGATTCCATACTGGTATAAACAAATGACTGAACCAGCAAGAGCCACCACTGTCCCTTACCTCACTGGAATGGATTCCAGTGCCAGGTAGAGTTGCAGGAACATGTAACAGAGCGAGATAAAATCCCAGATTTCTGGCAGGATGTGTAAAAAGAGGAGACCCAGGGAACTAGAAAGTTCTAGGGAGAGCACAGAGAGGGAAAAGGTTGAAAAATCAACCTCATAAAGTTTTTTTATGATCCCCTGGGCTCACCTCCAAGTGGAATATTACATTAGTATTATCTTGGCAATAGGGTGCGATAAATTTAGACCACAGGAGTGGTCTAACCAGCACACAAATGATCTGAAAACAGAACTGATGTTGAAACTAAAACTCACAGAAGGTGCATCAGAGCTTAAAGCCTGAATCTTCCCAGGGGGACTGCCCACTAAAACAAAATATCAACATTCTCCACACAATTTAAACGAGAATAGGGGTCTTAACGGCATATAAGTTTTAACAGGAGGATAGAAATATTACATTAGTATTATTTTGGCAATAGTGCGCAATAAATTGATTCTTGTGGACTATTCTGAAACTAAACCGCTACTCACAACGTTATTTCTTTGAGAAATTACGTTTTAAGTTTCAAACATCAAAAAGTTTTCTGGCACCCAGTCCTTTCTTAAGTTAGTGACCAAACACTTTAGAAAATGTGGTACCATACAGATCTCATCTTAAGCCCAGGAACATGAGACTTTTGATTAATTGGGTATTAAATTATACATAAGCATGCCTTAATGCGATTAATATTTTTCAAAGGATTTTGGAGATAGTACACTAGAGGAAGGGTAGGCTTTTAGGCAAGCCTCAAATGATGACTCAGCTGTTGTGCTGACATGAATATGAACGACAGAACTATTAAACTCTTTCTTCCTCTCGTATTGAAATTCTGCTAGAAATTAATGAGTTCTGCTTTTGTAGAGTCCCTCTCTTTAAATTCTTCAGCCTTTTCCTAGAAAGAACCACAGAGACTAATAGGACTCTAATTTTTATCTTTACTTGTTTTTAAATTATTTGGAGAGGGACGTATATACATAGATTTCAAGAAGATTGCCCAAATGAATATTTATTTTCTCAAAGGGAAAAATCTGTGAAACTCATCTTCTTTGATTCTAAATAAATGAATAATCGTAATTGGTATCTATGTTTGGGAGCTCATTTGCAAACTGTTCCTGTAATTGTGTCACTCATTTACAGGCACAACTGAGCGAATCAGTACATAATACTGCATCTTACTTATTTGCATTAATTGTGATCAATTGTCACAGTTTGTTTATAAGACTGAATAATTTTTAATCCAAAATAACTATGCTGATTATCGAATGATTCTGTATTATTTAGTTTATTTTAACATTTGGAAAATGTTTAATATAATCATTGCATTCTTGGATTTTGAACTACGGAGCTTTTTAATTTTACTGTGCTTGCTTTATTTCCAAGAATTTAGAGGGTTTTCCAAGTCATTCTATCAACCGCTCATTAGCAAAGTAAACTAGGGTGATATTTATATGTTGCGATTTTTAAGTACGATAAACATTAAGATATAGAAATGTAACATTAGAACATTTACAAACATGGATCCCAGCCTGGATCATATCGACTTTGTTTCTGATGGTGTAAGATCCCATCCATCCTACAAACCCTATTCAATACAACCTTCCTGGATGATCCTAAAAATAATTAATCATTCTTTCTTATCTTCCTCTCAAAGCCCTTGCACCTATTGTCACATTTCTGCCAGCACATCTTTAATTTGGGTGAGTTTTCCTCGTAACTCGACCTTGAACCGGTGAGGATCTCAATAATAGCATTTTTCCCCCTGATTTTAAACTAAAGAATAATACCTCCACTGCACAATTTTGGATTATTGTTCAGAAAATATTCACTTCCCTTCCCCTCCCACTGTAGGTGGAATATTCTTCCCTCCCCCTTGATTTTGGGTGGCCAAGTGACTTGCTTTGGCCAGTGGACGTGAGGCAAACCGAGGCTAAAAATATACTCGGTCAGTGTGCCTCGCCCTTCCCCACGAAAAGACACATCCAAGGTAGCATGTGGCTGAAGGAAGATTAATTTGTTGAACAGATCTGAACCCAACTTTCAACATAAAGATCAGTGCAGCCAGTTGTAGCCTAGGCTGGATACAGGAGCAAGAATAAATGATTATTGTTTTAAGTCACTGAATTTTGGGGTGGTTTGTTCCTCAGTAGGATCTGACTGATACACTTGTTAATGTGAGGTGTCATAACACCAACAGGGAACCGTAATGTAAACTATGGACTTTGGGTTTATGGGATTACGATGTGTTCATGTAGGGTTACCAACTGTAACAAATGTTCCACTCTGGTGGGGGATGTTGATAACTGGGTACGTTTTGAATGTGTAGGTGCTGGGATTATATGGTAAATCTCTGTGCTTTCCCCTCAATTTTCCTGTGAACTTTAAACACCTCTGACAAAATAAAGTCAATAAAAATGTTTTAAAATTTAAAAAATGTGAGGTTTCATCCTTTACAAATATGTCTATGTTAAATTACATTCTGGAATAATCTCCAGAATAAAGCAGCTCTGAGTTTCCCACGTTCTAAGTACAGTGTTAAATCAAGATTGGGTTGCTTTCCTCTACTGGCATTACCTTACACTTGCCTACGGTAATGCTAATGTTTCTCTTTTCTGCCCACTCAGTCTTTGAAGATTTTCCTGTGATTTTTCCTTACCATGCTGTTCTTCAGAAGAGTTGGGAGTTATCTGCAAACATGCCACTCTGCACCTTGTCTTCTAAAATCACATCATTTTTAGTATGGGCTTTTTTTTTTTTTTTTTTTTTTTTGAGCCTGGTCAGGAACCATCCACAGCACGATCATCTAGAACTTTTGTTGAAATTACCAATTACTGGGCCAGCTCCAGACTTACTGACTCAGAATTTCTAGGGTAGGATCCAGGAATTTACATTTTGAACAAGCTCCCTGGGAAATTCTTATATTACAGCCAAGTGTGTGAAACACTTGAATACTATGAATATGGTAACTAACCAGACCCCCAGCTAATACTTAGGCTAGTCCTAGAGGATTTAAATGATTATCTATCATCATCCAGAAATATATCTGCTTACCCTTTATTTTTGTTTCCTATATGTTCATTTTCTACCTACTTCAAAACATTGCTTTTTCTTCCCTCCACTTTTAATCCCATGAAAGCTCAGTTTTCTTTTTTTTTTTTAGTAACCTTGGTAGAGAGTATCTTTAACGGCCTTTTGATTATCTAAATTAATTTTTTTCTTTTTCTTAAAATGTATTTATTAATTTATTTATTTTTGGCTGCATTGGGTGTTCATTGCTGTGCATGGGCTTTTCTCTAGTTGTGGTGAGCAGGGGCTACTATTCATTGAGGTGTGCAGGTTTCTCATTGCGGTGGCTTCTCTTTTTGTGGAGCAGAGGCTCTAGGTGTGCGGGCTCAGTAGTTGTGGCTCGCAGGCTCTAGAGCGCAGGCTCAGTAGTTGTGATGCATGGGCTTAGTTGCTCCACAGCATGTGGGATCTTCCCAGACCAGGGCTCGAACCCGTGGTCCCCTGCACTGGCAGGCAGATTCTTAACCACTGTGCCACCAGGGAAGTCCTAAATTAATTTTTCAATGGCTTCTCTCTATTAACAAATTTATATCTTCTCTCAAAACTGTGGTTTTTGGGTTAGTCAGATACTTTCCCTACAGAAAACACACTCCCCATCCCTCAAAGTGTGTTTTGCACTCAGTGACTCTCTCCTTTAATGGAGTGAGTTCACTGGCTGGCCTCGTATGGAAATGACGCACAAATGTTAATTCATTGAGTTTCTGATGGAAAGAACTCAACTGGTAGCCAACCAGGTTTTCAGCAATTTGCCAGTTAAATGATGGATATGGTCAACTGCTCCCAAATCAATGCTGCCGCTGATTTGTTTCATCTGTAGCTTCAAACCAAAAGACAATTTGAGACATACAGATAAAAAGTTGCTCACTGTCACTAATTATTAGAGAAATGCAAACCAAAACTACAATGAGGTACCACCTCACATCGGTCAGAATGACCATCATTTAAAAATTTTTTTAATTAATTTTTATTGGAGTATAGTTGCTTTATAATGATGTATTAGTTTCTGCTGTACAGCAAAGTGAATCAGCTATAGAATAACCATTGTTTAAAAGTTTACAAATTATAGGGCTTCCCTGGTGGCGCAGTGGTTGAGAGTCCACCTGCCGATGCAGGGGACATGGGTTCATGCCCCGGTCCGGGAAGATCCCACATGCCGCGGAGCGGCTAGGCCCATAAGCCATGGCAGCTGAGCCAGCACGTCCGGAGCCTGTGCTCCACAACGAGAGAGGCCACGACAGTGAGAGGCTCACATAACGCAAAAAAAAAAAAAAAAGTTTACAAATTATAAATGTTGGAGAGGGTGTGGAGAAAAGAGAACCCTCATATTGTTGTTGGGAATGTAAACTGATACAGCCACTATGGAGAACAGTATGAAGGTTCCTCAAAAAACTAAAACTAGAACTACCATATGATCCAGCAATCCCTCTCCTGGGCATATACTCAGACAAAACTAATTCGAAAAGATACACGCACCCCTAATGTTCATAGCAGCACTATTTACAATAGCCAAGACATGCAAACAACCTAAATGTCCATCAATGGATGAATAAAGAAGATGTAGTACATACAACAGAATATTACTCAGCCATAAAAAAGAATGAAACAGTGCCATTTGCAGCAACATGGATTGACCTAGAGATTATCATACTAAGTGAAGTCAGAAACAGAAAGATAAATACCATATGATATCACTTATATGTGGAGTCTAAAATATGACACAAATAACCATACCTACGAAACAGAAACAGACTCACAGACGTAGAGAACAGACTTGTGGTTGTCAAGCGGGAGGGTGGGTGGGGGGAGGGATGGATTGGGAGTTTGGGATTAGCAGCTGCAAACTATTACATATAGAATGGGTAAGCGACAAGGTCCTACTGTAGAGCACAGGGAACTATAGTCAACATCCTGTGATAAACCGTAATGGAAGAGAATATGAAAAGAATATATGGTTGTTAACTGAGTCACTTTGCTGTACAGCAGAAATTAATCACAACATTGTAAATCAACTACATGTCAATAAAATTTTTTAAAAAGACAATTTGATCTTTTCTATCTAACAGCCAATGCAAATTTTATTTAGGCTCTTTATTACTATGTAGGTGTTACAGAAAAGAGGCCAAGAGCCTGGGCTTGGGAGCCAACGTGCCTGGATTTGCACCCTGTCACACTGTGTGGTCTCAGTTTCCCTCACTGTATAAATGGCCATGGTAATAACATATTACAGAGGCCTGTGAACAACATGAATTATTACATTTAAAAGTGCTTGAACAGAGCCTGGTTCATCCAAAGTCAAGATGTGAAGTCGTTATTATTACTTCCAAATCCTCACGTGTATTCTTGGCACTGTTAGAAATCTTTAGTTGGGCTCCTTTGTACTTAACCACTCCTTGTTCTGTTTTCTGAAATGTTTTACTTCAAAATGTATCATACGTACAAAAGTGTGTCCATAATGCATATGCATGTTTTAAAGAATAGTAGTAAAATACACATTTGTGTACCCAAACAGCTCCAGATACAGAATTATAATACGTCTTCGGGTCCACTGTGCCCCTCACTTACCTCATAACCCTCCCTTACCACCCCAAATGGTGTGCTTCTCATTCCCTTGCTTTTCCTTAGAGTTTTACTACCTGCTTATTACAATTTTCAAGGAAACTTTGCAAGTTGCTCATAAATTCTTCTATGGCCTATTTTCTTGTCCACACTTCCCATCTGCCGCCTTTTTTTTTTAAGCTCCCCTGTTCTCTTAAAGTGAGGGACTGTCACAGATTCTGAAAGATGTTTTGTTCCTCACAACGGTCCATTTTTTTCTTCACTGCCTAGTTTCTGAAGGCTTCCTCTATCCTCCCCAGGACTCCCTCAGCTAACGTTTCGGCATCGCCAGTCGTGTTTATGGTTAACACCCAGCATCATGAGTCTGGACCAGGGGACCATGGTGTGGTCCTGAGACTGGCCTGAAGTACTTAGGCAGGGAATGTCCACAGCCTCAAATCATTCTTTATGCTCTTTGCCTGGTGTAAGAGCCGAGTAAAAAACTGTATTTTGCAAGCATAAAAGGGATCTTTGAAACCTATCTGGTGTGTCAGTGTGCAAACGGCTAAGGCATCACAAAAGGAACTAAATGAGATTGTGATAAAACTTACTCAGTTTTCTGTTCTAAATTAAATTTCTGTGCCAGATACCAAAGGTTTCCTCTCTCTGTCCTTCTTTTAAGTAGTTCTGATGGCAATTAAAAAGGGCCCTGTGGTCATTACACTGTGCTCTATTCTAACCACTTCTATCATCTAACGATGCTATTTTGGCCAATGAATATTACAAGGATTTTTAAAATTAAAATATAGTTTTAAATGGAAACACTCAATAAAATATCTCAACAGATGTTTTTCCTACAAAGAAAATGGAACCACAGAAATTCAGAACGAATCCATCCACCTTGCTCAATAAAGACTCTGCTGTTCACTTGCTGTGGTCATTGATTTTTGGAGGTAATAACGGAGGTTGAGAAGAAGTAAGGTGTTTAAAAGGGGGATGTTTTTGTCATTCACAAAGGAGCTTTGTGGAGGAGACTCTGAAAAAGTCTGCTCCTTTTTCAGACAAAAAGGTAAAATTGCCTATTTCAGACCAAAAAAAGGTAAAAATTTATCTTGTGTTAAAAGGATAACTATTTCAGAGTAAAAGTGACACTTTTGTGCTATGAAGATGACTATTTCAGCGTTAATATACTCCTTTCTCATGGGCTATGAAGTCAGCTGATGACTGATTTAAACTATAAACATCAGAGTCAGACTGTTCTATTTATTTTGTCTCCACTAGAAAAAAATTTCAGAAAAGAATTCACATCGCCCCAACCCTAATCCGTTAGCTACCAAATAAAGTATCTTAAATAAATATAAGTATGATTTAGAGACACTGGAAAATATGTGAATTCCTCCACTGATTTATGTTTCTTACATGCAATGTTACAGAGATCACTTCTAAAACTCAGCTATTAATGTATGTTATTATGCTTTGATCCCAGGATACAAAAATATTATTTAGTGGAGACTAACTTATCCACACAGCAGACTCTTTCTTAACAAGGTGATCCCGAAGTTATTGGGACGAGTGTGGCCAGAGCGTATGAGTCAGCTGACAGCATCCTAACCGAGCAGCTCCAAGCCAGATGAGCATGGAAGTGCTGTATGAAACAAACACGACAGGTTCATGATCAATTTCCACCTGAAATCCACATGCCACAAAGATGTTGCTTCTTTCAAAAGGGTGGAGCAAACTCTCTGCATTGGAAATGACAGAGAAGGAGATAAAAGAGAGACATCATGAAGAACTTCCAAACCATGAGGGTACCAGGAAGATGCAGTAAACATCACCTATCTACCTGGTACTTCAATTCCTCTGAATCACCTTCCTAAGGCAAGCTGAGGAAGGCGGTTGTTGCCACGGTCCCGACAGACAGTTCACTACTATTATAACATCTGACTAGTCCAGCTACTTCCTCATCTCACCCACTCCCTTTTCCTTGATTGATGATACAAAGAATCTGATGATGGTTGCATAACCCAGACAGAAAACAGAGGATAAGATCAAGGTCTCTACTCTGGGTCTGTCACTTTTACCCAAGACGTGTGATATCACTTGGAGCTGGATTCTGGGGTCTTGACAAGTTTGTCCGCCGACAGAAATCCGCACATGTCTTTAAAAGTCCCCTTGGCCTTTTCCATGATGATGAGGCCAGGACGGGCAAAACTGTCTGAAAAATATTGTCTCCATTGTGGCTGGAGTAAAGCAGAGTTCCACATTAGCTTCTGTTTTGATCACTCTATTTTACACATTTTTAAAAGAACAAACACAGATCTGTAGACTGGTGTAACTATGAATCCAGTCCTTTGAAAGAGCCTCTCAAGTTAATAGGCTACGAATGTCATGAGAACTCCTTGGGATCAGCCATTCGATTAGCTATGTGACTAGCTACCCACAGGCTGCCCACTTTCCAGACACCATGACTGCTCTGCTGGTAACTGACCTCCAAGGGGCAAGGAGAAGCCTGAGTCCCCACGCTGGGCAATGCCAGGGAGACCTGCAAGCAACCAGAGTCTCATCAAAGAAAGGCAACTAGGAAGTTTGCTTGAATTCTGCTTCATGACCCAACGTGTTCATGGAACATGAACCTGAACTTGAGTCAGTGCTGACACGTTCTCTGAGAGCGTGATAGACAGAGTTCAGCACCATCGACACCCCACAAAACCCCAAATCAAACAAAAGGGCAAAGAGTTATGCCTTCTTTGCAGCTGGAGACATGGAGGTGACATGAAGGTCACATATTGCTTCTTAAGCATTTTAACTAGTGTCCTCTAGGAAACTTCTTAGTAGTAAATAGAAAGAAGAGATTCCGAGAGTCAATGTGACAACACTGCTGAGAACACATGGGGGCTGAAGCGGAACCAGACCTCAAGCAACAGCTATGTGACATGCTGAACAGTAGTGACCATGAGCTATGGGTAGATAAAATGCTCTAAGGACACAGTGTCAGAGCTCCGATTGCTGTCGCCTAGCCACCAGGTGCCGAGAGACACAGCAACAGGGACCATCCTAACCAGGGGAAAAGGGACAGCTTCTCTGGGTAGATTCTTCAGAAGCCTTCAAGGAAAAAAAGTGGGCAGCTTGGCCCAAGAGCAATGAACTCTGGAAACAAAGAGAGACTAAAGAGTAAACCAAGAATTATTTACATGAGCACAGAAGGTCCTGGCTGCCACACTGCTTACTTTAGCCGCACATACTCCATATGTTTGATGACAGAATTAGATTCAGAAAGATCTCATTAAGCTGGATGGGCCATTCCAACAGAATGGAATTTAGTAGAGATAAATGAATATTATATTTAGGCCCAAAGATACAACTCCAAGAACATACGAGCTGGAGCTGAAGCAGCCTCATGTGTATATGACTTAGGAGTGACAGGTGGGAATCAACAACGAAGCAAAGCTGACCAAAGGATAATTTCATTAATTAGGCAGAAAAAAAAGGACAACCCTATTATGGACCAAATATAATGCACTGTGCTGTGTGCTGGATGCCATCCATGAGGAACGTGCCCAAAGAAGAGGAACACACGAAGTCATGGAAAACGCTCACTCAGGGGACGTGAAAAGTCAAGGATAGTATAAAGCCCTCACAGTTTTGAAGGGTTATGACATAAATAAGAGACTGGAGTTATTCTATGGGGCTATTATGGGTGAAATTAGAGCCAATGATGGGCCTTACAGTTTAATCATTCACTCAACAAATATTTGTTGAGCTTCTGCTATGTGTCAGGCATTGTGCTAGGCAGCAGAATTGCAAGATAATGGAAATTTTCCCAATACTTGGATCCTTATAGAAATAACCTAGGCTCTACAGTGAGTGCGGAGTCCCTGAAGATCTTAAGGCCAAACCTGGAGGCTACATTTCAGCCTTACACTGTCTGGACATAGGATAGATGAATTGTAAGCTCCCTAATTCAGTGTTTTATAATCAACTACGAGTCACACTATATATTTCTCTTTTTCAGTTCTTCCACATTCTAAGAGACAGGTTAACTAATTCAACATAGTTCTCAGTAGAAAGCCACAGAAACCAACACTGGCAAACTTAATTCGAAATGGCATTTATTAAAGAGAATATTGGGTTTCTCACAGACACTTCAGGAGCCCTGCAAAGCTAGGCTTGAAGATCTTACAGTCAGAGAAGCTGCCCAGCGTGCATGATGGGGCTGGTCTGGGGAAGACGCCTCTCTGTGAGTGATGGACGCCATCCCTATCAGGGGGCACTGGATGGCGGGCACTGGATGGTGCAGCAAGAAAACAGCAGCCTGGAAACCAGGGGAAACTGTCACCATTGCCCTCAACCTCACTGGTATGGATTCCATACATTCCCTAAATCCTTGGACCACAATTCCAATTTTGAATCAAACTGGCAGAGCCTGGATCACGAGCTTAAGCGCCAGCTTCAAAGGAGGCTGGAGTATCTGGCATTCTCAGCTTCTACACATGGGCTCTGCCTCTATCAGGATGTTCAGATGCTGAGAGTCCCCCAAGACTAACACAGATGTAAAAACACTTAATGGAAATGACAGCAATTCTCCTCCTCATAATACTTTAACCAAGCCCGATAACTAAAACAGAAGGCCGAAAGGTGAGAAAATGAAAGTTGACCAAGTAGCTTCCCTAATACTAGAGGGAGTATTTGCTTCTCTGAATCCCTTTTTAGGAAGAATTCTGACAGTCATGGTCACTCCCAAAAGTGGGTCACATTGATTGGCAATTGTCATGGTAGGTCTGAAAGGAACTGATAACAGGAGAAAAACCAAAGAGAAAGTAGGGAGTTCCAGGCTATGTTACAGCAGATGAGGCTGGAGTCACCCTATAGGAAAATTCATCACCACAGCAAGACTAGAGTAACTTACTAGTATCACAGGATGGGGAGAAGCCTCCAGCAGCTAAAGAATCTATCGCACGGTGTCCCCGGGGCCTGCATTTCCAAAGAGATGGCTGGCAGCCCCCTTTTTCAAAGGGCCTCTAGAGAAGGTCATTTGATCACCTCCCTAGATGAGGCAGAATTGCAGATGACTTATATCTCATGCTCAGAATGTCCTCTGATAATGCCTTGCTCTTTCCATCCAAGTGCCCGCCCTGCTCCAACCCCCAGGAGTGAAAACAGAGACGAGGGGCTCACCATCTCTTCCATCCATTTCACTGTGGTTTCCAAGAGGACAGTGCTGGGGGCAAGGCAGAGGAGCAACCTCACACGCAACCCTGGGATGCATCCGCTGGGGTGACACCTCCGAACGCTAGACTCCCCCCCCAGGAAGTGTGAGTTTGCTAATCATGCCCCTGGGACAGGTGGGCACGTGGAGAGAGAGATTCGCTATCCCAACAGCTGTCAAGCTGGGGCTCGCTCATTAACACCCACGTTTCTCTTTCTTTCTTTTTTTTTTAGGTCTTTTGACTGCAGCTTGTATACTTGAAGCATGTCACCAAAAAACGCACAGATGGGATCTACCAGATCATGAGAAGGCTTTCGCGGCTTCTGAAAGAATGCTGGGTTTCTTTCCTTAGGAAGAAAAAAAAAATCCTGTATTCTGATGTCTACACATTTCCCACTCTCTTCCTGCTTCAGAGATAGACTATCACAAAAGCCAGTGTTCCTCCAAGTAGTAATAACCAACAGGGCAATAATTAAAATCGAATCCTTGTGAATTTTTTTTTTTCTTTTGCTCTTAAAGCAGCTGATTGTATCTGCTAATCTTGTCTTCATAGTTCACAGAGAGGGCACAGCATCGGAAATAGACTTGACATTAGCTGGAACCTACCGAAATTCAATGTCAGGCCAGAAGGGGAGACAGCAGGGCAGGCAAGGGGGTGGGGGGGTGGGGGTGTCTGACAGGTGGTACCCTGAGGGCGTGTGCGTCCTGAAGCAGGAGGGTCTTGGAGGAGGGGTCTTTTATCTTGTTAGGAAAGTTCTGGAGAGGGGCTGGGAGTTTTAGTACAGAAGCAGGAATGCAATGAGCGACAGAGGAAGAGTTCTGAGGACGACTCTGTCTGGGATGACCCTGTGACTTGAGCATTTTAATCAGTAGCACCTCTGATCCTCTGAACATCAAAGAGGCAAAGAGGATAAAGTTACTGTTCTCTGGGTGGACGCTGTGTTCTCTTTGTAGGAAGAAGAAAGGGAGCTATGCCAAGATCCAACAGTCTGATCCTGAATACAGATTCCTCGTTCTGGACTTAGAGGTGGCCCCAGCTACCCACCCCTGGCCCCAACCAGCTCAGGAGTCTCACCAAACTGATCCCCAGCAAAGTGCTCCCCTTCCCTGTGGGAGCCAGTACAGAGAGGGCTGCAGTCAATACATTTAATAAATGCCCAGGATTTGGAATGGATGAGATCAGCAATCTTCCCAGAAAATACCCAACAATTTATTTGGCTAATAAAATTATAGGACTTCTTCAGTCTCAGCAAAGCCATTCCATAGAAAGCAGGCACTGGCTCAATAAACATTTACTCAGCACCCACTATGCCCATGTGTCAGGTGCAGGGCTAGAGCATGGGTGTGGGCAGACGGGAGGGAATTAAATACAACTGGGACAGGCTTTCTACTGCAGAGAACCCACAGTTTAAAATATCACTAATACAATCTTGGAAATGATGACATCTGTCCCCAGGAAGTGTTGGGACTGACTTTCCTGAATCATAAGAAATGCTGAACAAGGAGTATTCAAATGTGTCCGTAGTCCCCAGCCCAGCAGGTCCACCACCGTGTGTCCTTTCAAGGGATATCAGAGTAACACAGCTTACCCTGTGTTACCCAGGGGGGCACCACAGTGCAGACAGTGACGTGCCAGACAGCAGTTGAAGCCAATGCATAACGATAGAACCCTGTCACAAAGAGTCACTTCTATGGGAGGATTTAGAAGGGAGAGTTCTACGTTCTTAAAAATTTTGTCACTAGTGGATGAACTCAAAATTCTGCTCTTATCTGTGAGTTACTTTCATGCTGTTCCTGAAAACTCAGAAAGAGCAGGAATGTGTACATTCAGTGAGAGATTGGCTGGATAACAGGGAACCTCCACTAGGGAATTCACTGCATGCAAGTGAGTCAGGCACAGAGGAGCTAGTGTAGGTGACATAGCCAGGACCGTGCACTGGTGATGTCTCAGCATATCCACAGGGACCCCGTTAGAAAGCTTTTAGAAAATGAATTAGACTGTGAGCCCAGTGGCCCTGCAGGTGTCTCTCACTTCAATACCACTGTTTGTACCTAACAGAGCGAACCAGCCTCCAAAACCCCTCCAAGCTCCTCCCCAGTCTCAGCCTCTGGACCACCTTCTTGGGCATCCTCTGCTTCTGGTTGGCATCTTGTCATTGACCAGCCATGAGCTCCCAGATCCAACAGAATCACTCCTCCCAGGGTGAGGTCATGACAAGTCACCTGGTCGATCTGCGTTCATCTCCTATATTATATCTCCTCCCTCTGAACCTAGACCTCCACCCTGATGGCGTGGCCCAAGGGGCGTGGGAACTTCCCCAGCTGCCAGAGGGGAGTGGAAGGATGTGCCTGCTCTCCCCGCACACACGGAGCTGGCCATGATGAGGGGGGCGGCACCCTGGCATCCTGGCCCTTCCAAGAACCTGCACCAGCCCTGCTGGATCTGCCCACACAGAGCCCATCCCTGTGACTTCCAGGAGAGCCACTTCCTAGACGAGGAGAGGGTGACCACCTGACTATCCTCTGCAGCTGGCAGGCCCCCAGGTGGGCCGGGCTAGGACCCCTGAGAAAGTCAGGCCCTCCATGACTAGGAGCCTCCTGGGCCTTTGAGGGAACTTTTTTCTTTTTTTTTTTTTGCGGTGCGCGGGCCTCTCACTGTTGTGGCCTCTCCCGTTGCGGAGCACAGGCTCCGGACGCGCAGGCCCAGCGGCCATGGCTCACTGGGCCCAGCCGCCCCGCGGCATGTGGGATCTTCCCGGACCGGGGCACGAACCCGTGTCCCCTGCATCGGCAGACGGACTCTCAACCACTGCGCCACCAGGGGAGCCCCAACAAATATGATTTTTTGATGTACTATAATGAAATGTGTTAGCATATGGAAGATCTGTGTAACTCAACCAACCAATATTTTCCAAATTACCAGTGCATCATGTTCCATAATAATGCATGTGTAGGAGATTGTTCAAAGTGCCAGATAGACCAATGGATTTTGACGCGGCGGTGTTGCAATGAAAACTTCATTGCTATGATTTCAGAGTTCACGTAACAACTAACCTTTATCATTTCTCAAAACACTGTTGCCATGTGTAATAAAAATATGCACAACATTGCCTTCAATTAATTGTTGAGTGAGAGTCAACCCTGAAGAAAAATCTACAGGGACTTCCCTGGTGGCTCAGTGGTGAAGAATCCGCCTGCCGATGCAGGGGACACGGGTTCGTGCCCCGGTCCGGGAAGATCCCACATGCCGTGGAGCGGCTGGGCCCGTGAGCCATGGCTGCTGAGCCTGCGCGTCCGGAGCCTGTGCTCCGCAACGGAAGAGGCCACAGCAGTGAGAGGCCCGCGTACCACAAAAAAACAAAAAAACAAAATCATATTTGTTTACATCACCACCAGTCTCATCAAAAAAGTCTTTTAAGTGTTTAAGTTAATGTAGTTGTCAAGCTCCTAAGTGGGAGATACAAGTTTTCTAAAATTCTAATTTTTACTCACAAGCTCAAATTTTATCATTAGCAAGAAAACACTGTCAATTGTTTTCCTTGAAGTGACAATTTCACTTCATTCACTTTCAAAAAGGTGTCTGCCAAATGCCCAAGTCTGAGAATCATCGCGTGTCTCTCGGCCATTCTCTAAAGTAAAATCGTGTCCCATTTTACTGTTGTGCCGCTAAGTGGTTTTTCTCGCCAACCATCCTACCCGGGGAGGCACAAGTGTCTTACACATATTTCCCACTTACAGAGTATTAGAAAGACATGCCGTCGGCTGTTGAAATCGAACAAAACTAATAATTTGTGCTTTTTCATCAAGGACATTCTTAAGTGAAACTGGCAGGGTTTGTTGTTTGTTTTTTAACTGTGAGTATGTGGCTGTGAAAAGTATGGGGCACTGCTCTGATTCATGCTAAGGACGCGCAATTTTACTCTCCATTGTTTTTACACCAAGTGAAAATTCAACACAGTGAAAAAAACCCCCAAATAACAGTTCTGTATTAGTATGAAGAGAGTTTTGACCTTGGGGACCCACTGTAAGGGTCTGCGCACCTTCAGAGACCACATGGTAAGAACTTCACCTCTCTCTGACTCAGTTTTCCTATCTATAGAATGGACATATTCATAGGACCTATCCACAGGGTTGTTGTGACAACTACAATGGAATAAACCACCTAAAGAACAAAGCTGGCCGATGGTAGGTGCCATGTAAGGACTGGCGAAAAGGGGAGTAGGGATCACTTGAGAGCCCTGACTCGTGCAGGTACGATCAAAACAACCATCTCAGTGATTTAATAAAGAGGAGAACATTCATCAGTCATTTGCACTGAAAAAGTCCTCGGTTGGGTATTTCCCTGAGATCGTTTTAAAAAGATCAGCGGGTCAGGGACTCCTTCAAACGCCCCAACTATGAGATCTCTGTTTAAAAAGCTCTAATTGCTGCCTTTCCCCTGTGCGGCCTGAGCGCATCCACGGCCCCGCCTCTGCGTATCCCGAACACCTTGCTCAGGGGCTGCCTGGGAATCCCTCAGAGCACCGGGGAAAAAGAGCTGACGTTTACATTCATGTCTTTGCGTGTATCCGGGTTCTCAAAATATTGTGACAGCAAAAGAGATGAGGGATTGCCTGGAACCTGGACCTGATGGGCCATGTCAGCTCTGCAGCTCAGCTCAGCTTTCAAAATGTGACACACACGGGACAAACACATCTGTCCCTGCAGCAAACAAGATAGGAAAATGATTTGGGGTTTTTTTTTCTTCATGGTACTAATGTGATTTTCTTTAAATTAAGGCAGACACAGACACATTATGGAGTAAAATACAAACCTGTATGAATTTTTTATTTTTTTTGCAGTACGCGGGCCTCTCACTGTTGTGGCCTCTCGCGTTGCGGAGCACAGGCTCCAGACACGCAGGCTCAGCGGCCGTGGCTCACGGGCCCAGCCGCTCCGCAGCATGTGGGATCTTCCCGGACCAGGGCACGAACCCGCGTTCCCTGCATCGGCAGGTGGACTCTCAACCACTGCACCACCAGGGAAGCCCTTTTCTTGCTTTTTAATTTTTTTTTTTTTTTAATTTATGGCTGTGTTGGGTCTTCGTTTCTGTGCGTGGGCTTTCTCTAGTTGTGGCGAGTGGGGGCTACTCTTTGTTGCAGTGCGTGGGCTTCTCATTGCCGTGGCTTCTCTTGTTGCGGAGCACAGGCTCTAGGCGTGTGGGCTTCAGTAGTTGCGGCCCGTGGGCTCAGTAGTTGTGGCTCGTGGGCTCTAGAGCGCAGGCTCAGTAGTTGTGGTGCATGGGCTTAGTTGCTCCACGGCACGTGGGATCTTCCCAGACCAGGGCTCAAACCCGTGTCCCCTGCATCGGCAGGTGGACTCTCAACCACTGCGCCACCAGGGGAGCCCAAACCCGTATGAATTTTTAAGACAATACATTTGTGCTTCTGTTGTGAGAGCTTCCAAATGACCTTGCTCCCAGGCTGTCTGCTCCATGTGTGCCTCTCCGGCCTCATCCTGAACCACCACCCTCCTGTCCTGCTCAGAGCACTGCGGCCAGAGCACCTCTTCCCTGACCCTCAAACAGGCCCAGATCTGTCCTGTCTGAGGCCTTTTGCCCGGACGTTCTCCAGGCCTCAAATGCTGCTCCCCTGGGCTGTGCTCCCCGGGCTGTGCTCCCCAGGTCGTGCTCCCCAGGCCGTGCTCCCCCAGGGCTGGTCCTCTGAGAGGCAGGTCTCGGCTCAGTCATCTCAGCCCCAGGGGCCTTGTCTGACCACCTGATTTAAATGAGCTCCCTCTCTCCCAACGCAACTCACTCCCTAAACCCATTCCCCTGTTTTATTTTTAAGTACAATTATTATTACTATTATTGACTGAATGATACTATATGTATGAATGAATGAATGGGAGAGTTTCTGAATCTAAAGAGGTCTAGAATCTGGAAGGCTGAGGACCTCCCTGATCACACCCAGATACTCTCCGCAGCCTGGTGGGATACTTGATGGATACAGTCTCTGTGACATTAACTCGTATCAAATGACTTCAGTCCCGCTCCTGCCCCATCACTGCACAAAAATGGCTCATGCTAAAGCCACTCATGATCTCTACATTGCCAAATTCAATAGGCTTTTTCAGTCTTTATCTTTCTTGTCATTCTAAGCAGGGCAGGCCCCGCCCCCTTCATTGACTCTAGTCCCTGGGCTTCCACGGCTTTGGTGACTTCTGGTTTCTCCCCGACTCTCACTTTGCTTTGCCAGCTCCTCCCCAATCACCTAATTTTCCTGATGGTTACAAAGGGTTCACCAGCGCCTTCTTCACCTCCCTACCACACCCATGCCCTTGGTCATGGCCTGCACCCCTGTGGCTTCAAACATCATTTGTAAGTTAATTCCCAAACGTGTATCTCCAGCCTGGATCTACTGTTGAATTCCAGGCTCACTTATCCAACTGTACCTGGCACGTCCCCTGGACTATCTCACGGAAATCTCAAAGTGTCTAAAACTGAACTCTCGATCTTTGTTCCTAAACTTCTTCCATCCACCTCACCTCCTATGTCCATCCTACAAAGCCACTTGCTGTCTTACTGTCACATCTACTTCAACAATGTCAAGTCTATTCCATCTCCAGGAGGTATTTTCTTTTCTTTTTTCCTTTAATTAATTAATTTATTTTTGGCTGTGTTGGGTCTTCGTTGCTGCACAGGCTTTCTCTAGTTGCGGCGAGCGGGGGCTACTCTTTGTTGCGGTGAGCAGGCTTCTCATTGCGGTGGCCTCTCAGCCTGGTACTCTTTTCCTCCAACTTTTCTGCCAGCTGAATCAGTTACAATGGGAACCTCAGTTATAATGGGCATTTATTGAAAATTTTGCAGGAAATAAAATCAAATTCAGATTTTATAGCGGCAAAAGAATGAAAGATGAATTGGAGTGGTCAGGATAGAAGAGTGACGGCACTGAGATGGCGATGTTTAGGAGGAGATGAAATTGGTACCCAGGGTGGAAAGAAGACAATGAGCTCTGTTTGGGATGTCAGTGAACATCAGGTGGAAATGTCCGTCACCTGCCGTGATGCGGGCATTGGGCAGTCCTAGCAGGTGGGAACTACCGCTATGAGAAATGAGAAAGGGAACTACTGGAAATGTGAAGAAAGACGCTGAGAGCCCATGGGTTGTGGAAGCCATTACAACTGTTGGCACTACAGACAGGGGACCTCTTTTATGATGAGACTGTCCTAGCCACTTTATTAAAGACCAATATTCTGCCGGCTTCTCTGGTAGTGCAGTGGTTGAGAGTCCACCTGCCGATGCGGGGGACGTGGGTTCGTGCCCCGGTCCGGGAAGATCCCACATGCCGCGGAGCGGCTGGGCCCGTGAGCCATGGCCGCTGAGCCTGCACCTCCGGAGCCTGTGCTCCGCGATGGGAGAGGCCACAACTGTGAGAGGCCCGCGTACCGCAAAAAAAAAAAAAAAAAAAAAAAAAAAGACCAATATTCTGTAGCCATATGTTCATGGCCTGTTCATGAAACACATGAAGCCCACATGACTATATCTGGAACTCAACGAAAATATTAAGTGACATAGAAAACTGTTTTTTACAAGCACAATATACTACTTTGTTTAGAAGCCAACTGTAACTTTTGTTTGCCACTAGCATAAATATTGCTAACACAGACACTAGACACCATCATCCAGATATTAGGTATTAATTTCCTTCTATGCAAAAACAGTGTAATTCACAATAGAGTGTGCTCTTCATTCGTTCAACAAATATTCAGAGTCTTACTGTGTGCCAGACACTACCTAGATGCTGGAGATAAAGTGGTAAGAAAGACATAAAGAAGGCACTTACAAGGTGTGTGCTGAATGAATGGATGAGTCACATCAAACCACACTATCACTCTATCACAGCCTCAACACTGCTCAGCTCCACAGACATGAAGCTGTTAGTCAGCTTACCTGGATTATTTAGCAGTAAGCTTTGCGAAAGTACCTAATAGTTAAGTTCTATGTTGAAACAGACATCCAGCAGAATGCCATTTTCTAGTAATATGTAGGAGAAAACAGAAAGCAGGAAGAGGAAGTCTGTGTAACCTCTATGGCAACATTCTCCAGGTCAACAGGAGCTTAGCTTAAGCTGAGAAGAAAAAGCAAGGCAGGGCAATTTGACCTTGGAACAAAATTCTTTTGGTTGAATTTTAAGTGGCTAAATGATAACTTCTAGGAGGAAGAGTTCTTGCCATGGAATGCTCTTCCCTTTGTGATTAGACAATCTCAATATTTTTATGCAAATATATTCTTATTTTTTAACTGAAGTATTGTTGACTTACAATATTATATTAGTTTCATGTATACAACAGAAGGGGCAAGACAGGTGAAAGGGATTAAGATATACAAAGTACTAAGTATACAATAAATAAATTATAAGTACAGCACTGGGAATATAGCCAATTTTTTATAATAACTTTATATGGAATATAATCTATAAAAATCTCAATTGTTATTTATTTACCTTTTTGTACTTCAGAGTCAGGGAAAATCCCATCCTGTAATCATCTATTTATTGGGACACTAAGAGTGCTTTACCCATTCATGATGGATTTTTAAACAGTCAGAGCCTTCCAAATCAATTCAAAGTCTCATGATTTCTTCCTTTAATATGCTACTTTGCTGGGCTTCCCTGGTGGCACAGTGGTTGGGAGTCCGCCTGCCGATGCAGGGGACACGGGTTCGTGTCCCGGTCCGGGAAGATCCCACATGCCGCAGAGCGGCTGGGCCCGTGAGCCATGGCTGCTGAGCCTGCGCGACCGGAGCCTGTGCTCCGCGGCGGGAGAGGCCACAGCAGGGAGAGGTCCGCGTACCGCAAAAAAAAAAAAAAAAAAGGTTACTTTGCAACAGAAAAGAACAAACCTGACTCCAAATTGAACCTCTTCCATTAAACCTCTGTTGCCTGTGCTTAGTCATGCTGGCTCTGCACCTTTTGCAGAATAATGTTGTCTATATCCTGAAATATACAGGATAATCCATTCTCAATGCTCTGACCTTTAGAGGTGTAACACTTTTGCATTCATATAGAGATTAAAAAGTTACAGAACAGAGAATAACAACTGACTTATTGGAGGTTTACAGGAACACTGTGATCAGATGGGCTGTGGACAGCTGCAAGAACAAAGGATTCCTGCACCGAGAAGTATGCAACAACCAGCTACACCCCCGCTACCCTTTTAGTATGAAAGAAGCCTGAATTCTAACTCGGGTAAGATGGTTCTTTGGGACACTAGTCCACCATCTTCACAGTCTGCTGGCTTTATGAATAGTCACTATGCTTTGCCCCAACACCTCATCTCTCGATTTACTATGGTACCGCGAGCAGTACGAGCTTGGACTTGGTAACAACTTTATAATAAGTAGATTTTAGTAGAAACAAAGGAAACAAATTTCTGTTCTGTCAGTAAACACTGACTGTTTCTTCCGATTCTCATGTTCTCTGGGGTCAATGAAAATTGATACAATCTAAAATAGTCGATAATAAGTGTAAATTTAAGAGCATGTAAGACATTTCAATCAATTACTTACGAAAGCTATCACTAAACTCTTGATTTGGTAATGTGAAGTCTCGCAAGTAAAAGATGGGTGATTCCTGATGCTGCTAACAGGTTTTGTTTTTGCACTCCTTTTTTAATAGCATCCTGTCAATATGCCAGTTTTAAGCAGTAATCCTTTTTACACATCTTGATTCTTTAAGTCTATGGAATATCTTGCAAATATCTGAATTAAACATGGGCAGAGGAAGAAAAAAAACTAGACAACTTGAAGTCCAAAAAATCAGCTCACTTTGGAGAAGATATCAGGTTTTCTTTGTTTGCATGAAGTCTGCACTCAGGGCAGCCCAGGAATCTGCTGGGTAGAAGCAATGAAATAATAACTCATAGGGCTGAAAAAAATAATCCCAGAGCTGGTCATGGTGAGGGAAACACAGAGCATGCAGGCCTAAAACTGTTTTCCAGACTGTGTCCTTTAACAAAGATACCTACTATTTATGCTTTTGAAAAAAAGTCAGTGACTTCCCTATGCAGTCGGTAATGAGTTCTGCAGATTCATGGAATTCCTTTCTTGAAATTGTTTCCTTTACCTGAATTTTTATGTTTATACCATCCATCTCCAAGCTATTTAAATTCAGCTTTGTGAACAGGGACCATGTTTATATCTTCTGAGCCAATGCTCGCCAACCTCCTAGTAACTCCATAAATGTCTAGATAACAATATTAACAATACCAATGAAGCATGACATAGAAACTACAGAGTGCGTATCAGTTTTTCTTCCATTTCCTAGAGGTGCACAGAGCCCCCTCTGTAAAATTTCTCTATTATTATTACCCCATGTTAGGAAAACAGTCAGAGGTTCTCTGTGAAGGCAATTCTAGCTTCTGGAAAGTTTGCTCAGAGTCAACTGAGAATAAACAACTGATGTTTATTTTGCAAAAAGAAGCAAAAGAAATTGGTCATTATTTCATATGTGGCCAGGTTCACAAGCAATCTGGTCTTGCCAATGTGCCCATGGCCACATCTGTGTGTCCTTGTCCCAAATATGAAAATGCTGATCTTAAGTTTTCTTGAGTTTTTAGTGCCCTTTTTGAATATTACTAGTGTCAATGGGAATAGATAAAATAGCTACCCTTTTAGGTATTAGCTATCATCAATTATCATTTTAACTTTCATTAAAAAAATTAAAGTAGTTAAGGACCAAAGAGAAATAGTTTCCCTTATTAATATCATTTAAAAATAACAATGACAGTGGTAAGATGGTTGTATGTTCATTCAATTGCTAATGAAGCCAGTTCCACAACTCAAAGCTGGATTCCCTGCAGAACATCGATTTGAAGTATCAACAGCCAAGATAATTGGATAAGAGAGATTTAAAATTAGTATCAGGATTTTACTTTCCAAGAATTCATCTTTGCGCTTTTGTTGCTGGTTGTTTTATCTCCAGTCGACTGGAAAACGTAAGGTCACCTGAAGCAGGCAGGCATGAGTCTAGATGGAGGAATGAGATTACGATGAAGCCCTTGCACATCCTATGACAGTGGATGGGAGTGCCCTGCACACTGCCTGGTTCCGTGTCACACGCCCTGGGAGGGCCCCACGGGGGCTGTCGAGCCACCTCCAAGGACACACTCCCTCCGAGGCTCTGACTCACTGCGTCAGGGCTGTTTTTCCTCTTGGGAAAGACCAGACATTGCCCTTTATAAAAACCTCCAAGATGAGTCACAAGGAAAATGAGTTGGCATTCCGGGGTGGTGTGTGGCAATCAAGGCTTGAAGCGAGGCTGTGCGCGGGTGGAAGGATGCTGCGGCCGCGTCCCAGGCAGTGGGGGAGGGTTCGTGGCCACGCCGCATGGAGAATCCCTCGCTCCAGGGTTCCTGGCGGGGATCTCATCATGCATCTAGGACTCCCACTCAATCTCCAAAGGGTGCTACCCACCCTGGAAACAAACCTAGCCCATGGAGGAGACGGGAAGATACACAGCCCGGGAAACAGATGGCTCGGGAAGAAGCAATCTGGAAGAAGAGTGAGGGTGTGGGAGTCGACGTGGAGGCTGGGAGAGGAGAGAACAGGCATCAGTATGTGGCAACAGATGACAAGAGTGTCGCTGGTGGGGGGAAGCAGTTGGAGGAGGCAGGGGAAATGGAAGTAACGCATTTATGCAGAAGGGCTGTAGCATAATTAGGAAAATTCCCCTTCTGTCGACTCCGCCAGCCCTGCTTGGTTCAGACGGAGGGAGACCTGCCTCCTCAAGGAAGCAAAGGTTACACACTATCCCAACAGGCTTTCTATTTCTGATCGAAACAAATCCAAACTGAGCTAATTTGTGTACAGCTGCAGGCAACAGAAACATGGCTGTGTAGAAGTCTTTATAGAGGAGAGGCCTTTGTACTCCATACTTCACTGAAGTTAATAAGTAGGTGTCAAACTCTGAATTAAAATTCCCCGAAGAGGACACAGAACAAAGGACAATAAAAATGATTTTTAAATAATCATAGGGATAAATAGCACCCAGTTCTGACAAATGTAAGTGCTGGCATAAAATGTTATTAGGCTACAGAGATTGTCTTTTGTTCAGGAAGTGTGTTTTATTCTCCAGCCGTGTCATTCATCATCCTAATGACCCCTCAAAATGTAAATTAAATAGCAAAGACGGATTCATTTGAAAAGCATCTCTGGGCTCGGTGTTAAACCATTTTTCTACTTTTATTCTTACATATTGGTTCATTTTTTCATTGAGGGAAAAAAAAAACCCTCAATTCTTGAACACTTTATGGGGTAAGTTCATGTAATTCGTATTTTCAGTAAACAGTTCATTCATTCTCCAGTACTGTGGAATCTGTGATTTCAAAAAAAACCACAAAAATCCCAAATCTCATTTTAAAATGCTGTGCCCTGTAAATGATGTCTGATCCGGAAAAATCTCAGAAACCTGTGCAAGCATTTGCTTTATTGTTTTATTCATAAGTGATTTGGTCTAGGGAAGCACTCAGTGGGCAAGGATTAGTGAAAATTTCAAACAGCTTGAGTTTACTGAACCGAATGCATTAATGGCTAGGCAAACACCATTTCAACCATTACTGATAAAAGCATAAGGTCATAAGCCAAATTAGTTGCAATTTCTTGTTACGTACTGATGAGAACGTTACCCGTTCCTATGATGAATGGAGAAATCAGGGTTTTTTGTACTTGACCTGAATTTATGCACGAGCACACACACAACAGGAGTGACGGCTCGGGAGGCATCCAGGAAAAAATACACTGGGAAAGGAAAACAGCAGCAAATCATGTCTCATTTTGGCATGATTGGTCCTCATTTGCCTCCCTCTGTCTCTCCCTGTCTGTCTGTCTCTCTCTCCCTGGCTACCCCTCCCCTCCCCCCAGCCTATCCTCTCTTTCCGCAATTTATAAATCATTCTTTGGCTGTCCCTGCTTATGGGAGAGCTCAGCTCGGTCTATCCAGCTCTCAGCTCTGTGTGCGTGAGTGAATGTATCTAAAACGAAGATACAAATAATTGCCCTGCTGAGGTTTACCTGATGTCCAGGGAACAGCCATTAATCTGTGCAAGGGGGTTTCTACAGCCCCGATCTGCAGAATAAATTATCATTAACCAAGCTAGGTATTCTAGAGACTTGCTATTTTATGAGGTCAGAATGCTGAAGAGATAGCCCAGGGGGACGGCTTGAAGCCATCCAGCTGGGAAAGAAGAAAGCTTGTAAGCAGCATCGTAGGAAAGCCTGGGCTCTTGCAGCAGCTAGGAACCAACCGCTTGCCTGGCTTGAGGGACACCCCCAAAGCCTGTCTGGTTCATGGGGACTGCTGCATCTGAGAAGCTTCCATACCTAGTGGCCAGGCCCAGTGATGGCCCCCCTCTGGCTGAGCGCCATCCCCTTCTGAAGGTTTGGCTGATGAAAAAGCGCATCATGACAAGTAGGGGCTCACGGTAAGGGCTGCATATTCCACTGAACAACCTGTGGGTTATTTTTAATGGAGAATTTTCTTTCTTTCTTTTCTTTCTTTCCTTCCTTCCTTTCCTTTCTTTTCTTTTCTTTCCTTCTTTCTTTCTTTTTTTTCTTTTTGCTGCATTGGGTCTTCGTGGCTGTGTGTGGGCTTTCTCCAGTTGCGGCGAGCGGGGGCTACTCTTCATTGCGGTGCACATGCTTCTCATTGCAGTGGCTTCTCTTGTTGCGGAGCATGGGCTCTAGGTGTGTGGGCTCCGTAGTTGTGGCACACGGGCTCAGTAGCTGTGGCTCGCAGGCTCTAGAGCGTGGGCTCAGTAGTTGTGGCGCCCGGGCTTAGTTGCTCCGCGGCACGTTGCATCCTCCCAGACCAGGGATCAAACCCGTGTCCCCTGCATTGGCAGGTGGACTCCCAACTACTGTGCCACCAGGGAAGTCCCAGAGAATTTTCTTTATAACGTGATGGAGCTGAATTCAACGCAAGGCTCAAGACTGTCAACACGACACTTGGCCACACAAAGAGACTCTGTCGTCTGAGCTCAAGCCATGGCCATTTCACTTTTGCCCATCAATTTCCTAATAATGCACGTTTTGACGGGCCCATGGATCGGTTTATGATCTAAGAACCGCACTAATGAGTGAGGGGCAAGTTAATGCCATGTGTCCGTGGGGCCTTAACAAGTCCTGGTGGAAAAGGGACAAGATGGGGAAGGGATACAGTTTGAGCAATAAAGTGAACGCTACTCCCGACAAAGAAAAACAAGGCATGATTCTACACAGACATCTACGTCTAAGGAAGTATACATCGATAGATGTATTTTAAAGTGGGATTTAAGCCTTATCTACAGTCTGGGAAGACAACTGGTTAGGATATCAATAAATTAGTTTATTTTTGACCCCAGGCAGGAAAAACAATGTCCAATCCAGGAACGGGAAGGTTCCCTACTGTGGAGAATGTGCCTTTTAACCTTTGCAACCTTTCAATAACATGAATTCACACCAATATGGTACCTTCTTAAAAACACAGAGCGTGCACACACAAAACCTTTCAAGTGTAAAAGAAAGAAGCTCGTCCATAAATGTCTTCTGAGAAAATTCCCGGTGAAGAAGGATCTCACAGTCTGAATGCACAGAGTTTTAACCAGACCTAAAATTCCGGCAAACAGGCCCCTTTATAAATGACTGACAGTCCCACCAGGAACTCCACAAAATAAAATACATGCTTCATTAGTCCCCCAGCTGAACTCAGAACCCTCTGGCTCAGAATAAATCTCAGCTTTTAAAAATAAATTCTCCTCTGAATTAACATCTCAGAATCATTCATCTTTGGAGTGACCCTTCAATTTCATTTGGAAGAGAACTACTGCATGTCACAAAAGGTCTTTTTTCTTTTGGCAAACCATGATTTCATGGAGAGAAGGAAAATAACGTGCCCTTTCTTTTATCACGTGCCCATCCTCACCCTCAAGGTGGCTGCTTTTTCCTTCTCAACCGAAACATCCTAAATCTAAAATCAAAAGACAGCCATCGACTGAGTCAGGAAGGGACTAAAATTTAGTTTTAGGTATATGGAAAAATAAAAACAGGCTAGAGGGAATGATTATACATTTCAGGAAGAAAGAAGCACTGCACTTAATAAAAGTTTGCTACATTCACAATGGTTGGGATTCTACTCTTCATTGAAGGGGTCTGGTTGATCAAGAAGACACAACTAAGCTTGATTATTCCACGAGGTAATCACCAAACAGGGATTATACTGATTTATTTAACAAGTCCAATGAAGAGATGAGGTCTGTGTGCAGTCAGGATAAATGTTCCCTTTTTTAACCCAATGTGTGGGATATCGGAGGAACAGACGTCGAGTTTTAAATACACGTGGAGGGCTTGGTCTACAAAGTAATTCTTACTACGATTCCTCCTGAAGCGGGGAACCATTTTGACAAAGCAAATAATTGGTCCTTTATTTGCTTGTTCACTAATCTAGGTTTTCAAAGTTAGATGTTTACTGAAAGCAAAGTATGCTATACTGTCTGCCAACAAGCCAGGGCCCAGAGGCGAGCCATTCTGGTATAAGGATGGCTGGGTTCACCGTGTCTGCTTCTCTTACCATCCCTCTAACCCCAGTTCTTCCCTCTGCCAAGGGTATTCCCTGGAACAATCCATGTGTCTTCCCACATCCGGGGATTCTTTAGCCAGAAATGATGCCCTACAAGCTTGTCTGTCACCCACCCCTTCCAAACAACTCTATTCTCTACTATTAGGTTAATCTGAAAACACAGCACTCACCACTTAGCTCTTCATGCTTACCAACTTTGAACGGCTCCCTGACACCCAGAGGATAAATCCAGAGCCCACAGAGCCCACGGCAGCCCCACACTAAGCTTTCCTGTCTGGCTCATTTGGGCATTTCCTTCTGAACAATCTCTCTAATGGCAGGAGTTGTGACAGGTACTGAAAGGCATATAGCCTGCCTATAACCTAGTGCCTCACCCAGAGTAAGGACTAAATGAAAATGTAATCACCTCCAAACTATTTTCCCGTTCCCACCTTCAATTTGAGGAAAAATGAGTCTCAGAGAGATACTCTGTGTTCTGAATTTGTGTTTGTGCCTAGTAGTTGCTGGCTTTCTGGATGAGGGTACAGGGGCCTTTTAAGCCCTAAAAATTTCATCCTTGGCTCCTTGTAATTTTCAGAGGCAGTAAAAGGTACGGAACACTTTGGGGTCCTTTTTCAGTGATCACTGACTTGGTGGTGGTGGACATGCCCTTCCCGGCTGGGAGAGAAATTCACCTACTCACTGGGGCCATTTAGCAAGGTCATGTGGAGGGCAGATCTCACTTCTGGGCAGATCATACTGACAGGGCCAGCCTTGGAATCCGGGTTTCTCCGTATCCCTTCTGTTGCTACGGTATAAGCAAGGGAGGCTCACCTGTTATTAACTAGTTTTACTTCATCCCCTACTGTCTGGAGATGTGCCAGGAGATACTGGAACAGGGGACATGCAGACGGCGAAAGTGTATTGATCCAGTTTACTCTTGGTGATGAATCCGGGTGAGGCGGAACAAGGCCCGAACCAGGTGGGCAGTTCTTTTTTAAATCCTCCAAATACATTAACAAATCTCCTTTAAACATGCCTCTCTGCCTGATGTCCAACCCTGTTCACGTTTTGCTCAGTTCTATTGTGCCTTTCAGATTTATCATCTCTTTCCCACTTCAGAAAGGTTTACGTGATGCTAAGGTGGGTGCCCAGCCTCATGCTAGCTGGGTCTTATCATTAACTTTCCACCCACACATTCCCTAATTGGGAGAACGCTCATCTGACCCCGGGCCAGGTCTTGCTAGGGTACCCTTTCTTCAGATGGGTCTCATCCCACCCTGACCCATGGACGCTCCAAGATCCCCACGGCTAAATGAAAATGAATACACTAGAGTCATTAAAGAAAAATGTTTTTTCCGGAACAAAGGAGGGACAGGCAAGGTCAGACAGCCTCCTTAACACAGGATGGACATGTTCCTATGATGTCAGGCCTGCGGTCCCCTCCCTGACAGGCAAACACAAAGCATGCAAGTTTGCCATCAGGAGAGTTTCTAATTGCTTTTGGACTACTTTAACTTCAAGTCCATTGGATTAAGGTCCTTTAAAAAAGGGTCTGTATACCATGCTCCATGGAAGAAATTTTATTAGCCAAATTGAAAAAAACTCAGTGACAATAAGGCAGACGTATATTACATCAAAATAATGCTGCAGAAGAAACTCCATTATATTATAACATGTGATTTGTCGATTTCTTGACAGGAAAAAGAACAACAGTATTCATGAAGAAATTTTACTATATGAATTTGGGCTGTTTTCTTAAAGATTTTCTTTTTAAAGGGACTCTAATTTAGAAAAATAATCTTTAAAATATAGTGACTTCAACTTTAGGAAATAGTAAATTTCTCTCAATTTCAAGTCCTAATTTGTAAAATGTTGTCACTCATTGTCTCTCAACTTCCTTTAACGGGATGGTTGAACCAGCTCATCTACCGAAACCCCTATCACCTGTTGGTGTTTGAAAGGGTGGAACCATTGGTTTCTCCCCACAGGTGGCAGCCACCTCCTGGCTTCGGTGGGGTGGAGCGCCTAAGAGCAGCAGGTGTGCAGATGGAAGACAGCTGAGCTAATGTGGTCACCTGCCCTCCCCACCCCCGCCCCGGCCATGTCCAATTTAGCCTCCAGCTCTAGAAACACAAGGTAAGAGGTCTAAGCCACTAGCAAACGCAGACCCAAGTCAGAGAACCTGTCTGAGTCCAGAAGGGGTAAAAACACACAGTTTCCTGACAATACGTCCTGGAAACACAAAATTAGAGTGAAGTGTTATTAGGCTCCTCTTTGGGTACGAAAGACAATAAATTCATCCAGGACTCTGAGCCTTTTTGTAACTGATTATTCAGGGTAAGGTAACGCTGAGCTTGTTAATTAAGCATCTGCTTCCTTGATGAAGTTGATTTATTTTAAGCAACACATTATCCCTGCTCACAAATTATCATAGTGTGTATTAACAACAACTCGATTATTATATTACAATTAATAATAAAGCATTAAATATATGTGCTTTCCCCCAAAATATAATCGATTCAATGTTAGGAATTATTCTATCATTTCTTTTTAAGTCCCAGTTCATAATACAGTATCTGGAACATGGTTAGCATTCGCTAAATATACAATTTTTACTACTGTTGTCCTTATTATTAAAGCTATTATACAGCTGTCAAGTATTGAGTAGTAGTAAAAGACACCGTGCTGAACTCTTTCCATACATCAGGGGATTGATTAATCGTTCATCACATCCCTATGAGATAGGTTATTATTTCCCCCCATTCACAGGTGAGTTAATGAGGCCTGACAGGGCAGGTAACTTGGTCCGGATCACCCCACCATGAGGGAAGGAGACAGGCTTCAGCCTGGGTCTGAACAACTCCAAACAGGCAAGTTACTAAATATCCATGAGCACACATGATTCTAAGAGCTGCCTCTCTGCACTTAGTATTTGTAACCAAATTCAGCAATTGTTGTATTAATAACTTCACAAACACTGTGACACACAGCCAAAACTCTGCACGGAATGTTTGAGTAATGAACCTGATATGAATACTTTAGATAATTCCAAAGTATGGGATGAAAAAGTATATCCCCAATAACATACTGGGACGGGAACTCAAAAATTAAATACAGTAAAACGTCACTGATGTTTTGAGAACGAATAAGAGAGTAGATAATGGAAGTATTGGGATAAATTAAAGAGATCTTGTCTACTAAGCACAGACATTGAGGACATTATACAAAATTCCAAGTGAATAAAAACTGTCAATTAAATAGAAGCTTTAGCATATGTATAACGTTTGAACTTTGCCACTTTAAAATAGCATTTCAGTTTCTGCATCATATTCAAAATGACATTCAGGATTTCACAGTTCCACGACTAGGAGTGTTTATTTAAATTAAATGTTATAATTACTCTAGTGCTTGTAGATAAATTTATTAGCTTTTCCGTTATTGCTTCCTACTTTGCCAATTTCTTTTTAAAAACTGTATAAGTGGTGTGAATTTTGAAAATCGCCATCCTGCAATGACTTTTATTCTTAAGTATATCAGATGGACATTTAACTCGATGTAACTTCAGGACACCTCTTCTGTGTGTTGTAATCCATCACTTGTAACTTCTGAAAAGACTAAAGCGTGTACATCCAAACTGTATCTTTTTTGAAGTGTGCAGCTGTCTTTGTCAAAGCATTGCATCTTTTCAAGGAAATGTCAGCAATGCTATTGTTGGGCCTCCCCCTGCCCAAGAGGCCAATGAGGGCCGAACAACGAAGCCAACAAGACAGTTAAATCAATAGCAGTCTCTGCACCAGTTAACCATCCAGAATCTTCATTTTCAATGAGGTTTACATCATTAAAGCAAGAAAATAGGGCTGTCAATCTCTATTGGTTTCAAGTGCTAGATGAAAGAATTAATTTGACTGTCATAAAAATTATAATGCAACTGTGTGCCTCACGCCTTTAAAAATTCATGTTTAGGTTTAAAACCTAGAAGAAGGACAGATGTATTGCCTAGAATGAAAAACACTGATTTATCAATTCTTTCTTTTTCTCATAGTCTACGAAGATTTCAAACAGATCTGAATCTTGCAAAGAAAAGCAAAAGGTTTCAATACAAGTCCTTTAAGATGTTATGAATAACATATTTGAGGTACATTTATTAGCAGCAGTACCGGTGCCATTATTTATGAATGATGTTGACACCTGTCTTAACATGTGCTCTAATCATGACAGATTTATATGAAAGGAGTGAAAACAGCACATAACACCCACATACCCCTTTCTCAGGGGCAGACGTGGGTTTTGTGGGCCCTAGAAGCTATCTCTTAAGAAAAAAAATGCAAAGTTAAGAATACAAAATTAGGTACAGGGCCTTGTAAGAGGACAATGCAATCAGAAGCCCTGAAATTTAAGCTTGATTAATTTAATGGTGAATTCACCCCTGCCTCATCCACTGAAAAACGCAAGTATCCTTCTGCTGGTCCACTGGCAAGTTCTGAATGAGCTGGGCTTCTAGTTTGGACTTATTCTCAGAGCGGCCTCCCTGGACCCCTGCTAGATATTCTGTGTTAGTGTGACGAGAGAAGGCATGGGAACACGGGCTCAGTCCACAGTGTCCTGTGAACATCCTAGAAAACTGCTGGGGCCACTCCCACCCAGAAAGGCAGCAACCAGGCAGTACTTTCCGAGTTCTACACAAGTTAGGGGACTGATAGGTTTGCCATTAGGTATAGGCTCACGGTTTTCCTAACTAGCTTTATACATTTACATGTTTTGCTTCTAATCATTTATTTTTAGTATTGATTTTCAATGGAAAATTAATCAGAAATGCAAAAAAAAGGAATGGAGAGGAAGCAGAAGAGATAAACTTTTAACACTTGATTAAGTTACTTGCATTGGCGCCTCATTTTCAGTTGAGACACAGACAAAGCAAGCCCTGTCTTCGGGCTGTCACCATGCCTGGCCAGGAAGATGAATGTTCACGGTCAGTCAGGGCGGCGGCAGGGCTGGAGCAGGAAGGCACGTGTGACTGCTGTGAATGTGGCGCTTTCCCACAACCACCACGTTCTCACACGCTGACGCCTGCTGCCCCTCCCTCGCACGCCCTTCAAGCAGCAGGGGTGTCCGAGACGGGCTTTGGTGTGTTCCGATTCTGGCTGGGTAGAAGGGACCTCTGCATGCCCTGGGCCTACCAGGTGCAGGATCGAGGGCCTGCTGGCTGCATCTTCCCCACCTCCATCATGGGACCCATGCAGACTGGCAGGACATTTCCTTGCTCACTGGGGCCTGCCTTCCCCCCAGGGCTGGTGTCTTTTCAATGTGGGTTTTATTATTATTCAGGTAGGGTGACAGGAGACAACAGATCAGAAGACAACTGCCATTGAAAATATAGTTTGTTACTCACAGATCCCAAGAGGAGGGGACACAGCACACCATGGGGGCCACACAGGGACTCACCAGGGCTGCTCAGGAGACAGAGAGAGTGATGGGGAAATGTGGGCAAGAGCCTTTAGTGTGGTTTCCAAGGCAAGGAATGGGCGAGAGCAGGATAGGCAGGTTTAGGATTAGCTAATTTGAGTAATTTCAGTGGGCTCGGGCACAGAGGCTGTCCCTAATTGTCTGGTACCTTGGGGTGATTAGGGCAGGTGGACAGTAGCCTGAAAAAGGAGGTAGCTGAGGGTGTGGACCCTGGATTTAGTTAGTTTGTATATGAAAGGTGCATTCCCAGCAATCAGCCAGCCCTGGGAGGGGGCAGTCCCTCCAGGGTCAGCCAGGCCCCAAGATGTCAAAGCATCAGAAACGGAGAATAAAAAGATGTAACTAATACAGGAGGTTACAATTAGTTACAATTAGATTGTAACTAATACAAGAATGTCACAGCCTGCAGCAAAGGCAGCCAAAGGCCCACCCAAAGTCCTACCCAGCTGTTGGGATGCTGAGGCTGGGGAAGAAAGACCTCTCTCACTCCTGCTTCAGGTGTGGGCTGGGAGGGCTACTGAACCTCCCACCCTGATCCCTGGGACAAAAGGAGGACAGTCGGAAGTGAATGTCTCACCCAACACCAAGAAAGCATATGTGACCTCATTGGGGGAGGCATATTAGCCCCATTTTACAGACAAAGACACTGAGGTTCAGAGTTTGAAAGTACCATTCCCAATGTCACACAGCTTGCAGGTGGTGGAGCCAGGATTCCTATCCAGGTCTGGGACCATTCTATCTCTCAGGCACTGGGCTTAAAGTCAACCAGATTTTAAGGTCCCACACAAATATTTGGGAGCTGAAGAAGGAAAATATATGGGCTCCAAAATAAAAAGAGAAAGCTGTCAAAATTAATAAATGTTTAATTAAATGTCCAAAAACATGAGGTCATTTTTATTGTTATACGTATTTAGTATTCATTTTAAAAATCCATTACACTTGAAAATAATTGTATAGCTTAGTGTTTTTTCACTTCCCATGAATTCCTGAGTTTGCCTGATAATTACACAGAAAGCAATTGTAAATTAAATGAATTATATTCAAACTTCAAAAGCAAAATTACAAAGGCTCTTTCAAAATTTTTAAAATAAAAAAACAAAATGTCATATTCAATGTAGGATGTGGGTCTATTTTAATAGGTTTGATAGGACAGGGTGGGGGGGACCTCTAAAAGAAGCAGGCCTGAGGGCTTGGAGTTCTAAAAGGCCCTGCCTGAGTCGGCCTGCTCCCAAATCTGGGCTCCTTCATCTCATATTCCCATGTCCATCACACCAGCTTGGAGGCTGGCTTCAGAGGTCCCTGAAGGAACGGGCCAAGGGCTCTGCTCACTGCCTGTGCAGGACTTGATACCTTCAATGCTGTAGGAGATGCTGCCAACTATTACACAGGAGGAGAGAGTATTCAAATGCAGGGAGGTGCCAAATGCAGTTTCTGGAATGTCTGTCGAGAGCACCGACAAGATCTAGGAGTCAGGAGACCAAGTTCTCCTTTTAGTGCCGTCATTCCCTGACTACCTGGGCAGGTTCCTGTCCTGGGCTGGCCCTTATTCTCCTTACTTCTGAATTCTGTGACTTGAATTAGAGCAGACGGAAAGGTCTCTGACTTTCAAGTCTTTTATTCTATACTAAAAACATACACATCTCTTTGTGAAAGGGCGTGATTCTCAGAATGGAAGGGTGTGATTCTCAGAATGGAAGGGTGTGATTCTCAGAATGGAAGGGTCTACTTTAATAAGCTGCTAATAATAGTATTTATAGGCTCAATTTAAACGGAGGGGATCAGGGCAGCCATTGAGACAGACAGGCTCTGGGGCCAGGTTTGAATCTTGGTAACAGAGACATCGGGTGATTTACTTAACTTCAGTTCTCCCATATGTAAAATGAGGATTACCTCTCCTAACATATAGGGTTGCTGCTATAACTAAATTTAAACACTTACGATAATGCCTGGCGCACAGTAAACGCTCAGTAATTGTTGATGTTGTTTTTAACTTTTAAAATCTGTTTTTAACTATCAGGACTTCAGTTCTCTAGCAAGAAGGGCTGTACCTGTAGAAGTCACTGAAAACAAGATACAGTATAAAGTTTACACACGAAGACCCTTGGAATCTGCAAGTTTTGTATGTGTACTGGTTGCTAGATTTCAAAAACTATAAATTAAAAACTCCGTGGTCAGGTTCAGCACTAAATCAGTGCCTCCAAAAAGCAATCATATTCTCATAAGTTACAGAACATCACCTACTGGGAGTCAGAAAAATAAATGTACCGTTATGGGACAAATCTCACTGTACAGCACACATTATGATGTCTAGCGTGATTTTAAATAGTTATGAGACTAAGAGATTGAAAACACAATGTAACTTCACTCTTTTAACTGGTCTTCTGTATCACAAACTATGATTCACGGGTCAAATCCGGCCCACCACCTGTTGGTACAAATAAAGTTTTACTGGAACACAAGCATACTCATTCATTTATGTACTGTCCATGACCGCTTTCATGCTACTCTACCATGGCAGAGTTGAGTGTCTGCAGCAAAGACCAGATGATCCACAAAGCCTTAAATATTTATTATCTGGCCCTTCACAGAAAAAAGTTTGCCAAGTCCTGTTCTGTTCTGCTCCCCTTTTATTTATAGAATTACCTGAAGAACATTAGAGGATGACATTCACACTTACTGATTTTCATACAGTAGTTATCTTAATTCGATGATCTAGGTTCTTTGGGATCCCTTTCCTTAAGCCACTCTCCTCTCTGTTTGGAATATTCTTTCAACATCGTCTGCCTGCAGAAAATGGTTCCTGCCTTCTCCCTGAGAAGGCTTCTCTAAAGCCATGTCTTGGTAACTCGAAAACATTTTAAATTATTTGCCTATTTCTTATTTCTCTAAGGATCTGGTGTAACTACCAATGTTTTATCACACCTCAGATGTTCACTGCAGCACTTGATACCTATAATGCTGCAGTGCATGATCCCATGGTTATAAAGAAGGTGAGAATATTCAAATACAGGGCAGATTTCATATGGAGTTTCAGGAATATCTGTCAAGAGCACCAACAAGGTCTGGAAGTCAATTCTCCTGAGACTCAGAACAAGTTCTCCTTTTAGGGCTGCCTGGGCAATTTAACACAAATTTCGGGTACAATACATTAGTCTAGACAACTTAAAACTAGGATACTATTACCAAAGTAGACACATTCTCAAATATAAATTGTTTTAGAATGTGGAAAAGGAAATTCTATATTATTTGATGTTATTCACGTAAGTCTCCTTGGAGGGACTCCTAGACTCACAGGTCCTAATAAAACATTATTCGGATGTCACAATAAGGAGACAACAGAGCCTAAGTGCCATGATCGGTCCCCCGTTAGTTTAGTCATCATTTGTCATCCTCTTTTCCCACCCAATTCTTCCTAAGGCCTGTGTGTTCCTTCCATCTGAGACAGGCTGGGACCTGGGACCCGGGACCCTTTGCTGCAGTGCTTGCACCTGGACAAACATCTCCTTGAGGAACAAAACACAAAGAAACTATAAGGGACTAAAAATAACTACAGGCCTGTGCAGTTGGGGCAAATTATGAACAACAAGATACAAAAACACCAAAAACCCAACTGCCGTTTCTGAGTTGTTGGAGCAAAAGCAGGGTCCTGCACACGATCCCTGTACCTGACACCACCAAGCGGGTGGGCAGACCACCTAAGCCACCCCTCCGGCCTGACCCCTGGACCCACCCTAACCCTCACCCCATATAAGGGACCAGCATTCCCTCCCCTCCTCAGGGAGCGAGCAAGGGAATCTGTTACTCGTTTTCATTCCCTCGTGCTGCAGCATAAGTTCCAATAAAGCCTTGCCTGATTTTCTTATCTGGCCTCTTATCAATGACTATTAACTAAGGAGTCCAAGAACCCTGGTCGGTAACACATCCACATCAACAAACTGAGCACGGAAGAGAATCTGTGAGATCAATAACATGGCGAATAACTGTCGGATTACCTCCAATGCTGTGGGGCTCAGCATTCAACACTATGACCTCTCATCCTAGAGCAGCACAGAGGGAAGGTATGGATTTCTGGCGGAGGGCAGGAGGGAGTGATGCTCCATCATGGGCAAGAAAAAGGACATGGTCACCTAATTCTCATCACCCTGAGACTTACACAGACCGTCCTGTGAACCAGGAAGAAGAGAAACGCCACTGTTACCATCTGGACAGACATCATAGAGTGAACCAGCTTTGGCCCTCCCCCTCAATTTTTTTTTTTTTTAAATCCGAGTAAACCATTTTGTTAACCATGGCTGGGCCTGTCTGTTCCCTGGTACAGTCTAGCTTTCTTTTCAGGATGAAGATGATCAGACCTTCTCAACACCTGTCACAACAGGAAAAATTTCTCTTAAGAATATATCTGAAGCACTTCAGAGTATGCTACACAAAGCAAGTATTTAATAAATGTTACTGACTGACTGGACTTTGACAGTCTCTTTTTGGACAGCGCTATGGACTGAATGTTTGTCTCCCCCCAGGTTTATATTTCAAAGCCCTAACCCCTGATGTGATTGTATTTGGAAGTAGAGACTTTGGGAGGTAATTATGGTTAGATGAGGACATGAGGGTGGGGCCCTCGTCATAGGATTAGTGCCCTTTGAAGAAGAGACACCAGAGAGCTTGCTTGCCCTGCCTTCACCACGTGAGGACACAGTGAGAAGGAGACAGTCTACGAGCCAGGAAGAGGGCCCTCACCAAAACCCAACCATGCAAACAAACACCCTAATCTAGGTCTTCCAGCCTCCAGAAACTTGCGGATATAAATGTCTGTGGTTTAAACCACCCGTCTATGTTTCTGGCATTTTGTCACAGCAGCCTGAGCAGAACACTGACAGCTTTATGGGCTGAGGAAGAGCATCAATGAACACTATTTGATTTCATAAATTAAGACAGAGGAATGAGGCAGAAAGATCCAGAAACTGCTAACTACTTTCATCATTATCTTCAGATTTTGACTTGAACTTTTTTATCTATTACTATTTAAGGGACTCAAAACTAAATCTAGGTTTAGACTATCTGAGTTTATACCCTGTTCTGCCACTTTCTCATCTGTAAGCCTCTTCCTCTCTGAACTACAGAGGGCCCTTATCTATAAAAAGGGCTAATAACAGGACTAATTGAGATGTTCCATATAAAGTGCTTAGAAAAGTCATAACCCACCCATACAATGAAACACCATGCAGCTGCATAAGGTGATGAGGAAACTTCTAGAGAGAGATGTCCAAGTCAAAATGGTGAGTGAGAAAAAAGAAAAACAAGGAAGGGAAAATGCACACTGATATGGCATCTTTTGTAAAAAAAAAAAAAAAAACGGGGGGGGGGAAAGGAGGAGGACCAAAACAAATAAGGAGAATATTGATTGAGAATATTTATTCCTATGTGATTGCATCTGCTTAAAGAAAACTGTAGAAGGAGACACAAGATAATAAATGCAGCTATCAGAGTGCTGGGGACAGAGCAGGAGAGATGAGGACAAAGGTGGGAGTGGAAATTTATTGTATAGTTTTTTTTTTTAATATTATTTAAACTTGAAAAATCACTTACTTATGAAGGAAGGAACATAAAAAGGAAAAAAAGAAGGACCATGTCTGGTACTTCGCATTTCCATTGTTTGGCAATTTTTCTGATGAATGCCATGAAAATATTTTTTGGAAGCCTCATTACATAATACATAAAAGCACATGCTTTTAAAAAACTTCACAATGCACGAAAGTACATAGATTTAAAAATGTAAATCCCCTTTACTTTTGCACCAGTCTGCACCTCTCTCCCCAAATAACCAATTATTAATAGTGTTGTGTGTCACTATTTCAAAATAAAAGTAGGATCAGGCTATATATTGGTTTTACAACTGCTTTTTAACATTTCTGAAGTTCTTTCATCGATTACAGATAGATACATAGATGTGCTATACTCAGCATATGGAGATTTGCATCATTTTTGTGTCACTGACATATGATAGTCCACAATATTTTTATACCACAATTTAACGTCTTCCCTACAGGAGGAAGGCATTCAGGTTGCTGACAGTTTTTTCTCGATGACTAGTTCCTGATGCACATGTGTGTGTAGTTCTGCTGGGAATGTTCTTAGGAATGAAACTGCCAGGCTAAAGGGCTTGTACTTGCAAATTCTGGCAGATATTGCCAAACTGCACTCTGAAAAGACAATGCCAATTTACAATCCCACCAACAGAGCACTTCCCCACACTTGAGAAGAAAACTGATCTAAAAATAAATTTAAATGTGTTTTTGAAGCTGAACTGTATTTCAATAACACAGTGTAGAAACACGTCTTTGATTTTAAAAATATGACATGTTGAAATTCAGAAAGGCTAAAGCACAAAGATATTCTTGTGGAATAAGGATCACAGCCTCCACTTATATATGATTTAATTGCACCTATTCACACAACCCTTGAAGTCAGTTTTCCAGAGGACACGCAGCTCACTGCTGAGAGGACCCTCATCCCCAGTAAAGCCTGACCTCTGACACTGGCATGAAGAACCCACTCGCCTTGGTGCCCCCTCTAATAAAGGTCTGGGCTGTGTGCTCTGTCTGTGCTGATGAAAAAGAAAGAGCAGCACATCAGGGACTTGGTGGAAGTGATTTAAAGCAAATTGATTAAAATAATAAACCATATCTGTACACACTTAGTAGCTGTTTCTATACTGTAAAAAGGCTGTCTCTTTTCGTTTTCTTTTTTCTCCACCTCTCCCTCCTCCATTTTTTCCTCCTCATCCTCCCCTTCTTCTTTTTTTTTTTTTCTTTTTAAACTAAATCTAAACATCTATGGCCAGATGAGAAATCATCTGGCCATAGAAAACTCAAGAAAACTGTTCACCTTAAGTTTCTTGAATAAACAGGTAGGAAGGCCCAAGTTGGTTATATAATAAATACAGCACGTATATGATATTATAAGTTTATATGAAACTGTTATTATCAGTTGAGGGAACTTCTCATCAACATCATCTAAAGTGCTCACCTATTATCCCCAAATTTCAGAAACAGACAAAAGCCCATGCTGACCTACTTCCTGCTGTAGCCACCTTCCCAAAATGCCACTCCTGCTACTTTTGCAGGCGTCTCTGGTTCTAGAATAATTTTCCTGGGTCAGTACTTGATGTTTTCTGCACAAAGCTTGACCCGAGAACCTGCCAGAAGTTTCCACCTGAAGTGAATCAGAATTAAGTCAAGGTGCTTTAAATTTGCTAGTCAAGATATTTCATTTGGTCATTTTTTTCCCTGTCAAAAATACATTCTTGGGCTTCCCTGGTGGCGCAGTGGTTGAGAGTCCACCTGCTGATGCAGGGGACACGGATTTGTGCCCCAGTCTGGGAGGATCCCACATGCCGTGGAGCGGCTGGGCCCATGAGCCATGGCCGCTGAGCCTGCGCGTCCGGAGCCTGTGCTCCGCGACGGGAGAGGCCACAACAGTGAGAGGCCCGCGGACCGCAAAAAAAAAAAAAAAAAAAAAAATTATTATTCAATAGTTCTCTACCCCAGGTGTAAATGAACTGTTTTGCAAGTACAACCCAAAAATTTTAAAGAAATGATTTACTTTTATATATATATATATAAATTTATTTGTTTTTGGCTACATTGCTTCATTGCTGCACGTGGGCTTTCTCTATTCGTGTCGAGCGGGGGCTACTCTTCGTTGCGGTGCGCAGCCTTCTCATTGCGGTCATTTCTCTGTTGCAGGGCACAGGCTGCAGGTGTGCAGGCTTCAGTAGTTATGGCATGCGGGCTCAGTACTTGTGGCTTGCGGGCTCTAGAGCGCAGGTTCAGTAGTTGTGGCACACGGGCTTAGCTGCTCCGTGGCATGTGGAATCTTCCCGGACCAGGGCTCGAACCCGTGGTCCCCTGCATTGGCAGGCAGATTCCTAACCACTGCAGCCACCAGGGAAGTCCCAGAAATGATTTACTTTGTTTTTTAATTTTTTTTCATTATTTTTTCAATTGTACTGTGAAGGTTTATTCAAAAATGGAAAAGTGGTTGGTCACTTTATCTGCCAAAGTTAAATGAAACAGATATTTCTTACAAAATCAATAGAAAGGTGGATTCAACTAATTTACCATAGGTATGATCCCCATTTTAGGACAACAAAGACCAACATTTAAACTGCATTTCAGAATTTTTATTTCAGCAACAAATAAAAGACAAACTGGATTGTAAGCATGCATACTTAATATAATTTTTAGTCACGTGCAACTGATTTATTGTGTCTTAAAAAGCAAACTCCACCCCTGCTCCTGCCTCCCTCCCTGCCTGCCCACCCCCACAAGCCATTCCAACAGATTCTCATGAGAAACTCAGGGATGAATGAGTCCCGCTGTCCACACTCACCTGCCTCCTCAGAGTCCACCTTCTTTCCCTTTGTGAAGCCTTTTCTGATGATTCAGGGCCCATTTCTAAGTTCCTTCCACTTCTGGAGTGCTGACTGTCTATACCACTCCCTTTAGTCTTTACTCATTTACTTTGTTATATCACTGTTTTATAGTTTTACACATCTTATGCCTTTTTATTTGTCCAGACTAGGGATGAACACATAGTTGGCAAATTCCAGTAAACACTGAATTGAAATATTTAGTTGAAAAAAAGTGATACAGACATAGCAAATGAATATGACTCATTTAAGAGCCCCTGAACCACAAAGCAGAATGATGATCTGCCAGTTTGATAAAAACACATCAATCGTGAAATGATGAGAAGAAAACGAAGCCTCTCAAATGACTAACTTCTGAAATATCCTGGAGACCTTATCTGATAAGCTGGGTCAACAAGTCTTAAGACTTTTCTATTTCCAACCCTCTCTGCAATTCCCACTGAGGACATTATAAAGTTATAAGCAGAACCCAGACAAAAGTGGATTCTCTCCCATCCTGTTAGCTAAGAAATGTGGTTGCAGAGAGAAATCTGTGCTGTCATCCCCATGTTAAATGTTGATCTCTGTTGTCCTAAAATGGTGGTCATACCTATTACGGTAAATTAGCTGAATTCACCTTTCTATTGATTTTTTTAAGAAATATCTGTTTCACTTAACTTTGGCAGATAAAGTGACCAACCACTTTTCCATTTTTGAATAAACCTTCACAGTACAACTGAAAAAACAGTGACAAATAACAAACAAAAGTAAATCATTTCTTTAAAAATTATCGATTGTATTTGCAAAACAGTTCATCTACACCTGGGGTAGAGACCTACTGAATAAGAATGTATTTCAGCAACGAATAAAAGACAAATTAGATTGTAAGCATATATACTTGATTTAATTTTTAGTCACTTATTTCGTCTTAAAAAGGAATTTCCACCCCCGTTCCCGCCTCCCCTCCCCCCCTTAGCTTTTTTTTCTTTTTAACATCTTTATTGGAATATAATTGCTTTACAATGGTGTGTTAGTTTCTGCTTTATAACAAAGTGAATCAGCTATACATATACATATATCCCCATATCTCCTCCCTCTTGCACGTCTCTCCCAGCCTCCCTATCCCACCCCTCTAGGTGGTCACAAAGCAGCGAGCTGATGTCCCTGTGCTATGCGGCTGCTTCCCACTAGCTACTCCCCTTAGCTTTTGTTTCAGCTTTCCTGAGACGTAATATTTTCCCATATATAATGTCAAAGTAACAACTATTCACATGTATTGAGCATCTACCCTGTGCCCAGCATGGTGCTCAGTGCTGCCACTGAATCATCTCATTTACTCTTCACGCACACAAGGACATGGAGGCACAGAGCGCGGCTCTAGGCCGGCATTGTCGCACCACCCTCAGATTCCAAAGCCCTGGCTTGCGACACACCACAGGGCTCCATGACCCCACGCGGGAGAAACTGTCATCCCCAACCCCAAAAGCAGGCTCATGATCTGGAAGAGCACTTCCGTAAGCAACTGCATCTTGGACACCTTCTGTTTTACTGTCTCCTTTTCTCCCCTGGGGGAATCCTATCGCTTGTCTTACCCTCAGCCCAGCACTTGCTCTTGCCCGCGCCAATACTTTCAACCCCCAAACGTTGCCTCGGACCTGCAGCGTCATTCCCTTGACGCCTCTTTCATGTCTACGCTGCCCATCTCCTACTCCCAGACCGAGCTTTCAATAATACATTTTTGGAATATTAAAAGCAGGGACAATGCATTAATTACCACTACACGTGACAACATGATGAATCTTACATACCTAATGTCAGCTAAAGAAGCAAGATAAAAAGAGAGCACAGTCTGTATTTCCAAATTAGAAAAATAATGAATGGGGACAGAATAATGGTTACCTTTGGGGAGGGCATGAAGGCAGCGTCGAGGTTATCGGTTCTGTCCTATTTTTAGATCTGGGTGCTGATTACATGGGCTTCTTTACTTAGTAAAATTGTATCAAGCTATACAGTCATGATTTATATATTTTTCTGAATTTGCTATATCCATTAAACATGCGGGCCCTCCAAATCATAGTTTTACTTTTAGGAAATGGCAATGACTTCATTATATTTTGAATCCTGGAACAGAGTGTGCAACGTTTCCACGTTTCTTTCCCCAATCTTAATAATAAACAACACGTGTGATGAGAAAAAAAATACATTTTCATCTCAGCTTAAAATTCTACAACAGCTCCCACTGCCTCCAGGCCTAAAATCCAAGGTCCTGCTGACGGGCACCCTCTTGTTGGCCAATGTCACGTCCATTGCTGCCCCTGCTCCAGCAGGGCTGCATCCCTCCCTTCTTGTCCCTAACTCTTCCTTCACCAGTATCCCAGCCCCTTTCCTGCTTCCTGTTCTCAGCGCCTCTCTTCTCTCATGTCTCTCCTCACGCCTTCAAGTCCAAGGCCAGTTCAAATACCATCTCCTCTAGAACCCGTCTCCCAGGGCTCGGCACGAGGTTGTCTTTAAGAAGTCCTGTGGCTTTGGAATGTCTGGGTTTGGCAACACAAAAAAGAACGTAGAAGGTTGAGTACTGAAAACAAAAAAAGCCCTCTTCATGGTTTCTTTTCTGTCTTTCACCCACGTTCCCTAATATACACATGTCCTTCCAACTCCCCTAATCTTGGCAAATTGAAACTGCAGTTTTCTGAAACAAAGGTCACTTGCTCAGCTACAGATAAATAAAAATTCACAAGCGCGCCGGGAAAGTCGATGCTGGTACTGAAAAATCTAAGTCGATAATAAAGTTTAGTTCCCCTTGCGCATTGCTGGTGAATGTCACTATCTACTGGGGCCACTGCAGCATCAAGTATTTCAGAAGGTTATTGATTTTGCCGCTGAAGTGTGACTAAAGGGATAAATAAACTGCTGCTGGGGTCAATCGATCCATTTATCTCCACTGGTATTCTATAAAAAGTCAAAGTAGCATAAACTTTGATAAATAAATGTTAGCACGAAAGAAATATTGCTGACGTAAGGAGTGGAAGGAAGGAAGAACAGACAATTCTGCTTTCTGAAAGACACACAACTGGCTTAACATTTTAGCAGTTTTAATAATGGCTCCCTACATAGAAACGTCAAGTTTTCATCTGCTCTCCATCATCCACGTGGGCCCAAGTGAAAATCTGAGCCCCAGGGCCAGGAAGAATAGTTCCCACAAGTCAAGTCCTCATGGAACAGAAATGCAAGTAACACAAAGTTTTGTTTGGTTTTGTTTTCCCATTTAATCAGAAAGTAGCTACTAGAGTCTCTAAGGTAGAGAAATGTCTCTGGATATTCTGAAGGTATGTTTGGAAATGGCAGAGCTTATTTATATATTAAAAAAAAAAAACAGAATGGGGCACACTCTGAGAGCTTTTTAGGGCTGTACTGTTAAACCAGGCTGTACCAGTAACCACTTAACTGCACCACAATGATCCCATGAAGATTTCAAGGCAAGGCCATGGGGAAACCACACCACGGTGGCTTTAAGAGAATATTAAGGCTCCCAAGGAACTTTAATTCAAGTGCAGGAACAGTGGGATGCTGTGAAGAGGCTATAGCTCACCATGAGAACTTACACTGGCCAGAAGATTCTACTGCAATTGCGCGAAGACAGCATTACCATCTTGTGATGGAACAAAATGATGATGATGAAAGTACACATGTTGATACAGTCATTTCAGCCCCAATGATGACTTCAGTCAAATCCCCATCCCCCAGGGAGACGCACGGCTCTGAGGACGCATAGACTGCTAAATGATCATGAACTTGGTTTAGGTGACCTCGGAAAGGGCTCTCCAACTTTAAAATTTTTCCAATCCAAATCTCTCAAGATTCAAGCCTGCTCTGGTTCTCTCCTCATTAAGAACCAAGACCCCTTCAGGAATGCCTGATTTTTCTCTTTTCCTTCACACAGACCACAGCTGCCTTTAAAGACTCCTGCCTAAAAAGACACTTGTAATGGTCCTGTTGGAGAAAAGCCTGTTCAGCATTTGGTGAGGCAGCTAAAAGGAGCATCTCTCCCGGGGGGCTGGTGCAATGCCCAGCACGACACAGTGGGTACCGCATACAATGCTATTTACTGACAGCAAGTGTCTGGGTGGCCAGACCAGGCCTGGGGTTCTCTGAGGGTCACAGGATGTTGGCAGTGTGGTTCTAACAGCTGCGAAAGCTATCCCGGGCAGGAAAAGAGTGGTAGCCATGGGTACAGTCAAAGGGGGAAAGGCCCTCGATGAGCGGCTGTCTGGAAGCCTTGGACGCTCTCCACGAAATAGGTCTGGCACATTCTCGTGATGGCAGGTCACTAGAAAGAGTCCGCAGAGTGTACAATGCTCTTCAGTTTCCATCTCCTAACAAGCTGAAAGTAGAGGATTAGCCCCAGGCTTACAGAAATGCGTGCCCCCGTCCGATGGCAGCATCCCTCCTTGTCATTTGAAGTAACAGGATGCGTGTGTGCATGCATGTGTGAGTACGCATGCGTGTGTGTGTATGCATGGGCGTGTGCACGCATGCCATCCAGCTATGAATTTACTGTAATAAATCTCCCTGGTGTGATGGCACTAAAGAAATAGGGAAGGTTTTCTTGGATGGGGGCTTTCTTCTCTCTTCTCCGCCCTCCCAACTCTGTCCCCCTAAGTCCTTGTGAGGCATCCTGGACTTGCCTTCCTAATGCATTACGACAAATCGGTGCAGGCTTCTCTTCCTCTCCCAGTATACCATCTACACGTGAGTTATGTAGCCCAGCTGGAGAAAATCTAAACGTAACCCAGCAGAATGGGCTCTGTCCTGATGCATGGGCTGTGAAGCCACCTGTGTTTCTCCATCCAGACTTCTCCCAGTCTCCGACAGGTGCTACAAAACCCTGCTGACTCTATGGCCAATGGAACATCTCCACTGGGTTCATCTTGGTCCCCTGCCCTAACCTGCTTTTCTTCATGTATTCACTTCCTCAAGGAATGGCACCGCCATCCTTCTGGCTGCCCAATCTGGGGACACGGGAGTCAGCCTCAACTTCTGCCCTCATTTTACCCCACAACTGATGCATTACAAACTCTTCCTGAAGACCTCCGATCTCTGCACACTCCTCTCCATCCCTGAAGTATCTAGTCTGCTCCGGCTTCCACTCCTTCTCATCTAACTGCAGCACTCGCCTCCCGGCACGTGTCCCAGCATCCTGTCTGACTCCAGTGGGTTCTCTCACTGCAGCTGTAGTGATCCTTCCAAAGCACCATCTCATCACGTCTTTCCCCTACTGGAGACACTTGGATGGCTGAGCCCTTAGCAGCAAAGGCCAACTACTCCTCACAGCTAAGAGGGCATTTCATGATCTGGCCCAGATGTACCCGCTCAATTCCTTTCACAATTCCTCCTTCCAGCCTCGTTCAGTCTCTCCTACACATCTAGGTTTTGCAAACGTGTTTCCCCTGTCCCTGTGCATCACCTACGTCTCTGCTTGGAGGAAATTTTCTCCTGAAATTTGAAAGGGAGGTCCCTCCTGGGTGCTACTACAAAACTGTATGTGGTGGCCGTTAATATTGTTCATGAAATATCTGGAAGTGTATTTGCTCATGACTGTTTAAACTGTAAACTCATGCACTTAAAAGAGTATAAACTTTAATAAACAGTATAAATAATTTATAGCCCTATAAATTCTTAAAATCTTGAAGTCACATGCTACAATTAGTACTGACTTGTTCTGCATGTACAATGGAGGAAATATTTCTTTTTACAGTCAGAGAAATCGAATATTTATTTAAAATCAATAAGTGATAAATTCTAATTCCCAGGGGGTGACTTTTCTGCATAATGTTTAAATATACACATAGGCAGCATACTATGTGAGTACAGTTAGCTGAATTCTGTTGACTCAGCTCAACAACGCAGGTGTACCTCATCAATGCAGGTGTGTCTCATTTTACATGACAGGCATCCTTTGAAAACTGCATGCAACCTGAATTTCTGTGAATCAAAGTTGATTTTAAATGTCCCTTTTGAGCAAATTCTACGGTAATTCCATGTTCAAAGGGAAGAATCACCTTCTAATTTAACTTTCGTGAATAATCCAGACTTTCATAATTGGATTTACTTATAGCGATATTATAAAGTAATTAAATCGATTTTTGTCACAGAATAAAACATGAAGGAAAAAACCAGTAATGTAAGATATTTAGATACCCATTACCAACATCCTACATAATACAAACACTGAGATGATTAAGCTATCTTAAAAGCCTCTCATGCATAATGAAGGAAGAAATGGAGGAAAGTTTAGTATTTGCATCCTTCTGAATCCCATTTTATCCACTATTTAAAAAAAATTTTTTTCTCTCAATTTACAACTACCAAGAACACACAGAGCATTCTAGAGTAGAGCCATTTTCCCCCCCCAGGGGCACAAAAATGAGTTTCTTGGAAGAATTATCTCAATTTTCTTCATAAATAAATATGAAATAGCTTCTTAGGCACACCAACATATATATGTATAATTGTATCATTACACTCTATTTCGACAATTGTAAGATGCTGTCAATTGTGAGATGGACCACAACGCTGTGTTCCATTGAGAAAGAAAAACTTCTGTCAACCATGTTATGACACATAATAGATTGTGAGACACACGCTAATTTCAGAGATGTTAAAATGTGAGAAAATGTGCATTTTGAAATCAGTGATATACAGGAATCGAGTCCTTTCTGCTTTATCTCCAGCATTTGGAATAGTGCCTGGCAATAGTAAACATTCTATAAATATTTCTTGAGTGAAGGAAAAAGTAATAATATTTAAAACATAGAGAAATAAATATATTGCATAGAGGAAAATTATAGAAATGATGGGCACTGATCAAAGGTTTTAAGGGTTTTAAAGAGTAACAGTTGTTTTATTGTCTCTTAAATTGTAGCTCAGGAAATTAGAATGATAACTCTTTATAAACTTCCATAAATAGATAACAATCAGGTTTAAAATATGCAAATAAAATCATCTATAAATTTGATGAGATTTTTTTTAACTAGATTTTAAAATGATCACCCTGCTATGCCATTCTGACATAGTTTGCAACAGACTGTCCTCTGAATTTCACTTTAAGCTCATTACTTATATCAGACTTATCTCAAAGGTCTGGGTTATCTTAATGTGACCAAACACGCCTTAGATTATGTCTTTTTTTAATATATAAGTTCTTTTATTTATATTTTTGGCTGCGTTGGGTCTTCGTTGCTGCGCACAGGCTTTCTCTAGCTGCGGCGAGTGGGGGCTACTCTTCGTTGCGGTGTGCAGGCTTCTCTTTGCGGTGGCTTCTCTTGTTGCGGAGCATGGGCTCTAGGTGCGCGGGTTTCAGTAGTTGTGGCACACGGGCTCAGTAGTTGTGGCTCACGGGCTCTAGAGTGCCTGCTCAGTAGTTGTGGCGCATGGGCTTACTAGTTGCTCCACGGCATGTGGGATCTTCCCGGACCAGGGCTCGAACCCGTGTCCCCTACATTGGCAGGCGGATTCTTAACCACGGCGCCACCAGGGAAGTCCCTTAGATTATGTCTTGAACCCTGTCAATAAGGATGGGGAAATGCCCTATTTCACAACTGCTGACAACTTGCTGATGCTGCCGATAACAAACGTCCTCAATGTATTTCATGAACAGTTCTTCCTCTAGTATATTTCTTTTACGTTAGCTGACATCCTTTTAAGATATTCCCAGCAGAGAGCACTTTTATAAATGAAGAGAGTTCCATAACTTCTCATTTGTTGCTTAAACTGGCTAAGTTTTAGTTAATCACTTTACACATCCTCTTCACGAGTTTTATCCTTCATCTGAAAACGTCCCTTTTCCTCCCACTTGTTCTGCCTTCATGGGCTCACGAGTATGAAACCAGACATGGGTGATGTCCTCTCTGATAGTTTTGCCATCTGATGGTCCACTGGCAGTGGAAGCGACGGCCTTCCCAAGCCTTGACCTTCACCTATAAATGCCAGGTCCACTAGGTCTGAAGTAACTCTGTCTCCTCTGTGCTCAATACACAATGCAAAACAGGGTCTGGACTCTGGAGAATAACGGAGCAAGGTCACCATGTTCTCTCTTCAGAATAAAATGCACATCTCCCATTAAATGTCAAATCCTTCATTTCTAAAGGTTGAATAGGACAGTATTTCTGAAAGAATTCCTCTTGGTAAAATTGAGAGGGCAGGAAAAAAGTCCTATCCAAAAATACACCCTGGCTTGGGGCCCTTTTCGTTTGATTTTGAATTAACTTATTTTACACACTTTTCTCTCAATATCTTGGCAGGCAAAACACTGGTTGATACAGCAGTCTCAGGCCCTGAAATCTGAAATACTGGGTTGGCCAAAAAGTTCATTTGGGTTTTTCCATACGCTGTTATGGAAAAACCCAAATGAACTTTTTGGCCAACCCAATACTTTCATGCTCCGTTTTAGCGGCCTTGTAGAGTTTTCAGTTACGAGAGGGCTTTCTTTTTTATTGATACATTTTCAATGCAAGCAGTATCAGTAGCAATGTTTCCCTATCTTCTTCATCATTTTGTTTCTTCAGCAATCAACTTTGCCTTGGCCTCCTTCGCTAGACTCCCCAGGTATCCCTCTTTCCGCTTTGGAGGGGGAAAGAAGGTCCCAAATGACCGTGGCCAGTTCTACAAGACTGTCTGGATCACTAACATCATCTGGTTGGTCCTCTTTCCTAGGTGCCTTTTAGGGTCTAGAATTACAGGCCTCCCCACACCCCTAGCGCCTGCATCCCTGCCTGCGGCCATGCTGGTCAGCTGCTCCGGAATGATGCCCAGGTAGCTGGTGCCCCAGCGGCCTGTCTTCCCTTTCCTCCGCCCTCCTCTTTGCTGCTGCCCCCCTGGCTTCTTCCCTTTCCCTCCGCGCCCCCTGGCTTCCTCCTCTGGGCTGTCACTCTCCGGCATCTGCTCCTCCCACTGTCTCTACCGCTTTGGTCTCTACACTGGGGTAGCCCATAAGCCATGCTCCCCCGTGGCCCACATTCGAGGGATGAAACTGTGCCGCCTACAACTCTGCAGGGCATCTGATGATGGCGTGCCACCCAGGAAGCTCCGCTGCTCCTTTTCCCTGCTGGCACCCAAGTCCTCAAGGAGTTGCCCTGAAGACGCTTGCTCAAGTTCCTGCCAGCCTAACTCTGCTCCTTTGGGGAAACGCTTCCACTGAAACTTACATAAGAGCCCTCTTAGTCTTGGAAGCCCTCCACACGTAAGGGCAAAGACGGTGCTCAGCACACCTGCCTCACGTTCATGCACAAAATGCTTCATGCCTGCCCCTCTGCCCTCCCTCCCTCCCTCTCAGAAATGAAGATCATCTCGTCAGTTATTGCTTCCTCTCTTACCATCTCAGATGTCGATTATCGTAAAGTGCCAAGGAGGAATGGCCCCAGTGAACTGTTCCCTTTGCTCTTGGCGTGTTTATTCCTGGCTTCAGACCCACAAGAGAGAGAGGCTTCGTGTACTCCACGGCATTGACACAAACAGCAGTGTAAGGCTTTTGTTGCCATTTTATAGTTTAAAAACTATAACAGATATTCATGAGTTTAATTTAACTGTCTACTTACTACCAGCCATGCTTGTTAAGGGCTGCAATAAACCAACAGAAAAATTAAGCGCTCTACTAATAGATTATGTGAAGAGGGCCACATTACGGATTCAGTCGGTACTCATACCAGTGGCGTAGATCCTGATGACTCCATTTGGTATTCCTGCAGATGTTGTCATGTATCATTGCCTTCCACTGCCATCAGAGGAACAGGCCCATTCACTGTTTTGTTTTGTTTTGTTTTTTCCCCAATTCTCTGTGTTGGATAAATAAGCTGATAATCTTTGTGGTGCACAATAAAAAAATATTAAAACCAGGCCTGACTAACGTGTGTCTGGAGACATAAGAAGAAAAACTTTTTAAAGTCCCAGCCCTAAAATACTCCGACTTCTTCCCTACTACTCCATCCGGTTGATTTTTAGGCATTCTTACATTTCTGGACGCCATTCCAAACAATGTGAATATAAAATGCTCTAATTTGCATCTGAAGCCTTTAACTGTGTTCACATTTATTCATGTGATTGGCCTAAGAGAACTCCACAAACCCCATGCTATAGGTGAGGAAACGAAAGCCAAGAGCGGTTAAGAAGCATGCTGGGCAGGCACACAACCAGGGCATGGCGGAGCTGGGCTGCACCTACACTCTGCGACCACCAAGTGGGTGCTTTACGTCAGCCCCAAACATAACCCTACTCCTGCCTATTTGGGATGGTCAGCTGTATGTGTCAGCCTGGCTAGGCTGCAGGCCCTAGTTTCTCAATCAAACAGTCATCTAGGCATGAAGGTATTCTGTAGATGCTGTTAACATTCACTATCAGGCGACTTTATGCAAAGAACATTAGCCTGGATAATCTAGGTGGGCCTGATCTAATCAGTTGAAAGGCCTTAAGAGCAGAAGTGAGGTTTCCCTGAAGAACAAATGCCACCAGTTCCACTGCGGGGCGGGGGTGGGGGTGGTTACAGCATTAGCACCTGCCCAAGAGTTCCCAGCCTGCTCTTCCTGACGGCCTGTCCTATGAAATTTGTACTTGCCTAGCCATTCCCCAAAACTGCATAAGCCAACTCTTTGCGATACTAATGGTTAAGGGGCTGTTATGTGCCAATACTGTGCAGGGCCCTCAAGTCATATACTACATGCCAGGCACATATTTGATGCACCCTATTCTTGAACATCAACCTCCCCTAACCCCTTCGTTGCAAGCGTTTAATTCTATTTCTCCTTTTGTAATTCAGGGCTCCTTTTTCCTTAATGGAAGCATATCCTTCAAGGATATCCTACTCATATACTTGAAGTCACTCGTGTTTATCATGTCGTTGATAAAAAAGATGTTAAAATTAGGTAAAATCTGTGTAATCTGCCTAACACTAGCCCAGTTCTGTTGCACTGTGTACAATTTTACTATTTTATATAATTAACAAGTTCATGCAAAACTCAGTCATTCTATGTGCAAGATTAGAGTGACGTATTTCTAGTATTACCAAAGTATCACTCCTTAGACACCAGTTTAGAAAAGCCTATTCTTCTCTTCAGGTTAAGTAACCCACACTCCCTGAATGCTTCACTGTGAATCAGGCACCCAGTCCGGCAATTACTTCATCTGCTCGCCTGTGGAGCTTCTACTAGTCATTCTTTTTCATCCTAAGTAGCCAGCACTGCATTCAGCCTTCTAATAAGAGATTCTGAATTGCTGAGGAATGCTGCTCTTACTAGGGAACAAATATTTACCAACCACCTTCAACCTTGGGTTTACTATATCCATCCTTACACTACTACAGCTCAACCGTTCATTCTCCTCCTTCTACGCAGAGAGGGACTTGGTTCCTCCCTCTCCATCTTAAGTCAAACGAATGAGGACTGGACTTATGACCATGTGATGCTTACAGCTTATCTGTCTGCCTACCTGACCCTTGTTTCTATTCATGTGGCCTGTACTTACCCATTTTCTCCCATTTCCCATAATAATTTTGAATCTGTGTTGGCCTCCTGCTTACCAGTCTAAAACCAATAAGAAGTCATCTATGTGCCACTGAACTTAACTCTCAACCCTTCACTTATGTCACTGATCAAAAGATGTTCAAAAATGATCTTTTCATGGACAGCAGCAATATGTTCAATCTGAGATGAACTTCAGAATATAAAATGTGCTGATTTGGATTAGAAGGAACACAAGCCCAATGCTATGCTCTGCCACAGAGACTACTCGCTAAATATTAATTGCATTAAAATGATTATTCAGGAGAAAAGCACTCAATGCTTGATTTGGAAATAAACATACTTCTGTTCAGGCAATGATAAAAAACTATCCTCTCATTATTTACTCACTAAGTATTGTTAGTTAACAATTTTATTGTTCATTTGCTTTCATTCCCAAGCATATTTTTTAAAACTATACTTGATTAATAATTTAAAATACTGTATTATACAGTAGCATGTGGATACTGTAGTAAAGCATTAAAGGAAGATCTAGATAGGGAAGAGATAAAACAGCAATAACTCATCCCCTACCACCACTGTACCACATTTTAGCATTTGGATCACTATATGCACAGAGGGGTGCAACAAAAACATCTAGATGAAAATTTATAGTTATTGCAAGGATGTTATAAACAATCCTGTCGTCTGTATCACTGTCTGCGAGAATATATAGGAATAATGTCTCTTGTCGTCTGTATCAGTGTCTACGAGAATATATAGGAACAATGTCTCTTGGACCACAATGTGAGAAAAGTCTCTGCTTCTCCTAAGTGACTGAGTTCATATTTAAGGTCAAATGATCCTTGAAGCCCCTCAAGTTTCCCTTTTCACTTTGGTTGCTAGGAATCTCAGAGTCAACTTGGGGGCTACTTTTACTCACTAATAATTGTATGAATTTTGGTAAGTTACCTTATATCCATCTCTGAATAAGAGACCTATGAGCAGCACTGCGGTTTGGCAGACTAAGTTAAATATGGTCATTTCAGGAGCTCTGAATGACTTTGCTGTTTGGCAGAGCACACCACTTAATTAGAGCTCACATCACATATGTCTCCAAATAACGATTAGGGACTCTACAATTCCTTCCTCCTCATCCAAGGCTGCTCTGATGACTGGTGAAGTTTCACTGAAAAATCTTAAAAAGGATGCTTTTCCATAAATGTTAAGAAAGGGATATTTTAAAAGCTTTTGATTTGTGTGCACAGTAAAATAACCCAGTGCAGCGTCTGAGTCAGAGCTGCTGGGCTCTGGGCTTCCTGGAGTGGAGCATATTAGTCCATTTATTCCGCCAGCAGTCTGATGCTTTGTCTTTGACAATGGATTGCAGGAGGTGTGGCATCAAGGGTCTAGGTGACTTTGTGTGTGGCCATCACATGCCAATCTCCTTCAACCGTTGAGCTATCATTTCTACGTGTTACTTTTTATAAGCCTGAGAACGTACCAAGATTTAGTACAAAAAAATTTTTTTATAAGAAAAAGAATACTCTCAAAAACTCAGTAGAAATTGGAAATTACAGACTACCTCAAGAGATGAAACTGTTTTCATCAAACGTTTATGCCCATTTCGAGACCTGCTCTTTTTATGTTCACTCAGACAGGCAGGACAAAGGATTTGGGTCTGGAAGCTAGTACTGACATGGCAAAATTCCAAGCAGGAAGGTTGAGTAGTCATTAAGGGTTTCCTGTGCCCCAAGATTCATACTGAAGTTTACAGATCAACACTTAAACTACATATAAAAACAGATCGTAAGTGATGTATTATGTATCAATGCAAAATGTTCCCTAAAAAAAGATAAGCCGCTATACCTGGCAGCAGCTATCATACCTGCCAACATCCACCTGAAAGGATGCTGAGTGGTACCCGAATGGGGTGAACTGAGTTATGGCAGCCAAGGGGCTGGAAGAGGGGATCTGTGTACCTGGGAAATGTGCACCACGAAGGCAAAACCTGGGCTAGGCGGTAAAGAACCCCACACTGTTAGGGCTGGGATGTGAAATTCCAAGAAGCACTGGGTACTTGAAAGCAATTTAACACGTTTAAAGCTCTGGATGGTAAAGGTTAACTTCTCTGCTGATTCACCAGGACTGTCTTGTTGAGTTGCCAGAATTTACAAGCACAAAGTAATGACTGGCAAGGGAATGTGCCCCAAGGAAAGAGAGGAACGGTTCACCTGCATCAAGGGTAGGAGGCTCAGACACAGCATCCTGTGGCACGTGGAAGTAACTCAGAGATCAGTGGGATAAAGTATGGCTCTTCAGCACCAAAGAGGGCAAGGCTGCATTCACGTTGCTAAGGAATAGGGAACCCTGGTTTCTCCAGGCGATTAGCCTGCAAAAGGAAGGCTGCTCTACTTAGTAACGTAAGAACCTAGCATGATGAGAGAGGCTTATGGCAAAAACCTACCGTGACCCATGGGAGAATGTTTGCCCAGGAAACTAACGATCAATAGCTCTGTACTGTATTTAACTACAGTTTTATGCTTGATGACAAACACAGTCCATAAATGTCGCTTGGTAATTTGCATGGGCAAAAATTATTAGCTAAAAGTCACACGTGAGGCATGCGTGCTTGCAAACACCACGTGACTGATTACAACATGTCTTCATATTTATAACTCTGCTGTATGTTCCCATTAAGACCCAGTAAATTACTTCTCTGCACCACTGATTATGAAGATTTTTCTCCATTAGGGTAGCTTCCAATCACACAGACTTTCAAAAGGTCATATTTTTAACCTGAATAAATGTAGTTGTATTTCTCACCAAATGATCCCTTGGAAATCAGAAATCACTAGGGTACGGAAGAGACCTGGGGCTACGCATTTAATCAGGAAGCCATACATTTACTGAAGGGCAGATACTCACAGGGTCATACATCCCCAAATGATAACACAGGGAAACAAATTCCTAGCTTATGGTTTCTGTACTAGGGATTGATTTTTGCTGCGTCAAAATCACACATCCATGAGCAAAATAAATCATTATGGGCATTTTAAGCCACTAAGAAGATTCAAGGTGTTACTTAAATAATTATATTAAACAAATACTAAAATCTTGGTAGTCTTTTTTTCTCACAGTTGTATGTGTTATCCATGTGAATCTTTGTGTGTGTGTGTGTGTGTGTGTGTGTGTGCGCGCGCATTCTAATACTGAACAAAAAGGTAAATATATTGTGGATAATAAGAACAAGGTTTCTCCCCGTCAGAAAAGGGAGCTATGAATACAGGAAGAGAGAAGACTAGAATTACCCCTGTGGAATTGGATTGGAATTAGAGGTATCAGTGTGAACCCTAATTTTTGTTAGACAGAAAGGTAGATAAATAAGATGGATGGATGGATGATAGATGTTAGATAGATAGTGAAGTAGTTACAGATGTGTGTATGTGTATGTATTTTATATACATGTTTTAATATAGCATTATTATACAGATAGATAGATAGATAGATCATCTAGTAGCTTTGTCAAAGGGAAGGGCCTAGTAGCAATGAGTACACACAGTGCCCAGATCTTGGTTTCTAAAAACCATTTCTGCAATAAACAAAACCAGGGCTGCCTGGAGAAATGGCTGATTCCAGGTCTGGGGTTGGAGAATTACAAAATGATCCGTGAACATTGTGCTGTACCAGAAAAAGAAATAATGAGGAATAATGAGGATATGTCAGATGTAAAAAAGTCAGCTTGAAGGGAATCCCACTGCCCAAATCTAGGATAATTTGAGCACTGAAATAATATGAAATAATCAGTTATAAACCATTGAATAAAATAAAAATCCATGAATTCATATTGGTTAAATAAAGTAGAAAGGAAGCTCTTCCTTACAGAGGAAAGCCAACTAATAAATGTAGTGGTAATTATGCAATTAGAAAACCACCATCTGGCAAGCACCACTATAATAACTGATTCAGGCAAGAATTATCAATGGGTGCTAAAGCTATTGAGTGAAAGCTTGATGATAAACAAGGTGTTGACATGGTCTCAAAGATACTTACTGATACTACTCATTAATAATTTCAGTGGAGAAACCTGACAGATACCACCTTAACCAAGTGATGATGTTCACACCACCAGTAACAGGAGAAATTGATATCATGGAACTCTGGACGTGATGTTTTGAAGAAGATTGGCACCCTTACGATGGCATTCCTACCAAAAACCCAAAACTCGAATCTAATCGTTAGAAAACATTAAAGAAACCGAAATTGACGAACAGCCTATAAAATACTGGCCTCTGGTCCTCAAAAATGTCAAGGTCATGAAAGACAAAAGGAACTGAGGAACTGATGCCTATTAAGGGAGCCTAAAAAGACATGTCAACTAAATGATCTTAAAGTGGATCCTGGACCAGAAAAAGAAAGAGAGACATCATTAGGACAATTTGAGAAATTAAAATAAGGTCTAGAAATGATAGCATTGTCTTAATTTTAAATCCCTAATTTTGATCACTGTACTGTGGTTATAATAAGAGAATGTTCTTTCTTTGGGGGGAAATATACACCAAAGTATTTAGGAATAAATTAGCATCATGTCTGCAACTTATCATCAAATGGTTCAAAAAAAATTATATGTACATATGCCAATGGATTTTATATTATACACACATACAGGAAGCAAAGTGAGGAGAAGCAAAGGGAAGGGAAAGGGAGGAGAGAAGAGAAAAAGAGAAAAATAAAGAAATGTGGTTAATGTTTGGGGAATCCGAGGGAAAGGTGTAAAGGAGTTCCTTGACTCTTCTTGCAACTGTTAAGGATGAAATTATTTCAAAGTGAGTGTCTTAAAATTATACAGATGTGGAAAGATGAAAAACATTCACTTAATAATGGAACAGGTTAATTAAAATGCTATATATTAACTTCTAACAGTAGTTAAAGTGAAAAAAAATAGAGAACCACATGGACCAACAGGGATAGATGCTGAAATTATGTCAAACGAAAAAGGCAAGTCAGACAATGTCATGGACAGTTCAGCATCATTTATGCAATTTAAAACACATATGGGAAATATGACCGTTAAGTTATTTAGTGAAATTCTTAATAATATTTTTGACATGGGGTCCTACATTTTCATTTTTACCTGGGCCTCAAATTATGTAGCCCCATAAATTATTATATTTTATTTCTTTCATACCAAAGAATAACCAAAATGAATTAGTTATTTCTGGATAGTACTTATCCAGGTGTTTACTGTATTATTCTATGTACTTTTCAGTATTTCAATATCTTTTTCAAGTTAAAAAGTATCTTAAGTTCATCTTAAGATGCTAATATAGCCTGTGGTGATAAAACTAGAAAAAAGCAGCAAAAGCAACCTGATAGTCAACATTTCAAAGTTTTTTTTAAGGTTTGTTATATTTATTTTTCTATAATTTACATTTAAGGAAAAATAATGTCACTTATATAAAAACATAGCATCATGATAAATCCCTTGATTTCCTCTTCCAACCAAACTGCTCCTCCTACTTTCCTATAAATAAGATCCAGAACCACACTGATAAGAGAATCCTGCTAACTTAGTGTTTTGTATATTTCAGATATATCATAGGCTAAAAACTGGGTAGTTTGGAATACACATGGCTCCATGGATTTGTGTCTCATCCCTGAAGCAGAACCATTAACATCTCTAGCCAGTCACTTCCCTCTACATAAATAGAGCAATTTCACAGCTGGCCTTTCCTGTTTTCCCTGTTCATTTTCCCTGCAACTTAAGTTCTGTCTTTTGCATTCCTCCTTGTTTTTCTTATTGCCAGATGTCTTTGCTACTCAGGATTTAGTTTAATTTGTCTCTCACCTCACACTTTCGCCTGATTTCACTTCTACAGCATCTACTTTTGCTTCATATTTGCAGCCATTCCTCATGTGGTCACCAAACCATCTCTCTCTCTTTACAACAGCTTTTCAAAGTTGAGTTGCCCTAAACTCGAGTTTAGTTTATAAGAAAAATTCTCTGCTTAAGGATGCTCTTCCCTTATCTGAACCCTCTGCATACACTTCTCTGCTGAAACATTACCTCTTCAAAAGTGTTCTTCAACCACCCTATCCACGATCCCTCCCTCCCTTCCTAGCCCATCACTCCATCCCCTCACTTTATTTTTATCACAGTACCCACTACTCTGAAACTCTCTCATTTATTTATGTAGTTAGGCATATTACACTCTCCTTCAATAGAAATAAGCCCTGGGAGGTAAGGGGCTCTACATTCCTTGTCCTCTGCTATATACCCAGCACCTAAAACGGGACTTGGCACACAGCAGCCATCTAATGTCTATTGAAAAAAATGAACTTAGAATGAGAGGTAGAGAGAAAGAGAGAAGGATTTGCAGAGACAAGAGAAGGGAGGTTCAAAAATGTCCATGCTTTTGGAACAAGCTCAGAGCAAGATTTTTGCAAGAGCCTTCAGGATGCCCAGACAGCATAAGCAAAGACTTGCAGGAAGCTAGTGACACCTCGGTCCTTGGAAATCCCACTCTCCAATCATGCCCTTCGCAAACTCACCCTGGCAAGGCTCCCTCAGGGAATGATGAGCTCCATTTCAAATGCAGCAACTCCCTGGGTCATCGATTCCAGTCACCTCAAATCTGCACTTCAGGGGGAGACTGTGAGAGAACCTCGTCCTTCAAGGCCAGAAGGCAAAGATCCCTGCACAAGTGAGTGCCTGACCCTTAACGCCAGGGATTTCCTGATGCCACCTCCTGAAGACCAGAACTGCCAGAGGTCTCTAGAAGATCTGCACCTCTGCATGTCTCTGCTCTGTTCACCCTGCTCCCTGTTTCTCAGACCCCTGACCTCCAAGGCCTGGCATGAGCTTACCTTCATACAACCTGCCCTAACTCCTGGAGCCCACTGTATAGACAGGGTCCTGGCAGACTGGGTAAGCTAGGACCAGGCAGATGAGAGTTTAACAGAGGGACTACTGCCTGCCCCATGGTACTAGATAGGGAACCACAGGCCTGAGGTTAGGAACACAAGGGAGTAGTGACTACTCCTTGGCCTGAAGGGCCGGAGCCCCCCTAGTAAAGAGGAGGTGGCGGGGGAAGGGAGGAGATGGGACCTCACTCTCCTCCCTCCCTCTGATCTCCCCATTGGCTGAGCTCAACTGGAAGCCAAAGGGCAGGAGAGCCTGATGCAGTTCTTAGAGGTGAGCTTCCTTGGCAGTAAGTGGTTGGGGGCAGAGGAGTGGATTTGGGAGAAGCAAACACAAGAACCTCCGAATACTCACAATCCTTGCCCTGCTCGACACACTTACAAGGAGCACACAATTATACCCCATCTTGCTTGAGTTCTACCCTTGTTTCCTGCGTTCCAGCCTTGTCTCTCTTGGCTAGATGCTAAGGTCTTCAGGGGAAGGGACCATATATTATTTTTCCTGCACCCCCTAAAGAGTTTGTCATATAATCATATATCATATCTTGTAATCACAAAAATTCAGTGATTATATGACAAATTACTAAATACACCGTCAGATTTTCTGATATTAAAAAATAACCAAAAAGTGTCAGAATTTACAAGACTCTGATTATATGTGATAGCAATGGGTATCTATCTCATTAATGGTAGCCAAAATTCTGTACCAGCTAATATATATTTCTACACAAGATACAACATTATCTAGTAAGGAAAGTGAATGATGACAGTAGTTTGCTATGTACAAAGAAACTGCATTATCTGCTCCACAAAAAGCATGAAAAAATTTCTGTTGGGTATTTATTACTTGGCCACTATATGAAAATATTACAGAAATAAAAAGTCTAGGAAGAGAAAATATCCTAACAAATTCTTACAGAACTGAATAGTAATATGCTACTGCAAATCAATTCTGATACAAAAAAGGAGGAAAGAAGAAAATCCAGCTTTTCTCTTTCAGTGTAGTTTTCAAAAGGGAATAAGTAATTTACTGTTCCTTCAACCAAGCAATTCTCTTCTATTATTTGAAAAGTATATTCTAATTGCAGTTAACAAACTAAGACATAGAGTCTTGTTCTTTCTTTTTTTTTTTTCCTGGCATGCCCTTCACATTGCTGGGTATCTTCTGATGATGAGCGTGGTAATTCACAAGGCATAAAGTTTTCAAAGCGTCTTCATCTGGCTTTGGAGACAATGAGGAAAAGGCAAAGTCTGAAACATTCTGGGAATATCCTGGGCCATTTAACAAAATTTAAATTAGACTACTACTGCATCGCATTTCATGCTCTTAAAAATCTACTAACGAGGGAGAGACCTTCAAGATGGCAGAAGGAGTAAGACGTGGAGATCACCTTCCTCCCCACAGATACACCAGAAATACATCTACACGTGGAACAACTCCTACAGAACACCTACTGAACGCTGGCAGAAGACCTCAGACCTCCCAAAAGGCAAGAAACCCCCTACGTACCTGGGTAGGCAAAAGAAAAAAGGAAAAACAGAGACAAAAGGATAGGGACGGGACCTGCACCAGTGGGAAGGAGCTGTGAAGGAGGAGAAGTTTCTACACACTAGGAAGCCCTTTCACTGGTGGAGACGAGGGGTGGCGGGGGGAAGCTTCGGAGCGGTGGAGAATGCAGCAACAGGGGTGCGGAGGGCAAAGCGGAGAGATTCCCGCACAGAGGATCGGTGCCGACCAGCACTCACCAGCCCGAGAGGCTTGTCTGCTCACCCGCCAGGACGGGCTGGGGCTGGGAGCTGAGGCCCGGGCTTTGGAGGTCAAATCCCCAGGGAGAGGACTGGGGTTGTCTGCGTGAACACAGCCGGAAAGCGCCTAGTGCACTACAGCTAGCGGGAAAGAAGTCCAGCAAAAAGTCTGGAAATAAGAGGCAAGAGACCATTGTTCCAGGGTGCTCGAGGAGAGGGGGTTCACAGCACCTCCTAAACAAGCTCCAGAGACGGGCACGAGCTACGGCTGTCAGTGCGGAACCCAGACACGGGCATGAGACGCTAAGGCTGCTGCTGCCGCCACCAAGAAGCCTGTGTGCGAGCACAGGTCACCCTCCACACCTCCCCTCCCGGGAGCCTGTGCAGCCCGCCACTGCCAGGGTCTTGTGATCCAGGGTCAACTCCCCCGGGAGAACACACGGCGCGCCTCAGGCTGGTGCAACGTCACGCCGGCCTCTGCCGCCGCAGGCTCGCCCCGCACTCCGTGCCCCTCCCTCCCACCAGCCTGAGTGAGCCAGAGCCCCCGAATCAGCTGCTCCTTTAACCCCGTCCTGTCTGAGCCAACAACAGATGCCCTCAGGTGACCTACATGCAGAGGCGGGTCCAAATCCAAAGCTGAGCCCCTGGAGCTGTGCGAACAAAGAAGAGAAAGGGAAATCTCTCCCAGCAGCCTCAGGAGCAGCGGACTAAATTCCCACAATCAACCTGATGTGCCCTGCATCTGTGGAATACCTGAATAGACAACGAATCATCCCAAACTTGACGTGGCAGACACTGGAAGCAACTGTAGACTTGGGATTTACTTTCTGCATCTAATTTGTTCCTGGTTTTATGTTTATCGTAGTTTAGTATTTAGAGCATATTATCACTGGAAGCTTTGTTTATTGATTTCGTTGCTGCCTTCCTTTCTTTTTATATATATATATTTGTGTGTGTGTGTGTGTGTGTGTGTGTGTGAGTGTGTGAGTGTGTATGTGTGTGCTTCTTTGGGTGGTTTTGTCTGTATAGCTTTGCTTTTACCATTTGTCCTAGGGTTCTGTCTGTACGTTTTTTGTTTTTTGCTTGTTTTTTTTTTTAGCATAGTTGTTGGCACTTGTTATCATTGGTTGATTTGTTTTTTGGTTTGGTTGCTCTCTTCTTTCTTTTTTTTTTATTACTTTTTAATTTAAAATTTTTTAATGATAGATTTTTTTATTTTCATAACTTACTTTTCTCTTTCTTTCCTTCTTTCTTTCTTTATTTTCCTCCATTTTCTTCTGAGCCATGTGGCTGACAGGGTCTTTGTGCTCCAGCCGGGTGTCAAACCTGAGCCTCTGAGGTGGGAGAACCAAGTTCAGGACACTGGACCACCAGAGACCTCCCAGTCCCACATAATATCAAATGGCAAAAACTCTCCCAGAGATGGCTATCCCAACGCTAAGACCCAGCTCTCTTTAACCACCAGCAAGCTACAGTGCTGGACACCCTATGCCAAACAACTAGCAATACAGGAACACAAACCCAACCCAGTAGCAGAGAGGCTGCCTTAAATAAGGTCACAGACACCCCAAAGCACACCACCAGAGGCGGTCCCACCTGCCAGAAGGACAAGATCCATCCTCATCCACCAGAATATAGGCAACTAGTCCCCTCCACCAGGAAGCCTAAACAACCCACTGAACCAACCTTACTCACTGGGGTAGACACCAAAAACAATGGGAACTACAAACCTGCAGCCTGCAAAAAGAAGACCCCAAACACAGTAAGTTAAGCAAAATGAGAAGACAGAGAAATACACAGCAGATGAAGAAGCAAGCTAAAAACCCACCAGACCAAACAAATAAAGAGGAAATAGGCAGTCTACCTGAAAAAGAATTGAGAGTAATGATAGTGAAGATGATCCAAAACCTTGGAAACAGAATAGAAAAAATACAAGAAACGTTTAACAAGGACCTAGAAGAAATAAACAGCACATAAACAATGATGAAAAGCACAATAAATGAAATTAAAAATTCTCTAGAAGGAATCAATCAATAGCAGAATAACTGAGGCAGAAGAATGGATAAGTGACCTGGAAGATAAAATAATGGAAATAACTATCACAGAACAGAATAAAGAAAAAAGACTGAAAAGAATTGAGGACAGTCTCAGACAGCTCTGGGACAACATTAAACACACCAACATTCGAATTACAGAAGAAGAAGAGAAAACAAAAAGGGACTGAGAAAATATTTGAAGAGATTATAGTTGAAAACTTCCCTAATATGGGAAAGGAAATAGTCAATCAAGTCCAGGAAGCACAGAGAGACCCATACAGGATAAATCCAAGGAGAAACACACCAAGACACATATTAATCAAACTATCAAAAATTAAATACAAAGAAAAAATATTAAAACCAGCAAGGGAAAAGCAACAAATAACATACAAGGGAATCCCCATAAGGCTAACAGCTGATCTTTCAGCAGAAACTCTGCAAGCCAGAAGGGAGTGGCAGGACATTTTTAAAGTGATGAAAGGGAAAAACCTACAATCAAGATTACTCTACACAGCAAGGATCTCATTCAGATTCGACAGAGAAATTAAAACCTTTACAGACAAGCAAAAGCTAAGAGAATTCATCACCACCAAACCAGCTTTACAACAAATGCTAAAGGAACTTCTCTAGGCAGTAAACACAAGAGAAGGAAAAGACCTACAATAACAAACCCAAAACAATTAAGAAAATAGTAATCGGAGCATACATATCGGTAACTACCTTAAATGTAAATGGATTAAATGCTCCAACCAAAAGACACAGACTGGCTGAGTGGATACAAAAATAAGACCCGTATATATGCTGTCTACAAGAGACCTACTTCAGACCTAGGGACACATACAGACTGAAAGTGAGGGGATGGAAAAAGTTATTCCATGCAAATGGAAATCCAAAGAAAGCTGGAGTATCAATTCTCACATCAGACAATATAGACTTTAAAATAAAGACTATTACAAGATACAAAAAGGACACTACATAATGATCAAGGGATAGATCCAAGAAGAAGATATAACAATTGTAAATATTTATGCACCCAACATAGGAGCACCTCAATACATAAGGCAAATGCTAAGAGCCATAAAAGGGGAAACTGACAGTAACACAAATATAATAGGGGACTTTAACAACCCACTTTCACCAATGGACAGATCAGCCAAAATGAAAATGAAATAAGGAAACACAAGCTTTAAATGATACGTTAAACAAGGTGGACTTAATTGATATTTATAGGACATTCCATCCAAAAACAACAGAATACACTTGAGAATTCTTCTCAAGTGCTCATGGAACATTCTCCAGAACAGATCATATCCTGGGTGACAAATCAAACTTTGGGAAATTTAAGAAAATTGATATCGTATCTACTATCTTTTCCAACCACAACGCTACGAGACTAGATATCAATTACAGTAAAAAATCTGTAAAAAATACAAACATATGGAGGCTAAACAACATGCTACTTAATAACCAAGAGATCACTGAAGAAATGAAAGAGGAAATCAAAAAATACCTAGAAACAAATGACAATGAAAACTTGATGACCCAATACCTATGGGATGCAGCAAAACCAGTTCTAAGAGGGAAGTTTATAGCAATACAGTCCTACCTCAAGAAACAAGAAAAATCTCAAATAAACAACCTAAACTTACACCTAAAGCAATTAGAGAAAGAAGAACAAAAAACCCCCAAAGTTAGCAGAAGGAAAGAAATCATAAAGATCAGATCAGAAATAAATGAATAAGAAATGAAGGAAACAATAGCAAAGATCAATAAAACAAAAAGCTGGTTCTTTGAGAAGACAAACAAAATTGATAAACCATTAGCCAGACTCATCAAGAAAAAAAGGGAGAAGACACAAATCAACAGAATTAGAAATGAAAAAGGAGAAGTAACAACTAACAATGCAGAAATACAAAGGATCATGAGAGATTACTACAAGCAACTATATGCCAATAAAATGGACAACCTGGAAGAAATGGACAAATTCTTAGAAAAGCACAACCTTCCGAGACTGAACCAGGAAGAAATAGAAAATATAAGCAGACCAATCACAAGCACTGAAACTGAAACTGTGATTAAAAATCTTCCAACAAACAAAAGCCCAGGACCAGATGGCTTCACAGGCGAATTCTACCAAACATTTACAGAAGAGCTAACGTCTATCCTTCTCAAACTCTTCCGAAATATAGCTGAGGGAGGAACACTCCCAAACTCATTCTACAAGGCCGCCATCACCCTGATACCAAAACCAGACTAAGATGTCACACACACAAAAAAAACTACAGGCCAATATCTCTGGTGGACATAGATGCAAAAATCCCCAATGAATTACTAGCAAACAGAATCCGGCAGCACATTAAAAGGATCATACACCATGATCAAGTGGGGTTTATCCCAGGAATGCAAGGATTCTTCAATATACGCAAATCAATCAATGTGATAAACCATATTAACAAACTGAAGGAGAAAAACCATATGATCATCTCAATAGATACTGAAAAAGCTTCTGACAAAATTCAACACCCATTTATAATAAAAACTCTCCAGAAAGTAGGCATAGAGGGAACTTACCTCAACATAATAAAGGCCATATATGACAAACCCACAGCCAACATCGTTCTCAATGGTGAAAAACTGAAACTGTTTCCACTAAGATCAGGAACAAGACAAGGTTGCCCACTCTCACCACTATTACTCAACATAGTTCTGGAAGTTTTCGCCACAGCAGAGAAGAAAAAGAAATAAAAGGAATCCAAATCAGAAAGGAAGAAGCAAAGCTGTCACTGTTTGCAGATGACATGATACTACACGTAGAGAATCCGAAAGATGCTACCAGAAAACTACTAGAGCTAATCAATGAATTTGGAAAAGTAGCAGGATACAAAATTAATGCACAGAAATCTCTTGCATTCCTATACACTAATGATGAATAATCTGAAAGAGAAATTAAGGAAGCTCTACCATTTACCACTGCAACAAAAAGAATAAACTACCTAGGAATAAACCTACCTAAGGAGACAAAAACCTGTGTGCAGAAAACTATAAGACACTGATGACGGAGATTAAAGATGATACAAACAGATGGAGAGATATATTACGTTCCTGGATTGGAAGAATCAACATTGTGAAAATGATTATACTACCCAAAGCAATTTACAGAGTCAGTGCAATCCATATCAAACTACCAATGGCATTTTCCACAGAACTAGAACAAAAAATTTCACACTTTGTATGGAAACACAGAAGACCCAGAATAGCCAAAGCAATCTTGAGAAAGAATAATGGAGCTGGAGGAATCAGGCTCCCAGACTTCAGACTATACTACAAAGCTACAGTAATCAAGACAGTATGGTACTGGCACAAAAACAGAAATATAGATCAATGGAACAGGATAGAAAGCCCAGAGATAAACCCATGCACATATGGTCACTTTATCTTTGATAAAGGAGGCAACAATATACAATGGAGAAAAGAGAGCCTCTTCAATAAGTGGTGCTGGGAAAACTGGACAGCTACATGTAAAAGAATGAAATTGGAACACTTCTTAACACCATACACAAAAAGAAGCTCAAAATGAATTAAAGACCTAAATGTAAGGCCAGAAACTATAAAACTCTTAGAGGAAAACATAAGCAGAACACTCTGTGACATAAATCACAGCAAGATCCTTTTTGACCCTCCTCTTAGAGAAATGGAAATAAAAACAAAAATAAACAAGTGGAACCTAATGAAACTTAAAAGCTTTTGCACAGCAAAGGAAACCATAAACAAGGCAAAAAGACAACCCTCAGAATGGAAGAAAATATTTGCAAATGAAGCAACTGACAACAGATTAATCTCCAAAATATACAAGCAGCTCATGCACCTCAATATCAAAAAAACAAACAACACAATCCAAAAATAGGCAGAAGACCTAAATAGACCTTTCTCCAATGAAGATATACAGTTTGCCAACAACCCATGAAAGTATGCTCAACATCACTAATCATTAGAGAAATGCAAATAAAAACTACAATGAGGTATCACCTCACACCAGTCAGAATGGCTATCATCAAAAAATCTACAAACAATAAATGCTGGAGAGGGTGTGGAGAAAAGGGAACCCTCTTGCACTGTTGGTGGGAATGTAAATTGATACAGCCACTATGGAGAACAGTATGGAGGTTCCTTAAAAAACTAAAAATAGAACTACCACATGACCCAGCAATCCCACTACTGGGCACATACCCTGAGAAAACCATAATTCAAAAAGAGTCATGTACCACAATGTTCACTGCAGCTCTCTTTACAATAGCCAGGACATGGAAACAACCTAAGTGTCCATCATCGGATGAATGGAAAAAGAAGATGTGGCACATATATACAATGGAATATTACTCCGCCATAGAAAGAAACGAAATTGAGTTATTTATAGTTAGGTGGATGGACCTAGAGTCTGTCATACAGAGTGAAGTAAGTCAGAAAGAGAAAAACAAATACCGTATGCTAACACATATATATGGAATCTAAAAAAAAAAGGTTCTTATGGACCTAGGTACAGGTTAGGAATAAAGACGCAGACATAGAAAATGGACTTGAGGATACGGGGAGCGGGAGGGGTAATCTGGGACGAAGTGAGAGAGTTGCATGGACATATATACACTACCAAATGTAAAACAGATAGCTGGTGGGAAGCAGCCGCATAGCACAGGGAGATCAGCTCGGTCCTTTGTGATCACCTTGGAGGTGGGGGGTGGGGATAGGGAAGGGAGATGCAAGAGGAAGGAGATATGTGGATATATGTATATGTATAGCTGATTCACTTTGTTATACAGCAGAAAATAACACACCACTGTAAAGCAATTACACTACAATAAAGATGTTTAAAAAAAAAAAATCTACTAACGAACATCTCCATCAGCTAATTCCTAGTTCTTTAGACACTCTGCGGATCAGGATTACTGATCATGTCACCACACACTGTGTTCCACTCCTGCCTTCCACAAAGATGGTGCCACTATCAGAAAAGCATCTGTGCGAGCATCAGTGCTTATAATATTAAATGCTCCAATCTTTAATTCTTTTTTTTTTTTTTTTTTTTTTTTGCGGTATGTGGACCTCTCACTGCTGTGGCCTCTCCCGTTGCGGAAGCCCAGCCGCTCCGCGGCATGTGGGATCTTCCCAGACCGGGGCACGAACCCGCGTCCCCTGCATCGGCAGGCGGACTCTCAACCACTGCGCCACCAGGGAAGCCCCCATCTTTAATTCTTTTAAGGATAAGTACAAGCATCACTTGAAACCAAAACCTAAGAGAAGCAGCCTCCAAGGGCCAACTTTATATACATTTCAGTCTTGTTTTCAAAGCTTATTATGAAACAGAACAGCAGCAATAACATTTAGTAGCAAAGTTCCACATGAAGTCTAAACTTGGAGGTCTTAGTCCCTTCTCTGTCATCCAAAACCACTTTTGCACAAAACTTCTATATCCCCCCTATGGCCCCATAAAAAAGGTACTTTTGGGCTTCCCTGGTGGTGCAGTGGTTGAGAGTCTGCCTGCCGATGCAGGGGACACGGATTCGTGCCCCGGTCCGGGAGGATCCCACATGGCGCGGAGCGGCTGGGCCCATGAGCCATGGCCGCTGAGCCTGCGCGTCTGGAGCCTGTGCTCCGCAACGGGAGAGACCACGACAGTGAGAGGCCCGCATACCGCAAAAAAAAAAAAAAAAAGGTACTTTTCATCTGGGGCATGAAAAAGCCTGGTTACCATGCTTTGAAAAGCAGGAAGTGTTATTAATCCTAATCATTATTGTTATTGCTTTATGGTATACCTTAAGTTACCATCTGATTTTTATGAATATAGATAATAATCATTCATTCTTAGTGGTCGTCTAGAATCATTTCCCTCCACTGTTAATGTACTTCCCCATAAAGGACATGGATGAAAAACACTGGGGGCACCTAATCCTTTTATGGATGATTCATGAGCATAAAACTATTAATGTTTACCTCTTAAGTGTAATTACCATAATTCTCAGATCAATGCCCACGGTTGAACACATCAATTAAAACTAGATGTATAATTTTCATGTTTCAAACGAATTTAATTGTGTAAAGAAAATCCGTTGTATGCCCTCTTGTATATACCTTTCAGGAGGCATTACTTTGCCAATTCTAGAAAGGGTTGTGGTTCAGTCTATGAACTAATCCAATCCTGTGGGCAGCTGCTATCAAGACCAGGGCAGCCATGCTTGTTCAGAGTATTTTAGTAGACATCTAATAGGTCAACTTTGCTCATAATATATTAAGTTCAACTTACTGTAATATTTTTCATTAAAAAAGTATTCCCTATTAAAAAAGTTTCATACTAATTAATCTTTTTTCTCCTTACTAATTAGTAATTCCATTAAGGAGAATGTTAAAAGTAATACAGTTTCCCAAATTAAACCTGAAGCAAAAGACAGAAAATAAAAAAAAATAAGAGGAAATTAATGAAATGGAAAACTGACAAACAGAAAAAGAATCAACAAAGCCAGAAATCAGTTCTTTAAAAAGATTGATAAAATTGATAACCACCTAGCAATACTGATCAAGATGAAGAAAAGACAGAGAAAACAGAAATTATCAATATTAAGAATAAAACAGTGACCATAACTACAAATTACACAAAAATTAAGAGCCTAATGAGGGTGTATCATTAATAACTTTATACCAATAAATTTGACAACCTGGATGAAATAGAAAAATTCCTTGAAAGATACAACTTACCAGAAGTGACACAAAAGGACATAGAAAATCTGAAGAATGTTGTATCTGTTAAAGAAATTGAATCTGTAATTAACCAACTTCCCAGAAGGAAACTCTAGGACTAAATGTTTCTAGTGTTAAATTCTTTCAAAAATTAATCACAGATAATACCTGTCACACACAATCTTTTAGAAAATAAGGAAGAGAGTGTTTCCCAACTCATCTTATGAAGTCATTATAATCTTGGTATCAAAACCAAAGATAAGGAAAGAACATTACAGATCAAAATCCCTCATGAACAACAATATAAAACATCTTTAACCAAATATTATCAAACCATCTGGAAATATACAAAGAAGGATTATATACTATAACCATGTAGAGTTTACTCCAGGGATTAAAGGTTGGAAATCAATTAATGTAGTTCACTGTATTAACAAATTAAAGGGGAAAATTCATATGATCATTTCAGTAGATGCTGAGAAAGCACATGACACATCCTTTTATGTCCAAAACATAACCCATTTGTGTTACAACACCCATTTATGTGAAAAACTTTCAGCAATCTAGAAAGAGGAGAACTTCCTCAGCCTGTAATGGACACCAAAAAAACAAAACAAAACAAAGAAAGAAACAAACAACTACAGCTAACAACACTAAACAGGGAAATATTAAATGTTTCCCCCTCAGGTTGGGAATAAGAAAAAATGTCTACTCTTTCCGCCTCTATTCAACATTTTACAGAGGTCTTAGCTAGTGCAATCAGACAAGCAAGAGAAATAAAGTCATACAGATTGGAAAGGAAGAAGCAAAACTTTCTTTATTCAGTGATGACATACTGTGTACATAAGTCTGAATAAATCTACAAGAAAACTACTAGACCTGACAAATGCACTCAGCAATGTCACAGGATATAAAGTCAATATATTAGCAATACAAAGCACTAAAAGTACTACTTATAAAAGTACAAGAAATACCGAATACCTAGGAATAAATGTAACAAAAGACATGTCAGATCTTTATACCAAAACTCTAAAACATCGCTGAGAGAAACTAAGGATGACCTAAATAAATGGAAAGACACACCATGAATGCATGAATTGAAAAACTTAACATTGTTAAGATGCCAATTCTTCTCAAGTTGATCTAAAGACTCAAAACAATTCCAGCCAAAATCCCAGCAGGGTTCTCTCAAAAGAAAATACACAAAAATAAAATTTGAGACAATCATAGACCTAAACGTAAGAGCTAAAACCACAGCAACAAAAACTACTGGAAACAATGAGAATGGTACATCACCTCTGTAGCGTTCATTGTCCCAAGTCATCCAAAACCTCAACCTAACCATGAGAAAAACTCAGATAAACCCAAATTGAGGGGTATTTACAAAACTTCTGGAGTAGTCTCCAAAATGTCAAGGTCATAAAATATAAGGAAAGACTGAGGAATTGTCACAAACTAGAGAACGTTAAGGAGTCATGACAACTAAATGCAACATGGTGTCCCGGATGGGATCCTGGAACACCACAAGGACCTTTTACTTAAATTTACTTAATATATTGTACTGATGCCCATTCCTTGGTTTTGATCATTGTACCATGCTCATGTAAGATGTTAACATCAGGGACAGCTGGGTGAAGGGTATGCAGGCACTCAGTGTACTATCTTTTGCAACTCCTCTGTAAATCTAAAATGATTTCAAAATAAGTTTTTCAAAAGCTATTAGAACAAAGTACAGACTAATAATTCATGATGTTGAAGTAAGCAAAGATTTTTAGAGAGAGTACAGAAAAGAATAAAACATAAAAGAAAAAAATTGGATTTCATCACAATTTAAAATGTCTGTTCATCAAAAAGTACCATTGAGAGAATGAACAGGTAAGCCGCAGAATGGGAGAAAACATCTGCAATGCAGATATCCAAAAAATGATTTGTATCTAGTACATAAAAGTACGTTGATCCCTAATAAACAATAATAATAGCAACACACTAGGAGACAGGCAAAAGACCTGAGGAGGTACTTCATAAATGAAGATAAGCGAATGACCAATGAGCATGTGAAAAAGTGTTCATCATTATTATCTCCATCTGGGAAATGCAAATTAAAAACACAGTGAGATACCAACTCACCCACTAGAGTGATTAAATGAAAAAGTCTACCACCACCAAATGTTGAAGAGGATGTGGAATACCAAAACTCTTCAATATCGCTGGTCAAGTATGAAAAGGTACAGTCACTCTGGAAATCTCTTCCAGTTTAAAAAGTTAAACACAATCTTTTCTACAACCCAACAAGTCTACTACTAGGTATTCATACAAAAGAAAGCAAACCATATGCCTACAAAAAGCTCTGAACTACAGTGTCCATAGCTGCTTTATGCATAGTAACCCAAGCCTAGAAAGAGTTCAGATTTCCATCCAGGAATCAATCTACTGTGATACTTCATACAGTGGATTTTTCATGAGCAATGGAAAAAAAAAAACTACTGATACAGGCAACAATATGGATGACTCTCAGAAACATGATGCTGGGTACAAAGCAGCCAGAAATAAAAGGTACATACTGTATGGTCCCATTTCTACAAAATTCTAAAGTGGGTCAGAGTCCACCTGTGGTGACAGACATCAAATCAAGAATCAAGGCTTGCTTCTGGGGACCAGGGAACTGATTGGACAGACGCACGAGGAAGATGCCTTCAGCCTTTGCATTTACCTTAACTGACTGAAAGGTACACTTAATAACTGAACATTTCACTGGGAGCAAATTATACCCCGATTAAGAGAAAGGTAACACAGTTCCTAAGAAGTTAAGAGCCATTGTAAGTTCTCAATTTAACATGCTTTTTCCCTTTATGCCTGGACTCCTTCCTACCTCTGGGGCTGAAATAAGCCTATTTCATAGTTTCCATCCTTTGGCCACTTCTCATGGAATGGTGGTGGTGGTGGTGGTGGTGGTGGTGGTGGTGGTGGTGGTGTGTGTGTGTGTGTGTGTGTGTTTGTGTGTATATATATATATTTTTTTTTGCTCAGCCTTTTGGAGCTCTCAGCGAGGGCTCTGCCGAGCGTCCCTGCGAGGCTTCTCTGATGCTACTATATTGATGGATGTGCCATGCATTCCCAATACGCCCATCCAGAGCATCCGCCTCATCAAGGCTTCACATTTTACAAACGTTGGAAAAGAACAGAGAGCTCCGCCTCTGCAACCCTACCTTTGGGAGAGTTTCAAACCACCATGCCAGACACAATGTATTTTAAGCAAACTCTGTTCCTCACCCCATGGGAGTTAACGTGGCGGTAACTTTGCTCCACACTAGATGCGGTAACACAGGGGAAATTGGAAGATAAGACGGAATGGGGCTCTGTTTAACTTTGATCCACCCATATCTTCTCACAGTTGCCCTCTCTTCAGACCAAATGCCACACTGCTCCAAGTTAAACGTCTTCTTAAGGAGTTACTGGATTGTGTGTACAAAGTATCAGTAAGGACTTTGGTCTGAACTGTATTTGTGACGCTTACCAGAGTTCAGATTGTCAAGTTCTAGATATAAGCTTTCAATACTGAAAAGCATATAGAATAGCAGGAAAGAAATATGCTTTGGGCTTAAGAATCAAAAAGTACTTTATTTCACATTCTACCCAAGTATTCTCAAGAGCTATAATTACAAGTTCTATAGACTTAGAAGCTGATTTGTATTTTTGCAAAAGGAACAATTAAAGATGACGAGGATCTTCTGAATTCTAGCTGAGTGGAGAGTGAGGTCCAACGAATTCATTCAAAAGAGATAAAGCACAAAGTGACAATAGCAGTTCAATGATGTAAAGCATACACCTACGATGCCGTCTGCGTACATCATTTGAATCAGGTGTGTTTTGAAAGGACTTGTCCCATAGCTCTTTTCCAAAAAAAATTCAATTTTGCTTTGGGAAGAACACACTCTCCAAATAGAAAATTTCTGCCTCCTTGGTGTCTGAGATTTACATAGCTAAAAAAAAGAAAAAAAAAGGAAAAAGAGGATGCTCTGATCTACCCCAGTATACATGTACTGTACTAAATATGTTAAATGTGTGTGTTGTGTCTCTGCATTCACAACATACAATACTTTTTTTTTTCCCCCAGTACGCGGGCCTCTCACTGCCGTGGCCTCTCCCGTTGCGGAGCACAGGCTCCGGACGCGCAGGCTCAGCGGCCATGGCTCACGGGCCCAGCCGCTCCGCGGCATGTGGGATCCTCCCGGACCAGGGCACAAACCCGCGTCCCCTGCATCGGCAGGCGGACTCTCCACCACTGCGCCACCAGGGAAGCCCTAGAATACATTTTTAATGTTGCAACTCTTACCATTACAATTAAACCAAGGTCAAGAATAAAATCATATATAAAGGGTAGGAAAGTCCCACTTTAAGAAACCTCTCTGCTTTCTGACTGTGGAATGAGCAGGAGAGAATCAGAGCAGGTGGCTGAGTTGAGGTCTATGGGGAGGGAGCTTACGTGTTAATCAGCCTGCCAGAGAGGGTCCTCAAAAGAGGGAGCATCATCCTTTATCCAACTCAAGCCGCTGCTCCTAGTTTGTTGTAACATGCCTCCCCCCTCCCCGCAAGCTTCCTGGCCCTGTCCCTCCAATAAGTACTACTGAACAAACTTCTGTGCCCTACATCAGATTGGGGATTGAGGGAATTTCTTCGGGGACTGAGAGCTTGTTCCTACCTCAGGGGGTTAAGTGCTTTAGGAAAGAACACACTCGTGCGCGCGCCCACACACACAGATACACACACACAGTCAACAATGCATTTCCTCCCTCTTCAGCTAACGCCATCTCACACAGCCCTCGAGGTTCTACTTGCAGGTCACCTCCTGTGAGTTGCTTTCTTAGAGCCCCCAAAGAAACTGACCTTCCTACTCCCATCCCAGCCCACATCCCTGTCACGGCTCGCCCATGATCCTGCGATGATCTACGGTTTACGGCTAAGGTGCGTGTGGTCTCTGTCTATTCGTCTGTCTGTCCTTCCCACAGCGCTCAGCACAGCACCCTGCGAGCATCAGTGCTCACTCAACAAGAGCTGTATCCCTGCCCTTTTCATCTCAGTCTAGAACACGTGAGAGGACTCTGGTTATCAGGAAGGGGAGGGCGGGAAAATCCCGTTCCTTATTAGTATCACTGTTCTTCCATCTGTCACATTACACGTAAACTCCAACTTCACTTCATCTCTGCTTTTCCTAGAAACTAGCATTGATCTGGCAAAAACAGCAACATTATGAGGACCCTCTATCACATGCTACGTTTCAGATTTAGAAACTTAAGATGATACCTAAAACCTAAATGTCATTTCATCAACTTAATTTTCCCATGCCACATACTCCAAAAGGGAATTTCTATTTTAGAACTACAGCATCAAATGCAAATGACTAAGGTTTTTATTACTATTTTTGTTATTATTATTATCATCATTATTATTATTACAACAATTTTTTTTCCTTTTGCTCCCACTGACTCATTAACATTTACTTCGGTCTTGGCATGGATGATCAATCTTTATTTTTTCAAGCTCGGCAGTGAGATTTTCCTACAGAATGTGCTTATTATTATTGATGAATGCAATCCCTTCCAAGGAATAAATTTCATTGCCACAGAGCAGATCTTGGAATGGACGTCTATTGCTTTGGATCTCCTTGAGGTCAAGGACCACACATTAATGTCAAACGTGTTCTCAGCAGACAGCACAGTGTCGGGCACATAGTAGGTACCCAATCAAAGTCTGTGGAATGGATGCCCTGCAATTAGTCCTGGGCAGATGAAAAGATGACTCAAAAATGAAGAAAGAGCGTGCTGAGATCTCAGCCTTCCACTACCTATGACCTTCCTTTTGGGGCTTCCCCAGGGTGCCTGCCTTTGCTGAGACTGTCCTGGTAGACGGAGCAGGTCAGAGGTCAAGTGCAGGTGGAGGGCACACACAGAACATGGCGGCAGACCCTGACATCAGCTCAGCACGCTAAAGGACACAGTAAATGTTTGTCCAGTTCAACAGCCCATATTGTTCTAAGACCCAGCAGCTGAGCTTCCATTCCCGGGAAGCTGTTTATTAACAGGGTATCATCCAAGATCTCACAACCATGGATCAGGAACTGATAATGCTGGTGGGTAAGCTGATGTCCCTTTTATGCTATAGGCAACTGTGCAGTCTTTGCAGACATTTTAATTAATATCTGCAAAGGCTGCTCATAGGAAAATGAAGTCATCATACACACATTTTGGTAATATTTATTGAGCCCCAATTCAGCTGTGTGAGGAGTTGAGGACACAGAAGTGAATAATTCACAGCCCTTCGTCCTCATGGGGCACCCTGCCGTGGGGTCCCAGTTGTAACATAAACCAGTAAGTTCAATACCAGAATCCAAATATCTACGCCCGGAAAAGAAACAGAGAGCTAGTAAGAGGCAGGGACGAAAGTGCAAACGCATGGGTGCAAGAGCACGACAGTCACTGAAACATCTACTGATTCCACCGGCCGTGTCTCTGCAATGAGCACACGTGCCCAGAGCAAGTCTGAAGTGAGAACAGGGACCTACTGGTCCACGTTCAGGTGCAAGTCCTTTATGCTTCTCATTTCCTTGCACTGAGTTGGGTTTTACTGTTTAAGGATCCATGTTTTTCATACAACAAAGTCCCTACACCCCAACCACACACTTCCCACATTACTCATTTATGCACACGTGTTACACATACACGGGGGAGGTCTGGGTATGTTAGAACAGGCATAAACTCATCTTTAGGGAAGGTTGAGCGTGTCTCAAGGGCAGCTTTGATTAAGTACAATGTTCATCCCACAGACCGACTTTGAGTCTAACGGCTCCAGAGGATGCACAAAGCGCTTCGGACATGCAGGACCTGCACGAATCGGCAAGCCTGACGCCCCTACAGGGTTGCAGAGGATGAAAAACGGCCTGTGCTTTTATTATGCAACAACTTGCTTCAAACACACCATACACACTGAACCACGCTTCCATCGATCTCCTGCTCGAAGCCTGATTTCTTTCCTCTGCTTATATTAACAGGCTAAATACTTTTTCATATAAAATAAAAGCTCTGAAGTCAAACCAATCAGGATGTTGCCCACAAATGTAAATCTCCAAAACCTCTAGAAAAAAGCATCTTAGCGGATATGCCGACCTAGGTCAATTTCTACCGAGTCTCCGACCAGCTCCTGGGGGCTCCCACACTCGGGGTGTAAAGTGATGTGCAAGGCGGTACTGGACTCTCTTGAATGCAGCGGACGCCTGCTTCCTTGAAGGAAAGGGGACGAAAACTGCACCTCTCATCTCCCTACTTCTCATTATGCCTCTACTTGTGCAGACGGACACTGGCTTAGAAGTGAGCAAACGATTTTCCAAAGTTTCCAAATTAGAAACCTTTGAGCTGGATTGAGCTGGAAGCCATCTAGCCCCAGAGCCTCTCCAGGTTCCAAACCTTCAAAATATGAAATGTCCTGATCAGAGAACCATGAAGGTATATGGAGGTAGCACAGAGCACATGAGAGGCTATTTCATGCTTCAGGGTCCATCAGGCTATTGTGGGACAGATGTACTAATACGGGAAAGAAAATGAAAGTTTGAGGCTAAGCAACTTCACAAAAACCTCAAAACGACAGCAGAACAGCATTACGTCAATCTTTTTAATACACACAACAGGAAGCCGGGGATTCTTCCTTAAACACAAGTTCCCTAAAGCTTTGTCCACATGGATATTTGCAAGTGATATTTATAGGTCATCGTCATAGAATGTACTCACCTAATTATATTGACAAAACTAGAACAAACTGGACTTGGTTTGCCAGCATCCAGAGGAACTTCATTAAAAGCCACTGACGGGGGCTTCCCAGGTGGTGCAGTGGTTGGGAGTCCGCCTGCCGATGCAGGGGACACAGGTTCGTGCCCCTGTCCAGGAGGATCCCACATGCCGTGGAGTGGCTGGGCCCGTGAGCCATGGCCGCTGCGCCTGCGTGTCCGGAGCCTGTGCTCCGCAACGGGAGAGGCCACAGCAGTGAGAGGCCCGCGTACCACAAAAAAAAAACAAAAAAAAAGCTTAGTGTATCTGCATAAACTAAGTGAGGTCACTCTTTTTATCATATCACTTCAGGTAAATATGGCCAGTTCTAAGCGTTCTTCAATAGGAAACATAGAAAGAAGCCAGAAAACAAGACACGGGTCCTCGGGCAGGACTTGGTGATTTGCTGGATAATAAAGTAATACCCCTCCGTGGCTTGCGATGGTCCAACCTCAATTCACCTGAAGCAAGAATTTTATCATCCCAACACTAAGGGATCTGTCAAATTAGTTGGGAGTGAGTTCAGACCAACTCTCTCAGGTGCAACAGCCTCTGACTATAAAACTCAGATCACGAAACACATGGCACAGCAGTGTGCTATGCACAGATCACATAAAAACCTTCCTGACATGGATTAAATGCTATAGATTAAAGCCACCTGTTTCAAAAAGTAAAAAATATATTTTAGATCAGTTTAAGATATTTTGGGCTTTCTGACTTACTTCACTCTGTATGACAGACTCTAGGTCCATCCACCTCACTACAAATAACTCAACTTCGTTTCTTTTTATGAGTGAAAAACAAATACCGTATGCTAACACATATACATGGAATCTAAAAAAAAAAAAAATGGTCATGAAGAACCTAGGGGCAAGACGGGAATAATGACGCAGACCTACTAGAGAATGGACCTGAGGACATGGGGAGGGGGAAGGGTAAGCTGGGACAAAGTGAGAGAGTGGCATTGACATATATACACTACCAAATGTAAAATAGATAGCTAGTGGGAAGCAGCCGCATAGCACAGGGAGATCAGCTCGGTGCTTTGTGACCACCTAGAAGGATGGGAGGGAGGGAGACACAAGAGGGAAGAGAGATGGAGATATACGTATATGTACAGCTGATTCACTTTGTAATAAAGCAGAAACTAACACATCACTGTAAAGCAATTATACTCCAAAAAAGATGTTTAAAAAAAAAAGATATTTTGGGCTATGTTTAAGAAATGGCATGGGTAAATGGAAGTAAAAACTCTGCTAAGTATGAGAAAACTCACAACCAATTATGTTACATAATTGAAATTAATTAAGTCCATGGACAGACTCAGTTCAAGAAGAAAGTATATACTCCTTCATTGTATCATTAAGTCTGACTGCCTACCTCCTCTGATATAACTTTAACTTTATGTTGACCTCAGTTATTTTTTCTTAAATGAATCTAGTTTCTTGTTCCCTAGAACTTGTATTAATCATCTGAAAAACCACTTTAATCAAAGCATGCCTTCTTACAGTAAAATGCCCTCTTCAAACAAAGCCCTTTCTGATATCACGTGGCACCGCCCTCACTTGATTTAGATTCAAGTACACAGTGCGATAAAATAAAAAGCAATTCAAAACTTTTAAAACACATGTGTTTTCAGTATAACATTCTACAACCAAAATAGCTTTAAAATAGCATTTCTAAACAACTGAAGAGGCTGGAATGCCAACAAATATCTGAGAATGAGAATCACTTCAAAATAGACTTTGACATGTTCAGTGAAGGAGAACCAGAGGGAAATGTACTATCATACATAGAGAATTTTTATTTTTTTTAATGAGCCTCTGACTGACTCCTTTATATGTTTCAAATTCAAGAAAAGCAGAACATTCTGGGATATTTACGCAGATAAACTATTTTCAGGATTCTACAGTGACTGCCACAGACCTACACACCAGCATCTATGTAAACTTAAAGGAAATGATGACTCTGGGCTGAGAGTGTTCAACGCACAGTTGAGGTTGACAGGATGAGCTCAGTTTACCCAAACCCTGCCAGGAAAGGATAAAAGAATAATTCATATCTGAAGAATGAAATAAAAATCTTTCTTCTTCCAAGGACTGCAATCTGTTAACAAGGCAGAGAAGCAGAGTAAACAAACAGCTGGTCCCCAGGAAGCACACTCAGTCATTTGGGTTCAAAGTTCAAGGTCAGCTGCACTGTCAGCTGTGTCTTCAACAGGGCCCCTGCATGCCAGTCCCCAGTCTCAGGGTCCAGACTGAGCCCTGACCCCAGCCATGGATACCAGGCGGTCACCTGAATGTGCCAGGAACTTGCTTTGAGACAGGAGAAGAAAATTCTGTGGCAGGTTAGCTAGGCTCTCCCCGTCCTTCCATCCCTTCATCTGGCTTTCTCTCCCCCTCCTTCCCTCCCTCTCTCCTGCTTTCTCTCTTTTACTTAACTCCTACATTTGCACACGCTAGGACCAACCAGGCTTCTGATCAAAGGTGATCTGTGACTGGGGTTCAAAAGTGTTGATTAATGCTTGTCCCTGCTACATAGATCCATGGGCAGATCCACGGGGGGTAGGGGAAGACTAGCTGAGAGGCTTCTATGCTTCTTTAAAGCACCAGCCATTAATGGGCTAAGTTTCCCACTGGGACCCTGGAAGTTAGCTTCAAAACACAAGCTCAAATGTATGTATTTTCCAATCTACGTTTCTCAATCTATGTTCTCTCTAGCCTCATGTCTGGGAGGCCTTCATGAGACCTGAGAGGTGCATGCCTGTAACTGCCCTCACAGCACATCTGGGTGGGATTTAGTAACTTGCCTACACTTTTGCATACTCAAGTTCTAACCACCATGAGTTTAAGACTTGGAACTGAAATTCATACAAAACAGGGTTTAAAGTCACTGAATGAGTCTGCTTTTTTTTCTCCTTAAATTTCATAATCTTGGGCTTCCCTGGTGGTGCAGCGGTTGGGAGTCCGCCTGCTGATGCAGGGGACACGGGTTCGTGCCCCAGTCTGGGAACACCCCACATGCCATGGAGCAGCTGGGCCCGTGGGCCATGGCCACTGAGCCTGCGCGTCCGGAGCCTGTGCTCCACAACAGGAGAGGCCACAACAGTGAGAGGCCAGCGTACCGCAAAAAAAAAAAAAAAAAAAAAAAAAAATTCATAATCTTGTCAATGGTTCATAGTTTTAAGACACTGAATAAGCAAGGATTATCATGACCCCAGGATCGGTTTGCTTTATGACAAGTCAACAAAATGATGAAATAAATACAATGGCGTCCTCCCATCTCATTACTTTTGCTTGCTTCATGCCCTGAGTGTGATGGGTCAGGTGTTCAGAGTCTCCATTCACTGAATAGTTGTTGAGCTCAAGCCACTCGCTGGGATGTCAAGCAAAGCTGTCTTCATGCTCTGTCCGCAAAGAACTCTCAGGGTGGCCACCAAGGGAAGCCACAGGGTACAGTTCCTTTTGAAGGGAGGGCAAGGCATTGAATTCACGGCCAAGAATAGACTGGACCTTGCTGGGTGCCAGCCCAGAAGGACTCCAACTCTGAGGGCTGGTTGAGGTGCTCAAAGACCTCCCATGGATCCTTTGCTTTTTTCATTTCACTGAGTGTGTAATTAAAGCCACTGTTATTTATGGGCACTGTTTAGAGCTCACTGTGATACTTTTGTCGTTGTTTGATTTATAGAAACACACTATAAGTAATTTGCATCGTGAGGTTTGCAATGTACCCTCTTCAGTCCACGGGAAACGAGATGTTAAACAGCGCAGTCTTTGTAACTGTAAATTAGGTGCATTTATCTTCCCTAATTCAGCACTACAATCAGTGCATAGATGATACAGCTGACTCTGCTCATTTTTCTCTTTGAGAAAGACCATTTCAGAAGATATTTCTCCTCATTCCAGATTTTATGCTGATTAAAAAAAAGATCTGGTAACAGAGCACTCTCCAGTTTTGTGGGGCGAGTAGCAGCCACTGCTAAGAGAATGTTGCACTCCACAGGCATCCAGGTATTAACAGCCTTTCCCACACCGCATGCGCCAGAGCACTGCCTGCAAACTGTGCAAGGGGCCTGTCGAATGGCGCTGACTTCCCCTGCTCACGGACAGTACTGTACACAGGACACTGTGTCACCTTACAAACTCTGTCTGCCCAGCTGAACTGGAAGAACTAGGAGGGTAGGGACGGCTTCTCGAATTCATCCATGTCTGGCATGTACAAAACACTCTTCAATGTCAGTTCCGTACCTTAGGATCAAAGAATGCATCTTCAAGAGTTTAAAGGGCTACACAGAGAGGCAGCAAGGCAAACAGTCTCCATCGGACCCTGTGGACTTCTGAGTTAATCATATTTTCCAATTAACTTTTCCATCGTGCTACACAGATCTTCTTGTTCTATTCGTGATCATAATATACAGTTTCAATAATGTGGGGTTTTTTTTTTTGACGTAAAATATGCTCCTAAGAGTTGCACTGCAATGAAGTAATTTCATAGAAAGGCAAACCAGATTTGCTTGTCAGATAATAAATATGTATGTTCATAATCAGAACAGATGTATATTTCCAGAAAGAAGTGTAATGGAAAGAAGAAGGTGGTGTGGAAATTCTCAGCCCTGCACCACTAGTGATGCATTTCACCTGAGATCTCTTTTAAGCAAACACAACATTCTAAAAATTAAAGGCTTGGGGATAAGTTGGAGAAAGTTCCTTTGAGGACCCATCAAGAAAGCAACGAGCTTAAACTAGAGGTGGTGGCATTTAGGGGAAGCATTCGAAAGACTCTTAAACATGAGCCTTGAGAGCTGGTAGAGCAGACGACTAAAGACGGCTGGAGGTGTTAGGAATAGGATAGCCCCAGGAGGGAGATGGGCTTTCATACTAGTGTCAACCCAGCTGAGCACCACGACCTTCCTTGAACCTGTGACCTACGCACAATGCCCCGTGGGTACTCCAGGCTTGGGGAGGAAGCACGAGCATCTCTAGGGTAGGCAATCATTCCTCTGGAATGGTTTAGAATGACAGCACGAGGAACCGAAAGGGGCCTTACATGTGACACAACAGAGTGAGGAGCGGAAGGCTTGCATGAAGTCTCCCCATCAGAAGCTGGGCTTCTGGTTCCTGATGCTTCTCCCCACCACTTCACCGGAGGGGACAGTGATGTCTAGATGAAGCCTACGGTTCTCTTTTAGTCCCATGGTTGGACATTTTGACACTGAGCTATCAACTGCACATTTCCAGGTCTAGAAGGTGAACAGAAGTCATGTGAGTTTTCATAAAGTGCTGAACGTCAAAAACGTTTCCGAGAAGGCGCCTCTGTAACCCAGCCCACAAAGAGCTACAAAGGCAATTCCCTAAGACAACAGAGGGACCTACAGGACCTCAGAGGTGCTGCCCATGTGTCCATAAGGGCCTCAGCGGCAGCCTAAGACCATAGAAGCAGATCACCTCTCGGCGGGGCAGAGCAGCAGGGGAAGGTCAGAGGAGGAAAGCCCTGACACCCCTCCACCCGCGGGATGGGGCAGGGCTGCCATGAGCTTAGCCCGACAGCGAGGGCTGCGCTGGTCCAGGGACAGCAAGAGAGCAGATCCTGTTGACTTTCTAGACAACTTGTGTTAACAACAGCTGTTTACATACAAATGGTTACCCTGTTAGACTTCCCCTCTCCTCTCTGACCCAGAGGGGAGCAAGCTTGCACTCCAGTGCTCAGAAAGGACCAGCTGGGAAGCAGCACTTCCAGCCTCAGGCAGGGGAACCTCTTCCTATTACTGCCTAAGGGAGAGGGAGAGCGCCAGGTCCTTCGGGTGCATTCATTCATTCTGCTCTCGCACCGGGCAGGAAGCTTCACCCAGCCTCTCAGGAGAAGCTGCGGTTTCCAGCATCACCTGAGCCCACTGGGACTGGAATGTTTAATTCCAAGGAGAAGAGAGACACATCAAAGACCACCTTCCCTTATCCACTCTATCAGCTGAGATTTCCACCTACATCTGCTGCTTATGTTTTATTCCTCAATTAGTTCTGAATCCAGGACAGGAAGAGAGAGGTGTGTTTACACCCCTCTTAGAAACCTGACATCTTTATGTCTGAAAAGGGGAGGTCACCCAATGTTTAGCTTTGGCACAGGGAAGGCAAACGCCCCCTCCAGCCTGGGTGGCATTCTTTCCTCCAGAACCTTGGAGACACCTCAGAATCCCTCTGAACACAGTGTTCACGGCACCAACCACCACCAATAAGCTGCCACTGCAACATGAAATATAACCTATATGTCATCCCTGACCTTGCGTATTAGAGGTGGGCTGTGTTTTCTGGAAAACTCCTTCTTACTGTACTTAGCAAGAAAGACTTCTCCCACTTGGTCATTCATTCATTCACTGTACAAATATCGAATAAGCAGTTTATAACTCAAATGGGAGAGAAGGAAGCAGACATTTTCTTTAAGGAACTTCTTTAAAAGAATTAAGTACTGAGGATAATAAAGTACCATGAGCCCGACTGAGAAGACATATTCTCACTACCCCCGTGGCTACAATTTAGAAAGAAAGAAGCTCAAACATTTCCAGAGAATGGCAGGCCATCCCGCCTGCACGAGGATGGTGATCTTATGTTCCATTTGATGGCTGAGAACTTTCAGAGATGTTAGCACCACCACAGGGGTGTTTCTAGGACCCTACAAACAGCCCCATATGGAAAAGCCTGCAGTCTGTCCCCAAACTCTCTCACCACTCTATTTTGAATACACTCACGATTTGAATACACTTCAATTTGTTCCATTCCTCTGAAGGTTATCAGAAAGTAAGGTATCAGAGCGTTGAACAACATGGAGGAAGGAGCTGAGAACATGTGCTTGAAACAATCCGACTTCGAATTCACAGCCTTCCTGGTAAATAATCCAGTTACTCATCCTCCATCATCAGAAGCAAAAGGAAGAAAGGGAAGGAGGTGGGAAGTAAGAAAATGAATTCAAACAAAAACAAAAGCAAAAATGGCCTCCAAAATCAGAAGAGGAAAAACACACATACTCATTGGCTGATCTTGGCGCATATATAGATAGATAGGTTGATCGATAGGTGGGTAAACTGATGGATCGATAGATATATAGATGAATGTCCAGGGAGAGAGCTAGAGAGAAAGAGAACTTTCCAAGATGCTTAGAAGGAAAAGGAAGTGTAACCCAACACTCCTGTGGTTTTCTTTTTTGTGTCCCCCCTTCTACTTCTTCCTTGCTATTACTGCTCACAGCCTACAGCCTTCTGGGAAACGAAGTTGGGTATTAGCTGGGTATTAATTAGAGAATGTAAGTTCGCTGGTACAGAAGGATTAATTAGCATGAGCTCACCACACGATGCTCAGCTAATGCCACACCTGAGGCACCGCAGCCACCACGGCCTGGTGTTGCTAATGTGGGCAGGGGTCCCCAGGAAGTCTAGAGGATCACTTCCTGACGGCTTCATACGCTGAGTGCCAGCGCCTGGCCTGCTTTGATGATGGGCTTTACCCTAAAGAGACCACCCAGGAACTGAAGGGACAAGGAAGTCAGCTGAGTTTCTGAGAGATGTCCAGGCAGCTACCAGGAGGGGTTCAGAATCAAGGCATTCCTGTGATCTGTCAAATCCACAAATATTCCCACACAGACCGGAGGAAATACCATTTGGGCCTGTGCTTACGCAGTTTATAGCCGGTAACTTCATGTTCTAATTTTTTTAGAACACTAAGGAGAAGTTCCACAATATTAAAGGAACCAAATCTAACCTCAAATTCAGAAGTCCCAGAGAAGGGAAAAAGAACCAGGGTGCCTTCGTTTTGTTTGCAGATGCTGGCTCATGGGGAGAAATGACTGGACTTACGAAGTGCAAACGCACTTGTCGGAAAGGCAAACACTATTTAAGGTACTAATGACCTTCATCGAGAAAAGAGTTTCTTCCTTCAATAATTATTGGCGCACATTTTCTGCCCTCAGTCCAGACACGAGCCCGAGTTGGACTGGTGTGTGGTATCCTCCACAATCAGAACATCTCAGTAAGTGGAACCCTCAGACACTCAGGTATGGTCCAAGGGCATCTATGACTATTTTATGGGCCACAAACTAAGAAAGTAACATTCGAAAAGGATTATTTATATTCAAGAAGAAAAGAGGAGGAAAGTGCAATGTATTTCATGGTGGACAGACATAAGAACCGCGAAGTGCTGGTCTGACAGGCAGGGAGACAAAGGAAAAAGGTTATTCACAAAGATACACAGCAGCATAAAAAGGAGATGCACGTATAAAAGACGTATAATTTAAGTGAACTGAAGGGTTCTTAACAGAAAAGATTTGAGAACAGTAAGCCCTTATTTAAGGATCCAAAGTCTAGTGACACATGGTCTAACAAACATGAGAGTATTTTTTTTCGCTGTACGCGGGGCTCTCACTGTCGTGGCCTCTCCCGTTGCGGAGCACAGGCTCCGGACGTGCAGGCTCAGCGGCCATGGCTCACGGGCCCAGCCGCTCCGCGGCATGTGGGATCCTCCCAGACCGGGGCACAAACCCGTGTCCCCTGCATCGGCAGGCAGACTCTCAACCACTGCGCCACCAGGGAAGCCCAACATGAAAGTATTTATGAGAGTGTGGTCATAACTGGGGAGACTGTCCTAGAACACCCAGAACACATGGTCCCTGGATTAGATGGAAAAGGTTACAAAAAGAAAGTATCAGTCACTTATGTACTTCCAGAATCATCTATACTTTAATATTGGCTTTAACCTTTCCATACCTGATGAATATTAATAGATGTTTTAAGATCACAACCACCAGAGTGTGGATCCTGGTTCCATCATCCACAGCTCCCTTTGTTCAGGTTCCCAGCTTCTAAGAGCCTCAGTTTCACCATCAGTTAAAATACCGACCCACTTTAATTATCTTGAAGCTTCGAGTGTTTCCCAATACACAGTAACTGCTCCCCAAATGGTCACCATTATCATTCAATCAGCAAACAGTTACTGAGCCCCTACAAAAGGAGAACAGTATCTGCCATGTCTTCAAGGAAAATTTATAGGCAAGACAGATGTGCACAACCAAGTTAGATTAGCTGTAGAACTGTGGGCATGTTATCTGGCCTCACTGACTGCAATTCTGTCATCTGTAAAATGGGTACAGTAAGAGTATGTATCTGATGTGGCTGCAATGAGGATCCAGTGAGTTAATACATGCAAAGTGCTTAAAACAGCAAACGGCATAGAGTAAGTAACGATGATAGTGATGATGATGCTGCTGCTAATTTTATGTGTCAACTTGGCTCAGCCACGGGGTACCTAGATATTTGGTCAAACGTCAAATGGAGTTAGATATTGCTGTGAAGGTACTTTTAGATAAGATTAGCACTTAAATCCAGAGACTCTAAGTAAAGCAAATGACCCTCCATAGTGTGGGTGGGCCTCATTCAATCAGCTGAAGGCCTTAAAAAGACTGAGATCCCTGAGGAAGAAGGAATTCTGCCTCCAGACTGCCTTTAGAATCAGACAGACTGCAACACCCACTCTTCTCTGGGTCTCCAGCCTGTCAGCCTGCCCTGCAAATTTTAGCCTTGTTGTCAGTTCCCACAATCACGGAGTCAATCCCTTAATATGAATCTCAATCTCTCTCTCTGTATATATACTGTGCGTTACTTTGCACAGTACGTGTGTGTGTATACATTCTTATTACATATATACTCTTACTCTTTATATATGTATGTCTATGTATATATACATATACACAAACACATATGCACATACCCTACTGGTTCTGTGTCTCTGGAGGACCCTAATACAAATGTTATTCTTTTATTATTACTTTATGGCCAAGGAAGGTGAGACATGCAAGGGATCAATATCACAAGCAAGATTCCATCCTGATTAACTTTTTCTGCAAGGATCATCCTGTTTGTCTTGGTTCCCTTAAAACACGGGCAGAATGTCAAGAGGACGATTTATTTAACCCACACATGGTTGTTTCTGTTCTGTCAGAAAATAAATACAAATGTTTAATTAAGATGCCCTTAAGTAACATTTAACGTTCCTGATCACACCATGCGCAAAGGCCCTTATATTTAACTCACCTACTCACATAAACACAATGACTGAATTCTTTAATTTAGAAAAGAAGAAGGTCTCTGTTGGCCCTCATTTTCACTTGGTTAAAGAACACCTAAGCCCCTTTCCTACACAGTAGTTCCTTCCTGTTTAGATCAACACTGTATCTAAGTAGCATTTAAATATCTGCAACAAATTGGAACAAATTACCCAGAAACATCCAGCTACATGCAGCTTTGGAAATGCTATGATACATTAAAGTAGAAACTAATAATTTTCTTTAATATTTCTTAACTCCAGTCAGGGACAAATACAGCTATTTGTTAAAACTAAGCTTCCAGAAACATTTGATATTCTGCCTACTTCTGCTAGATTAATGAAACACTTGAAATAGAAAAAGTGAAATCTACATTTCTTTCATTATCTGTTTATGGCATTAATAAGAACAACTTTGCTAATTACTCTACTGTCAATTTTCTATTGAGATAAATTTAAGCTGTTAAGAGTACATAAAAGCTTTATATTTGGGCTTCCCTGGTGGCGCAGTGGTTGAGAGTCCGCCTGCCGATGCAGGGGACACGGGTTCGTGCCCTGGTCCGGGAAGATCCCACATGCCGCGGAGCGGCTGGGTCCGTGAGCCATGCCCACTGAGCCTGCGTGTCCGGAGCCTGTGCTCCGCAACGGGAGAGGCCACAACAGTGAGAGGCCCGCATACCGCAAAAAAAAAAAAAAAAAAAAAAAGCTTTATATTTCGGACTTGTACGATGACGATATTGTTCTGATGGGGCCTGTAGCATTGAGATTACAGTCAGATGTGCTCCACTGTATTGAGCTAAAAAGCTAATTTAGGGAAAAAATACCCCTCCACAAACACTGAGATCTTAGATTTCTCATTAAAGTTTACCTCCAAATGTATATATGTCTGACGTGCCAAATGACTCATGCTATAATCTTAAAATCAGGAGACCTGATGCACCAGAGTTTCTGTGTACGTTTGCACTGACTGCTCATAGGGTATGTGTATGCTATTCCATTTAATCTGTTATATGGGCTTTCCTCTGTGATTATAAAATATTTTTTACCAATTAAGTAATTAGAAAACTATCTCTCTGAAGTTGATAGAATTTTCCAGTTTTCCAAATTATCTTCCCAGATAACTTGCTTTCAGAAAGCAAACTAGAACTAAACCCAGGAGGAAATTCCATTTTGTTATGCTTTCTGTCTGTTGTATTCTCACCTGTTTCCTGACCACCCCCGCTTCTGACTCCCTCTTCACTTTCCAGATTGCTAGGTCCATCGTAAAGGGAATCAGAAAAGGTCTGCAGAGGCTGAAGACCCGGTGGTAGAGAACAAGCGTTCCCAGGATGTCACTGTGAAGCCCTGGATGGGGAGATGAGCTTCTGCTGCCACCAAGCGCAAACCAGGACAGGCAAGCCCCGCCAAGAAGGAGGGTCCTGCTGAGGGCCGGTCCTCAGCGTACGGACAGCAACCATCAGGGGAGTCTCTCCGGCAGTCGGAGCAAAAGAAACCTGCTCAGTGCTGCTCTAAATTCACAGGGACGGCCGGGAATTCCTTAGAAGACTAAGCAGGCATTCCTGCTATGAGAGGCTGTGCCCAAAAGATTTCCGTGGGTAGACGTCTTACGGGCAGTCCAACAAGTTACTATGCTATTGTTATGTCGTATGAGCCGCCTAGCATGCTACGTGCAGTAAACCTCTCGATTTTACATAATTTCCATTATACGTAGTGGCAGAGACTGCTAGCTGCATGTCGCTATCCATTCTCCCCTTCCTCTTTACTAACAGCACCCAAGTTTTGTTGGACAAGGCGATGTACCCACTTTACAAATCGCATTTCCCAACTTCTGCCGAGACTGTTCATGTGACTAAATTCCTTTCAATGACATGTAAGAAGTTATCTGTTAGGGACTCTGAGAAAGTTTCTGAAGTGGAGACTTACTCAGCTGGTAGCCTCCCTTCTGTTCATGCCCCTTCTTCCTCCTTCCTATCAAGAATAGTGACATGATGGCTGGAGCTGCAGTAACGACTACATTGTGACAATGAAGTAACTTTGAGGAAAGAAGCTACATGCTAAGGACAGTAACACAAAGAATGAGCCTCAGGCACTGATGACATCATGGCTAAACAGCCTGTTGAGACCAATCAACCGATCAATCTTTTAAAGATCCACACAGTTTATCTCCCAGGTACCTGGGGTCACTCGTTTTCCTCTAGTCAATCATTCAGCACTTACTGAGTGCCTACGGTGTGCCAAGTGCTGAAGATACAAAGCTGGGTGAGACGCGGTCCATGCCCTCAGGAGCTAATAGTCTACTGGGGGAAACATTCAGGGAAGCAGTGGAGTCCGTGTTATATTACAGTAAGATGCTCGTTATTCATCTATTCAAAAGATGTCTTCTAAGCACTGGCTAAGTGCTAGCTGCTCTCCCAGCATCATAGGACAATGAGTTTATATTCCAGATGGCATGGGAGGAAAACAAAAATAATAAAGAAAAAAAATTAATGAACAAGGCAGTTTCAGAAAATAAGGGTGATGTGATAGAGGGACTGCTGGGGGGCTATTTTAGATATGGTGGCCAGAAGGAGCCTCTCTATGAAGGTAACATATAAACTGAGATCCTGAACAAAGAGGAAAAAAAACAAACAGCCCTGTGAAGAGGTAGGGGAGGAACACTCCCGGCAGAGGCAGAGCAAAGGCCAAGGTCCCGGGGCAGGTATAAGCTTAGCATGCTGGACGATGGTGCTCGTAACTCGCAGAGAAACCCTGAGGCCTGACTGGGGGAACGGAGAAGCCAAGGGAGTTTTCCCAGTTGGCCTTGGCTGCAACCACCACCCCCTGCTCTCCGTAGCAAAGGGATTCCCAGCAGAGAAGGGGCACAGTGACTGAATCCCTGCTCCACACCACCCTCCCTGTCCCGTCCCACCGCTCACCTGGCTCAGGGACACCACCATCTGTGTCTCACTCCCAACATATATTCCTCCCCTGGGCAACAGTCACATGAGACTCGGAGAAAAAAACAGAAGAAACCCATCCTTCCCCTTCTGTGTTGGAGGACGATATTTTTTGGCAGCATCTCCATCGCAAAAGTGGTTGCTGTGAATAAGGCCCAGCCTGTTCCCAGATCAACGGCCATTCGAAAGTTCACTAAAGCCCCATCCCTGTTCAAAGTTTGCCAGGGACTGCTGATCAAAAGGGTCAACTGCATCTTCCCTGACCATATGCCACACCTGTGTGGAAGAGAAACAACCCCCAGGACCTCAAAGCTGCAGACAGCGCACAGCAAGGGAAACGAATACAACTCAGCCCCCTTACGCCAAAACCTTGACCCAGTCCTGGGGGAGGACCCAGGAACAGTCTGCAGTCCCGAGGACCCTTCAGGGGCTCCAGGACAAATACCAAGAAGAGGGTGATAGCCTGATGCTTCTGGTTTAGTTCACCATTATTTGAACCTTGGGAAATGTAAGAAACACAGTAGTCCACTGACTTTAGAAGATTCACAGGTGATATATCTGATTTTCACGGGATGATGATGTTATTATATGTACAATGATTCTCTGATCATTAAGAGAAACTGTGACACTGTCCTCTTCTCAAGCCCCAGAGAGCTCTTTTCCTCTGGGAAAAAAATGAGAGATTATCGAGTGAAAGGGTTTTTCATCATTTTAGTGAAGATCCTTTCTTTCCTTTCACAGATTTACTGCCCTCAATAACTGTCATGTTATTACCTGGTGATCTATTTCTAATGAAATCAACTTGGGTAAGAAAGAAGCCCAATGTGCAATAATAATTTCCCATCAGTTTCCTACCCCCTCCGCTGACTGCTCACAGCCTCCCGTGTAATAACGGAGCTAATGACAGTCTTGAGGAGTCTTCCGGTGCTTGCTTTCTTGTTTCTCTCAGATTAGTACTTTCTTTAAAACCGGGGCCAGTAGATCATCTTTCCCACTGAAGTCTCTATTTGCAATTTTTGCCTAGATGTTCATCAACATTAGACTGAACGCTGGCTTTCAACCTAACCCGCGTTAACTTTTTGCTCTAATGGCCAAGACTAGCCCTGGGGTTGATTATCTTGAGTTGGAGTCGATTATATTCTTTGCATGTTGTCACAATGTGAATATTTATTTCTCATTGAACATTAAAGCTATTAAATGTATTAGCTGTGGCCCTAATCAGGACTAACATCCATATTTAGGGATCTCCTAATAACTGAAGTAGGACTGATTAGACAAAACCTCAACTTAAGGCCAAGCAGACTCATTGGTGGTGGAGAATCTGAATTCCTGCTTCTTCAGAAATGCAGAGGTTGGTGAAAGCTTCCCATCCCCATCAAATTACGCCACCTGCCAGGGGCTCTAGCACCAAAGAAGCCCTTCTTTCACTGCAGGTCAAGAAGTTGACATTCTAGGGAAAAGTCAACACGCTCTATCTACTACTTTTGCTTTTTGCATTTTGCAGTACTAACGTGCTACGAACCACACTTGGCCCTAGCGGGTCAAAGAAGGATAAGATAAGGCAGTGAGCGACAGAACTCCCAAGGAGCTCGGCTCTATCTGGGGTGACATATAGTCAATGGCTCACAGGACCCAAATCCAGAAAGAGATTTCTTTTTCAAGCTAAAATATAATAATCACAGCTTTAAATATATGTTATTTTACATTCAACTAAGAAAAGAAATGGACCTTAAGAGGTTACCTGTTGGGTTATTTTAGACAGACTTAGAGAAAATTGGGTCCTAAGGAGTTTGTGAACCTGTGACATACGCTCATTAATGTGGTTCACCCATTTAGGCATCCCACAGATAACAGACACCCACTACGTGCAGGCACTGCACCAATGCCAGAGGAACAAGGGCAAGACGTGACCCCCTCCTCCCAAGAGGACCTCGTCCTCAGAGATGAGTGAACATACAGAGATAACTCAGAATACAGAACGATGAGGGCTGATGCAGAGATACAAACCAAGCACAGAGGAACCAGCGATCGAAGAATGGCCTTTAGCTGGTTCTGGGAGACAAATGTGATTTCTAAGAGTTGGTATCCTTTCACTGAACATTCCTTTGGCATTTCTACTCTTCCAAATCAAGTGTCTCTTTGTCCCTCTGTTCAGACATCATCAGGATCACATTAATATACGGATGCAGAAGACACAAATGCGGAAGTCTATCTACATGTCTAGTTAGCAAAACAAGCAGCAAGAAAACAGTTCTTTGACCAGATAAAACCACTAGGCTAGTGGAACTCTGAGGAAAGTGTCTACACTCCCCTTGAAGACTGGTGGCAGATACGACCCCCTCTCCGTTTCCCGAGATGGGTGAAGAGCAGAAAACACAAGTCTTCTTGGTTCCCATCACACCTTCTCACCTGTGGGGTCAGACCGCCCACCCAGGCATCCCAGTGGTCCTCAGCACACGGGGTCAGGTCCAGCCCTTCCTCCGCTTCATGAAGGCTACTGGGAATGGTTTCTGTTTTCCATTTGCTCAATTTCTGCCCTATGCTGTCTAGCCGGGAAAAACGAGGACCACGCCATCAGTCTCACCCTCACCAGGGAAACCACTTGGGACCCGGGTTACGCAAACAACGATTCCTTCGATCAGCTTCTTGCTGACTCTAATGCCTAGGTCACACATATATTACAGATGGCTCAGTTCTAAACTCTGGGAGAAGTAATCACTAGAGAAGCCACGTCCCCTGAAAGTAACCCCTGCACCCAGAAGATGCCTGGGGTTCGAAAGCAAAGGCTTTACCAAGCACTCAGCGCTTCTCAGGAAAAGTGTGAGGGGTGTGATAGAGGGCTCTGCCCCACATCAGCACAGGGAACTATATTCAATACCCTGTGATAAACCAGAATGGAAAAGAATAGGAAAGAGAATGTGTGTATGTATAACTGGGTCACTTTGCTGTACAGCAGAAATTAATACAGCATTGTAAATCAACTGTACTTCAGTAAAAGTAAAAAAAAAAACAAAACACGTGCTGGATGATTAGCATAAATGACTACGTCTGTGCAAAGGCAGTTAACCAAAGTTTGGACAGAGAGAAATTCTTCAGTTACCTATTTCAGTGACTTTCTAAATGCGTCATATGTGCGCTTCGTGAAGCCTTCTAGGCGCTGAGAGACACAGCCCTTACCACGCAGAGGAGTTTCTATCCTGCCATACAACAGAGGGAAGGACAGTGAACCCAAAATACAGTGATGGTCCAGAGGGAGGCTCTGACATCCTGCTGAGGGTTCGAGAGGCACCAATGTCTCCAGAGTTTCTCCCTAACACGCCTCAAACTCAGACATGACGCTTCCCTTGCAGATTGATAGTTATCCAGGATTAATGTGGGCAGCCCTAGTTAGAACTCAGTAATAGATGAACAGGAATTAGCTCAAAGTTTACATTTTTTGATACTTGGGTAAAATAGTTTGTTAAAGAAATGACAATACCAAGATTGCGTGTGTGGGAGGGTCATTCATAACCTATTTAGGAGACGGGAGAATCTCACGCAGCTTTAAGCCCTAATTATAATCCAGTGAGTAACTGATCGCCAACCTGTAAGCAGTGACTATGCCTTTTCACTCGTGTATCACCCACAGGGCCTTGGCTGCCTCCTAGAGAAAAGGATCCTTATTAAGACATGTCACTGATGGGCTTCTATTCGGCCACATTTGTTCCCCTCGTGTGAATGAATGTCTTATTTGACTTATTCAGTCATTAGATAAATATTTATTCGATACCTATTATGTGCCAGGCCCTGTATTAAGTACTATAACAGACTGGAAAATCTAATTTGCAGATACAGAATGAATGCTCAAGAAATTAGATAGTAAGAATATACATACCTACATTCAAACATATGTGCCTGTGTGCACAGGCATCCTTATTATCCAACTCTGTGCCAAAAAGGCGCTAAGTAAAATTAAGCCACCAACAATAGACGCTAAGGGTCTACACTAAGCGGTGAAATAAGTTTTTATTTAGTCTAAACACTAAGAGAAAATTTATTTTATAGATCAACATTTTAATATTCTAATTGTAATACCCACTCTGTCTTGAGCAAAGAATGAATCAAGGCATAATTACTCTTTGAAATAATTTTTCTGACAAAAATGGAATGCCCGTCCTTGAGAACATCCTTCTGAGTTTTGATCCATAAAGAGGATTCTTTTGCAGAAATAATTGAGAGTGTCTGTGGTTCTTCCAAGGATTTCTCTCCTTTTCAAAATACCTACCAGGCCATCCGCTTGGTGGATTTTTTTCTCTCATTACTAAACTCCTCTAACTCTGCCAAATGCTCATTCGCCCATGGCTCTGCCTATGATTTGAGTAGTTCTCCATCACTTTCATTGACATGATGAAATCCCAGATTTTGGTAAGATGTGCATGTCCCATTTCCAAACTGCACTGTATTTGCAACTTACTGTCAGGTGTTTACAACCTCTTAGTGACAGACAGATAGGACGGCCAGACCCAAGGTCAGTAAAGAGATATTTGAGGAGGAATTAAGGTTATAAATGGTCAGTTCCTTTGTAAATATTATCATATTACAATGACTTGATTTTCTCTGCACACCTGGAATGACTGAATTCTCTGAGAGTGACCGTCTGGAGGAATTAAAGTGAGATGCTAACTTGCCCTGTTTAGAGACAAGAGGTACCAGCAGAGTTCAGTCTCTCCTCTTCCACTTCAGAAAAGTCCTGGGCTTTCTAAGCACCCAAACCCTCCCCTGGTTCCCTCTGTCCCATTGCCCCCATCCTGAAGATGCTCATCTTGACCTGTCCTCCAATGTCTTGCTTTTCCTCCTTCTCTGATTTTCCAATCCTGTATGTTATTATTTCTAAGTTTTATTAGGAAAATAGCTACCTAACATAAAAACCTTATCTGAACTATATTATTTATGATTGGAAAGGGTGCAGAGACAGAAGTCCTTTCCTTCGACACACTCCCCTTTGCCAGGGCCCTTCTGTTTCTCACTCAAAGGACTGACTAATCCAAGGCCCATGGACCTAGTGGCTGGGAATGTGGGTGTTGGGAACAGCCAGCTCGGTGCAAATCCTGGTTCTCTAACTTACTATGTGACCTCGGGTGAGTGGTTTAACCTCTTTGGGCTTCAGTTTCCTACCTGCAAATGGGCGTAATAACGGTGCTAGAGTCAGTAAGAGGACTAAGTAAGAAAATGTAGGAAACGTGCTGAACACAGTGCCTGGTACCCAGGAAGCACTAGTGTTAGTCGTTACTGGGAACTTCAAGCACCCTCTAGGGCTAAATTAACAGCAGGCCTTAGGATACACAGATCATCGGCATTGCCTGGGCCCTGAAATCGGAAAAGGGGTCTGTACTGTGGGAACTATAAAGGTGCCCTCACATTGACAGGCTGTATGATTTGGTGACAGAGTAGTAGGGACACACATTCAATGCCACCTGTGCCTTCTGGCGGCTCTATGACTCTGGATTGACTATCTAATATCTTTAGACTTTCCTCCACTGTAAAAGATGGACACAATACTCCCTAACTCACAACATTTTTGGAATAATTACATGCAAACTACCTTTGAGAAAGCATCTAAAACAGATTCATACAGCGACTTCTCTTTCCTTCTTTAGAAAAATGACCATCTATTCAATTTGCAAATACCTAGAAGAGGACGTGCCCTTTAAATAAAAACACACTGTGGTTCATTTTAAATCCTTCCATGTCCAAACTACAAACCTTCGAAGACTAAGGACCAAGAACAACTGTAACTTCTCAACTTCACCGAAATGTACTATTCCATTCCGTACAGAAGTGGCTAACCAGTGAACTGAGAAAGTTATTTTATAATATCCTTTCTGGGGCTGTGTTTTATATGGAAGGGAGGGGGAATGCCAGTTGTTGCAAATAGGCAGGAAATTGTGAAAATGAGAGACAAAGTGAGGGATGGCAACAACTGCAGAACCAACACAGTGAGATGAATGCATGCGAGAGAGGGGGACAGACAGCGTGGGAAGGACCCAAGTAAGGAGTCGGCTTCTCTCCCACAGCGCCTGCTTCCACGATCCTCGCTGCCTCTGAAAATGGTCCACAGCGGGAGAGATGCAGCTCTCACCCACATGACCGACGGGGCTGTCAGAGAGATGTAACAAACAATTTGTAAGAACCCAGACTGTGTCTTGTGGGTTTGACTGCACGCCCAAGGTCATGGCTTCACTTGCCTTGTATATTAATTCCAGGGACTTTTTGTGAATGTGTGTGAATGGAGTGATGAAGTGATACAGATTCTTTACCTCTATTGCACACAAACCAAAACCCTCGAAGGAAAAGTCCTTCTGACAGGATCAGTGACATCTTTTCATATACATTTAGCATTATACAAATGCAGGGAAATTAAAATCCCGTGGTACCAAAAAAACCCTACTTAATTAACAATTTGCCATTCTGACAATTACACACAAGGTATTGCTTAAGGATCTTCTCCTATCTTTATTCACATTTCAGGGCGTCTCCAATTTGTAAGTATAGAGAAGATGGATTTCAAGTATTTTCTAGTAAATGGTGAGATACCTATCTATCTATCTATCTCTATCTAGATAAATACCTCCTAAAACTTTTGGACATGTTAACAAGGTAATAGTATACACACGCAAGACACTCTAAGGAACTGCAGTGTTTAGAAATGCTTTGATTATCACCAAGGTGATATAGTAAAGTGAGGATGATAAAATATAATTAAACATTAATTACAGAAACTATCAAAAAATAATTGACTTGTACAAAGCACAGAACTCCCATTAAAAAAGAAACTGATGGATAATAAAATATATACAGTATTCTGTCCTCTGGACATAATTACTTCACGGCAGCAATTAGAAAGTTATTAAAGTTATAGAAAGCTGTTAAGTTTCTTCTGTGACACTTTACCACTGTGAATTCAAGACATTTTCATTGAGAACTGCCTCCAAAAAATACTTACAATGGTGGACCATGCTAATAGGAAACACTGCCATAAATGCAAATATGTGTGTTATAAACAAGTAGAAACGCATTTTGACACAGTTAGGACTCTGCTGCGCTTGTCATATTTCTGGTGCCGACAAGACAGACTTCTGCTCTCATTAGAAATGTCTAATGCTCTGAGAGCCAAGGCTGAGCCTAGTTTAATATTAAGAAAAAATTAAATTTTAATGCAAAAACAATATTCTGAAGGAAGACTGGCAGAAGAATGTATTTTTACTAACGATTATCATGCCAACTCTTTCACACGTTTGTTTCTTTATTATTTAAGGAAGTAGGACAGAATTTCATAAAACCATTCCAGTGTCCTTGTGGGAAGCATTCAGTTTTTAAAAGGGTACAGAGATTCCCCTTTTTGGTCTTTTTTACAGTATATTCAGAGAGTCCAGAGAATTCTCCCTATATATAGGCAGCTGTAAACACAAACTTCTGTACACTATTGCAGGGGATGGTGGGGGGAGGCTAGGATTTCAAATGTTTTTATACTGACAGATTTTGTAACCACTCAAAAATGAAGATGGTTTTAGTAAAAACAGACACAGCAAATTTGAGAATTCTATATGTGTACGTATATGTACATAAAACAGCCTTTAAGAATCCAATTGTATTTAATTTTTCCTCTTCATATACTTTGGGTTATTTTGGGGGGGGGGCACAAAAGATGCTTTTAAGATATATACTGTTTTAGTCCAAAGATACCCTTGGCACAAGCGAAGATAATACTACAGGGACACTAAAGCAGCGGTCCCCAACCTTTTTGGCACCAGGAATTGGTTTCGTGGAAGACAATTTTTTCCATGGACGGGGGGGCCAGGGTGTGAGGGAAGGATGGAGAGAGGTAGATGAAGCTTCATTCACTCGCCCACCACTCACCTCCTGCTGTGAGGCCAGGGGCTTGGGGACCCCTTCATTAAAGGAAGAATTGACTGATGTGTGTCTATTGAGAGAAGAGCTGAGTGTGAGGCCAGGGCCAGAGCAGGAAGACGAGGAAGACAGCGTTAGCAAGCGCCAGGGCCCACCTGCACTAATGTAAGAAGAAGCTGGAGACTGGGAACGAATGTTTCCTGGAGCAAAACTGAAATGGAACCATGACAGACACGGAATGCAAACCGCTGTACCGGAAGCCGCTTCACCGGGGCTTGTTTGTTACTGCTGCAGTTTAGCTTAAGCTGACTGACACGGAGCCTGCACCTAGCTTTTCATAAGCAAGTTGTGGTTTGAGGACCTGTTTTTACATGAGCACAAAAGTTATCCCTCTCCTGCAATGCCTTGTTTTTACGTGAAAATAAACGGAAATGATTTGGCAACAGTCCTTAAAGATGCCTAATTTTGACCACTCATTATTATGCCACTAAAGAAATTTCAGGAGCACTTGTGCCCATTATCCATCCCTATTCATGACAGAACAGTTCAGCATCACTGAACAATAGGTGATAGATTATACCCCGGAGTGTGGTGATAGGCAATCTCAGCAAGGACTTTCTGAGAGGGGAACAGAAAGTAGAATAGGAAATAGGGAACTCACTGATATTACATGATAATTCACCGCCTGCTGCCTTTGAATGAAGAGGAGAGAGGAGCTCCGTGCCCTACGAACCACAATGTAAAAGCAGCTTAAGTATAAAGCAAAATATTATAAGCACCTACCCACCGAAGTCACAACTTATGGAAAGTTCAGCGGAAAGGGCTGAGCACGGTGCTCCTTAATACCAGGGCCCATGTTCGAGCCCTGGGACCAAAAGACAACACGTCTTCCCTTGCCCGTGACATCTGAACGGGGGTCTCCAATGCACCAACTGCACAGGCCCCTCAGGTTCACAGTCCGTGTGTGTGTGCGTGTGTTTGTATTCGTCCCTGCATCACGGGGTAGAGACCTGCTTGATACCTTACTTAATTAAAGGTTGACTCTAAGAATTTGGGAGGGCATTCCAGAGTTGTTTTTTGAATGCATCACTCCTTTACAGGAAGGGAGTCGTGCTAAGCACCTCCGAGTGGCCGGCAGAAAGAGATGAAAATCAAGGGCAACAATCCAGCGTGATGGTTCCCTTACATTTATCTCTGCAGCCTGTCACATCAGAAAATGCACTTATGTATGTGTGTGGGACGTGGAAGGAGGGAGAGAGGAGAAAACAGAAGTGAGCCAATGTTTCTTTACAGAGTGCAAAAGATACAGCCCAGGGTCGCGGAAACACCAGCTCCCCGGTTGTCGGCCCCAACCGTGTGTTCACAAGGCAACACTGTCTCCAAGGATGGAGTGTTAACAGGATGGACTGGATCCTCCAGGTCCGAGAGGTCTTTCAGGTAAAGCATATGTAAGGAGCAGAAAAGAAGCAAACTCTTAAGATTCCTGGAAGATAAAGTGCACATTCAATCTGTTTCAGAGGCAAGTCCGCTCAGTGCATGGAAACAACGGGCTGTGATGCTCTGTTTGCTGTATTCTCAATGTCTAAAGCAAGGGAGGCGGGTGAGCCCTTCCAAAGGTGAATGGCAGCAGGTTAGACGCAGACCTGGGCTGGCCTGGCCACAGGCCCAGGAGTGTGGTTCACGGCCATTAGGCGCTCAAAGAATTCCTGGTTGACTTGATTTGCCCACGATAATTAAAGCAAGATGTCTCTCAGACTGGTGGGTGGTTTCTTTCCCCAGAAAGAGGAAATTGGTTGTCATGCTGTACTTGGCCCCAGGAAGAACAGTTTTCAGTTCTAGACACGCTATAGGGACAATATCCAAACGAGAGCAAACAGAAAGACAAAGGCTTTGGAGACAAGTCTTAAGAACAACTGCAGATGGAGAGCCTGGAAAATTGGTGGAACAGAATAATTATCTTCAAAATATTTGAAGGTTTGCTCTACAATACAAGTCAATCAATATTTACTGAGGAACTTCCATGTGGACGATCCCAGGAGGAATGCATGAATACTGGTCAGAAACAGTCCCTGTCCTCTGGGACAGAGACTTCAATCTAATGCAGGTCGGGGAGGTTAGAAATAACTAGTAACAACACCAGGCAGGTGTGAGGAAGCACCAGTGCCCTTGTAGTGGGGAAAGATGATGTTTCACTAGAGGATGTTCTGGAGGGATGGATGAAGCTGACAGCCCAGTTTTTCTGAGAAGAAGGTAAGAAATCAGGACATTATCAGGAATAGGACGAACAAAGGTTGGACGTGGAGAATAAAACGTATGAGGGTGGAGGGAAGAGTCCATCTTTGCCTGGAAACTATAGTATGATGAGGAAAGTAATGGAAGATTGATGTGTAAATACGTATTTCCCAGGCATATGTGTATTTAAAGAGAATTTTTATCACATTACAAAAGTATTCTTATTAGAGAGTTAGGAAAATGGAGAACAAACATTCTTCCTCACAACCCCTCGGTTCTAGGTAATACTTTTTAGCCCAGCACTTTGTAAATACTCAAGAGTGGAATGCTGAATTGAACAGAAAAATGAAATTATGTTTTTAAAAATAGTGTCCAGGATAAAGGCAAATGAGTTCATTGGCATTTTTCCTCCTAAAATCAGTCCTAGATTTTTTCCCCTTTCTGTTTGCCAACACGGCCCACTCTTGTTGAACACATGCTTATACTGTGAGCCCCGTTTTAAATTCCTATTAGCCTCCTGTCGACACACAAGAGTTCATGGCCTCTCCCTCCCACACCTCAACGCGTCCACACCCCATCACAAGACCACGGATATTTTCCCACGGACGTAGATGGAACAAACACGGCCAGGGGTTCTTGTGCGCTTTGTTCACTAGAACAGTCCCTGGCACATGGTTTGTGATCAACAGTTTATTGTTGAATAAAGGAGACAGACCTTAAACTTGTGCAGAGTAAGCCCAAATAAAATTATGCGTTGTTTATTTGCTTCTTAAAATTATCCATGATACAATGGAGTGGCACAACCCAGATTTTGCACTAAATGAAATGTGAACATGCAGGCTTTACAAGGGCAAACCCTTTTCTTTCCTTGATGGACACCAGAGTGATCATTCCCCCCAGGACCCACGTTTAAATGTTTAACTGCATATAAACAACAACGATAATAATAGTGCAGATTTCTCGGCTGTGATTTTCAGACTCATCTAGAAATTGCTGGCCATGTATATTTTCACACGTTCTTAACTATTACAAGGTAACTAGTCATTCTGACACGGCATCTAATAGCACTATTTACAATCATTTTTTATGTTTACTGAAACAACCGTTGGCACCATACGGACTAAGTCAGAGATATCCTCCTGGAACGTGCCGCTTGATTAACAATATGCTAAATGTGATCATCCTTATAATAACCCCCCCACCAAATATCTTTCCTTCTATCAAGCGCTGAGCTTCATATTGCAAATCTTTGATTTAAAAAAGAAAATCAGGCTTGCCATCTACGTCGCATTATTTTTTTTAATCTCTTCCTTCTCTCTCTCCTCTCCTTTGTGCCTACAGGCTACCTAGTCCGGGGACCCTGCAAACAGGACCAGGGGCTTGGAGCGCCTGGGGAAGGGACACCGGCAGGTTCCAAAGCAGCGTGGGTACCAGCAGCTGCACACATCAAAGCGGTGGGCCTTCCAGGTGCCCCCCGAGCACTCGGATAGGCTAACTCAGGATCCGGCCTCCACCTTCTGCCAGTCACCGTCACGCCGTGCTGTGTGCTCTGAGCTGCACGGATAGGGCTGCCAAGCCCATGACCTACTTTCACACAGCCCCGTGCTTCTGGCTCTCCCCACCGTCACATGCCTGCGCACATGGTGGGCTTGCTACCTGTTTTCTCAAAACTGCAGATCCCACTGAGTCAGCCAGACACCTTTTCAGCCTATGAATCACTGCCTTCAGGGTTCTGGTCACCACGTGCAGGCATTATAAAAGCCATTCTCCCGAAGTTTTCCCCACTGCCCATCTCCCACTGACCTCTCCCTGCCCTGCTTCCCACTCCCTCAGTATATGGTAAAGCAGGGACTGGATGATTCCGGGGGGGAGGTGTCTTGTATTAAGATGTTACTTTCTAGCTGCTGTTTTCACACTACCAGCTAGAAACCTCTTTCATCGGAAGATCATATCCTATGGGCATCGTGACTGCTGAACAACCATGGTTATTAACTGTTCAGATCAGATTAGGAGATCTATTGATCTTCCCTCCCTCGGAGCCCCCAGTGTTTCTTGTCCATATCACTCACTTGGCGATTAATCATGTCTTGCTTTGAGACATCTGTGGTTTCACGTCCGCCATTTTCTTTAGTTCTTTATTCCCAACTGGCCAGTCCACTTGATGCACAGAGCTTATGTGGATTCTATGTCTGTGGGTTTTTCACAGACTATCCAAACTGGGTCTCAAACATTTGTGTGGACTAACCTGTGAACCTCCAAACAGGGATGGTGTCAACTCATTTCTCCCTGTTCCTGCTAAGCACAGCCATGAACCCTGGAAATAACACAAAGGGCAGCCAAAGGAAAAGCCTAAATGGTGTCCAGGGTCAGGTAAGCTGGCTGGGATCCTAGGTCCCGCAGTCCACAGAGTGACGGCACCTTAGGACTGAACAGAAGAAGGTGTCCCAGACCTGGTGTTTCCTAACTCACAACCTGTACGAACAGAAGGCAGCCCAGGTAGACTCATTCCTTTTGCAGACTGAATAAGAGTCTTAACCTACAACACCAGATAAGGCAGAACTGGTAAGGGGAAATGGATCACATGCCCCACCCACAAAAACTGGCCAGGAGAAGTGTTCTACCTGCCAGACCTGAGACTGCCCTCCTTACCCAGACACACCATGAAAGGGGGAAATCAGCACCTGACCAGGGAAACATTCTCCATTCCTGTCCTCCCCACAGGCCAGATACTCCCTTCCCCAACCTAAAGGCATCAGGGGACCCAGCCTGGAGAAACTCCTTCCTTCTCCTCAAGGAGTACTAGGGAGCAAGATAAACCAAGCTGGGCTTCCCTCGGGGCGCAGTGGTTGAGAGGCCGCCTGCCGATGCAGGGGACACGGGTTCGTGCCCCGGTCCGGGAGGATCCCACATGCCACGGAGCGGCTGGGCCCGTGAGCCATGGCCGCTGAGCCTGTGCGTCCGGAGCCTGTGCGCCGCAGCGGGAGAGGCCACAACAGTGAGAGGCCTGCGTACCGCAAAAAAAAAAAAGATAAACCAAGCTGACCAAAATAGCACTGCAAAGGCTCGGAACATCAAATGTCCTTGTAACACAGTCCACAAAAGTAGCCTGGGTGCTAAACCTCAAAAAAGAGACGCTTAATACAATAATCGGAATGTCCAGGATAAAATTTTTAAATGACCCGTCACACCAAGAACCAGGAAAAGCACAAGTTGAATGAGAAAAAAGCAATCAACTGATGCCAACACTGAGATGATCAGATGCTAGAATTATCTGACAAGGACTTTAGGGCAGTTATCATGAAACTGCTTCAACAATCTTATAAACATGCAATAAAATCTCTCGAGATAAATGAAAAACAAAATCTCAACAAAAAATTAGAAGTTATAAAAATGAAATTGTATAATAAAATACTTTTTTGGATATAAACTCACTGAATAAGCTCAATAGTCAAGTGGGGTTGACAGAGGATAAAATCAAGGAACTTGAAGACGTAGGAATAGAATTTACTCAACATGAATAGAGAGAAAATAGGCTGAGAAAAAAATGAACAGAGCCTCAGAGACCTGAGAGCCATAACAAAAGACCTCATATTCTTTAACATCAGAATGCCAGAAGGTGAGGGAAGAATATGGATTTTTAAAAGTGTTAAAAAATAATGGCTGAAAACTTTTTGAATTTGGTGAAAGATATAGCTCGCAGGTTCAAGAAACTGAGAGAATTCTAAATAAAATGAAGTGAAAGAAATCCACAAGACACATCATAATTAAATTTCTGAAAACTAAAGACAAAGAAAAACTCTTGGAAGTGCACAGAGGAAAAGGGTACCCTATTTATAAGGGAATAATGACTCATATGAAAATAGATTTCTCATCTGAAACCTTGGTGACCAGGAGGAAAAAGCACATCATTTTTCAAACAGTGGAAGAAAAAACTGTCAACTGTGAATTCCATATCTGGTGACAATATCCTTCAGAAATGAAAGGGGAAATAAAAACATTCTCAAATGAAGGAAAATGAAGAAATCTGTGCCAGTAAATCTACCCTTAAAAATGGCTTAAGGTATATCTATATGTACAGCTGATTCACTCTGTTGTACAGCAGAAACTAACAGAACATTGTAAAGTAACTATACTCCAATAAAAATTAATTTTTAAAAAATGGCTTAAGGAAGTTCTCTAAACAGAGAAGGAAACAAAAGAAGAAAGTTTGGAACTTCAGAAAAAAAAGAACATCAGAATGGGCAAAATTGATGGTTGAAGCAAAAATTATTACACCATCTGTCATGGTGTGTGACACATATAGAGGAAATACCTAAAACTATATTTAGGGTTGGCCAAAAAGTTCGTTCAGGTTTTTCCGTAAGATATTACAGAAAAACCCCAAAGACCTTTTTGGCCAACCCAATATTTAAAGAGCAGGAAGGCCAAAGATACCCAAATGTAGCATGGTTTCTACATTTTCATCAAAATGGTGTAACACTGATACCGGTAGTTTATTGACACTGGTAGACGATAAGTTTTGTATGTGTATTGTAATGCCTAGAGCTATCACAAAGAAAACTATACAAAGAGGTATACTCCAAAAAAATTATAAATAAATCAACAGAGAATACTTTAAAAATTCTTCACATAACCCACGGAAAACATAAGAGAAATAGAGAAACAGTCAGCGAAAACAAATCAGAAAGCAAATAATAAAATGTGAGACTTAAGCCCAAAAGTGTCAATAATTACTTAAACGTAAATGGTCTAAATAAACCAATTAAAAGAGATTGTCAGAGTGGATAAAATAACATGAGCTAACAATATGCTCTCTACAAAAAACTTCATATACAACACCACAGGTAAACTGAAATAAGAAGATGGAAAAAGATATACCATACAAACATCAATCAAAACAAAAAGGGCAGAAGTGGCTATATTAAACATCAGATAAGGCAGACATAAGACAAAGGATAAAAAAAACAGAGACAAAGAGAAATGTTATATAACTATAAAACAAACACTCCACTGGGAAGGCATAACTATCCGGAAAGTATATGCAACAAACAACCTCAAAATGCATGAAACAAAAACTGATCGAGCTAAAAGGAGAAACAGATGAAAAACACAACTGCAGCTGAGAATTTAAACACCCCACTTCCAGCAATAGTTAGAACTACTAAACAGAACATCAAGAAGAATCTGGAAGAAATGAACAACACAGATCTCATTGACATGTATAGAAAACTCCACTCAGTGACAGCAGAACTCACTTTTCTTCATGCCCATGGAATATTCAGCAAGGTAGAGCATTTCCTGTGCCATAAAACAAACCTCAACCAATTTAAGAGAATTGAAATCATACACAGACCATAATGAAATCATACTACAAATCAATAACAAAAAGACAAGAGGATAATCTCCAAACCCTTGGAAATTACACAGCATAGTTCTCAACAATTCATGGGTCAAAGAAGAAATCTTAAAGGAAATAACAAATCCACAGAACTGAATGTATATGAAAATATAACATATCAAAAGACAGGGCATGCAGCTAAGGCAGTGCTGAGAGGGAAATTTATAGTACTAAAATGCCTACATTAGAAAAGAGGAAAGATCTCAAGTATTAGATACAAAAAGCCTCAATAAAATTTCAGCAAATCAAATCTATCAGTGTATAAAAAGCATTAAGCACCATGACCAAGTGGGCTTTATTTCTGGGATGCAAGACCAACGTGAAGGATCTTTGTGGTGGATTAATTCCTCTGATCTTGACTGTGCCAATGTCAATATCCTGCCTGTGATATTTTACCAGTGTTGCAAGATGTTACCACCTGGAGGCAATAGGTAAAGGGTACATGGGGTCTTTCTGTATTATTTCTTAAAACTGCATGTGAATCTACAATGATCTCAGAATAAAATGTGTAATTAAAACATCTGTGGGTGCCGAATGTAATTCAACTCAATCATTCATCTCTAAGTGATCCCATATTACGGAAGACTGAGTGCCATGGTTGTCGATTCTTAGAGGTTAGATTCCTCCAAAACTAGGGTTGGAGATTGTCCTTTGAGACTTCAACTTCTATTAATGACACAAAGTGAATGCAAGATGAAACAGAAGAATACATTTTCCAAAAATTACTATGAATGCTAGACCTACAAGACTAGACTAGAATCTGACTGAAGCAATCTACCTAAAGAAATGCCATATGGCTCAGGAGGGTGGTTGAAGTGACCATCCCAGCCCTTTCCAGGGAAGCAGCAGCCTTGGTCAAATCTATCACTAATATCCTGTCAGTAAGGCATTCACACCATTGGGATGGAAGCCCAGAATTGTACCTACTGGACTTCAAATATTCCAGTCCTATTCTCCTTCCTAGGGTGCATGGCAGATAAATCAGAATATTTAGAGATCCACAGTAAACCTGTATTTGATGACAACTAGCTGGAAGTTATTCCTGCACACACATGTCTACCTTTTGCTTTTTCTCTTCTAAGCCAGCCAGATCTCAACCCTATATTCCTTCCCAAATCTGTAGTCCTTGTCGCACTTTCGCGACTACACTGACATTCTAGGTTCACACGCCTTGTTTGTTTACTCTGTGTGAGTGCAGGCTTAAGAGTCTGGTGGCACAATCAGCCTTCTGCACCCAAGACGCAGCCCGTGGGCTGTGGCAACTTCACCACTGAAATGGCACCAACCACGAACAGCCTCTTAGAAGCCGGGCTGACTTTCACAGCCATGGTCATTCCCCCTGTTTGTCTTGGGGTCCAGTCTGATCTTTTTGAACCTACTAGCATTCTTCTGCCAACAAAGCCAAATTCGATACAGTGCTTTGTTCTTGGACTATATTAACACACTTGTCACATGGTAAACAGAAATATATGTGAGATTTTTATCACTGTTTTGACTAGCAAGTGAAATAATGTGGTGGTTTTGATTATTTTATTTATTTATTTATTTATTTTGCGGTACGCGGGCCTCTCACTGTTGTGGCCTCTCCTGCTGTGGAGCACAGGCTCCGGATGCACAGGCTCAGTGGCCATGGCTAACGGGCCCAGCCACTCCGCGGCATGTGGGATCTTCCCGGACCGGGGCACGAACCCATGTCCACTGCATCGGCAGGCGGACCCCCAACCACTGCGCCACCAGGGAAGCCCTGTCTTAAAGCACTGTGATTTAAGATTTTACAACTGTTATAATACTAGAGGCAATGAAATTACTATCTGCCAATATCAGACTTTAAGACTTTTTTTATTAATTACCTCTCTTGCGTTTATGATGTGGAAGACTAGACAAAGACCTTTCCAAACCACTTCATCTTTTCCCATTAGGCTTCCACCTGGTCTCCTAATGCCCTGGGCCCAGGTGAACTGGTAAGAGAAAGCAGCTTTTTTAGACGGGCTTACTGGGTTTGTATTTAAAGACAAAGTAAAACATAACACGGCTCTAATGGCCAAAGACGAAAATTTATACTGATGAAATACTGCTTAACAGATCATCTGTTATTAATGGTAAAAAAAAAAAAAAAAAAAGATCCAGGGAAACTGGACTCAGAAATCATGGCCTCAGAAGAAAATAAACGATAAAGGATATCATCAGTAAAATTCAATCGAGATTTTTTAAAGTTATTCATAAATCTTTATCATGTTATTTATGAGGAATATCATCGATCCTGATTTAAATAATTTCATTAAGATAAATATGAAAATGAGAAAAATTGGAAACAGATTAACAGCGCTCTATGGAAAATTGATTATGGGAAGGAATTAAATTGGCTTAATGATGTTCCCTCAGGAACTTCATGAAAATTAATTCATGCTGGGCTGATTCTGATTGAAATGTTATGTTCATAAATTGAAGTCAAAACATCCTATCCTCCTGATGACATCATTCTGCTGCTTGGACCCTCTGCTGTCTTGGATGCCACTCTGCTGCCGTCTCCTGATTCTCCCCCCCTCCGCCCCCACCCCTACTTTCTCTTTCCCAGTCCTTCACTGCCGTTTATGTTTTTCCACATCTCACCCCTTAGACACAGGTGTCCCCTGGGTTCAGTTCTAAGTCCGCTTCCATAAATCCTCCCTCCCTCCCCCCTCGCCCCAGTCACTTTCCCTCCCTTCCTCCCCCGTGACACTGTTGACTTCGATCTCCGTCCCTCCCCTGCCCTTTCTCCTGAGTGCCAGCTATAAGTTTCCAATGCCTGCAAGACTCTTTCCACACGGACGGCCCGCTGATGCATGACATTTGAACCATTCCAAACCGGACCTAGTATCCTTCTCCACAACCTACTGGACACAGCGGTGTGCTGAAGTCGGCTCCAGCCGGCTCCAACCGGCTCGTGCCCTGATTGGCACCCCTCTTCTCAACTCCACATGGTGAGTGACACCATCCCGGTAGGCCCAAATCAGCCTTGGTGGGAGTGCCTACAATGCAGAAATTGGCAAACTGGATCTCTCTGGATTATTCCTCCACATTCCATTCGATGACACTGCCTACCTAGTTCAGGCCATTACCAGTGTGTGCCTGGGCTACTGCAATCCTTTCCTAACTGGTCCCGTTGACTTCTGTATTTGATTATACAATCTGTCCCTCACACAGACGCAGGACTCTACCCCTTATAACAGAGCTTGATACATTCAATGCTGCTTCAGTATCTCACCATTTTCTAAGGAATGAAGTCCAAAACACAGTAGATCGTTCCATGTTCCCTGAACACAACACTATGTGCCTGCACACGTGCGTCTGTGAACTTCCCTCGTATTCCCTTAACTTCACATGTCCTTGTCCTCATCATCTTCTCAAGGCCCACTCAGCTGAGAAGCCCCCATCCTGATCCCCCCAATAAGAACTAAGTCTTCCTTCCTTTGTGCCTACATGACCTTTGTTTGATCACGATTTCTTCTTCCCTCCTAAGTCTCAGTGTCTTGCGTGTGAAACTTGGCAAGCAATCGACTTCATTTCCATCCGTTTTTAAAACCTCCTTTTTCCCTTAACTGATGGAGATTCCATTTTCCTTTCAACCACGGATTTCCTTCATTTTGCTTCTCTAACCCAATTTAATTATCCCCAAACCATAAGCATTTACGGAATTAAGAATGCCTGCTCTGTCTCTCACAATCATGCAAGATGAAAGGATGTTTAACCCCAGGCTGGGTGTTCCAAGTGCCTGCAATTAAAGTGAATCTTTTTTTCCCCCTTTGGTTGACTCTAAGATTAAAAAAAGCAAATGATTTCATTAAAGATAATTTAGTTGACATTTCTGCTTTGGTACAACTTGGAGATGCGATGGCTTCCATGGGCCTGGCAGGATTTAGCGTACGGTGACATCGAGTAACAAGGAGTGGGAACGCCCCCAACGTATCTGAGGGACGGGTAAAATGTGGAGTGAGCAGCGAGAGACAAGAGGCCTAGAGGAGGTTTGGTTTGTCATAAATACCCATGGGGAGCCCCGCTAGCTTCTGGCAGGCTGGAGAGTTTGTACCATTTCCCATTACCCTTCCTTTTTCAACTTTACTTCCCTTTACCTCTTTGTTGCCCACTCCTAAGGCAGCTGACGCAATATCCTCTTAATTATGTACCAGAATTTAGCGCTGCGCTATTGCAAAAGCAGAGATGCATAGACGTAGGGTCACACGTGAGATGAGGTAAAAATGAAGCAAAAGGGAGGTGACACAGGGTCTGGAGTCAGATGGAGCAAACTTGCTGTCTTCCTGAGGCCCACAGAAGGAAGGAAGTGTGGTGGCAGTTTTCGGATCTCTGCTCTCCCCTCTGCTGGGGTACGGAGGTGAGAAGATGCGCTCCTCAGGCGTGCAGGTGGCATCTCCCCTGCAGACTCCCCGGGGAGGCCAGGCCTCGGGGTCACACTCCACTCCCTTTAACACGCTCACACGTGATACTGACATTCATTTTCTCTTTTGGCGACTAGTTACCTCAGTCTACCTTGAACGAAATATACTACTTGGTGGAAAGATCCACGTTTGGACAACTCTACCTTTTACGGGGGAGGGTCCAGCTTAAACTCTAAACCTGAAAAATCCGTACCACTTCTACCAGGTCACCTAGATCCATTTTTAAAAATTAAAATAAAATAATGTTAGTATTTTTAAGCCTGAATATCTATCTGTTGTCATCTTTTATAATTGGGACCTTTGAAATTTTATACAGAATCATCACAATAGCACTATACATTTATATAACATTTTCCCCCCAAGAAATACAGAACATTCACAGGTACTGTCTACCTCGGTCTCAGTTTCTGTACCGCCCTTTGGACCGAGAAGAAACACATTATTACCTAATAGCCTACAAATGGTGCCTCTTCTCTATGAGAGGTAAAGACATTTTCAATAAGGGCTGAAAAGGAAAAAAGTGGCAAAGGCGCAGACATGAAAAGATGTGTCCATAGTTTTTCTTTGGGGCATTTACTCTTAACTGACAATCCTCTTCAGTCACCTTCTCGCAGTCCTGAAGGAAGAAGGGTTTCCACCTTCTCTCGAGTGACCCTCCACCTGTGACCCAGAGAGCATCCCTCCCGTCTCCTGTGCGTCACCTTGACTCTCTCCTCCGCCAACACTTCCTCCTCTCCCCTTCCAACAGCAGTCTTCCACAGCCTGAAAACCCACTGACTGATCCTGTTGCTTTTCTAAAACCTGCCCCCCCACTTCGCCATTCTTCATAACTAAACCTGGCTTGGAATCAAAATCTCTCTTTCATCATCGCCCATCCACTCACTTTGAAACCTTTCACCACCTGGCTAGCTTCTTATCAAACTAGCTTCCTATGTTTACTACTCTCCCAAAAGTCAACAAGGCCCTTCTTCTGCCACAGAAATGAGCCCTCTTCCTAACCTCTCAAGGCATCTACGCTGGTGAGCCCTGTCCCTCCCCTCACCCTCCTGACACGCTGCCCTTCCTACGCCTCCAAGACACTCCACATCCTTCTTCTCGGGCTCCTCCAACTATTCCCTTCAGGGTCGTCGGCTGCGCCCGAAGGATGCAGGGTTCCCAAGGCTGACTTCTGAGCCTTCAACTACTCTTTCTCTACATCTCCTTCCCAAAGAGACTCAATTACTGTTTCATCGACTAAATTATCATTTCTCAGACTTCTGTCTCAAGCACCAACCTGACATCTCCAAATGCTTTCTCAGAATTCCACTTGGATTTTCTGCCATGAACTCAAATTCAACATCTTCAGATGAGAATTTATCACATTCTGGACCAGGTCCCAGAGAACTGAGGCTCCATGCCAGCATCTCCACTTTTATTACCCATGTGCCTTGCATGGTCTAAGCTTTCTGAACATCTGCAAGAGGAGAGACAAAATATCTTTCCTGCCTGGTCCAGAGGGTTGTTGCAATGGTCCAGTGGTTTTTACACCGACAGGATGCTATAAATCCCTAAAGTAGTGTCCTATCAATTCTCCTACCTCCCCTATTGCTCTAAGCAGCCCTTTCTGTTGTTAAGTCACAGGATCAACACCTTCTCTCCTGGGTTCTCCCTTCACCGCATCTCCAGGTGCATCTCTAGGTCCTGCAGCTCCCCTTCGAGGCATCTCGCAGCTTCATTCTTCCCATCCCTGTCCATCCTTCTCACCCTCTCAGCCCAGACCCGCATCCTCTAGCACTTGCTTCCTGCAACAGTTTCCTAGTTAACACTCCCCTTTCTCCCCCTCCCGCCATTCTGATGCCCCCACAATAACCTCCCTAAGGTTTACCTCCCACGATATTTCTTCTCATTTCCTATACTGATAATGGTCCCCACTCTGCTCAGGAAAATATCCAAACTCTTCCGGCTGACTTTCAATCCCTCCACTATCTAACCTTTTCTGTCCAATCAAAATTATCTCCAACGAATCCAAAACCACAACCCACCACTCCTAAACGTAAATGCCATGTCTCCCCCCGAGGCTGAAAGCTCCGTGAAAATATACATACATTAAAAAAAAAATGTCTGAAATTTATTTTGTGTAACCCACACTGTGTAGCCCACTGGTGGCTGAGCATGTGGCGCTGGATCCATCCTGTGCTGAAAACCCTAAGCAGGGTAACATGATCACAAAATCACATTGAAATGAAGGCCATTTCGGTTTCAATAATAACTCATCATCCAGCCCTACACTGGGGAGCCAGGCCCAGGGCCAAACCAACAAATGAGCAGCAAAAGTCAGTGTATTCGTTGGAGGTTTCAGCTCAGTATGATTGATCTGGAAACATATCTTAAGGCCCAGTTAACAAAACTTTATGGTGGGAAAAAAAAAAACAATTTGGATGATTTCCAGTGTCTAAATCATGAGCAGGAAACCAAAAAATGTGACATGTCTATGCATTGTAAAGACAGAAGAATCCCAGATCCATTAGCAGGTGAAACAAGTCATCTCCACTTCAAGCCAATGTCTTTCCCAGGGGGGCACAGAAATCTTCCTGTGTAGGGCCAGCTGACCATCTGCCAGAGGACAGTGGTTCTCATAAATCCACTGTGCACTGAGAGCATGGAACTCTAATACTGGATATCAACCAGCACAGATCCCCAGCCCTGGAGCAGGGGCCAATGAGGGTCTAGTGCAGAGGCCACAGGAGTGTGCCAGGCTCAGGAGACACGGGCTGGCTTCCCAGTCACCCACGTGTCCATCCTCAGTTCCTAGAGGCCTCAGGGAGGCCATAAGATCTGTTCAGCAAGAAGATCTGGGCAGGAGCAGGTCCAAGAGAAGGTTTACGTCCAGAGCTGCTACAGTTGGTTAATTCTGGAGTCAGGGAAGCCTCAGGCAATGTGCTTTCCTATCATTTCACAGAAATCACGTAGGGGAAGGGGGCTCAGATAAAGACCAACAGGACACCAGGCAAGTTTCATGGAATATTCTGGTTAACTTTCTTTTCACGATGGATGGTATTTTCATTAACTCAACAACTAGTTACGGGGCCTTTCTGGATGCGAGGCCCTGCTATAGGAGCCCGCGATATGGCAGTAAACAAGACAGACAGGGTCCTTAATAGATTGAGGAGGAGGGCAGTGAACTGGAAAGTGACGAAGGTAACTGCAGACCGCGAGAAGTGAAAGGAAGAATTCCTAACAGGCTGGAAAGAATGGAGAGTAAGTGCACGTGGTTGGGGACCTGAAGGAGGCAGTCAGTGGAGGCCAGCTGGCAAGGATGTGTTCCCAACTCCTTCTCACCACCCTCCCCCAGCTCCCGAAGGTGGAGGCCACCTTTCAGCCTTAGCTCTGTCTTCACTTCTGCTCAGGAGAAATACTGCATTGCTTCTTCATTCCTTTGTGAAGCCTGGCATCTTCATAACAAAGCAATGCCTCCACACCTATTAAGGGTTAAGTACAGGGACTTCCCTGGTGGTCCAGTGGTTAAGATGCCATGCTCCCACTGCAGGGGACACGGGTTCGATCCCTGGTTGGGGAACTAAGATCCCGCAAGCCACACAATGAGGGCCCCCCAAAAAATAAGAAAGGGTTAAGTACATACGGACACATGAGCTCTTTTCTGGTGATTTCATTTCGTGGAAAAGCACTCTTTTGGACACACTTAACCCGATCAGAAATGGACCTACAACAACACATGATCCCTTTCATTTTTTTCCTGAAGACCTTGTATAATTTCCCATGACCCTTAGCAGCTCTATATGGAGTGCTCGTTGTAGATATGGTTGTTCTTCTTAGCATTCGCTGCTAGCACTTAGCTCTTGCTGACCTGTACATGATCACAGCACAGATGCAGCCCAAGAGCAGGCCACCTGCGCACTAGAAAAATACCTGTTTGTTAAGATTTGATAAGAGGAGGGGGAAACATAGGCCCTCAGGACTTGTGTCTACTGAAACTGCTTTAAGCAAGGTGGAAAATGGGGGCCAACAAGCTCGTCATTCTCCTGGCCTCACTTTCCCATGACCTACATCAATTTAGAAGAGTTCCTGAATAATTTTTACCCATAGATTCAGACTAACACCTAGGACAGGGGTTTTCTCTTATTCAATTTCATGCACAGAGGGGGAAAGATCACTTAAAATGGACCCACACATCTCCCAAGTTTGATACCCCAAGCCTGTGCTGCACGGAATTAGAAGCACGCGTTCGGGTCCATCGAAATAACTCTCACCGTTTGGAAGTGGGTGTAGAAAACCGCACTGTCTCAGGCCTAACTGCCTAACCCTAATCCTCAATGTTTTCCCCTATCTAGGTGGAGTTTTTTAAAAAATGAGACCTTTGGACTTCCCTGGTGGTGCCGTGGTTAAGAATCCACCTGCCAATGCAGAAGACACAGGTTTGATCCCTGGTCCAGGAAGATCCCACGTGCCGTGGAGCAACTAAGCCCACGCGCCACAACTACGGAGCCTGTGTGCTGCAACTACTGAAGCCCGCGTGCCTAGAGCCCGTGCTCCGCAACTAGAGAAACCACGGCAATGAGAAGCCTGCGCAGCGCAACGAAGAGTAGCCCCCCCTCGCTGCAACTAGAGAAAGCCCGTGCGCAGCAATGACCCAACGCAGCCAAAAAAAAAATAAATAAAATTTTTTTTAAAAAATGAGACCTTTAATGGAAAACTATTGCTACAGGTACAGGTCTTCTGTTCCCAGTCTGTCTCTGCAGCTGTTGTTTTAATTACCCTGCCCTTTGGCTCTTGAGCTGGCCCTTTGCTGTGGCCTGCTTGTTGCGGGGGGGGGGGGGGGGGGGGGGGGGGGTGCGGTTCGGTGGCAGGGGAGCTTCCTCTTCTGGAATGCAGGCCTTAATGAGCCATTTCAGAGAGACAAGCCCTACTGAGCCAGGAGCCAGAGCACCGAGAGGCCCCAAGGAGCGGAAAGGCTCATGAATTTCTGAGGCTGCCTTTCTAATTTGCATTTAAACGTAACTCCTGGAAGAACAATTTCACCTGTGATTTTCTAAGCTGAGGCTTAAGGGAGTTTAGATGTTGAATATGTACAATTTATGTTAATACAACAGAGGTAAATGAAAGTCAAGTGCATTGTCATGTTAAACGTATGTATACGTGTTATCTAAAGGCCTACTTTCTACCAAAGGTTGTTTTTTTTTCCCCCTCTTAGGTGAAATGTGATGGAAATTTTTTAAATTAAGTGAATCTTTAAAATTCCTATTTGATTAACACTGTCTGATGATTCCTCATCTTCCTGTAACCCAGACTTCAGAAACCTTAGCAAGAGGAGGATTAGTTGGTGCCTGGCGACTTGGTACAATGCCTTGAAACCAATCTAATTTAACACCTGTGTGCGCGTCAATAAGTGTATTCAAGCACAAAAGTGAGCACGGTGTTGAGAGATTTTGACACTGACTGCATGGCAAACCACTGATTCTGTATTGAAACACTCGCAGACAAGAAACTAATTGCAGTGATGAAAGGCACTCGGCTAAAAGCAGGAGTAATCGCAGCCCTGATCCAGACACAACCTGCTCGCCTTCACTGCCAGGGTGCTGGGACATTTATCTAAAACCTGCCTCTACCAGGTCTGACCACCTTTTGTCTCTCTGACCAATGAAAAAGGAAAATGATTTGTCATCACTGCCCCCGCAACAGGGAAGGGTCTCTTGTTGAGCATAAAATAATGCAAAGGCGGACACTGGTCGTCCCACTGCAGAGCTGAAAAGCTAACGAAGGGCATCTGTTTGAACCCCTTCTCCCCATCCACCCTTTGGTGCCGATGGAGACTATGGACACATAACCTTCCAAGCTGTGATACGACACACGTTAAGAAACCGTACCAGGCAGGGCCAGCGATGGTGCGGGAAATGTATACCATGATGCAGCCCTGTGATGCTGTGGTGACACGAAGGAGTCCTGTCAGCAGGTTGCAATTCAAGGTCATTAATAATGTGCTTCCTGAAATACACAGCTTCAGCCACTAAGGGGATGTGAAGACTGTCTGCTTGGTTTGGAACTTAAAATAACCAGCAGTATGTGAGCCAACAAAGAAGCCTGCCAACCTGGAAGGCATCCTTAACCTGGGACTCACATTCACCTACTTGATTTTCAGTTTTACCAAACTCTTCGGGTATTTTCTCTCGACAGCAATGAGGCCAGGAAGCATGACATGTGGAGTCTGAAGTCCGAATCCACCCAGACCCACTGAATCATTGATTTCTCATTTTAACCCCCACGCATTGGGGTAGAATTGGGTATTCTTCAGTATCACTCAAAGGAGAAAAAAATCAACAATCTATCTAAATTATCCAACTATCTGGACTGAACAATTTTACTTGGATAAGATAAACCTGCTTCTAAAATATGAACGATGACAGCAGAGAAGTCTTCTGATTTCAGATCTACGGGCGCCAACACTGATTGTGGAAATATACGTGTAAACTAATTATCTGTAAACCAAGTCATTTATTTTGGCATTTTGCTAATTAGTGAGACTGAAATGGAGAAAACCGTTGAGGAAATCTGGATTCTCACATACTCTGTGTCCTTAAAGTGTGCTCCTGGGCTGGGGGTGAGACGCATACGCGTTTCCATTTCACTGCACGAAGTCTGGAGCCCAATTGGCTGAGGTGGGATGAGTGACACACGTGCTTTGATGAGCAGCTGTGGCCACGCCCTTTGTGCCAACATCTCATTATACCTTTTCCTTCACTCTTTTTTGCCAAGCCGCCCTACTGGATTATAAAAGTGATGTGTCGGGCTTCCCTGGTGGTGCAGTGGTTGAGAGTCCGCCTGCCGATGCAGGGGACGCGGGTTCGTGCCCTGGAGCGACTGGGTCCGTGAGCCATGGCCGCTGAGCCTGCACGTCCGGAGCTTGTACTCCGCGATGGGAGAGGCCACAACAGTGAGAGGCCCGCGTACCGCAAAAAAAAAAAAAAAAAAAAAAGTGATGGGTCAAGGAACATCTCACTGAACTCTGGAAAAGCACAGCCAGGGAGATGGAAAACTAAAATACAGAAAAATGAGGCCACGAAACAGATACTGAAAGCAGTATTTTACAGGTAAGAAGACCCAGGAAGATGACAGATAGACCCATGTCCATACAACCAGCCAAGGGCAGAAGCAAGAGAAGAACCTGTTATCCTGGTGCCCACCCAGGGTTTCCGTACACAGCTCACACACTGCATTACAAGGAGGAGGTCAACATCGACTCTCATTCAAAATCAAATTCTATTAGGTATTATCGATTTCTGGTGGGAATACCTTAGAAATGAAAAAAGCATTTTCAATTTAAATTAAATTAAATATCCAATTATGTCCCCGAGAACTCATACCGCAATAGGAATCTGTTTTACTTTACCCTTTTATAAAAAGAAAAATTCACTTTTTCCTTTCTGGTCATACATGAAGAGTTTTATGCAAGATGATTCATTTTCACCTCTGATTGAAATGCAGCCTATTAAAATAGGTTTGGTGATGACAATTTGAGGTCCAGGGACTCAACAAAATTGTATGGAATTGTTCCTGTAGGTACACACACATATTTTTCTAGGAAAGGGTTCTCGGCTTTTATCAGATTTTCAGATGGATCTATGACTTTCCCCAAAGATAAATAACTTCTGTTCCAGAGAGAGCTGAGGTTTTGGCAAAAGTACGGAATCCTTACTCCGGCATCTTGTTTCTCTCAATAGCTCCTGAATCTCTTTGATTCGCACAACTGCTTTTAAATTCGCAAAGGAAATCCCCAAGACCTACAAAGAAAAGTCCACTCCAGCTCTCCTTGGAAGGGGAACGGGAAGGAACTGATTCATTCTACAGTGATGAAAATGTAATATACAACTTTTTACTTCATTCCAGGTAGCCTGAATTTCAGATTGGATATTGTCAGCAGAGAAACCATTTATTTTCCTTTTTTCTCCCCTCTCTATCCTAGTTTTTCACCTTTAAAAGAAGGGCTTATATTTATTTGACTTGAATTTTCCTAGCAAGCTTTTTCTTCTGAATTCAAGGGACTGGAACTGAAATTATTCCACCTGGGGAGAAGAGAAAGCTGAAAGCCAATTTAATATTGGTTTTCAAATACATGAAGGGTATTCAGAGGGAGGATGACAGCTGCAGGAAATGGTCTTTGAACTAAACTATGAGGAATCTGAGTTTCGCTCTGAAGTTAAATTTCCTGACATAAAGAGTTCATAACATTAAACTGAGGGATTGAAGGACTGTTTTTGAAGACTTTATAAATAGGGTAGATTCTTAAAAGTCTGGGACGGCTTGGATGTGGTCCTGCCTGAAGTCAGGAGGATGAATTTCACCACCAGTGGTCCCTTCCTGGCCTATAAACCTAAGGATATGGCTGGTGTATCAGAAGTTCGAACACTAGCCCTGGATGTCCAGAGGCACCTCTCTAACCAGGGCTGAGCAGCAGTTAATCAATGAATCCCACACACCGGCCACCTCTCAGCTAGCCACCACTGCCACAATGTAACCTGAGGCCTGCTTCTGTCTGAGGGGGTACCCAACAGTGGGGAGAGCTCTGCTCCCTAATTTCACCCCTAGTCCCCACCAAACACTCGGAGACCCTAAGTTTCAAGAAAAACAAGGAGATCTCAGGTATTGTAGTAGACATTTGCATGAATGCCAGTTTTGTTTACATCCATATTTTAACTTTGCAGCACACATTTTTTTCCTGTCTTGGCAAGAGGTAATGGCCTAGCTCTACTTCTGAAACCACCATCTCTAAGACTGGGCTGGTCTCTGCCTTCCTTTTTGCTGGACAATCCTGTCCCCACTTAGAATGGAGGAGACGTCTACAGCCTTAAACCTTCAGAGTGGCCTCAAACGTCTTCATGTGGATCCCAAAGGGGACATCAAGGGGACACTTAAAGATCTGGAAGCTCAGCTCCCTCCACCTCGGATCGGCCCATCCTCACAGGCTCAGAGATGCTGAGTTGTTCGGGGATCCTGGAAAACATCTGGTCAACCCTCGTCTGCAATGCTTGCCCCTCGGTCACAGCTCCCAGCTGGTCACCCAGCTCCAGCCAGGGTGCCTCCAGAAGAGGGAATCATTAACTCCAATCAAACCATCCAAAAGCTTCCCTGCTCTAAACAAGAGAAAGAGCGGAACTGAAATCTGCCTCCTCCTCTTGTCTGTATGCGCCCCTTCACACAAGTCTGTGAAACGTCACACACAGATCTAAATGCAGGACATTCACCTGGGCAGTAAAGTCCAAAGACAGCTATAATGCATGTGTCTTCAGGTTCAGGGCTGGGGATGGCGAGGGAGGTTTGGGGTTTGTTTTTTTTTTTTGTTTTTTACATTTTGCATGTTTTTTTCTTTGCTTCAGGTGACGTGTGAACTGTCGCTTGCCCGCACTCTGGATTTTTTCTGATCCCACAGCAAGGAGCCCTCAAATCAGCTAACATGAGAAACTGGGAATGAAGACCCCACATCCTGCCATCTTGCCGACAGAGTCTCCTTTTCTAGAAGAAATCAGAAGGTTATTGAGTGAGCCTGGATGGATCCCACTCTCGGCTTTCCACCATCCCGGCCTCCGAATCCCAAGTTCAGGAGCAGCATTCCTAGAAGGCTGGCGCCATCTCCCCTTTTCCAGCAACAAAACAGTCTGAAAAACACGTCTGAGGACACTTTACAAGTGAAGAATCCCCACAGAGCTCTGATCCACGGGAAAATGTCGACAGGGTGAATGCGTGTACCTGTGTGGCTGCCTAGAGTAGAGCTAAATACCCAGCAGAAACCAAAGGAGGCTAACACGTTCAACATGGAAAACATATTTAGAAAATGCTCACATTATGATTTTATTAATATTGGTAATAGGGTGATGCTAACCAACATTCCTTATTGGTTAATAAAAAAGTCAAAGCACGGACGAGAAAAATATGAAGGTGAAAGTGACTGACTCTTCCCCGAGCACACAGGCCCGGCAGCCAACACGGCAGATGGAAATCAACATCCAGGCTATGGGGACATCCTCCTCCTCCTCCTAGAGGAGGCCACTGCGCCATGTGCACCCATGACACGGCAGGAAAGAGATGAACAGCTAATGGGATCAAGAGTGGCCGTATAAGGACCAAGCAAGCGTTCCCCAACTGCAAGAGACGAACTTACGGAGGGAAGGAAGAGGGTTTAAGTCTGTCCAAAATCTGGAAGGGTATAAGTAGGGAATATTTTATTAACAAACACATTTGTCTACCTCACTCGTGTCCTCAAAGACAAAGACTGGTACTAAGTTATCTTCAAGTCACCCCGAGGCCCTGCAGGGCCTTGCACACACTAGGTGCTCCACACGCATGTATACTGAATTGGATTGCATTTTCTCAAGGCCAAAGTCTGTGCCTGAGAACTAGCTCCTTTCAGTAAGCGGTGTTGTGTGGGAGGAGTCTCTGTAGAAAAGGACTATGCTGGCTGGTCACATGCTCAGAACAGCTGTGGAGCTGAGGCTGCGTGAGAACAGATTCCGAGGGCAGTCTCATCGGCCGTGAAAAGGGACCATTCAGAGTACAACAGAGAAAAAAAAAGTCCGTATTTTTTAGGTTTCTGTTTTCTATTCTTTACTTACAAAAATGAATCACCCCCTAGTTCTGCTATCTCTATATTAAACATTTTCTTTCCTGCTGCAAATCCACTATTTGAACTCTGAGCATCACTAGGAATTTGAATTCCATAAAGCAAAGCAATGCAGATACACAAACGCTGTTCTGAGTATCCTACTGTCTACGTTTCTCACTATCTGTGGTTTTCAACTACACTTCTTACCATAATCAGGTGCCCTTAATTACATATGTTTCTGGCCAATCTTTTAATAATATAAAAACTCATGACAACCTCCTTGGGCTTATGGCCCCATTATGGCTACAGCACGCCATTCAACCCTAGCAACTGCTTAACTTAATGGAGGATTGTGAGTTTCATGTTCATGGTTGTAATGTCACTTATGGAAACACATATTGTGCTGTCTGCCTTCCCCTGCTGTTCTGCAATCTCGTTTCAGCCTCGAGGGCTGTCAGGCACACTTGGCCCTTGTGCCAGGACAGAAGACACAAGATAAGCCCTAACAGACATAATGTCAATGTTTTCTTTCCTCTAACTGCAGATATAATGACCTTCAGGCACAAACGTGCATGAGGTGGCAATCAGAGACAGGGCACATCTCGGAAACAACTGTACCAGAAGGACAGGAAGAAAGGCAGTAATTTCTCTTTCCTAATATGTGGCAACTTTTAGATATCAAAGGAATAACAGACACAATCTATGAAAGGATTTGATTTGTGACAATTGCTTTTCTTTTCCTGATTCCATTAAAGCCAGGTTTGTTGACCCATGGGACCAGGTGTTTTCTTATTTAATACTCCCTGGGCAGCAACTACTTGTATCAATTTCCTTTTATCCAGATTATTTCTATAAAAAATATGTCTTTTGGTCATGGTATTTTATTTACCAAAATATGCGCTGGCACAACATGCTTTTAGTCAGTCTGATTAGAGTCAGTTTAAGTAACAGAGTTATTTTAAAAGTCTATGAGTTGTTTCTAATTGTAAAAGTAATTTATATTCATCGTGCAAACAAAGTGGAAAAGGGTAAAAAAAAAAATCTATCATGCCACCAACCAAAGTGATCTCTAGTCATAGACTGTGTATTTATAAAATTGTATGCTGTTTTATACACTTATTTTCAGTTAACATATCATAAAATTCTCTCATGATATAAGTGATCTTCAAAATCGTATTTTAATGCCACATAAGGCATAGGAATTTTTTCCTATTCCTTGATGTGTTAAATGAAACTATGACACACGCTCCTGTAGGTAATATCCTAAATTTCTTCACTCGTGCTCCAAATTGCTCTGCAGAAAATTAACGATTTAAACCTCTATAAGGATATGATAAGAATGCTCCCAGTCCTTCACAGTCTTTAAATTATTGCCAATTTGATAGGTAACATGCTATGGTACTGATATTTTCATTTGCGTTTTTCCATATGGTTTTTTGGACAGCTGCGTACCTTCTTTTGTGAACTGGCTGCTCAGGACCTTTGCCCATTTTTCTTTTACAGCACTGTTTTGTTTCCTAATTGGCATTTAAGAGTCCTTTATGTGCTAGGGATATTAACAGATTGCAAAATTTTCCCAAGTTTGTCATTTGCCTTTAAATCTGAGATCATGTTTTAAAAACTCAAAGGAATAAGAATTTGTATCTGTGTCATTTCTCATATGAACTTCAAGGTGTCATTGGAAATGACTCCATTTATAATAATCAGATGCATTTGATGTTCTGGACTTGTCCACTGGCTGTTAACCACCTAAAATACAAAACCACTTGAGGGACTTCCCTGGTGGCGCAGTGGTTAAGAAACCGCCTGCCAATGCAGGGGACACGGGTTCGAGCCCTGGTCCGGGAAGGTCCCACATGCTGCGGAGCAAGTAAGCCCGTGCGCCACAACTACTAAGCCTGTGCTCTAGAGCCCACGAGCCGCAACTACTGAAGCCCACGTGCCACAACTACTGAAGCCCGCATGCCTAGAGCCCGTGCTCCGCAACAAGAGAAGCCACTGCAATGAGAAGCCCACGCACCGTAAAGAAGAGTAGCCCCCGCTCGCCACAACTAGAGAAAGCCCGAGCACAGCAACGAAGACACAACACAGCCAAAAATAAATAAATTGAATTAATAAATTTAAAGAAAAAACAAAAACCACTTGAACCTTTTGAAAAAGAGAGCCTTCAACTGACAACTATCCGAAGACAAAAACAATGCCAGTAATCTCCATCGGTCTTTTGCCGCTCACGACATCAGGACCCAGAAATGCCCAAAGGTTTTATCCCTACACAGTGCTCTCCCTCAAGCCACGGGAACCACACACCAGCAAGCAAAGGCTGTCTAGGACCAAACTCTCATCCTTCGGAATGCAGGCTAGAGTTCTAAGGAAGCCGAGGAACATAAACAGAACAGAAAGAAGCACCCCAGCTGGAGCAACCACACTCACTGAGCCACCTGAAGTCCTGAGTCTCATCCTGGCAAGTGAACTACGGGAAATACTCCTTAGGACTCTCTGGGTCTGCTGTGTGGACCCAGGATACTAGATTCACTAGAAATGTGCAGAAAACGTTAAACATACAGCATTTAACTCCAAATGCAACTGAAAGCCAGGCCGTCAGGAAGACAGGTAAAAGCAAATATAATACAGAAAATGAGAAAGGACAGGAAAAAATACTTCCTAATTAAAGCACGGGAGGATTTAACAGTGGAGGAAGCAGAACAGACTGGGCCTTAGGAGATCGGTTCACTCACCCACAACCACTCTGGTAATTGCCACATACAGGTCATCTCCCTGCCGGACAGGACCCTGTCTTTGTCACAATATGTTAAGTACTCATTCATACATGGGATAATCCACAAATCCTTCATGAAGACAGAAGTCTCAGCCCCTTAAAGAATTACTCATAGGCCTGTGGCTGATTAGAATTCAACCATAAGAGATTAGAAATACATTAGAGGAAATCTAAGCTCTGCTTAATCAGATGAGCCTGGTACAGGTGTGAGATTAACTCGTGGTGTTCCTTGAACAGGACGCCAAGCCATCCACCCCATGGCGGACGACGCACAGCTTGAATGGAGCCTGCTGTTCACCTGGCCCAGCTCCTCCGTTCTGCTTTGAATGGTTTATAACTTTTCAATCGTTCGTATAAAGGATGATTCCCACAGCTCTGCATCACCTCTCTGGTTTTGCCTTAGTCCGAGATGATACAATGCATTTTTTTGTGGATTACTCGTGAATTATTTTTAAATGTTCTGTTGTGGCTGTACTACTATTAATATATCCTGAAATAACATCAAATGCTTGACAGAATCAAGTGTTTTGACCTTCAAGGGTCTGGTGTGGTTGGCCAGCTGAGGGGAGAGGCTGCAGAGAGCCAGGACCGGAATCTTTTTATCTAATTGACCGCAGAAGGGCCAAAAGGCAGAAACATAATTATCTGGACAATGTGGGTGAGAAAAACTCACTTTTCCCTGAATCCCTTGTTTAAAGAGGCTTTAATGGACTGAATTACAGATAATTGTTCTGCACTGGTTTGTGTTTAATTAAAATCAGAAAGGGAATAGCACTGCCAGGCAGGCAGCTTCCTCTGGTTTAGAATACTGAGTGCTCACTCCAAAGGTTTATGCCATGGTTGTACTTCACGGCTCCAGAAAGGGCCAACTGAGCAGGAACCACATTAGTGTTACTTTCACTAATTTCTGAAAAAATCCACTTCACAGAGCTTGTAAAACCCTGGTTTTCAAGCACGAGAAAGAAAAACTTTCTCCTCTTACATAAAATAATCCAAATTATAAAAGCATGTTCCTCCCAGTTTGTCAAGACTTACCTCTGGTTTCGCACTTTGGCTTTTTTTTTTTTAACTTTATCGTGTATTATAAGTTGCCTTTACTTTTTAAAACATCAGGCTTCGAGTGATTGTGGCAAGAGTTGAAATAACGTGGACAGAGAACAAAACCACATTGTACCGAAGATTCACGTAGGGGATCAATCACTTCCAACTAAACAATTCACTGATTTCTGTACACAAAAGAGACGTATGAAGCTTTTGAATTCAGCCCTGCGTGGAAACTTTTCACAATGGAAGATCCCCTTCACACAGCTTCCACATCCTGTTTCATCCGAAGTCCTTACTTCAGCATGCCATGAAATACCTAGAAAAATTAAATATCGGCCCCTCCTGTGAAGGTCTGGGCCGAGAATTAAGGTTGCTTAGAAAGAACCCGAAAGATTATCTGAATCTGTTTTTGCTTTGTTTTGGTAACCCACAGGATCAGAAATGCTTCAGCCCTATGCATGTAAAAATTAACCGACTAGAAATGGAAAAGGGTATGTTAAGAAATCTACAAACCTAAAAACAAAATAGTTTCTTAGCACCGTATGTTCTGGTTCGGTATCTTCCAGCCCGACCGCCACGCCGCCCCATCAGAAGGACCCGGTTAATTCACAAGAACTGCTGGCTGCCTGAGACTCTTGCCAGAGCACTTAACAGCCCCCTCATTTGCTGGGTGGCTTTATGGGTCTCTGGTGCTGAGCAGAGGTAAGGACAGCTTGCAGGGCATGAGGAAGACAGATAAAACCACCCTGCTGTGCACATTTAGTCCATTCGCAGTGGCTCTCTTACAGAAAACAAATTGCAACCTCTCACAAAGGGGCTCTTTTCTGCACTAGCAACCCCGGAAAGCGCAGGCAAAAAAATGAGTACATCAGGCAACTTCACATCAGGAGGAGAAAAAAAAAATGGCTACCACTGCAGCAGCTGCTCTCATAATTAAGAACAGATTTCATCACTAAACTCTTGCTGGTTCTGTCTGCAGCAAAACAAATACACAGATGTGAGGCACTTACATACTGGAAATTTTGTTCTGGGTAACCAAACCGAATTCACCTTTTCTGCTTTAAAACAGTCTGTTAAAAATACCATCCAAAGAGAAAGCGTAAGCCAACGTTCAAACCTTAGGTACAACTATATTTCTGTCATCATCTTGCAACTAAATTTATTTCGGCGTTCTCCCAAATTCACTTTCTTTTTACATATTCAGAATCGCAGTGGACTGCCATGGACATGACCTCTTTCAAATAATGAAAATGTGCTACCAGCTTCTTTTCCTCATAACATGGGCTCAATTTATGGATGCCTCTTTTATCCATGTTTTAAAAGATTGCACAGCAGGCAGTTAAATGAATAGCATTTGACCTTTTTAAAGGTAAACTGGTGTGCCGTTAAATCAGATAAATAAAATTAATGAAACGATAAAATTATAATAAAAATGGGTAGGTAAGGACCAATTAATGGAATGCCACTCTGCTGCAAAGAGAAATCTACAATTCGCACAACATGAGTGACTCTCACACACAAAAGGCTGAACACATGCAGACAATCATATAAGGTACAAAAACGGGCAAAAATCATTTTGCTGTTAAAGTCAAGAGAGTGGTCAACCCAGGTGGGTAGGGTAGGTCCTGTGAGGGGGCATAAGAGGGCTTCTAGGGGCCTGGTAATGCTCCCTGTCTTCATCTGGGTGAGGGTTACACAGATGCGTGCAATTTGTAAAAATTCTTCAAGCTGTATACTTACGATCACTTTTCCATTATATAAATGGTACTTCCATAAGAAGTAAAAAAAATAATAATGAGATTAAATTAAAAAGATAGTCAAGGCATGCAGTGAAGTTCATGATTCTCGATGAGCTGCTCACCAATTTGAGCCAGGACCTCTTCACATGACCCAGTCTATCCAGTGATCACAAACATCCTGACGCGGTCACAGTAGTATCCTGATTAACAATCTTTATCAAGTCGTAAGTTTTACTTTCTGATTGACTGAGTTGGCCATACTTGGTCACTTAAATGTCCTCGGACAGCTTCTTATTTAATAGGTTAAACCGATTACCACGCCCCCCCCCCCAAAAGGTGTGGATGTTAAATAACTTTCTATTGTGTATTTCATTAGCACTGTTATAATTTAAAGCAAAGAAGCAGTTCTAAACGTGTCATTTTCAGTAAAATGTGGTTCTAAGCGCATTTTTTCAATGACGTGTTATCACACTATTTTGCCCAAGGAACAATAATCCTTACAGAGAGCCACCGATGTAAAGAAGCTAAGAGAAAGGTAGAAAACGTAAGACAATGCCTACACAAGTTGACTTATTTCTAAGAGTCCGAATACTTAGATTTAAAACACTACCACCGCCGAAATATCCAGTAGGTCAGTCACATTTCAAAATATCGTGCAGTTCAGTAATGTTTGGTGGGTTGAAGAGTGGTGGAGTTTTCATTTGGAATTGCAATTTCGGAAGCTGACATTAATGCTGTAAATTAGCATTAAGACAGGAGCGGACCTGGGGAAGCTTACTAAAGAAGTCGTGGTGCCCATAGGGTGGTCGTTTTGCACGTTCTCTCCTCCCAGTTGGGTCTTTGATGAACAAAAAGGCTTATGGTTACAAACATAATCACACACACTTTAAGTGGCTTCACAGCTGCACTTCTCAAATGGTGACCGTCAATGCATGAACCAGGGGTCAAAGGCATAAAGAGGCTTTCTTTACCCTGAGAGGAGGGTCTCACTGACCCCTCTCATTATGTTTGTTCATCTATTTCAACATTGTTGCAAAGGCTGACTTCTCTTCTGATAGCTTGATCCTACCCCGTAATTCATGTCAAACCATTAAACCTAAAAGAAAGGGATATGGGACACTTCATCCATAATCTCTGCGTGAATCTCTCTGGGGTCCACATTGATTAGGGAAAACCCAAGAGAACTTGTACCCAGCACAACGAAACTCTCCACAAACTGCTGTCTGTTGCAATGAACTGAAATAACTCAGCATTTGGTTTTGCCTTCACGTGCAATGATCCCACAGACAGGGACATCTCAGAGCTAATGTTAGTTTAGGTCCATCCACAGACCCTCCCGTGTTCATGCCACTGTGAGATACAGCCAGGGACCCAGGACAAGGACAAGGTTTCATTTTAATTTATTCTCAACTTTAGCTGGGATAAGCGACATTACTTGGACTTTGGCTTATACCAGACTATGGGCACTTACTTGCTTTAAAGAACTCTTTTGTAGCCGAAATTTAAGAAAACTAGATCTGTATCCTTAATGAAATTATAGATTTCAAATTCTTATTTACTCTTAGAGTGGGAACACTTCCCTGCTAACTGTCTGCTGCTCCAAACGAAGGTTTTATACACATGCTTTTAATCCTGAGCTACCCATAGCTTTTGAAAATGTATTCTCTGGTGTTTAAGAATTTAATGTCTGGCCAGAATTCTGACAAGAGGTAAGATATAAAGTATGTTATTTTCTCAATCTCCAGCCTGGGATAACGCTTGCTTACAAAACACTATGAGTCCTTTGTGGGGAAAAAAAAAATCACTATGTTTTTAAGCTTCTTTTTTAACTGGACATTAATTTGTGGAGCACCTGCATGGTAAGCACTGTACTCAGTGCCCAGGATACAAAGATGAATAAGACAGGGTGCCAGCCTGACTGGGAGCTCACAGATTAGTAAAAGAGACAGCTACGTAAATGGACGGGTGGCTGGATGGATGGATGGATGGATAAAAATGGAGGGACAAGAAGTGCTGTGAAGTAACAAAGAAAGTAGCTCATTCCATGAGGAGCAGAGGTTTCACAGAGGAGATGGTAAAGAGGTTTAGTGACGGGTGCCCGATGGGGTAAGGGTGAGTGGATGCAGATTTCAGGTAGGGAACAATTCACCGTAAAACACGGAGGCATGAGAGCAGGTGGTGTGTTGGGGGACAGACTCAAGTTCTGAGTGGCTGAAGAAGAGTGGACCTGGCTCAGGGTCCTGAGGTGTGAGCCAGAGGGGCGGGTGAGGTGAGACGGTGAAGGTCCAAGTATCTGGATTTTTTATCTTCTAGGTTAGTATTTTCTAGCATATGTTTCTCAGAATACGAATTCCATAAGTTGCTCTGCAAGAAACAAAAACAAAACCACCACCAACATAGTGTTGTGGTCACGGGAGCTTAGAAAATGCTGCTTCGAATGGTCTCCTTTCAGAGATTCATAATCCACATTTGGTATAAGAGGCTGAGAAATATGGGAGCAAAAACTAGTGTAACTTGAACATCATTTTCACAGAAGTACTGATAACCCTCCCAATGTGGAAGACACCTGTGGGATGCCGAAAGCTGCCCCAGGCCCGTGAGGAACAAAAGGAGCTGCTGGAGCCAGAATGTAACATGATCAGACTCGGGTTTTCCTTTTCATTTCCTCTTCATTAGAAAAAAAAAAAAAAAAAAAAAATTTTTTTTTTTAATCAGTACACGTCTGGTAGTGATATGGAGGCTAAACTACACTTGGAAGAGATTAATGGCAAAAAGCCAAGAGGTGATAAAACCCAAGGACGAGGGATCCCACTCAAGAGCCTTTCTTACATAAAATTAATAGGAATTAACGGCGGAGTAGAGGTGACTGACGGAAACAGCAAATGACAATGGCTTCAAAGGTTCTAGCTTAGAGCCCAGAGGAAAGGCCCTCTTTTAACCAAGACACAAAATTTCGGATGAAAAGCCCTCTGCGGAAGGCAGTATGAGCAGTGCTGGTCATTTTAAATCCGGGGTGTCTACAAAACCATCCATAAGGGCACATCAAGAAGCAGTTAGAAATAAGGCTCTTCGGCGTAGAAGGAAGGTCGAGACGAGAGATACATGTTATAATCGTATAGATGATATATGAAGTCATCGGATGGATAAACTCCTCCCCCTACCCTCATGGGAAAACTTGTAGGGCGAAAATAGTACAGAATCCAGAATACCAACACTGCAACGTATAAAATACAAAATTAATTAATCAGCTTTATGCAGCTTTTTTTGATATTTTAATCCTAGGGGGTTTTACTGTCATTTATGGTCATCTTAAAGTTTCACTGCAATGTAAAAGGTTCTATTTCACATTATCCAAATCAGAAATATAGTGCAGAGGCTGACAAGGTTGTATAGTATATTTTATTATACCATGTCATTGGTACATCATGAAAAAGGAACCAAAATAGGTTTGGAACAGAATAGGGTCTAATTTAATGCCCCTGAAGCCCAGAGCAATTAAGAGCACTGACCAAAGTCTTGCGCCGGTTAGTCTCGTTGGCGACTAACCCAATCATGATTCAAAAAAGGAAACAGAATGAATCAGGGGCTCAGGCCTGGAAAGGAGATTGATAAGTCCACCTGTGAATTTTAATCAAAACCATGATGTTTTAATCCTATGAAATGAGAAGGTTGAAAATCAGTTCAAAATATGCTGTTCTCTTTCATTTTACTTATTTCTAAAGGCATGTGTGAAAGCAAGTAAAGTCAAATAATGCACTTGAATAAGATTATTCACAGACACTAGAAAGGTATTTTGCTGCTTTCACACGTTCTCTTTTTAGTTTTAATCGCTGATCCTAGCGTGTTAACAATATTAACGAGTTTCTTTCTTGATGTAGCTGAATTGTGTTTCATCATAACATCATGGCATTAGCCTGACTTCTTGGAAGGGTGGTGAAAAAGCAGCAATATCCTACATCGACAGGGGTCTTACCATCCCACACAGCCACTCAACAAACAGTTCCCAAGTACCTAACATGAGTGAGGCACAGTCCTTACTCACCGAGGAGACACCAGGGAAAGGAAGAGGGAGCAGCACGATCGTAACTGAGCTCCAGGAAGATCCCAGTAGCCACCACTTAATTGCGTACAATGATTTCACCTGAATGGCATTAAGTTCTTAAGCATTTAAGTACAGAATACTTTAAATACCTGTGTGAGATATCACAAGATTTACAACTCTCTTCAGAGAGGGGGGGATAAAACCCCTCAAGAGTTATGAGATACCGTTGCACCGCAATGGGAATGCACTTAACACGACTGAGCTGTACACTGAAAGATGGTTAAGATGGTAAATTTTATACTATGTGTTTCGGTTCTTTTTACAATTTTTTGAATTTTGAAAGGAATTATGGAATTAAATTATCTTAAACAACTTAAATTTGTCCATGAAATGCCTGTTCTATAACCCACAGGGAAGAGGGGAGCTTGCCAAGATTTTGAGGTGGGGAAGAAAGAGGTGAAATTGGATCTTTAGGAGATTAATCAGATAATGCTGTTCAGGGCTTATTAAAGAGAGGTTGACCAGTTGAACATTCAAAAGCTGGAAAAGCTAGTATGAAAGTGAAGTAGTTAAATAGGAAGGTAGCACAAAGATTTGGAAGAATATTCGAGTTTTTTGGAAAGATCAACCAACAAGATATGGTATAAATAAAGAAGAACCCTAGATGATTCCAAGACATCAAGTTCCAGTGAGAACACGGTACATGTTGGATGCTGCTTATTTTAACCACCAAGGCCCCAGAGATACCAGCCTGAGATACATGCCAGAAACTCGAACCAGGAACTCAGATGAACCCAACTCACCGCAGCCCTCATGTACTCAGCTGAGCCATCACTTTTTCTCCCGGGGAGGTTACCCTACTCACCTATCCCTACCTAGTCTTCACTTGAAGTTTACTGGGGAGGAGAGGGATTCACAGAGAAAGGAAACAGTCATTTCATTTCCAATCTGATGGAACTGAAGAAATTTCTGGAGGGTGAAAGAGTCTCTTCTAAAACGTCACTGTGCTCTAGGAAACAGACTGAGAAAAATTAATCCCTTTACAGACTTTATGCCTTTAGGCAATCTGACAATTGGTGATCTTCCTTCGGTTTTGGATCTCAGTTCCGCAGGCAACTCAGAAACTCTCTTGCTCTGATCTGTACAAAAGGTCATCTGGTGTTTCCAGATCCATCTCTGTGGTGTTCCATTCACTAAAACAGCAGATTAAATTAATCTTGGCTGTTCAACATTCACAAGGCCTGCAAGGCTCTCCTCTCCATTCCAACGCTTGGGCAGAGGGGAAAAGCTGAGTCAGAATGTCAGTGTATTTGAGTTGAAGAATCTTACCATGGTGTGTGGTACTGAAAAAATAAAACTCAAGTTTTTAATTAAAACCTTCACAACCTTATCACAAAATGTTTCAGCCTTTGCAGATTAAACGGAATTTTCCACTTAATAAAAGCATACTCAATTTCTAGGGGAAAAAACAGTACCTGGAAAAGCAAAATGAATTGTTTTCCCACTGAAATGTACATATTTAGACTATCTTACCTACTTCTATTCTTTAAATTTAAGCTTAAATATTTATTTTCCATTATAAAAGTAGGCATATTTTAATTTTTAACCTAAGGATATTGTGGTCTACTAAATATTTTATGTTATTTTTTTTTTACTTCTGCTAGCTACTTAATCTATAAAATACAGCTCAGGAAAAAAATGCAGTCATAAAACCTGTTGGTATAAAGATAAGCAGTTTATTTAATATCTAATTAAATGTGGTCACCAGAGAAATCACAGCTTATGAAACTTTATCAGAAAAAGATTAATCCATTTCAGGCTTAACCCAAATGTCATAAGAGAACTCATGAATTTAGATAGGAATCCACTTATTATTCCAAGAAATTTTCATATTGAATAAAAAGAACCTATATTACTGGCTATATTTATACTTACTTCAATCAAACTTATATACTTTGTAATATCATTGATTTCAGGGGTAATTATCATATATAATAATATAATAGGGAGCCTTTCTCTATTTGTCAAAAATTTCTATAATGTCCCAAAACACTTTATGAATTTATAGATCCCATTCTTTCAGAAATCCAACAAATTACATAGACTGTGTCATTTTAATTCAAAAACAACAATTCAACAAAAACTACTGAACGAACACCTATTATACCTCGGACTCAGGCACTGGGGAAATCAGAGTGGGGAAATAATTCTTTCCTTTGAAGGGTTCATGGAAACCATGAGAGACAAACCTTTAAACAAGCAACCACCGATATACAGTAATAAGTACTATACGGCAGAGACTGCTTGTTTTTCTCTCAATCTATTCGTGTCTTCTTCCATAATGATAAAAATTTTCTCTGGGCACATGGTGACCCAGCATAAAGACTGGATGCTTTCCTCAGCCTCCTTTGAAGCTAAGAGAGCCGGGTGACTAATTCTGGCCAATGGGATATGAAAGAAAGTGGTTTGTGCTCCTTCCAAGTTGAACCGTGAAAGGGCAGGATGTGCTCCCCTTTCCCTTCTCTCTTCCCAGGCTGGAAAGGAACATGGTCTATCTTGGATCACGTGGATGAGCCTAACACTCCTACTGGTCATAGAACAACAGGAGAAAAGGAGCCCGAGTCCATAAGAGGATATCATAGAACAGAAGCCCCACACCATCTCAGGTTTAAAATGAAAGAAAAATTAACTTCTGTCTTGTTTTTAAGCCACTGTTTTTGGAATCTATCACATGAAGCAGCACTGTGCTCTATTAATTTATAATAGAGACGCTTCTTTTCCTGAGGATTGTGTAACTAGAAAATGCCCATTAAAAGGAAGAATGAAAATTTAATAGCCTAAGTGAAGGAGAGTTTGATTTATAACTTTTTCATGAAAAAATAAAACCCTGAATTATAACAATAAATTAATCTTATAATTAATACAACAGAAATGAGAATTAAAATTTTGTAAATTCTTAGAAAAGTAATCATTGGGGTGTGTGTGTGTATATATATATATATATATATATATATTTTTTTTTTTTTTTTACAAACATAAATGATCTTGTGATACAACTAAGGAAAAAAACTCAGAGGCAGCAAGAAACGGAAGGTACACCCCAAACTGAATCACTGACATGAAGAAAAGGCTTAGGAAAATAATAGTGAGTGCAGGTGAAAAAATACAGATCAAAGCAATTAGAAAGGAACTAACAGGTCTGAAAAAAAAGACCAATATGACTCAACATAAGGATAATTCAATTCAAAGGCAAATCAAAACCAGTATGTGTGAAAAACATGTGCAAACACTTAATATATTAAAAAAAAAAAATTGCCTGAACTAGAAGAGTGAACTAATCTTGAAAGACTGAAAGAGCACTCCATGTTTCCAGAAATGCTCAGTACTGAAACGTTCTCATTAAGCTGCAGAATTTTAAAGAAGAAATTATTCAGGTATTTAAGCAGAAAGAATGAAACATCTACAAGAAATAACAGGATGGGCACATCAGAATGTACATCAAAGCTCAAGAGCAGCTCCACGTTCGATGAATCCAAAGAAATATAAAGACAGAGGAAGAAAGAGAAAGAATGTTATCTGGAGTGAAGTTCATCTTATGTCTGTGATTTTTTCTTCTGGATGGTAGGATTTGAGTTGGCTTTTATTTCTTTTTAAGATTTTTTAATTTACTTATTTATTTCATTTTTCGCTGCGTCGAGTCCTAGCCACGGCACACGGGATCGTCGCTGAGGCATGCAGGATCTTCGTTGGGGTGTGCAGGCTGTTTGTCATGGTGTGCAGGGTTCTCTCTAGTTGTGGTGTGGGCTCCAGAGCGCATGGGCTCTGTAGTTTGTGGCACTCGGGCTCTAGTTGAGGCACGCGAGTTCAGTAGTTGTGGAGCGGGGGCTCAGTTGCCCCGCGGCATGTGGGATCTTAGTTCCCTGACCAGGGATCGAACCTGTGGCCCCTGCATTATAAGGTGAATTCTTTACCACTGGACCACCAGTTAAGTCCCCTGATTTGGTTTTTAAATTTCATTGTTCTTCATTATGTAAATAGTTTAAATGAGCATGTAACTTATTAATAAAAACAATAAGTAACGAAACAGAAAAATATCAAGAATAAGATGGAAAGTAAATATGCCAATATGTCAACAATTCTCAATTCCAGGTGGTGACTTTCTAATTTCCAAGTATTACTGTTGTATTTTATAAGAGGAACTGGCCTTGAAAAAAGGAATTTGGCAGGCAGACTAGGAAAGGATAACACTCCAAGCATAAGCAAAGAGAGAAAAATGTGATAGAAAATGACATGCTTATTAGGACACAGCAAGATCACTGGTAAGCAGATGGAGATAAAGGCTGGGTCGGATTATATGCTATGTTTGAACTTTATTCTAGTCTTTATTTCTGTCACTGAGTTACCAAACATCATTCAAACCAATGAAAGTAGGTGTGTCTCTATCAGGTGCAGAAACAAATTCAATGTCTAGAACTCAGGGACAAAATAATTCTGTACTAGATCAAACAGAATCCTATTCTAGATGTTGAGGCGAAGATAAACAGGAAGGAAGCCTGACCTCAAGGTACTTAAGATATTTTTGAGATCAGATGGACACAAAGAAAAGTAAATAATAATATATGGTAACACAACACATGTGGAAATGATAGGAATTTAGAAGAAAGGAAGTTCTTTGATGGTTGAAGCAGACTGTCAAAGTGGTAGGACTTGAAGAGAGGCTGGACATGTTGACTTAAAATTTCCAGTTTCATAAGAAATTGTATCATAAGATCCCTACCTATAGCTACATCACAATCCCATAAAGATGGACCATTTATATCTCTTTTCTTACTGAAATTATAAAGAAAAGATACACTAATTAATCAGTAATACTGGAATTTGACTATTTGAAAAAATAAGTAAAGTCTTACCTTATAGCAAAATAAATTCCAGATAGGTAACTTTTCATCTAGTTCTTTCATGGTTTCATAGGTTAGATTTAACTCTCCAATATACCTATGGAAATAGCCTTTAAAACATGGGCTGGCCAAAAAGTTCGTTTGGGTTTTTCCAACCCAATACAAAGAAAGCCATCACAGGAAGAAAGATACAAAATGTAATTTCACTACTATAAACAATGTTAATCAAAAGACTAAAAATTGCTTACAATATATTTAGGAAAGGTCAACTTTAAAGAACTCTTTCTCAGTAAGAACAAATACTTCAACAGAAAAATGGGTAAAGGACATGAACAGAAAATTTACAAAGATTATATATGATAAGGTTTTGTTCATTTAGAATTATAAATTAGATGTCTAAGAATTTTTTCTTGGGAAATATTATATCAACACAAAATTTATTTATAAGGCCATTCATTGCAGAAAAATTTACAATAGTGGGGGAAAAAACAACTGAAAAACAGCTTAAATGCCCAACAAAAGGATTATGTAAGTAAATTATGGTACCTCCATAGGATAAAAACACTGAAATCTCTCAACTAAATAAGATGCAAAAACCAGCACTGAATGTTGCCAAAGACTGTTCAATGACATGATAAAGTGGTTATGGTATGTTAGAAAAATGAATGGGATAATGACCATGTAATAGATTCATTCCAATTCCATAAAGAAGCTGGAAGTACAGGAAAAGACCAGAAGGATCTATACCAAAATGTTAATTATGATCACTTCCAGATTGTAGGATTACAAGTGATTTTCTTTTCTCCTTTATGTTTTCAATTTCATCCAAATTTTTACAGTGAAGACATGCTACTTTCAAAATCTCTGCTGACCTTTGCAGCAAAACTTCTGGAAACAGTTGTCTATATGTAATGTGTCAATTCCTCTGCTTGATTCTCTCTTCAACCCAAACAGGCTTTGGCCCCAAAACATTTCCTCCATGTTACTAAATGCAACGTCAGCAAAATTTACACTGGTGATCATTCCCTTCCTGTCTTGACACCCTCTTTCCTTGTGGCTTCTGGACACCGCACCCTAGTGATCCCTTTTTCTCCATCTCCTTTGTGGGTTCCCTCTACCCATCAACCCCTTGACGTAGGACTGCACCAGGGCTCAGCCCTCTTCTTGAGCCACACTCACGCCCTGGGAGACCTCATCCAGCCTCAAGGTGTCAGGTACCATGTGTATGTGGGAAACTCCCAGATCTCCATCTCTGGCCCAGATATAGATTTCCTTCCCTACCAAACTCCGGAATTGTCACTGCAATGTGTGTGCCCACTTACCACCTCCACTGGATGACTAAGAGACACCCCAAACTCAATAAGCCCAATAAACTCCTGCTCTTCCCCCCAAAACCCTGCTTCCCATGTAGCTTTTCCCATCTCAGTTGACAGCAACTTCCTTTCAGTGGCTCAGGGCAAAATCTGACCTCAGTTCCTCTCCACCTGCCATCCGAGCCGTCAGAAAACCTTACCGGCTCTCCTTCAATATAGATCCAGAATCCAATCTTCTCATTAACTTTGCTACCACCTTGGTCCTAACCACTATCAGCTCTCCCCTGGATCAGGGCAGCAATCTGCTGACTGAGCTCCCGCTTCTACCCCTGCCCGGTTACAATCTACTCTTAATATGACAGCCAGACTGATCCTTGTAACACCTAAGTCAGATCACAACACTTGTGCTCAAAACCCGCCAATGGCTCCCCATCCTCACTCATAGTAAAGCCCAAGTCCTTACTGGGCCAAAAACGCTCAGATGGTGGGGCTTCTCCTCCCATCCCCGTCCTCTCCGCAAACTCCACTTCAGCGCACGCCTTGCTGCTATTCCAGGGCGAGGGGCTTGTCCCCACCTGGGCCTTGGCTCAAAACGCCCACCCTACTCTACCTGACACTTTCTCCATCTGTCCTCCTGGCGAACTCCCTCACCTTCCTCTGCTCAAATCTCACTCGCTCAGTGAGGATTACGCTAACCACCCTTTCTAACCCTGCAACCCAATCCCTACCCTCTGAGCATGTGCATCCCCGGCCCCCTTTACTCTGCTCTGCTTTTTCCTTTCCCTCTAATACTTATCACCACTTATAAAAGGTTATAAAGAAGTGATTTAGATGGGCTATGATGAAGCAAGGAAGGCTACCCTGAAAACTCACGCTTAAATGGACTTGAATGTCTATCGGGAAAGGGTGGCATGACCCCACGTGGCGTATTGTCCAGAGGAGCAAAGTGAAGACTTAACCTACAGGAGTTGATAGTAAAACACAACAGAAATAGACAGCGACTTGAAATCCCAGTGGGCACAACTAAAGCTAAGAAGCATGAGGGAATTCCCTGGTGGTCCAGTGGTTAGGACTCTGCGTTTTCGCTGCCGAGGGCGCGGGTTCAATCCCTGGGTCGGGGAACTAAGATCCCACAGGCCACCGTGCAACCAGCATGGAGCGGCAAAACAGACATACAAAAAAAAAACTAGGAAGCATACGTTACAGAGAGGTGGGTTTGCAGGTCAACATAGGAAAGGTGAGAGCAACCAAACGTGGGAAGGCCCCCCAGGGGGCTATGAGCTGCCTCTTGGCTGTGGAGTTTGGACACAGACAGGATGAGCCTGTATAGGGCTGACACAGAGAGGAATCAGACATGCCACAGGGATCTGGGGGAGACCTTCTGTCACCAACGCTCTCTCTGTGAGATTTTCAAGACACCCGAGAAGCAAAGGGAAGGGGAGCGGAGGGGCTGGTAAATAGCTGAATGTGTACACATTTCCTTTTTCCACCGTTTATCCTTCTGTCACACATTTAAACAGGTCAACCATTTACTGCACTGACCAAGGCCTACGTGGACCTGAATGTTACGTAACCGGCAATATTGCCGAAGGATGTGTCTGGAAGACGACAAATAAACAGAGCTCTGGATAACTATGTGTATTACGTTTGTGTAAATTATGAACCAGTGCCTTGCCACGAGTAACTGGAAGAGCGATCGTGACAGAAACAGGATCAGTGAAGCACAGACTGACACGTAGAGGAAAAGGGCCAAGGGACATTCTGGGAATCAGCGCCCCCTGGAATCAAGGGGCCCTCCAAGAAGCCCACGTACTCTAGGCTCTTTCAAGTCCATGAAAACTTAATTCGTGTGGCAGAAAGTTTGAAGATGCAGGCTCTGCCCTACAGCCCCCATCGCCCTGCTCATTCCCACGTCTTTTCACCACAGCTCACATCATGTGGCCGGAAACCAGAAGCATCGCACACACAGCCCGCCACACGTGTCGCCCCCCAGCCAGGGCTTCTGCTCACGGAAACCAAAGAAAGGAGAACAGGGAGAAAGGGGCCCAGCCGGCTTCAGCTTTTGTCTCCGAGGCCAGCATACAGCCCTGTGGTTTATTTCACTCGGGCTGTGTTTACTTACAGCAGTCAGTATGGTTCCCATTTCCCTTCGGAACAGCGGCTATAAATTACTTGTTGGAAGTGTCGGCCTCCTCTCTTCCCATAAAAGGTTGGGCAGACATGACTGAGGCCCCAGCGAGAGGAGGTCAGGGGTTGGAAGGGAGTGACTTCCTTCACCCACGTCCTTAAATTAATCGACTGATTCAACAAATACCTACCGAAGCACAAACTACGCCGGGCACAGTCAGGGATGCTTCCGTAAGCAAAGCAGTCAAAACAAAACAGAAACCCTTGCCCTCACAAGGCGCTCCAATCTTAGTGAACTTCATCCGCACCTCACCTCAATTCCCAGGTTCTGAGCTCTCAGACCACCTAGGGCTGAGCATATCGGAAGGGGAATGGGAGGCAGCCAGAGCTACTATAAATAAGTATAATAATAGTTATAGTCGTTGCCATTAGTGTGGATGTTCTGAGGGTTGACTGTGTGCCCGCCACTGTTCTAAGCACTGTACGTTATTAACTTATCAGATAGTCATAAAAATGCCATCGGTGGGCACCGGCTGCATTGAACTGTGATCCCCCCAATTTTAAATTCTAAATGGAAATAGGGTCTTTACAAAGGTGAGTTAAAAGGAGGTCCTTAGTGTGGGCTCTAATCCAATATAACTGATGACCTTACCAAAAGGGGAAAATGGGACAGACACAGGTAGAGGTTTCACTCCCTGAAAACACAAGGAGGAGATTACCACCTACAAGCCATCTACAAGCCAAGGAAAGAGGCCTGGACTAGATCCTTCCTCATGACCCTCAAAGGAAACCAAGTCTGCTGACACCTTGATTGGGGGTTTCTAGCCTCCAGAACTGTGAGACAATTCATTTCTGCTGTACGAAGCCAACCAATTTGTGAAAGTGTCTGCTGGTCCTGAAGGTTGACCTTGGGTCAAAATAGATAACTGCCACGTCCGGGGGTGGCCAGCAGGCCACTGGTCCCCTGGCGCAGCCCCGGATGGAGCGCGTAAAGAGCAGGACACCCCGTTTACTACAGAGGCATCACGAACGCAGCTTCCTCACGTGGGTAAGCGACGCAGCCGCTCAGCCCAATTAAACACGCTATTTAATACTCTGTGCCTTCAAAGAGATCTATTTCAATGAGTCACTCTAAATACTTGCTACCTGAAAGTGTTAATGTTTTCTTCTCAGCCCCCATCTTGTGGATTTTCTATCTCATTTAACTGGAAATAAAGCTCAAGTATGATGTGGTCCACAGCAGATAATAATAGCTCAGAAAAGCCGAATACGCAGCATGAGAAATTCCATCCCAGGCTTGGCAATAAATAGGAGGGGGCTCACTGTTAAATAAGGGAGAGTCATGTCACTCAGGCTCTGCTGTATTAATCCAGGATAGTCTCAGACTCCAGGACTGCAGTTACTTTTAACAAAACAAACACAAAAGAACTTGCAGAATTTTATTTTTCTTTCTCCTCCCACCTCTCGTCATGGGGCCTCTGTCTCTCCAACTCACACACACACACACACACACACACACACACACACACACACACACACACACACACACCCCGCTAATAATACCCTTATTTGTATATCTTGTTTGCTTTTATTGTTTCAGGGGCATTTCAAATAAGAATAATGTAGCCAGTATTTTCTGAATGCTTACCATGGTATCACTGTGCTAAGCACATTACATACTTTATCTCATCTACTCCTCCCTCCGGTAACTCTGTCAAGCAGATATTATCATTCTCTCCACTTCACAAGGAAGGAAACGGAGGTGAAGTTCAACCCCTGGCTCCTGGCCACACAGCTAACAAATGACAGAACCAGGATGGGAACCCACTCTTTGCAGGCGTCCAGAGCCCCGGCCATTCCACGGAGCTCCGCGCCAGCTTGCGTGTGCCTTCTGACCAAGAAAGGATGCAACTCAAAAGAAGAGGCTTTCCTCGCTGGACTGTGCAGTGGCCCTTTCTCTAGGGCGGGGGAGACGCTGGACCACATCATCTTTTCAAGTGGCTCCCAACTCACAAGCCTCCAGCTCTCAATCAGCCCCAGGTCTGGAATCACACCCACGAGGTTGCAGTTTAAGGGAAAACAGCCCTGTCATCCACCTAGATGCTTTCTGGGACAGGAAGCTTCATGAGAACCGCGAAAATACAAGGGGAAAATAAAGTGGGGCTTGCCAACCCCCTCCATCCGGGTCCTGCCCACAGTGCCTCCACCGCTGGGAGCAGTTTCCCACCCGAAGGCTGGAAGACGCAGCTTTATAATGTGAATCTAAAGGAGCCAGAGGGGAAAGGGGGACGGAAAACGACACCTGCACCTTCTCACCACAGGACAAATTTTAATACGCTTTCTTCATCATTTTCAATAACAGATCATAGCAACCGAAGTTACTTTTAAGTGATTGAGTGCTTTACCTTTTAGGGCCCCAATGACCGAACGTAAGAGTACTAAAAACTACGGAAACATTTCCACTTGCCATCCTTCACTCTGGCCTACAGCATGACCCATGTATGAGATGGAAAACAAGTGCTTTCATCCCATATCTGAGATCAAAATTGTGAGTCTTCACGTCTAAGTCCAAGCGGTACCAGTTCTCCGCATCCTGGCTGAGTGAATGGAGGATGCCCATTTTGTGGAGAGGAAGACTGAGAGAGAGTAACCATCGATGCCATTGCTAAGCCACACTGTGAAGGAGGCCATGGTCATGGTGACGATGAGACAAGAACAGACAGGGACCCTCATTCCATCAGGGAGCAATCAGAGAGCATCCTTGGATTTGAAAACAACAGCTCAAACGTAATTAAGAAATTTAGACTGGCATGAATATGTAATGTACACATTTCTTTGCAGATGCCTTTTTTCTCTGACAGGCTGGTGCCAACTTTCATTTGGAAGAAATCCATTTTCGTACAAAGGTAACCGAGAGTGACAGGACATCGGAAACCTACCTCATTTATCTTCTATGAACTTAAAAAAAAAAAAAAATCAGTTAATTGCTTTTCTAGGAAGCTATTTTATGAAATCACAGTGCTTCATCTTTCTGCTCTTTACTCGTGGTATAAATGGTGATTTTAAAATGCCCATCATGAAAATGCTATGATTAATCAATACATCTTAAACAATATAATGACTTCTTTTAACAAACAGATTTTTGGATCAACCAAAAACGGTCACTGTGTTCCTGTGGATGAATTATCAACCCCTACGAAAACGCCTAACATACAGTCTATTAATTGATATTCAAACGCAGGTGCCTCTTTCCCCTTCACTGACTAACCTACAGGGAGGGGCGGCAGTCACTGGGTTCCTTCCTTCCCTGGCTTTGCAAATGCTACTTTTCCCAGCTGTTCAAGCGCTCTGCAAGAGCAGTTTTAAGTCACTGCCATTTATTAAATTAATAGCAAACAGGAACTAAAACGTGTATCTTTTAGAATGCCACTGCTGAAGCTGTAATGTGCCAAACGAACGGATTTCATGGCTGACACCCATATTTTATCTCCACGGCACTGCGTTATTAGGCGCTTTTTTATAGCATTATCCCATTTCTGCCTTGCCTATAGCACCTGGCATATAAATACGCATTTTTTATTTCTAACAAATTCGAGACTCATATAAAGCACACTTTTCCAATCTAAAATTATCGTTTTAGATCATTTCTTATCCTATTTCAAATAACAATGTCTTACTAGCCCATGAGCCAAAGACAGGCACTGTGAAACTAATGATGCATAAGTTTCAGGGGCTCTGGAACCAAGGTTCCTCCAAGGTCCCAAGAGGGACCCTAAAAATGTGTTTATATATGTTTTTGTAAATATTTCAACTTTGGGGACTTCCCTGGTGGCGCAGTGGTTAAGAATCCGCCTGCCAATGCAGGGGACACGGGTTCGAGCCCTAGTCCAGGAAGATCCCACATGCCGCGGAGCAACTAAGCCCGTGCGCCGCAACTACTAAGCCTGTGCTCTAGAGCCCGTGAGCCGCAACTACTGAGCCCACGTGCCGCAACTACTGAGCCCACGTGCCACAACTACTGAAGCCCATGCGCCTAGAGCCTGTGCTCTGCAACAAGAGAAGCCACCGCAATGAGAAGCCCGTGCAATGCAACAAAGAGTAGCCCCTGCTCGCCACAACCAGAGAAAGCCTGCGCGCGGCAACGAAGACCCAACGCAGCCGAAAATAAATAAATTTACACATATTAAAAAATATATATTTCAAGTGTAAAATATTTCCATATTCTTTATTTCCTAAACAGGACCCCCAAGACAGTATAAATGTTGGGCCCCACAACCTATATCTGCCCCTCTAGGTTAACAGTGAATTATATGCTACACGTTAAGGACAAAATATTAATGGTGTGTGTGTGAGACAAAAAATAACTCACTTCAACTGGAAATAAGATTCAGTGTGCCCTGCCCTGGAACGTTCTAGAATGCCTGCTTCAGCCATTCCTTAAGGCCCCTGTCTCCTACCTAACAGGAGTCACCCTTCCAAGTGGCGGGCCAGGGAAGGCTCACTTAATGAGGGGTGACGTCAGGAATGAAAGACTCAGCTACAAAAACAAAGTTATGTTTTTCATTAACACAAAACTGAGCTGGGCAGAGCCAGCCGAGAGGCAGGTGGGTCAGCCAAGGAATTCCCTTGAGGGTCTTCACCTCCACATCAAATTGCGCTGCATTGCTCTACACTAATTACCTATTATTGAAGATGAAAGAATGATAACAAATGATTCGCCACAGCAGCTGACAGACTGCACGTGTCCGAAAGAATGAAGGATTTACCAAGTGCGAAATCAAATTCTCAATTTAAAAAAACAGCATAGAATCTTTCTCTACTATAAGGACTATGAAAGGTGAGGGAATTTTCTTAGGCCTAGAAGCCCAATTTTAAATTTTGTCTGGACTGTGAGAGAAACTGCAAATTAAAAGTGAAGTGCCGGAGTCTAATTTATTCAATTCACGTAAATTTCTTGGAGGCAGAGATCACATCTTAAATTTTTTTTTTTTAATTCCTCACACCACATTACACCTAGCCATTGATTTGATTTTCTTATGAGGAACATCCCTATCCAGTGTCATACAGCTATATTTTCACTTCCCTTGTCTTCATGTCACTTTTACCCAATGCTTCCTGTTAGCCTCCAAATTCTTCACACTGTCTTAAGTCTTGCTTTCCAGCTAACATCCTGAAAAAGCGTAGTCAAGTAATGTAAGTTCCCTTCAGGTCATCTCCTCTGTCAATTTTCCTAAAATACACATTCCCTCTCTCAGTGGAAATCAATGTCAGTACTAATGAAAGGACATTTTCATAGAGGTGGTATCTGTTTTAAAAATATATAGGCATTAAAAATTTTTTAAACGGTTTGCCACACTGTTTTAAACCCTCCAAAAAATAAAAGCAAATATTCCTTCAAATCCAATTAGTTGTTAAAATTCTTCCATTTCTATTATGATTGTGGCTTTATAGAAACGTCCTATAAATACTGAATGATACATCTGCAAAAGGTTATTTCTTAGTCCCTTGGGTACTGTAAAGAAACCAACCAACCAACCAACAAACCCTTTGAGTCTGAAGGCTAGGAAGCGCAACTTTCAAACTTCCAGGTAGCCCCCCTGTTGCCCACTGAGAAAGAGTCATATTGTTATTATAATTGTGGACTGTTTGAACACACAAGATTTACAAGATTCAAATTACCATAGTGTCCATAATATGCAAAGCTTTTGGCTAAAATAATGACTGTATACCCTCCCCCACAAAAAAAAAAAAAAAACCAAAACACCCCCCCACCACCACCGACTATAACTTTGTTCCACAAACAACACTTCTTCTTATTTCTTTTCTATCAATGTATGATTGGCCTCTGAAATATACCTCGTATTGACAGAATGTTAGGGGAGTTCAATGTCATGGAGGGAAATGAAACACTTCCTGTATAAAAGCTCTCATTTCTCTCAGCGGGACCCTCTATCTCACAGAAAAAGTTCCCTCTTGCTGTGATTACCCAACACCTGTACAGGGTGTCATTCCCAATCGGGGGTCCTGAAAGGGCATCCTGGATGTGTCCACGTGATCAAGGACATACCCAAAAGCCTGATGAAACTGTAGAGTCATCCACATAAGGCTGCCCTGGTTGTCAAAAACAGGCTTTCCGTCAGAGCTTTATCAACTCATCAGGTTCCAAAGTAAATACATTGTTACCTAATAAACTTGGAGTTTCTTTGGTACATGAAAATCATTTTAACAAGGAATCACTGGGGATTAAAATTATAAAGGGAATCCTGGTGGTGAGTCGCCTCTGTTCAAAAATGAGTCATGCTTTACTGGCTGGTACAGGCTCTTTGATGAGGAAAACAAAAATCAAAGAGCTCGACAACTTCAGTTCTGAAAGAGGGTAACTACGTGTGTTTCCCACCAACTTTTAAAAGCATAAATGCTTGCAGAACTTACGTTGTGCTTCCATTAATTCCTAATTAACACTTTTTGGGATCCATCGTAAATGAATAATCAGAAGAAGTTACTGGTATACATGTCACTTAATTTCCTCATGAGAACCTGTGTAAACATCTCAGAGTAATAAATGTGTCTTCTCTAAGGGGAATACATTGACCTCCGGATGGGTGCCGGGCGCTTTCTGAGATGAGAGCTCAGAAATGGGTAAAGCTCAGCCTTGCCGGACAGGCAATGAGAAATGTCAAATCATTTGTTTCGTTTGGTTACTAGATCAAATTAAGATACAAAGAATATTCTGGCCACACTGTTATTCCATCTTTAGAAAAGAATATATCAAAAAAAAAAAAAGGTGAACAGTTCCTAAGTACAGTGTTCTGGAGCTCACGTTGTATTTTAGTTGGTATACCATATCACAGCAAAACAAAACAAAACAAAACCGTGCAGTCATATTTTTTCTTCACATGTTCCGGACAACTGTCATCAATTTGGAATAGAGTACGAGATGTGCTTTTCTCAAACAAAACCTCATTTTCCATCCAGATGTACTGTTCAAGTGACCGCAGCCTCTTTGCTACCTCTGTGATTGTGATTTACTTGTTTTGAAGTCTAACAGTCCTTACATCCATCCTATGTATTTTGTAATGCAGTGAAAAAACACTTTAGAATAAACTCAAAATGTAAACCAGAAGATTCTGAACTAAAATATTTCACTCTCTTCATATAACCTAAGATCATTTTTTCTATGAAAAGGAGAATTCTCACTTGATTAGCAACAACCAACCTGGATCTCAAATATGTTAATATGGATGGGACACCTGAAACATTTGAATAATCACCATATTCAATACTGAATCATCTAACAATTACTTTAAAACTCAGGATGAGGTCCACCCTTGTGATGCTTGTCCTGGAACACTTCAAAACTGACAAAAACGTTGAATTTCTGAACTCTTTTACCCAGAAATCAACCTCTTTACGTACTAAAAGCTTTGACATACTTTTTATTCCAGGATATAAAACCTCTGACAACGCTGGCTCGTGCGCACACACACACACAATTCCCTTGAACTATACGGACAGAGGCATTCCTTCCTGAACTAACACGGACACACCCCAGCAGCATTTGTTGGTACTTAAAAATACTCTGATGATGATCAATTTGAGATTTTAAGAAATCATTACGGATGTGTACATCCTTCCACACTGACGGCTACAAATCCCACATGACATCAGTCACACACTGAAATGAAGACACACGGGAATGGAATTGACACCTAGTCAGCTCGCCCCTTGGAACCACTCGGAAGCGTGTAAGTGGTGCTGAGGAAAGACTCACCTCTCCCTGCTTGGGGATGCTGAACTTGGCGAGCTTGGCCTTGGTTCTGGCGGGCTCCGGCTTGGCGGCTGAGGCGCCCCTGTAGGACGCGCAGTGCACGCTGGTCTCCGTGGACGACTTCAGCTTCGGAGACTCGTTGGGAGCCTGGTCCTGGCCATCCATCGGCCGCACGTAGGCAGTCGGCTTCTGCTGGACGAGGCTAGGCTTTGAAGCCAGGGATGGAGGAAAGTTCTGAACACAGTGGCCACTGCCGCTGTGCTTGGCTCCCATGGCAGGTGGCCTGTCCTGGGTCTGAAGACCCACCTCGACGTTGCACACCTGTTTGGTCCGCGGCTGCTGCCTGCCAACACCATCTCCGAGCAAGGTCCTGAGAGAGCCCTGTTGTGCTGATTTGGAAGAAGAAGAAGAAGAGGCAGATGAGGGTGAGGGGCTCAAGACACAGGGGTTAGGGTTTTTATTATGGTTCTCTGGGTGAGCAGGTCTGTTCAAATCAAGCGTCCTGTGTCCGTGCTTACTTGCTCTCTGTTGGCCATCGGACGGTGGGTGCCCGGCCTTCTGCCAGCCCACGGTGCCCCTCTTACTCTGCTGCCCAGGGACCACTGCTGGGGCGGAGGATGTGGTGCTGCAGACGGATGCAGGCTGGGTCTGGGCTCTCGAATCTGCAACAAAATGCTCGTCAATCTTGTTCACGGGAGCCTGAGGAACCCCAGGTTTGGGAACGCCAACGAGATGACTCTGATTCGATCTATCCGTTAAAAAGTCTTTCATTTCATCGTAATTGCCTAAAGTGTTCTGGAGCCGGTTGGAGAGCTCATCCCCCTTGTTCGTCTGGAAAAAGAAGAACATAACATCCATGCTCCTGTTACAGACAATGGAAACACGGGAAATGATGGAGAGGCGCCTTTACTGCTAGAAGAGCCAGGGTTGCCACATTCAGAATGGGAGCTCAGAGATTCCATCAAGATGGTCAGCGTCTCTGAAGACGTCTGTCAACACTCTGTACCTCACTAGGACTGGACCGCAGCTAATGGCCTCAGAGGGCATGAACGAAGCATCTCTCCTTGGTACCGTGCCACAGCCAAGGAACTCAGGAAAGTTACGACTGCAACTTCACAGCCTGGTCTGGATTAAGTCTTTCCAGGACTAGATTTTCTTTTCCTTTTTCTTTTTTCATCCCACTGCAAGCTTTCCTTGAAAATTCAGATTTGGCTCAAATTATTTTGCTTCCAACTTCTAAATATAGAATTATTCTTGTTAGAAACCCAGAGGGGCAGGCAAAAGAAATCAGAGAGAAGCTTACAACGAGTGTGGGGTTCAGTCTGCAGGAAGCCCTCAGCCTGAACCATCCCCAGTTCCAAGCAGCCTGAAATAGGAATGAAATCTGGGGAGCTACTTCATTTTGCAAGCGAAGGTGTATTTCTGGCCTTTGATATAAAGGAGAAACAATCCAACACTCCCTTTCTTATGAGCCCTATCGAGTACCCTGCTCCTAGCATGATCTGTGGGTGACAAATACGTCACCCAACCCCTTTTCAGTGTCTGTTTCCTAATAGCTAAGAAAACACAACAAATGGCATTGACTTTGCAAACTGATGCAGAGATGAAACCAATTATTGATAAAAGTCATAGCATGCAGATCTCCATCTTAAACGAAAGTTATATTTCATTGAGGGACTAGCCAGTAAAGACATGTGAAAGAGGCACCAAAATTTGTGGGGGAAGACCCCATCCTCAGGGGCTGAGCTGTCTGAAGTTTGGTCGGCCAACTCCTGTAGTCAAGACGGCCGACGGGGTTAGAGGGAGGGCTGAGGGGTGGAGATGAACAAGTGAAAACCATCTACCTTGTAGGGTTCACTAAAGAGGGAGTAACTTGAATTAAACGCGCCGTCATCCTGCTGAGTTTCCTGATTTCTTCTTTCTCGTTCTTTCCTCCGTAACACGTTTCTATCTGGTTCATAGACACTGCATCAGGGAGAGAGAAGAGAGAACAACCACACACGAAAAAGTTAAAGGTAATGCTCAATACAACATTCACCTGAATGCAGAGGTCTGATTCACGGGCAAATGGCAATGGTAACGGGAACACGGATCAGATGAAAGCCAGTCTAATCAAGCAGTATGACTCGGGTGTCCGAGAATTCCATTCTTCGGGAGGAAAAAAAAATCCTTAGGACAAGCTGCAACCAGTACTAGACCTCTCTGCCTGATGTGTGAAAGAGGAAATATCTAAGCAACTTTGACAGGAGAAGACTGAAAATAATCTTCAAGCAGAAGGTAATTACAGAGATGTGTAAATAGAAATTATGAGCGTATTTCCTCTTATGACATGGCCCCAGAGTGTTATATGGAAACGCTCCTACTCTTTTCTTTCTCTCTTTCTTTCTTTTTTTTTTTGCATGGCTGTGCTTCTGTAGTGATGCTTTCATTAATTAGGTCCCAAAAGAGCTGTTAAAACTCCATGCTGCAGTGGTTTTCACTGTTATGAGCCTTCTTCTGATCTCTGCTAATCAGTCAAGTTGTCAAACTCCTACTGAATCCATCCTTCCTTCTGATATATTTCACACGATCACTCTTCCTCACTATGAAAAATGCGCTAAGAGGAAGGGGTGTAGGCAACGAGAGAGAGGACGGAAATTGAAACATGGTTATGTCATCAAGGAACTCAGCCTTTTTGTGCAAGAACATTAATACCTGTTCTCCCAAGATATAATTACAAAGTGACCAGAAACCAAATAAGTAGAAGGACTTAAGGAAAAAACAGTGTTCCTTCCTCCTAGTAAGGAAAAAACTAAAAGGCTAATTCAACTAATAATAAGGAAGTGACTTAAGTGACCGAAGGAAATAGACTTGTCTTTTCAACTCAGTAGACGGAGAAATCTGGCCCCAGTGTAGACAACGGAACTGACACTACCCCTTGTAAGGAACTGCTATGTCCTCCAAATGAGCAACTGTGTGTATTCCAAGCAGACCCATTTGGTTTAAGCGACCTTGTCATCGCTTCGCTTAGAGTTCAAGCTTGATCTAGTGGACAGAGGCTGGAGCTGGGAGCCAGGACAGCCACATCCTGACTGTGGTCCTGCCATAACCAGTGATATGACGACGAAAACGCCATGCCATCTCTCTGCAGCCCAATGTCTTCATGGTGTTGTCACAAGGTTTAAATGCGAAGGAAATCTACAAAAGGGCTTTGGCATAGCTTCAGGTGCCCCAAATCCAATGCACTGCTATTAAATGTTGCTGATAAGAAGAAAATCTGCAGGTTCAAAGAAACTTAAAAAAATAGTGAGGTTTGGGGTTTTGTTTTGTTATGTTTCAGCTAAATTGCTATCTTGAGTAAAAGAGCATACTCGTGACATGTTGCTGTAGAGGACGCAAATAAAATGATCATAAAATAAATATTGCTTATCTTCCCAGCTCTGCCCGTGTGGCCAGGGTATATTTTAAATTCACTGTCTAAGGGGTGATGCTTCTGTCAAGACTGTGAGAGCACCTAAGGCATTTCATTTAAATTTCAGATCAGGGAAGGTTAAAACACCCAGAACATGTAGCCTATTAGCATTTTAATTCAGCCTCAGTACATTACCCAAAGTTACTCAATTTGGAAGTCCAAACAGTGACCTTCACGGAAAGGGAGGCTGCAGCCCCAGCCTCCCAACGGCGAGGCTCACCGCTCCAACCCCACAGTCACTGGAAAGTCTCCGGGGTGGCCGTGGTGACAGTGACAGGCATAAGGGAGGCACGAGATGGGAATGACACTCCATCACAGAACCAGGCTTCAGATTCAGAGGAAGGGGCACGACTGTCCTGCCCTGCTTGCAGGGCAATATGCTTCTGCAATATGAAACCCCAGCTTTCATGAACATTCCATGGATTTCAAATGGAGACTGTTCTGAGGATACACAACTCATGCTGTGGATGGGCATGAAGTGGGCTGCAGCCAGGAGAGGCACTGCAGGTTTTCTAGGAACTGGCTTGATTTCTGGACCCAAAGCAGCATTTGCAACACAAGCTCGCACTGCATGCATCGTACTTCTCCTCCTCTCCGATAGGTACAGCGGTTTGTGAAGCACCTACTGTGTGCAACTCCATGCACAGAGACTCCCCCAGACATGCTTGCTGTCCTCAGCCAGGTCAAGCCAACCAAACACACAAGACTGGTGTGATGCATGAAGTGGCCTGATGTAACATGGAGCAGGTGGTCATTTAGGATGATTTCCAGGCTTCTGAGAAGCCCCCATACCCAATAGAATACCTCCTGCATCTGCTGGCTGACGACTGAAATTCCACAACTAGAGAGTCACTCCTCTGGTTTAAGATGTCTTCACCCCTGTAAGAAATGTAGACACCACAAGAAGGGAAAACACTTTACACCTGATCAGCCCTCAGCACTTTAGTGTGCACGAGTTTGTCAGCTTTTTCCCAAAGGCCAGGGAGAAAGGGCACAAGACATCAGGGTCCAAAGGGCACAGGACGTGTGAAGAGAAGGTCAGGAACAATGCAGAGTGTAGCAATGAAGATACATTTGGAAACCCTACCGATTTTGCAACGTGACTTGGATGTTTAAGACAGAGGCATTAGGATACAAGCCCAAATCAATGAGGCAGGTATCCGACTCACTGCATTTCCAAGGTCAACGATCCCTTCCAAATATGGAGAAGACGGAGGTGAGGGGGAAGCACTCCTTAAGTAAACCTGCCTCATTTCCCAACCCCTTTAAGCTGGAAGATAACCAAAAGCGCTCCCAGATGCAAACCACCGCTGAGTAAAGTTCTCTAATGAGGTCCCGCTGGCACGCCCAGCCTACGGCCTCTGATACGAGGAGGACTGAACGCCCGCAGGACCACCTCCACATGAGCTACTAACAGAAGCGCACTGGCCACCTTTCACAGGACCGCCACGATGCCTGTGCCACGCCGTGCCCTCCACACCATCAGCTGAAACCAGAATGACCGAAGATGACAACCCGTCCCCCTTCTCCGGAGGAGGGCAAAGGAAACCCTGTACCAGAGGCAAGACTTCTTGACTGCCTTTCCTCGGGTTTCTCAGCTCTGCCACTTCCACTGAGCACTCAGCGCCTCCTAACAGGAACCCACCCACTCATCCTGAACTAGAACCACAACCCCCTCCTGTCACGTCAGGCCCAGGAAGCTAAAATGTCATCTGCATAAAGCAAATGTCACTGGAAGAGAAAGCCTGGACTTGCCAGCCCTCATCTCTCCCTAAGCGTCTGAACTCGTACCTCTTCTGACTCGTAAAGACAGTACCTTCTCAACAGTGAGTCCACCGTTCCACTGCCCGCAAGTGAGGCCTGGGCAGGTTGTCACAATCCTGGAGCACGCCTCTCTCTTGAAGTGTCACCATTAAAACTCAGCCCTCTTCCCTCTTCTGCCATCCCAGCAATATGAGGGCCAGGCCATTTGCTCTACAAGCAAAGGAACCTTCTCCCCTGACGTGCTGCACGTCAGGTCAGCCTCCCTGGGGAGGGCTGCAGTAGAGAATTCCAATTCCTGGCATGCTAATACATCCATTAAACTCACTAAGAGCCTCGTGTTGTGAGTTATGTTCCTTTGTTACTCACAGACGGCAAAATCTCTATCGTCTGTGAGGTGCTTCCTTCCTTCTGTGACAATTACAAGAATCACACTCTTCGAATGGATGTCGCCAAATGTATTTACTTATTTTGCATTAGAGGCAGCCAACTGCTACGAGACTATTTATTATTTATTGCAGATGTATAACAGTCCCAGAAAATGTGATTCCACATTTCGAAACCGGAGATTCTGCCTTTTTGTAAAGAAACAAATGGACTCTCGCTGGCTGCAGGCGCCATGGCCATTTTACTCGGGAAAGCTGAGCTGTGGGCAGCTTTTTTTTTTTTTTTTTCTCTCAAAGGCGGGACAGCCACTTCCTCCCCCTGTCACAACGACAGTGCGGCCCGAAAGGACTGGCCAGAACCGTTACTGTGAACGAGTCTGGCGCTGGGGGAAGGGGGCACAGCAGTGCTTCAATGTTAAGATGTGTAAAAAAGACAAAAGAAACCTCAAATTGTTTTAAAGTGGGGGAAACACATCCAAGCACTTTAACTCCACTGCACCAGGTGAACTGATACAGCTCAGAAGTTTTCCTTTACACCAACTGTCAACGCCGGAATTTTGTATTCTGTTTTGTAAGGATTTAATAAAAGTCATAAAAACTAAACCAAAAAAAGAAAAGAAAAGAAAAGGAGGAGCCTTCCCTGACCCCCTGCCCTCCTCGGGCTGTTGCTCTTTATGAGACACTGATTTCTGCAGAGCTGCTCTCCCTCCACTGCCTGGTTCTCTGAAACCCATGTGATCTGCGTTCACAGCAAGGTTCCCCTCCTCGCGGGGCTTCCACGGACACTCCTCACTGCCCAGCCCCCCGCCACAGCCAACACCGCCACCTCCACGAGCTCTCTCCCCGGGCTGTGGGGCTGCGAGCCTGTTTTCCTCCTGCCTCTCGGGCTACTCCCGAGTGTGCCTGCGTGTTTCTCTTCCTGCGCCGCCCCTGTAAAATGTGCTGTTACTCCAGGCTCTAGGCCTGGCCTCTTCCTGGGTGACGCCGTGCATTCCTTGCCTGCAGGTGCCGTTTTCACATTGATGACGCGTGAAGTATTTTGTAGGGCAGTGGCCAAAGCCAATTACGCTGGTTAAGGAGGAAAAGATATCCAAATATGATATTATCATCATTTCCAAAATCACATGATAACAGCATGGAACTAAATAACAGTAATACCTTTGAGCCTCAAGCCTTCTCCCTTCCACTGAGCTCACAACATTTCACATATATGTCTCTTCCTTATCCTTACAATGTCCCTTGAAGAAAGACAAAGCTGGTAGATACTCCTGGGTTAACTTTTTTAAAGATCGAGGAACTTAGGATGAGAGTCTGATCATCCGACATCATGTGGAAAGAACAGCAACGTCCGAAGTATTTTCTTCAGGTCTATCCGGGAGACAGGACCTACCTAAGAGCCAGGAAGTGGCCACACTTCCTACACCCTAGTGCCTACGAGCCCAACGTCCACCAGTTGTGAACGTGAGCCACAGCAAAGCTAAGCAGGGTGAGTGGAACCACGGGAAGTCCTCTCTCCTTCAGAAGGAAGTAAAAGAAGACTTCTGGATCAAAGGCTGGCCTCTTATTTTTATACTCCCAAAACAACGAAAAACAAAAATCAGTCTCTTTCCACAGCACCCATACGAAAAGGATATCCATGTATTACAGAATAGAGGAATGGAGGACGGGTGAGTGAATAAAGAAATTACAGAGTCTAGAGTAAGCCTGCCAGGGCTGACAGTGTCATCACTTTCACCGGATCCGACCCAGGCACCAGCCAACTCCAATCTGTGCCCAAGCTGCCCTCCTGGAGGGAAGGCACTGGAGTTGGCACAGCGGCCTCCGCAACTGAGCCCCAGATTTGACCCAGCAGACCCACTGGCCAGAGAGAGAGACTCTGCCCTCCTCCTTCCTGCACTGATCCACGTGCAGCCCGTTCAAATCTGACCACTCGCTTCAAACAAACTGCATCTCCCATGACAAAGGCTTTCAGCCAAGGGTATATGTGGTTCATTGCACCCCTTGACTAGAATCATCAAAGTGTTTCATCCTTAAGAAAACAAACCAAGAAAACAAACAAAAACCCCCATTACTCTACCTGCTGGTGTATCTCCAGGGTTGGGATCTAGGAAATGAGTGAATTCAAGGAGAAGAGAATGAGATGAACCTACTTACAGGGCAGGAATAGAGATGTAGATGTAGAGAATGGACGCGTGGACACAGCGGGGGAAGGGGAGGGTGGGATGAATCGGGAGGTTAGGATTGACATATATGCACTACCATGTGTAAAATAGCTAGCTAGTGGGAACCTGCTATATAGTGCAGGGAGCTCAGCTTGGTGCTCTGTGGTGACCTAGATGGGTGGGATGGGGGGGAGGGAAGGTCCAAGAGGGAGAGGATATATGTATACATATAGCTGACTCACTTCACTGTACAGCAGAAACTAACACAACACTGTAAAACAACTATACTCCAATGGGAAAAAAAAAAAAAGAGAGAGAGAATGAGAAACGTTTTACCTGTCTTCTGGATAAAGTTATCATGTTCTCCACATTGAAAAAATACTGTCCTCCTCCAATAGCAGAACTACAATTCACTTTAGTCCAAAAGCATTTCTGAATGCCTCCTGAATGCCCTTGTGTCAGATACTGGGAAGACCATTAGGGCTGCTACCAGCCTATCCTGCTGCTGAGAAGCTAGCAGTCTAGGGGACCAGGGGGAGGAGAGGAAGGGGCACTTCTAAGCAGAGAATGTTAACATCCTGTGGTCCGGCATGCAGAAGGAGCCAGGATTGCGTCCTGCAAGAGAGCTGCTTTGAGCTGGGTCTTGAGAAAGGGGCAGGTGGAGGAGAGGGAAGGGAAGAGGGAGGACGCAGAAGTACAAGATACATAAATTACTATTAAGCGGCCTTTGAGAGTATTCAGAGGAGGTGACCTTTGTCCTCACCACACCATCTTCCTTCTTTAGCCACTTGAAATTCCACACTCAAAGTTTCATTGATTTGGTTTGCTCCACTGCTAAACTACCTCGCCCTAAATAAGTTTACCTGATCCCTTCCTGAAAGCAGGCTCGGTTGGGAGTAAGTGAAGGACGGACGCAGGGGAGAATGAAAGGAGACGCCCAGACTCGCTCGCCCTTTCCTTGCAGTTTGCATCAGGGCTGGCCTCGATCAGCTGGACCACAGAGGAGACAGTCTTTTCAGTCCTGGGATGCGGACAGGCCTGGGATGCTGTGCTCACCCGCCCCCGGGGTGGGGGCTGAGGTCACAAGGGCCAACGGGAAGAAGAAGAAGAGGCACCAAAGGAAGAGGGGAAGAATGTTCCAGAGACACGCTCCGCTCTTCGGAGCAGCGACCGTGTATAATTAAGGAAACGTAATCAAGCGCTCCAAAACGATAACAACTGCTTTAAATTGAAAGGGTCAAACCAATTAACGTCTCTTGTTATTTTTAAAGCAAATACTAAAAGATCAGTAATCCCTCCTTAAATCAGGGAAAAGCAAGGTTGTTGAAGTTTACTTGCAAATTCCTTCCTTGGTCTGCAGTCAGAGCCGTGGACTGGAGGGCAGAAAGGTGGTCAGGGAGTGAGCGGGTGATAGAGGCAAGTCAGGCTGAGAAGATGGGGCTGGAGACAGAGACTGGGGAGGAAGCAAGGATGTTCCCCACTGGGGTCCATCAAGGCCCTGAGCTGTTGTTGCTATGGTGCTGGTGACGACGGTGGTGACTGTGCTGAGGGTGACAGTGGTGCTGCTGGTGACCGATGGTGACGGCAGTGATGATGACGGTGGTGACGATGGCGACTGTGGTCGTGGTGACGGTGGTGGTGGTGAGGCTGGTGGTTAAAGACCTGCTGGGGAGTGAGGACTGGCCAACAGCGCATACGACGAACCCTTAAATCCTAAAGAACATTACTAGGACCCTGCTCGCTTACACCAGGCTGTTCGCTGTGAGTCACTGCATTCCAGTTCCCATGCCTGTTCACTCGGTTTTCCCCCAACAGCTTTATGCCTCTGGCTCACCACGAGCTTTGGAAGGATCACCCCCTTGATTACTTCCACCAGGGACATCTTGAAAAGGTCAGCCCAACCTTACTTGTTTGTCTCTGACCACAAAGGCTGTCGCAATCTTAATTCAATTTTGAAACTCAGAGCATTTACAGATCTCTGCCTTAGGGCTGCCGATCTGTTCTACAAGAATGGGAACAGAATTGAGGCTGGTTTGTGCCATAATCACTTCTGTACCACAGCTTTTGTGAAACTAGGAAATGGAAGGGAGTCATAAAGTAACAGACGCCCACAGAAAAATTCAGCCAGTAAATATTCCAATGAAAACTAGCCTTTTGGGATGATCTATACCATCATCTCAGACCCATCAGGCCCATATTAAATTTTGCTAATACCAATTTCCCTTTATTACTATATGCAGCCACTGTAGGAAGGACTTCACGTGCATTATTTCATTTAACAGTCTTTAAAACCCCAACAGACATCTCCCCGTCCACCCATGAAGGAACGAGAGGCTCTGAGGTTAACTAACTTGTCAAATGCCCACAGCCAGTGAGAGACAATGCCTGGGTCTGAAGCCAGGCAGTCTGGCACCAGAGACTGAATTCTTCGACTCTGCTGGCCTGGCTCCCTGGGGAACCTGCTCACTGACGGGCTCTGACAAAAGGTACCCCCATCCTTTGTTTGTAAATGCCAGGCAGAAGGGTGTTAATTTTCAGATCGTGACAATTTCAGTTCATTCTTCTAAGGTCTGCTAAGCCTCCTTGGTGGACATACATGAACCTTAACAATTCTTCTAAAGCCTATAAAATAGAACTGGGACAAGCAATTCAAATGAGTCAGCACCAGCAATTAACTAATACTCCAGTCGCTGAATTCCGTTCAGTGAGCTCCTTGAGAATTACGGAATCCCATGGTAAGTGCATTTTATAACGGAACTAGCAGCGCCAGGCCACTTCTGCAGTGTGGGCCTGGACACTTGACTGTTTGACTCTTTACTGAAGCCCAAATCTATTTCTAATTCAGTGGAAATGATGACTGCTCCAAATCTCTCTCGTAAACACGCCCCAGTGAGTTTTTAGAGAGATGACAGATGAATGACAGCTTTGCATTGCCAAGGGTTAAACGCTTTTCCTGAGGGATCCCAAGTCTTGGTGCCTTGAGAACAAGTGTCAGGTTCTAATGGAATTGTTCCGTGATAAACCGCCAGGCTGTATGACAAGCAGCTTTCAAAGAGGCTCGCCACATAGTATCAACAGCCGAAGTTAATTTGAGTTTCTTAACAGGACCTCTTTGCTTTACAATATAAAAGTGCCTTGGGATGAAGCATTTACCATCTTCTCCTTGGTAGAATACAAAGACACAGCAGAGCCTCACAAAAGCAGTAACATAACCAAATGAGACCCACCTGCGAAGTCCCTACTATGCTCTTCTAAAGAGCCCACTTGCAGCCCGCAGCACAGAGCCGGCATCCATCAGTGGCGTCCGGGGTGAGAAGGACGCCTACTCCCAGGGCTTTTCATGGTAGAGCCAATAAATTACTTTTCCTCCACTAAATGCTCAGTTAAATTTCATTTTCACTTTACAGCGTCAGTTGCTAACCTTCAGCTCCTAGGATTTTAAAGCCGTACACAGGATGGGTCCTATCTTCCAGCGTGCCTATGTTGTAACCAGGATGCTCTCCCAAAGCACCCCTGCGCGGCCCCTCAGGGTCATGGGCGTGGTACCCACATGGGGGGGGCAGAAGGGTGGCCGAGTCCCCTCATATAACTTCCTGACGTTGATGGGTCGGGCTCCTAGAAGAGGAAAGCCCTGCGACCCCGAACACCAACCATGAACACACGGCTCCAGCTTCTCCTGAGCCCGACTCCTCGACTTTGTGTCCTCCCAGAACCACGACCGGGGAATCTCCGAAGGCAGGTAAGAGCTTGGGCTCCTGAGGTACAAAACTAGCCCCAGGCTAGGATGAAAGCAAAGAGAGCTTCCCCTATGGAGAGGGCGTTAAAGGGACAGGCACGGCCTCAAACACCTTCCCACGTCTGCTCAGACGGGCCCACCGCGAGGATCTTCCACGTGGACAGCACCGATAGAAACTAGCGAAACGGACTCAACCGTTCAACTGGGAGGGAAGGAGGCCCTGCTTTGAAGATGAGAATGGCTTCCTTTGGTACAAAGCAGTTTATCCAGCTCAGCCAGAAGTCTCGGTGGGTAAAGGATGCAGCAAAGAGGGAAATAAGACAGTAGTGATCCTATGGACTGAAAGGGAATGAAGACGCCCCCCACCCCCACCCCATGGTCCCCAGGGAGGCAGGACTGGAGTGCGAGGCCCAGGGCTCCCTTCCTGGGTCACAGAGAAACAGAAGCCCCCGGGCAGAGGCCCCCCTCAACGTCCTGTCCTCCACCCGCCTCACCTGGACCTCAGGCCTCCCCTTCTCCTCTCTCAGGGCGAATCCTTCCTCCTTGCCACAAGGACCCGCCCCCCTGGGCTCTGAAGCCCCCTTCCGTTTACTCCCCACCTTCCATCCACCCTCCACCTCCCCACAGATGCACTTCCCCCTATTTGGTCACCATCTGGGTCTCAACTGGCTTTTTCTCCACAGCAAATAAACCCCTTCGAGGCCCTCAGCTTTGAAAAAGAAAAAAGGAAGGAAAGAAAAGGAGGAGCCTCCCCTGACCCCCTGTCCTCCTCGGGCTGTTGCTCTTTATGAGACACAGATTTCTGCAGAGCTGCTCTCCCTCCAAGGCCTGGTTCTCTGAAACCCATGTGATCTGCGTTCACAGCAAGGTCCCCCTCCTCGCGGGGCCTCCACGGACACTCCTCACCGCCCAGCCCCCCACACGGCCAACACCGCCACCTCCACACGCTCTCTCCCCGGGCTGTGGGGCTGCGAGCCTGTTTTCCTCCTGCCTCTCGGGCTACTCCCGAGTGTGCCTGCGTGTTTCTCTTCCTGCGCCGCCCCTGTAAAATGTGCTGTCACTCCAGGCTCTAGGCCTGGCCTCTTCCTGGGTGACGCTGTGCATTCCTTGCCTGCAGGTGCCGTTTTCACGTTGATGACGCGTGCAAGGCTCCAAGGGGCACCCACGTCTCCCTTCTCCGCTCCAGACCCAACTATCCAACCATCCACGTGGTCTCCCCAAGTCAGGCTTCCCACAGACACACAGAGCCGGTCTCCTGAGCGCACCTCCACCTGCCACCCCGGCCTCGGCCTCCGTTGTTTGCCCGCATCAGCACCACTAGCCACTACATCGCTCGGGCCAGAAAGGCGGGAATCAGCTTGGCTCCATCGTTCCCATGCCACTGCCCCTCACCTCCAATCAGTCCCCAGCACTGTCAACGTCACTCAGATTGGTCCAGCTCTCTCCTCCACCGCCCGCTCCTCAGTCCAGGCCACCCTGGGCTCTCTCCAGACCCTGGCAGTGCCTCCCAAAGGGTCTCCCAGCTGTTCTTCCTGCCCCAGTCCAATGGCTTCTCCAGAGTCAAGCCAGAGTGGGGTTTTCTGAAACAGAGATTTGATCATGTCACCACTCTGGTCCCACCCTGCCGCTGGACAGAAGCCAACTCTGGCAGCCACAGCCTGGCAGGACCCGGCCCCTGTTCTCTCCCCACCGTCAGCCCTCAATCGCCCCAATCTCTGAGCCCAGGTGTGTGCTATTCTCTGTGCCTTCAACACCTCTGCTCTCCACCTGGCCCCCTCCTCCCGACCCTGGAGGTCTCAGCTTAGCAGTGTTCCCCTCTCAGAAACATTCCCTGACGCCCCCGAGAGACCAGGGGGCCCTTCATAACTCCTACATAGAAACCTACGGTTTCCACATCACTTTTCTTGTACTGATTATCTGAATCCTCCATTAAATGGTTAGTTCCACAAGCAGAGGGCCTATGCGTACTTTCTGTATTTCCAGCACCTAGAATACCGCCTAGCACAGAGTCGGCAATGAGAACAATGCTTTAAGAATAGATACTCAATGGTTGTTTAATTTTTTTTCTCCTTCCTTATCAAAATGTGGCCTATACATATTCCACAGTCTGAACAAACAGAATGAAAATCCACTCAGATTTGGATCCTCAAATATTCTTTATGGTTATAGAATATGATAATGAGAATCACAATAATGCCAATATTGGCCAACTGTCTGGTGCTGGAGAGTTTATAAAGAAAGTTGTATTTGTTCTCATGTTTATCCCTCTCTACAAACCTGTTATGTACCCCTTATTTATGCAAAACACAACATTTTAGTAAATGAATATATATAACGAAATAAAATCTGTGTGTCATAAACAGCTCCTTATGCTCATTTTACAGATAAAGACCTTTCTTCAATGAAAAAGTAGGACTTAGAAAATTTAAACGTTATTCTGAACAATAACTGTTAGAATCAAAATTCTAAGTTCTGCCTAAGTTCTGCATATTAAAGACAATTTAAGTTTTTAAAATAATATATTTTTATTCAAAAAATGTTCCGTTAACACTCACTATATACAAAGTGCCGGCTAGTCTGTGGCCCACACCTTGACGCAGATGCCTGAGGACGTTCCTCCATCTTCCCAGGGTGAAAATTCTGTAGTCAATTACGCTTGACTTAGAGGAAGATGTTGAGAATTATTGGAACTGTACATTTCTATAATTCGTTCTGTGCTAGTGACACTAAAGACGACTGATTCTAAATATCCATGTAACAGTGTCAGAAAACCAACGGGTCCTCCCACGGCTGCTGTATCACTTACACGTTCCCCCATTTCAACTGGACATGCAATCTATCATAAAACTATTTTATTTGATTCCCTAGAACTTTCAGAATATTATATACTATGGGGCTGCCTACACATGATGATAACTATCACAGTTCTTTAAGAAACGTTTCAAAGAGGACACTAAGTCTGTTCTGACAACACGTTTGCTTCATGTTCCCTTAAAACGTCACCTTCTCCTCTCCTTTCCTCTCCTCCCTCAGCTCTTGCTCTTTCTGTCTCTTTTTATGTTTCCCACATATGCCCGTACACAACAGAGTAAGCCCAATGTCACAGGTGATGTAAGTAGCTCTGTGATATCAGGACAAATTTATTAATGTCCGCACCCCTCAGAATTAGCTGAGAACAAAGCCCGGCTCACGGGAGGCGCTCAATGGCCGCTCGCTGAATGAGTAGCTGAACAGATGGATGAATGGATCGCCAACTTTCTTTTGCACTAACCCCACCTTCACTGAAGCCAGGGAGGAGAAGCAACGCTGGGAGTGGGTTTGCCTGGTCCTCCCGGGACAGTAAAGCACGTGCTTGGACACACAAATGCCTTTCAGGTACAAGGCACTGATGACGCTAGGCTTTACCAAATAATTTTTTCTTTAAGATCTGCACAAAGAGACATGAAGTGTCATGATGTCCTTTCGCCATGAAAAATCTACTTGCATTTATAGAAGATACTGTAACATCTCAGTGAGAAACATCCTAGGAAAATTACTGAACTTGAAGCTTTCTTAAACCAGAAGAAAAGGACTCAGAGTTGGCTTGGAATTATAGAAATGACATAGCAAATCCTCCCATCAGACAAGACTATCTCCTCCCACTGGGCCCATAACTTCCAAGGACTCTCCTCTCCATTCAAAGGCATCACCATTGGGCCAGGAGGGAGAAGACCCAGGGGCCGTAGTTGGGAGCTACTCCGAGCTGCAGGCCTTCAGCTCAGGCACGGCAAACAAAACCAACCCGCACGCTGATCAGTAAGAAGGGAACGGGGTGTTTGGAAATGTGAACATGTTCTGCCAACGGGAAGTACCACGAAGAGCTGGATGGAAGGTGATTAAAACACCCATGATGCAGAAAGAAATACCACCCCTCATCCATCTCAGATAGGTGGCCTGAGCAGGCCGCCACTAAATGCTGACTTTGCCCCAGGCATCTCCTACTTAGGAATATACTGTTCATATTTAGGGTACCTCCGCAAAACAAATTACTAAATGACAAAACAAATACAAACTTAAAACCAGTGGAATATCATTCCTAGGAGACTGGTTAACCAACTACAGTACTCCGTACAGTGGAAGAGTATGTAGCTACTGGACGGTGTGGACCTAAATGTACAGACATGGAAAACATCCAAGACATAAAAAGCGAAAAGAATAAGTTGTAGGGGGAAGGATGATATAATCTCTTTGACATAAAATAACGTGTGTGTGTTTATGGATACATAAAAACGTTTAAATAGTTCTCTCTGAGATGAATGATGGCATGGTGAGGATGGGAAAGAGCTTATACTCTTCTGTCTTCCTTGGTTATTTTATAGCCACATATTACTTTTTGAAGAAAAAGCATTATATTTTAGAAATATTAACAGTTTTAATTTGTTCTTCCCCTTCTGAAGTATCTATAAACGTGCAAAATGTAAAATTAAGGCAATGATTAGTAAGTCATGCGCTACACTGTACCAGGATCCTGGCTCTCCCTACCGGGCCAGGCCTATCTTCTCCACTCTCCTTCTCTCCTACCCACCCCCTCCCTCCCCAAGGATGAAGTAAACCAACTCTCCACACCTCAGCTGCAGACTTTAATCCAGCCGAACTCTACATCGAGCAGGAACTTTCCGAATCGCTCAGTATTTCCCCTGTGCTTAGGCATGCCAGGGGGAAAAGAAATCACTGTATTCCCCTGGAGAGCAGGTACTTTCTCCCTGCACCTGCCCCAGCATCATCTGGGCCTCAGACAAATTACCTGCATGATTCCCGAGGATAATTCAGAAGACACCAGGTCATCTGATAGCAGCTCTGGGAACTTCCCTTTAGGAACTCAACTTGTCTGCTTCTTCCAGGACATACAGAACCTCAAGACTAGGAACCCTAGTGCAGGGGCATCTGGGACTGTCGACTTACAGTGGGATAACAATCGACATCAGAAAGGGTTTGGTGAACTGCCAAGGTCCTCCAGGAACTCTGAACCCTCCTCTCCTGGCTACAGATTTATTAACTGTCCATTGCCCTCCAACTCTCTCCTACCTTATAATTTCCCCAGTACGCTTTCCAGTTTTTGTGTGAAACTGTCTCCTTATCTTTCATCTAATCAAACTTCGTTTGCTGTTTGAGAAATACTATTTATGATATTAATTTCTTTTCAACTTAGAATTTTCGATAAAAATGAATGTTTCCTCAGATTATGTGTGCTTCCTTTGTTTCCAATATTTATGTTTCAAGCAGTTTGTCTCTGACTAGTTTTCACAAGTCTTACAGAGCAACAAAATTATCATCAATAAATGCAACACCATCTCTTAATATTAATATTAGACATATCACATTTTCTTAAACATTAAAGGCTGTGACTAATCGCATCTCTAACAGCATCTATAAAAATATTGGTAGTTCTGCAAATCCAATGCGCCATTCCCTAGCCGTGTCAATTATTTACCAGGCATATTAAATTCACAGAAGAAAAAAGACATATGTGAAAACTGCACATCTTCACTAATAATTAAGGAAATGCAAACTGAATCAAACTGAAATCATTTTTTTATGTACTCAATTGGAAAAGATTTTAAAAAACAAGTTGGAAAGATAATATTCAATCCCGGTAAGTGTTGGGTGTCTCCCACGTGGCTGGAAACAACTGTGCATTTTGTAGTATATATTCAGAAACTTTGAAGAGAACTGTTTACCTTGCTAACCCCCTTCTAGGAATCTGGCCAAACAAAATTGTCAGAAATGCAGAGATACATGTAGATGAAATTTTCATCAGAGAATTGTATATAACAGGGGGAACAAGAAGCAACCTGTGAGCAATAAGCAGCAAATAAGGAAACTATTTTGTGTGTTGCAGCCATTAAACCCCGTGTTTCAATAGTATTTAATGACATAGGAAATGCCCATGATGTAATATTAAATGAAAAGCAGGATAAAAATTATATAAGCAATGTGATTAAAGTTTTGTTAAATTTATACATAAGCATATGTACGTGTGTGCCCATATACACGCATACATATATAAAAAATCTAAGAGAATACCAAGACGCTAACACTGGTTATTTCTGAGAAACAGAAAAAATAAAATTTCCTTTTTCCTTTGCTTTTACTTAGTATGTTTGATGCTGTATATTAAATATTTGTTATTCTTCATACATATTAGGATGGGTATCCTCAAAAAAAACCCAAAATAACAAGTGTTGGCAAGGATATAGAAAAACTGGAACCCTGTACACACTGTTGGTGGGAATATAAAATGGTACAACTGCCATGGAAAAGAGCACGGCGCTTCCTCAGACAATTAAAACTAGAACTACAATATGATCCAACAGTTCTGCTTCTGGGTATACACCTATAAGGTTTGAAAGACGGTCTCAAAGAGCTATCTGTACATCCGTGTTCACAGCAGCACTATTCACAACATCCAAGAGGTGGAAACAACCCAAACAATGAGTTACTGGATAAACAAACTAGTCTATACATACAGTGGAATATTAGTCAGCCTTAACAGGAAGGAAATTCTGACACGTGCTACAACATTATGGGCTCAACTGCGTCCCCCCAAAATGCATATATTGAAGCCTTACCCCCAGTAGCTCAGAATGTAACTGTGTTTGGAGATCAGGCCTTTGAAGAGGTGATTAAGTTAAAATGAGGTCATTAGAATGGGTCCTAATCCAATCTGACTGGTATACTTATTATAGGAAGAGGAAATTTGGACACACAAAGGAGAAATCAGGAAGGCCTGTGCATGAAAAGACCACAGGAAAAGCTAGCAAGAGCTTGTCCTCTGCAAACCAAGGAGAGAGGCCTCAGAAGAAACCAAACCTGCAAACACTTTAACCTTGACTTCCAGCCTCCAGGACCGTGAGGAACTAAATTTCTGTTGTTTAAGCCCCTCAGTCCGTGATATTTTGTCATGCAAACCTAGCAAACTAACACATACAACATGGATGGACCTTGAGAACATTATACTAAGGGAAATAAGCCAAGATCTTGGTTTCTAACACCATTCTTCAATAAAGGAAACCAGGGCTTCCGGGAGAAACAGCTGATTCTCGAACTGAGGCAGGACATATACAAGACAGGTGTGAAGCAACGTGTAGTACCAGAAAGCAAGAAAAGTGCTCAAAACAATAACTACAACAGCACAAGGATGGGCATATGTCAAAAGGATACAGAAGTCAACTGAAAGGGTTTCCAACAGCCAAAGCTGGAGCAATTTCAGCAAAAAAATATAGTACTGGATTATAGCCCAAGGTATAAAAGAGATATCTGTGAGTACATATTTATATAAACAAATAACTGAATGAATAAATAAACCTCCCATGCAGAATGACTACAAGTAATTTACATAGCTACCCTACCTTTAGGGAGGTGACGCCTAACTCTACACTCCTTAAGAACTACAGCTATACGCAACGACATAAATAAATCTCACAAACATAATACTGAGTGAAAGCAGCAATACAGAGAAGACCTACTATATAATTCCACCATATAATTCATTTGTATGATGTACAAAAACAAGTAAACTACAGTGCTGGAGTTCAAAATAGTGGTTATCCCTGGGGAGAAAGGAAAGGATAATGACTAGAAAGATGCCCGAGAGGGATTTCTGATGCTCTGGAGACGTTCTACTAAACTTAATCAATGATCTACGCTCTGTCCATGATCTAATCAACTCAATGCACTGAACTTGAGCCCTATCTCATACTACGTGTGAAACCAAGTTCAGTTCAGAAAACAAACAAAAAACCTGAAATTGATGCTGATGAAATGTATGGATCAAGTTTAATTCTTTTTCATATGGTGATCCAAATGACCCAGCCCTATTAGTTGAAAGGACCGTTATTTTCCCAATGCTCTGCAGTCCCAACCTTTGCCAAAAATTATGTCTTTATATATGTGTAGTTCTGTTCCTGGATTCTCATTTCAATTTCATCTGTCCATCTGCCCACCCCTGAGCCAACAAAATATGCCTTAATTATTACAGCTTTATAATAAAATCTGACTATCCAGTAGAGTTAGTCCTACAATCTTTTTCTTTTTCCAGACTGTCTTGGTATTTTTAACCCTTTGTATTTTTCATACATATTTGGAATCAGCTTGCTGATTTCCACACAATTCCACACGCAATTGTTTGGGAGCTAGTTTGGGAATAGGTATGCATATCCTTGTATACGTCATGTCTGTATTTCCTCCGTTGCCAAATATGGAAGCATAAAAATGGAGTTTCCTTGGGACTTCCCTGCTGGTATAGTGGTTAAGAATCCGCCTGCCAATGCAGGGGACACGGGTTCGATCTCTGGTCTAGGGAGATCCCACATGCCATGGAACAACTAAGCCCGTGAGCCACAACTACTGAGCCCACGTGCCACAACTACTGAAGCCCACATGCCTAGAGCCTGTGCTCCGCAACAAGAGAAGCCACTGTGATGAGAAGCCCGTGCACCACAACGAAGAGTAGCCCCCGCTCCCTGCAACCAGAGAAAGCCCGTGCGCAGCAACAAAGACCCAACGCAGCCCCCCCCCCCGCAAAAAAAAGACAAAGGAGTTTCCCTTCACCTGGGTCCCTGAGTGATGTCAATGTCACCGAGGGCAGCCACTCACACTGACACGTTATGAACATCTACCATGAGCAAGAAATAAAACTTCATTATTAAAAATAATTTTTTCCATGGCCCCAAAACTTCTATGGCCTTGGGGTACGAGGAGAGGTTAGAAGAAAAAGGTTTAAGATTAAATGGATTTATTTTAAACATCTAAGCTATGACTAGCTTACTGCATACACACTCACACACGCAAATGTGAGCTACATGATTCGTCAAATCCGTATGAAACATCTCAGTTACTTGCAACTCTCTAAAATTAACTCAAACCATTTACCAGATGGTAAATTCTGGAAATAAATTTAAAATATGCAAAAAAATACTATCTGACTTTTATATGAAACACAGTGTACCTAATTATAACTTCATATTTTAATTTTGAGAAGAGGAAACAATACAGAATTCTATTTCTAATATCAGCTTTGAACGATAATCAATTCTGATTTGCAAAATGGTCTATGTTTTGTAAGCAACAGTATTTCCCACTTGAGACTTTTATTGGACAATAAAGGCCATATGGCTAAGAATGCGTCTGGATTAATAAAAAAAAGATGCAAATTCTTATAATACAATGTTCCTCTAAAACTTTTTAAGAACCTCTGCAACAGCTTTGTGTGTATCCCAAATTAAGATTTACTATACAATAAAATTATGTAGTAATAATATACAACCTTTATCTGAAGTCGCATGACTCTCCATTATTTATTCTCGCTACACTGCAGCACGTAAATCATGCAAGGGAATTCTCGAGATACGTACTATTTAGAGCACAGAATTATTGTGATTCAATTCTCAATAAGAAGCGAAGCAGTAACTTGTTACTTGAGACTGGCAAATCAATATCAAACGCTTGTTCTAAGATTGCTTATCACTCTAGTCATGCAAGTAGCTTGGAAAGCTGAACTATTCACATTGACAAAGGGGTTGTTTTCCGAAAGCTTTCCGGTATGACTCTATACTTAGTTTTACGATCAAGAAAAAAATCAATTTCCTTCTTCAACTTGTCAATCAGAAAACACATATAGAAACAGTGATTTTATTAGAACACATAAAAGTACACTGAATAACAATGTAAGATGAAATGGAAATATAAAATGGCATCGCATATAAAATATACACATATAAAATAGAATTAACATACACAGAAAACAAAAGAATTAACATACATAGACTGAAATGCAAAAAAAAAAAGAATACAGAAATTAAAGCTAAAGCGACAAAAATCAGTTGAACAGACTTACTCTCATCTTCAGTTTTCAAATACACCCATCTCTTTTCAGTTCAGAATTCAAAACAATAAATAAATAAAATCATGAGAGCAACTAGCTTTTCCCATTACCATGAAAGTCCACCGAAACCTAATTTTCCTTTTTGTTTTTATCTGTGAACACTAAACTTTCCAGAGGGGTGATAATGCTGGCCCATTTATATCAGAGCATCAATGAAAAACACATTTCTCTTTAAAACAAAGAGTCTGAGTGACTCTAAATTACACTTTACACGACAAAGAACCAAGAAATAACAGGTGGCTGGCTTTTGATCTAGTGCCTACAAAGAATCCTAAAAAGGTATATATAGGCAACTAAGGTAGATAGCAACATAATATACTGATCTAATTACTACCCAAGTTCCCTCATTTCATCAAGGTCACTCAAGTTCACCATTCATGACGTATTAAATGTCACCCACACTAACTGCCTCATGGGATTTTTTTTTTTTTTTTCATTTTAACGGACGGTTATTGTCAAGTACCAAGGCCTGGCTCTAAACAGCGAAGTCTGATGCAGGAAAGGAGCCAGGTCCTTCCTTGTCCCAGTGTCCATTCCCCATAAGGATCACCACGTGCCCCACCTGGGCATCCTCAAGGTCGCCGACAAGGCAGCACGCTGTTCCAAGGCATCACATCGTGAGCAATACGTGCCTCGGGGCCAACCACGGTTCTCTTCACTACGGCCAAGGTCAACGTCCTCTATTCAGCTTCCTCCGTTCAAACTTTAGTCATTGGGCACCCACGGAACCACATGCCTACACGAAGTGGAACCTGCTTTGAGGATGCGCACGCCAAGAGCCACCCTTACTTTATAACAACTCTGTCAAAACAATGATGCTGGGCTTCCCTGGTGGCGCAGTGGTTGAGAGTCCGCCTGCCGATGCAGGGGACACGGGTTCCTGCCCCGGTCCGGGAAGATCCCACATGCCGCGGAGCGGCTGTGCCCGTGAGCCATGGCCACTGAGCCTGCGCGTCCGGAGCCTGTTGCTCCGCAACGGGAGAGGCCACAACAGTGAGAGGCCCGCGTACCGCAAAAAAAAAAAAAAAAAAGAAAAAACAATGATGCTTATGAGGCATATTTCACCCGAGTATCAGCACCCCACATCGAGCTATGCTAAAGAAATCCTCACTGAATTAGCCAACCTTCTTCAATCCAATGCTGCTGGTGTGCAGGCGCCTCCAAGTATGAATGAATCACATTTAGTCAAAGCAGTAACCAGACGTACCAATTATGAATGAAATGACTGCTGCAGAGGATGATGGCTCTTCAGTCAACTAAGGATTACCACCAAGTCCCGACAAACGAAGTGAACTAATAAGAAGCACTTTTTTGACCAGTCTCAGTCACAAAGCTTATGGGTCCATGCACCAGAAAATAAGGTGTAGCAGGAAGACCACAGCTTAGAGTCACAGGATCTGGGTTTTAGTTCCAGTGCTGCCTTTTCCTTTCCTTAAGTACCTGAAGAGCAAGACCTCCCTTTCTGAAAGAAATAAATGTCATTTGCAGCAACATGGATGGACCCAGAGATCATCATACTAAGTGAAGGAAGTCAGACACATATCATAGGATATCACCTATATGTGCAATCTAAAATATGACACAGGTAAACTTATCTACAAAACAGAAACAGAATCACAGACAGAGAGAACAGACTTGTGGCTGCCAAGAGGGAGGGGAGGAAGGGAGGGATGGAGTGGGGGTTTGGGATTAGCAGATGCAAACTATTATATATAGGACGGATAAACCACAAGGTCCTACTGTATAGCACAGGGAACTCTCTTCAATATGCTTGATAAACCATAATGGAAGACAATATGAACAAGAATGTATATATATGTATAACTGAATCACTTTTCTGTACAGCAGCAATTAACACAACATTGTAAATCAATTATACGTGAATAAATTTTTTATAAAAAGACCTCCCTTTCATCTATGTATCCTCAGTATCTAACAGTGCCCAGCATACGATGGGCCCCCAATGAGTGTCTGTTCAATGAAAGAACAAGAGAACATATCTTCTTTGTGTGACCTTAAGCCCCTAATGTCCTCGGGCACAAGTTTCCAAATCTTTAAAAACAAGGACATCAAAATACCTGCGGGCCTTCTACATTCGACTGTCGTGAGAGGCCAGGTGAACCAACAGGTACAAAAGTAATCTGTTAACCATAAAGGTAAGTTGTGCAAAGGTCATGAAGTTTATATAGGTAAGTTCTAAGTAAAGAAGTGTTCTTGGAAGGGGTGTGGTGGCAGCAAGGAGGGCATTTCAAGGAGGGAACAATTATGAATAAAAATAAAATGGCCTCCAAAAGCCCAGATTTCTCCTCCATCCCTTGAAACACGTAATCCACCTCTTGGCTTGCAAAGACGTCCAACCTACCGAGAAAGACCGCTGATTACGGTTCTAACCAAAACTGAAAGCGTGTGCCAGGCTCTGAGAAAATAAGGTGCTGAAGAAAATGTGCAAACTCTTTGCTGACAAGCGTCGCCCCTCATGAATTCCCCACTTGACACAGACGGCACCACCATCCTCATGAGGCCCTAGGTTTGAAGTACCTGCCGTTTACCCATCACATTCAGTTCCTTTTATTTAATAACCCTAGGATGGGCCCACACACGGCCGAGGTCATTACTATCTTACCAACTTCTGAAAAACTCAACTTCGTATCATTACAAATCCTTGAAGAAAAGAGGGTGTTTCAGTACACCCGCTTTTGGGTTTTGGGATAGTAGGTAAAGTATTTGGGGAAAAAAATTTTAGCCTACCTCGTAACATGTTTAAAAATAAATCCCAACAGATTAAAGAATAATTTTGTAATGAAGCTATAAAACAAGAAGAAAATATAGGTAAATATTTAACTGATCTTGGAAGGGGCTGGCATTCTTCATCATTAAAGCCATGAAAGGAAAAACATTTGACCATGTAAAAATTATACATTTATATACGTCATAAAAGTCCCACAAAATTAAAAGACTGAAGATAAATTGGGGAAAGGATATAAAACATGTAAGAAAAGGGGTAATAGTATTATTACATGTATATACAAAGAGATGTTAGAAATGAAGAAAATGGTTTTAAAATATCAGATAATGTGAGTTAAGGACAGGAACAGGAAATTCCAAAAATAAAAAATAAAGAGAAATAAAAATAACTGAACATGTTAAAAATGCAGATCACCAGTAATTTTAAAAAAAAGAGAGAGAAAAAGAAAAAAAGAATGGAGAAATACCATTTTTCCCTACCAAACAGGCAAAGAACTAAAAGCATACTCCTCAGTCCAGACGATGGCACAGGGCAGCAGGAGGTCTCACTTGCCCCTGCTGGTAGCTAAACAGGTCAAGCATTTCTGAAGGGAAATTTGGCAATATATCAAAAACTGTATCAAGGCTCATATCCTCCAAACAGGAATTCCATTTTTAAGAATTTTTACTAGAGGAATTATCAGTGATATTTGCAATGACTTCTGTACAAGAATGTTCACCACAGCTGATGTTCATGTAACAGCTAAAATATTAAGAGAAAAAAATCTCAATGTCTAACAGAAGAAGGGTTAAATAAGCTATGGTGCCTTCACGTACCTGAGTGTTATGAACCTGTTTTCAAGCAAAATATCATATTTAACGATAAATCCTCACAATATTAGTGAAAATGCAAGATTCAAAACTATATGGGGTATGATCCAAACACGGGGGGGGAAGAGGCCAACAGGAATACACATGATATACATTTGGCTCTGTGAGAAAATCATGGACGGTAGTCTCAACTTGAACCTTGAGAGCCTTTGTGTTTTTTTGTTTGGTTTTTGTAATTGTTTGTAATTGTTTGATTTGGGTCTCTGCTGACTCTGAAACGGCATGGATAAAAGAAAGACTTTCAAAATCAATATTTCAAATGATAAAACTCTTAGCTTTATTTCTTCTCACCTAAAACATCCCTATCAAGCCATTAAAGGGAGAGAAAACAAAAAAAAAAAAAGGAGAAAACGGCAAAGACAATCCAGGAATCATTCCTCTGCAATGAAGTCCAAGACAGAAGGCTCGGTAGGCCCCTGGGTGGTCCTCCAGAGGACACAGGACACAGCAGAAGCACCCACGGACACTTCCGGTGAGCAAGTGTGTCTGTACCTGCCTGTGTTCCCACCATGCTAAGGGCACTGCATGGTCTCACTCCCCCAGATCTCAGCCTAAAGACCACCCGGCCCCTTATGGCATCCTCTCCAGGATTCCAGCCTTCCAGAAGCCAACTTAAATTTTCCTCAAATTAAAAAACAACCTGGAGATACCAATGAGTCCCCCAAACAGTGAGCAACTGTGCATGTACCAAAAGGAAAAGGGCTGCAGGGAACAAAAAGTGTTTTACAGAAAGACACAGAAAAGAGTGAAGCGTCTCAACCATTTTGTGAAGTAATAATACAAAGAGAGCTTTATTTCTCACATATTTCATAAACACTGGAGAGACAGTGAAAGACATCATGCAGCTTGCAGTTGCAGGGGAAAGAGGCTGGGCACCAGTCCAAACCTTCCCCTGATTTTACCTCTGAAACATAAATGCACAGAAAAGAGGCAATGTAACAAAGCACTCCAACGACAGGATTTTTATCTACAGGTCGTGGGACTATGCAACACGTTTATTTTCTTCTTTTTAGCTCTTCTACTTTTGAACTTTCCTGAAGTTAGTCCATCTTACTTTTATAATGAGAAAAGACTCTTATGAGAGTACTTAAAACTGTAATTAGTTAAATGAAATACTACCTTTGTTATATCAGTTTCCTGCTCAAAATCTACAATGGCTTCTTAGGCGCTAGTAGCTACCCAATCAAATTCACACTATTTCCAGTATTTTCTATCAGACTTGATGATATCCAGCCACCTAAGCATGACATAAAAGCTCTCCCCACCCCCCTGCCCCGCCCATTGACCTACCTGCCTCCTGACCTCTAGCCAAGTTACTCTGCTGCATGTGTCCATGTCCTAGAAAGAGCAGATTGCTCTCCCATGCATTGGGTTCCTTTAGGTGCACACGCCTCTTGTCACTTAGCTTGAAATTCCTCTTCTGTGTCTCCTCCCCACATCCCACTCACAGTGGGCTCTGCTGGAAGTTCCTCCTCTCCTCTAGGGGTCAGTCTCTCCCATAACTAACGGCCTGCTACAGGTGCCTGGGGCTCACATCCAGTACAGATCGCTTTCATCCTCCCCTCCCCGGCCAGACTCTGAGTTCTGGGGCAGGCACTTATCTTTGCTCTCCCCGCACCCAACTCAATGGCTAGTTCAAAAGGGCACTGAATACATGTTGTGAAATTGAGTTTTCCTCTTAACTGTTCTATGTCTTCAAAATCTCCAATACAGCAAGCATCTGCCTCAACACCACTGGCCACTTCAAACCCAACAACCCTACCTGCCACGCTTTCTACCTGAAATTGCAGCCACCCTCATGCCCCATAACCTTCCTCCTTCCTCATGACCTCGTCACTCCTTCACAGGGGGCTTCCACCCCTTTGACCCCACTCTGCTGACCTCCGTATGCCCTTCCATCCTCATCTTCTCTGGGGGACCTTTCTAAACTTGTAGTCGGGGCTTCCCTGGTGGCGCAGTGGTTGAGAGTCCGCCTGCCGATGCAGGGGACGCGGGTTCATGCCCCGGTCCGGGAAGATCCCACATGCCGCGGAGCAGCTGGGCCCATGAGCCATGGCCGCTGAGCCTGCGCGTCCGGAGCCTGTGCTCCACAGCGGGAGAGGCCACAACAGTGAGAGGCCCGCGTACCACAAAAAAATTAAAAATAAAAAATAAACTTGTAGTCATTTGGACCCTGTTTGCCCAGTGTTACGAAGTACTATGGTAATTATTGCTCATAGCCCCCCCATTAGTCTGTAATCTCCCTAAAGAAAGAAAACATGACACATTACTTGGAATTCCATTTGCCCCGAGTCCCTGCTAAGTGCTCCACACAAAGAAAGAGTTCCACCCCAATGACTAACATTCCTTTGCTCCAAGAAAAGTCCAATCCAGCTGAGATGCAATCATTTTACTAATGCAGCCCGTATACAGCACTGAGTTTTTTCAAAGGGTCCAAATGCTGCTGGAGACCTCCCTCCTGTCAGTAAGGGCAGAGGGAAAACAAGGGAAGGGACCCCTTTTCTAGCCATTACATCCTTATCAATCCCATCAGAGGCCCACTATGAACCCCTGATATGAGCAGATGAGATAGTAACAAAAACTGGCGTTAGCATCGCCAGGTCTGTGGCCCCTGCCGGGTGACAGTGTGCAGAGCTGGGGCACCTGCCCCCTTCACCTGACACTTACAGGCCTGCCTTTTCTTTAAAGCATTCTCTCATGGACCATCACAAGTGAAAGCAGTGTTTGAAAACATGGCTTCAGGGCTTACGAAAGTGTTGTTTTGCCAGACTGGCTGGGAAGTCAGACTGAACAATGATGGAAGACGTCCCTGAGCGGACAGAGCCCTCCTTGGCTAAACCCTCGAAGGAGAAAAACAAGGATGTGAGACTAAAGGATGAAAACCTCCATCAATTGGGAGATGTACCTTTGACAACAGTCAAGCAGACCCGTGTTCTGGTGGCAGTCTGTCGCATCCTGCGGCAACGTTCCTAACCTCGTGATTTTTTTCCCTTTTATTAGGATTTTTTAAGTAAAAAGAAAAGTGAGAGCGTTTTCAGTAAAAAATAAGAAATACAGTCATATAAAAAAAAAAAAACCTGTAACTGTCTCTTCACGTTCCCTCTATTACAACCATATTTCCATGTGTCCTTGAATCAACAGAACACAGAAAGAACTAAATCCTACCAAATTCTAGTCTACGAATTCTAAAAAAGATATACTTCAATCTCAACACAAATAGCTCTTAATCCTGAAGAGGACGGTCTCCTTGATCACCCTGACGTTCCTACTAAACCAGCGCAAAAGGAATCTTGAAATGCTCTAGATGAATATTTACTATTCCACATCTCCTTCTACCCTGGAAAGATCTACACTTTGACTTTGAAGAAATTTAGCAATTTCTTCTCAAAAACTGAAAGGCGGCATAGAAAGGCAGGAGAAGCACAGAACTTAAGGTCTGCACATCTGGGGGGGAGGGGAGGACTCAGCTCTACAACTTGCCAGGCATCTACCCTAGAGAAACAATCAGTGTCTTTATCGACAAGGCAAGCTAATAATGCTGATACTCCACATACTCTTTACATTTTTGGAAAGACAAAATAAGAAATTGCTCGTGCCCTGTGAAAGCGTAATTCAAGTAGAAAAGCAGTGTAATAGTTATCAGTGAAAGAAAAACTGGTGCTAATAGCGCAACATTAAAATCTGTAACATAGGTTCTTTGGGGAGTTGAAATTTGTCTCCACTACTACTAAATTTTATTACTGAGCTTCTTGAAAAGTCAGTGGGACTCCCCTGGTGGCACAGTGGTTAAGAATCCACCTGCCAATGCAGGGGTCACAGGTTCAAACCCTGGTCCGGGAAGACCCCACATGCTGCAAAGCAACTAAGCCCGTGCACCACAACTACCGAGCCCTTGCACCACAACTACTGAGCCCATGCGCCTAGAGCCCATGCTTCCCAACAAGAGAATGAGAAGCCCACGCACCGCAAGGAAGAGTAGCCCCTGCTCACTGCAACTAGAGGAAGCCCGCCTGCAGCAACAAAGACCCAACGCAGCCAAAAATAAATAATTTTTAAAAATAAAGTCAGCAACTTTAAGAATTTGAAAGCACATCTGAATTAAATCTGAATGTGTTATGAGTGTTTATGCAGTGGATTCTCTGAATGGTGGTGAAAGGGTCTGGATGACCAGTTGAGGACCTCTCAGTCTTTATTTCTTTTACTCCCCAGAGGTGAGGAGTATATAGGCCCAACACCAGCTCTTCAGGCCAAGGGCCCCATCATCCCGGTAGGTCAGCCCTGTCGTCTGGGTGGCAACCTCCCTCTTCGTCACCTGGAAAGTTGAGCCAATCCAGGTCTCTGGGTCTTCCGAACACAGCCACACTGAGCTAAAAATATATGCAAATGCACTGTCTCAGGACGATGAAAGTCACGTGGGATTGACGGTTTCACCAATATCATGTCCACAGAAAAGTTCCGTACAAGCCTCCTAAGCCCGTGGCACCCTCCAGTTCCACCAGAGCAGCAGACAGGTCCATACAGAAGCTATGAAACAGGCCTTATTGCACATGTATGGCTTTCACCACACCTGGACTTCAGGAAGGAGAGTGTTTCTGAAACACATCTTGGGAAACACCTCACTCGTAAGTAAGGATTATATATGCCAGGCACTGTCAGTGCTTATCTACGAGACAGTGTAATACTAAGCAAAATATTCTGTTAACAGTAAAAGAAGTGCTGCAATTTTCATTATGGAGTGACAAGTCAACTCACCTTCAATGTTGTGTTCAGATGACAGGCAGGCAGCTGAAGCCAGAGTTTAGGCTTCTCCAATTAATCCAATAACCTCCATGCCACTTACCCTTGCAACTGGCATTAGGAAAGCCCCATGTGCCCCCAAATCATATAAATTCCATAGTTTCCTGTTCATTAGGTCCAGGTTGGCCTACGCCGGTATGTCATATTTTGACATGTAGCCACAAGGGACATACAATCACAATTAAGGGGAGACTTTAGCTAAAATTGGCAGGCCCCGCTCGAATGAACAATTTATGCCCACACAGGGGTAAAAACGTATATAGCTTCTCCAAGTGATGAATACTAAACTGTGAGAAACACAAAGAGATATAATTCATTTATTAAGTTTGCATAAGATATCTTTGCACTCCCAACCAAACACACAGAAGGGGTGTTCGCATCACAGCAAGGACACAGGATGTTATTACAGGTAATTGCATACAGACTGTCAATACTACAATCATCATGATGTTTACGGAATAAACCTGCAATGTTAATAAAATCCTCTTCTTCTTCTCCCGCATGTAACCCTCCCCTGGTTTCCCTGTGCATTTAGAATAAATGTCACACTCATCATTGCTTGCAAAGCTCCAGCCTGTGCTCGCTCCTGGATCCCATCTCATGCCACCCCCTCCCCATTCCACAACCTGTCCAGGCCCCTGGCCCAGCCCTACCGTGGCTCACCCTGGCCCTGGCTGGCGGGCCTTCTTTGCTTGTTCTTTGTCCTGTGGTGAGCGAAGAGAAAGGCCGCTGTCCTTGTTGTTTCCCTTGTTTGAAAAGCTTTTCCCCACACCTTTGTGCGGTTAACTTCTCAGATCTCGGGTCAAATGTCACCTCACGAGTAGGGCTTCCCCGGCCACCCTAATGAGCAGTGCCCTACACCTGCAATCACTACCGTGTCCCCTATCGCCCGTTTTACTTTCTGTGTAGTATAAATCGATTTCCAGCTGAAATCTGCTGTTGATTATCGGGCCCACTGAAGTGGAAGCTCCAATAGGAGAGCCGCTTGCTCTCCGTGCAGTTTCTAAGACAGTGCCTGGCGCGCAGTAGGTTCAAAACAGGTGTTTGTGACATAAATAAATGCTGTGCTAGACGATGGGTAAAGCAAGTTACAGACATGACCATCCGCACCCTTGAAGCTACCTGATGATGAAGAAACAAATGGCCCAAGAACAAAAAATATTTTTAAAAAATTTAGCAGTTGCATACTAAATTGTGATTAAACCATCAAAGTGAGCTGAATGTATCCAACTTGAACAAATTATTGAATAAAAATAAGGACGGTCGTACAGAAATGTGAGTGGCCTGGGCTGGGAAGGTGTTCTGAGGTTTGATGATGAAGAACCTGGTGAACTTTCTAACACAGTGTTCTGGACTGAATATTTGTGTCTCCTCCCAGATTTGTGCTTTGAAGTCCAGAACCTCCTTTGATGTGATGTATTTGGAGGTGGAGGCCTTGGGAAGGTAATTAGGTTTAGGTGAGGTCATGAGGGTAGGGCCCCCTGATGGGGTGAGTGTCCTGATAAGAAGAGGAAGAGAAACCAACATCTCTCTCCCTCTCTCTGCTGCATGAGGACACAGCCGGAGGCAGGCTTCTGCGTACCGGGAAGAGAGGGCTTGTATCAGAAACCACATCTGCTGACACCTTCATCTTGGACTTCCAGCCTCCAGAACTGTGGGAAATGAATGTCTGTTGCTTAAGCCACCCGGACTCTGGTGTATTTGTCATAACAGCCTGAGCTAACACACGTGGTGTCTGGTATGGTACCTACGGCCTGGAACATCAGAGTTGCTCAATAAATATCACTGAATTTTGAAATATTTAAACTAAGAAAACCCTGAAATGATACTGTAGCCTTCTCAGCGAAGTTTTAAGGACCACTTCTCTATAATCCCTACTGATCTTTCTAGCATAAATATGGGACACGTGGACACTGAAATTAAGCAGGAGAAAAATCATCTAGGGACGTAGGGATGACAAAACCCAAAAGAGTTTTTTTTTTTTTTTAAAGTAGGGAGGACTTTTTTTCTTTAGCCTCACAAATTTCAAAGAGGCTTCGCACATGCAAACAGACTCCAGCTTTTTCACGCTCCTCGTGCCCAGAAACTGGGACATTAGGATGCCAGGAACCCTTTCAAAATCTAAACCATGTGATAAGTGCAGGAGAAGCTCTCAAACAACCACGAGAACTTCTGTGGAGCTGCCAAAGAAAGCCAGATGCTTCTTTCAAAAGAATAGATGGAGTTGGCTTGGGAAGAAACCTGTGGCCTCAGCCTCCAATGAGAAGGGCAGGTGGCATGGCGTGGTGTGCCGTGCGTGTTCCCGGTCCCCTGGGCCGGCATCTCCTCCCACGGTAACACCGTGTCACCACCGCGCTCGGTGGCCCGTGCAGGACACGGGGTTCTCCTGCACGGGATGACAGGGGTGGGAAGGCTTTGGTCTGGGGCCGTGCAAAACGAATCCCATACAATTATGGGGAGAATGTGATATTGAAAAAGATGTAAAATTGCTTCACTGCACTTGAGGTTTTTATTTTCAGAGAAATTGAACAGAGATGAAGAAAAAAAAAAATCTGCGTTCAAAAAGGGTTTCACGATGCAGGATACCAGGAAATAAAACATTTTTTTTAACCAGTATGTACAACAAAGAGCAGGTGTTTTTACTATTGCCATCTACCAAACCATAAAGTGTGTGACCTTCTGCCTTAAGTACGAGCTTTTAAAAGAGTCTCTTCACGTGTGTTCATTGTCACACCCTCTTGTGAAACTAGCGTGATGATCTGGCTTGAAATAATGATTCCAAAGGGCTTTTGTAGTTGTTATTGAGGGGCTTTGTGTTTTAATTTTTTAAGAAAGCCTAGACTCCTTTTCTATACTTGCAGCTCCTGATGGAGCTTATGCGAGTTTAAATTTGCTGCCAAGATTATTTTTCCGGTATCTGTAACACTGGCGGGCCCCTGGAAAGCCTGTGTGCCCTGGGCTTTCATAACTAGACAGCTCACACCTGAGTTATCTCGCCTCCGGTAATGACATCTCATAGCCCTGCTTCCTTCCCATCCGGCCACGAGGCCACATGAACCCAGCCAGGAGCCGTGACCGTGGGCAGCGTGGCCGCCCTGCCCTTCCTCTCCACCTTACTGCGCCTTGAGACGGCTGGGCTCTCCCTCACTCGGTCAGTGCCTGGAGGGCAGGAACGCATCTTCCACGTCTGCCCTCTCTCCGCACCTGGAAGAATCCTCTCTCATGGAAGACGCCTCGTAAACATTCATTTCCTGGCAGGAACAATATCTGTATATTCATAGACAGTGACACGTTTCCAGTGAAATAGCTTTCTGTTTTCATTTGCCACTGTCCTCCAAGACACAAATATTGGGGATGGTACAAAGAAAATCTCGATGAAAATACTCAATTTATGCAGCATTACCACTTCTCTCTCCTGCTTTACATCTATCTGTATGAGTTACAGAGGGCAGTGAATCTCAATGTCATTTTTCAAGATTTTTTTTCATTCTCAACACACCACAGCAGTGCGCTGTCCTGAGTCAATGCGGTAGCCAACTGCGAAAAGAGTCAAATCCCCAAAGCAATAAATAGAAAGCCATACGATCTCATTCTTCCCTCTGTGGGTTGGCCGGCTGTTTGCTGGTTCACTGGCCGATAGATGTTTATCACAGCATTCAATTTTCGTTGATCCCTGAGATTTAGTTTGGGGGAAGTTGATATGTTTATATTCCTTCAAAAATAACCCATAAATGTGCCAAAGAGGAAAAAGATAACAGTACTGTCCATTCAGAGGTCCGCAGACCCTGCCTATTCCTCTGCTGGTTCACTGTCCCGCAGGTCCCATTACATTAAGCCGTGAAGCAGATCTGAAGAGACTGGTAGGAAGGGTCTGGAGGGAAGGGGGTGACCATCTGCTTTGGGAGAAAGAGCCTCGGCCCAGAGACTCCCAAGCACCTCCCCAGCCTAACCAGCCATCCTCCTAAAACTGAGGGCTGTCAGAGAGCGGGTCGCAAAGGAAGGGGGAGAAACCAGCCAGGGCAATGGGTGGGGGGCGAGCACGGGGGAGGGAGCGGAATTGGCACTCTCCTTTAATCAAGTGGCCAGTGGTAGCCAGAGAAGATGTGAAATGCCCTCAGAAAAGCTGGCCACTGATGAGCTATGCAGCAGCTGAATGGCAGCAGCTCCCATCCACCAGCAGCAGTCACGTTTCCACCAGTGTTTGTGTTCTGCCTCTAAGACAAAGAGAGAACAGCCCAGCAACTGCAGGCAAACTTACTTGCCAATAAGAAGTACAGAGATCATTACTGAGTTCTCACAGTATGTCAGGTATTCTGCTAAGAACTGCCTGAAATCTTCCCCCTAAGGGTACCGATATTTATTATTCTGGGTATATGTGTGTATGTATACGTATTCAAATATAATTTCTAACCTACTCTACAATCCTACATATGTGTGTGTGTATGTATATATCTTCATATGTACTGATAATTTCTAACCTACTCTACAATCCTGCTTTGTTGGTGTATCAGGTTTCTCCAAAGAAACAGAACTAACAGGGTATGTGTGTGTGTGTGTGTGTGTGTGTCTGTATAAAGAGACTATAAGGAACTGGCGTGTGCAATTATGGAGGCCAACAAGTCCTAAGATCTGCAGGGTGAGCTGGCCACCTGGAGCCCCAGAAGAGGTGAGGATGTAGAGCAATTCCACCTCCCAACAAGAATGTAAGCTCCAGAACTTGGTAGAGACTGAGTCTAGAATTCTCCAGGTATTACTGAGTACCTGCTACGTGCCAGGCTTAACAAGGACACAGCACAGATCCCGTCCTTATAAACCTTTCCATCCTCTACCTCTAGGATAAACCCCAAAACAACCTAAATGAAATAAACTGAAAAATTTTAAAACAACTCAAAAATAATCCACGGTACACAACCTTGACAATTTTTTAAAAATTCAGAATGATGAAAACCTTGAGTTAAAAAAAAATCAACTGTAAGATCTAAGCCCATGTTTATCAGGGCCATAACACTTAAGTTCTTCATTCTATCATTAGTGTACTGATGAAATTCTCTGAAAGGAGTAAAACCTCATGTCCTTTGTGACAAATTAAGCTGCAAAGCTGTTTCCTCTTATGCTCTGGTTTCCCCGCTTATATTAACAAGGGGCATAAAAGAAAGCCTTTAAGATAATATTTATTTGCAGAAACAAACATTGATTTGGAGCACTCAGAGGCACGTATGTGCCTGGAGGGGAAACACTTGAGGGAATCTGAATATTTTATCATGCCATGGATATTATTACCCTCCTACCTGCATATCTCCCCCTTCAACCTGCTCTCAATCTTTCGCGTCTGTCTCTACCCCCGACCAGAGCCCTGCCAGGGCGCACCTGCCCATTACCCACAGTAATGACACCAGTAAATATCACATTTCACCCTCCGTCAGAACTAAGATTACATAAACGTGACACATTTTAAGAAGGAGCGCGTCTCTGTTGTTTACAGTTTAACAAAGATAAAGCCATGATAAATACCGTAAGCTGTAAATCAAGACATCTACCGTTGTACACTTCTTATTCCTCTCAGGGCTGAACAAATGTTAATTATAGAGAATTTGAAAATGAGACTTGTTAATGTCATTTTTAATTTAGCATGTTACAGTGTAAATGTTTTCCATTGTGTTAATTTACACCTGTTCTCACAAGCTTCATTATTAGGTTTACAGTGGAGCAGCTCTCTGTGACTCTGGAATTTGCTTAAAATGGCAGAAACAATTACTAATTAGAAGGGCATGTTTACTTTAATGATATTTATTTCCTAGTCTAGTTTTGTATGTAATGTACTATGGAAGTGTATGATTTAATTAGCGAAACCCATTTATCACAAGCAGTTTCTCAAAAGAGAACAGCTTAAAAAATACAACAGATTCATTCAGAGTTTGATAAATTCCTTGGATGAAAAGCCTACAGAGTGACACGTCTCTACAGGGATCTTTCACTCATAATCTCAGGGCATTTCCCCACTTCCGTTCCAACCACTGCAATAATTACCAATGGTAAGACTTCGACTCTAATATTTTTCATGCAAATTTTAAGAGGGGGTGTCCAAAATTTTGAACTTTATAGGCTCAAAAATTCAAAACCTGCGTTCAAAATTAACACAGGCTTCGACTTACTGATATCCACACTCACCAATTTCATCTGTATATTTTAAGTATACAAAAAGCAAATTCCTTTTGTTTTTAATATAAAGGAAATGGCTTTTTCTCCCTAGAGTCATTTCTCTGGCACCCGAAGTATAATTGACATTTTTCCCTCCAAATATTGGGGCACAGTTACTACCAACGGAATAACTGATTCACAAAAAGACCATCCAGTAGATATTACAACTCCTGGGAAAGATTGTTGGAGAACAGGACATTCACCTGGTCTCAAAAGACCACCCCAACGGCTCTTAATCACAGAAGGAATTGCTTTTAGAGTGGAGAAATATGTTCAGGAAGCAGCTCTCCCCAGGTGGCTTTCTTCAATCTTGTAACAGGAAACAACTGAACAGATACAGACTGCAGGACACTCCACAAGAACTAGCCTGGACTTTTCCAAACGGTCAACACCACAAAAGACTTTGAAAAAGCCGAGGGAGTAGTCTAGATTTAAAAGAGGCTAAAGAAATGTGACAACTAAATACAACATGTGATCCTTGATTGGATCATGGATTAAAACAAAAACAAAAAACAGCCGTATAGAAAATTACTGGGACAACTAGGGCCACCCGAATGCGGACTGGGCACTAGATAATATTATCATATCAAGGTTAAATTTCCCTGGTGTTTTAATGGTAACAGATTGTGTAACAGAATAAACCAATTCTTCAGAGACACCCCTGAAGTGGCTCAGGATGAACTGTCATGATGGGCAACCTTCTTGGAAATACACAGAAAACAAAGTGAGAGCTGGGAAGGAAATGTAGCAAAATGGCAGGGGGCGGGGCAGGGGCTAAAGGTCATCACAACATCTTGTCGCTTTTCTATAAACCTGAAATCAAAGGTTGGGAAAGTATAGCTAACCCAATGGGCTGAGTGGGAGGCCAAATTAGAAATATTCTTCCTACAACTTCTTACATGCAGACTTTATTCAAGAACTATTATTGCACGTCTTTGAGGGTAAGCGTTTCAGCATGATTATTAGACCCACTAAAATAGCAGGTACCCTTGGAAGTGGCTTCACAGTCGTGTTTCAATATATAGATTCACAACATTCCTATGAAACACAGTCTAATCACCTTACATTTTCGGACCCCAGAAAGAATCCACGCTACAAAGCAGCTGAGACATGTCCCATGAAGATTCATGCATCCATCCTGAGTGAAGTAAGTCAGAGACAAATATCATAGGATATCGCTTATATGCGGAATCTAAAAAAAGGGTACAAATGAACTTATCTACAAAACAGAAACAGAGTTACAGATGTAGAAAACAAACTTATGGTTACCAGGGGGTAAGGGGGGGTAGGGATAAACGGGGAGTTTGGGACTGACATACACACACTACTATATATAAAATAGATAACTAATAAGGACCTACTGCATAGCACAGGGAGCTCTACTCAATACTTTGTAATGACTTATATAGGAAAAAAAATCTAAAAAAGAGTAGATATATATATATGTATAACTGATCCACTTTGCTGTACACCTGAAACTAATACATCATTGTAAATCAACTATGCTCCAATAAAAATTTAAAAGAGAAGACTCATGCACCCCACAGCCCAAGGAGAGATTCGGTATTTGACTCTGTTAGAAAAGCTGTATCTAAAGAGGGTGTGTTGTTTAATTTCAAGACACTCACTCTAAGTTCCATGACACCATATTCTACCCTTGTATTCTTCATAAGTAAAAGTAAACACTGGTACATGGAGATTTTGCCCAACCAAGAGAACACTAAAGGGCAGAGTGTTGCCCACGCATCCCCAAGCAGTGCCGGGTGAGTATCCGCAACTTGCTCTGGACCACACCCACGAACCCCCATACAGCTGGCGAGGCCGACCATCTCCTCTGGGGGAGGCCCGGGGCACTTGGATTTATGTGGACTCACGGCCAGCGGGGGCCGGTCCCACTGTCGTCGGGCCCACAAGAAGACTCGTCATTCCTCCAGTCCTCCCTGTTCAGACAAAAGAGCGTACACATGCTCTCTGTTACTCCCTGAGAACAGGCCTAACGAGGGAAGTCAAAAGGTGTTTCGATAAAGAGTGGGAAAACCCAAGCTGAGCCCCTGTGATGCATCTGAGGAAGGTGCAGAGGGCTGCCAGTAAAGAGCTAATGAAGTCATGACGCCTGGGTAAATCTGCAGCTGTGCAGCCTTTAACGACAGTCTCCACACCTACAGCACTGGCACATTCCAGAACTGAAAAGTTTCTGGACTCTCCCACCTCCAGAAAAGGAAAGAACTGGAATGAGGCAACGCTTGCAGGAGAGATAAGGGAAGCCAAGAGTGAATCTGATGGGGCGGCAGCATCTTCCCACCCCTCTTTGCCAGGCTGTGCAAAGTTACGAGGAAAAAACTAACCTGGCTCCCATTTTTGACCTGTATATACAGAGTCAAAGTTAAAACCCAGGGTGCTTGACAGGCAGACACCGTGTACGTGTCTGCATGTGTGTTCACCTCCTGGTTCACATATGTACAACACGCACTGGCATGCGTGCTTCAGGAAGGAACAACCCCTTAAGGAGATGGCTGGTGAAGCAGGTAAGTTTCAGCCAAATGTAACCTTCACCTTAGAAACCAGGAACTGGAGTAATTAGATTACAATCTTTCCAACACTGTGGGAGAGATTTGATCAACTGCGGCCAAGATCAGTTACATTATTTGGTTTACCTAAGTAACGGACCCTTAAACGCCATCAACACTTCTCCAGGCTGTGAGTCTTTGAGACCTGAGATGCATTCAACAGAAACGCAAATGCATCTTCAAAGGGCCTTAGGATGTTCAATCGGCGGGGGGGGGGGGGGGGGGGGGGGTGTGTTCAGCGGCGGGAGGTAAACAGACATCTAACATCATCGCTGCATAGAGTCTGCCTTTCCTTCCCTCATTCCTGCGCTATTTTCACGTTTGTCTGTGTAGTTCCCATACGAATTAAATGTGTTTTACTGAAGATCCTTAATCCTGGGATGCGCAGCCATGCCACTCAGTTTCTTTTTAAAATTTCAGTATTAAAACTTCTTTACGGGGTAAAGAATAAGACCAAGATTGCTCTCGAGGCTCAAGGAAATTCAGGAAACTTAAGTAACCTGCGAAGGTCTGAAGAGAAATGGCAGAAGGAGCTCCCCATCTCCTCTCTCCCCTCCACGAATGGATCTAGGGAAGGGCAGTGGGGGAGTCATGCCCCGTTTGTGTGGCGAGAGCACCCAGAGCTCTGTCCTGCCTCCCGAGACTCCACTTGTTTGGCCTGGATCCAGAAGGTCCCCGTGGTAACATCAAACTTCCCGACTGTCTCCGCTTCCTGCCCCACCCTAGTCCAAGTGCAGGAGCTGGGTCTGGCGATTGTCATTCAACTCGGTAGGTCCATTTACCAATTCTTATGGTTTAAACCCGACAAATCCTGTACTTGTACATCCAGACAGAACGCTCCGCAAAGCGTGCTGGGTCCACCCACCAGCATCAGTTCCGTCTCCTGCGGGGGCTGGACAGGGATGCTGGCACCCTCGGGTACCTGGGCCCCTGCAACGCGCAAGCCTCTCACCCGGGATTTGTTCAGCCCACTCGTCATAATGAGCAAGTTTAAGCCGCGAATTCCTGACTTGCCCAAAAGGAGGGCTTCCATTAAAAGGGGTGGGGCAATGTGACAAGGGGGAAATTTATACCAAGAGGCTTCTTTGCGTCGCTTTTAAGTCTCTTGGGTAAGGATGAAGAGAAGCTGCTGTAATTTACAACAGGTAATCAGAGTCACTCGTGTTTACCTCTTTTCATCAATTATCTTCCTCTCGCTGGCAGCTGAAAAATTACATTTCACTCAAAAGTCAGCCTGTTGACTTTATTTCGACAACACCTGAACAGTGCCCGGTGGCGGCATGTTTGTGAGTTTCACATTTTGCTGTGGGACGGTCGCTGAGAGCTGACTGACTGTGTGTGCAGTCTTCCGAATAACTGTATTAGTGGTCCTAAAACCAGATGGGCTCAGGGCCAGCGGAGTGGATGCACGCAGGGGCATTCCATTACAACGCATCTAGGCTTTCGGTTCAAATAACTTTCCTCCAAAATGAAGAGGCACGGACCTCCCTGGTGGTGTAGTGGTTAAGAATCTGCCTGCCAAGGCAAGGGACACGGGTTCGAGCCCTGGTCCGGGAAGATCCCACATGCCGCGGAGCAACTAAGCCCATGCGCCACGACTACTGAGCCTGTGCTCTAAAGCCCGCAAGCCACAACTACTGAGCCCACATGCCACAACGACTGAAGCCCACGCGCCTAGAGCCCGTGGTCCACAACAAGAGAAGCCACCGCAATGAGAAGCCCACATGCCACACTGAAGAGTAGCCCCCGCGCGCCGCAACTAGAGAAAGCCCGTGCGCAGCAAAGAAGACCCAACACAGCCATAAATAAATAGATTTTTTAAAAAAATGAAGCAGCAGCACCCGGAGCTCTGTCCCCTCATCTGTGGAATGGGAAAACCGCACAGCTGGTTTGGGACTAGGAAAAACTAATGCATGTGAAGCACCTAGAAGCGTCTCAGACACAAGGTTAAGTGCCTAGGTACAGGAGCAGAAACCTACAGCAAGTTTCCCTTTGAGGGTCTTGCACATTTCTGGCCATATCATCTGCTGATTCCACAAGAGGAGGCCATGTGCCCAGAACACACAGGGAAGCCCCCAGTGGAGCTCCTGCCGGCGGCCTTGCACTGGCCTAATTCTGCATCCGGCATGAATCCTGCCCGAAGATCCCTCTTCCTCATGCTCTTGACAGCATTAAAGGATTAACTAGCACTTGCAGCTCCGTGAAGAGGCCTGAAGGGTGTTTATGTATGAAATCCAAGTACATGAGCCCGTGGCTGTCACCTGGGTGTACCCTGACTGCCTCCGTATCTAGTTGATGGATTGGTGCCTCAGATCGAGCGCTGTGCTTTCCAGTGGCTGCAGTGCTTTGTCCTGCTGAAGGCCTCTCGTTCCTAAGCACTACTGCTTCCGTGTCTAACAGAGTCAGTCTAACCCTGAGGACTGGAGAGGATGCTAGCGGTCATCAGCATGCCCTCTCCATCCACCGGCCAGTCTGGCAGGAAGAGCGCAGGGCTCCCTTGGCCACTGGGGCGCCTTGGGCACCTCACATCCTCTGAGACTGTCTTCTCATGCATGAAATGAGGATGGTGCCCTAGGTGATCATTGTGATGGTTGATTTTACGTGTCAACCTGATGAGGCCATTGGGCGCCCAGACACGTGGGCAAACATTATTCTGGGCGTGTCTGGGAGGTGTTTCTGGATTGGACCAACATTTGAGCTAACAGCCTGAGTAAAGCAGACTGTTCTCCCCAACGTGGGTGGGCCTCATCCGATCCAATGAAGGCCTGGATAGGACAAAGCAAAGCTTGACCTCCCCAGAGGAAGAGAATTCTTTCTGCCTGACTACCCTCAAGCTGGGACGTGGGCTTCTTCCTGCCTTCGGACTTGAACTGAACTATGGGCCCTTCTTGGGTCTTGAACCTGCAGGCCTTCAGCCTGGAACTTACACCACTGGCCCCTCTGGCTCACTGGCCTTAGGACTCAAACGAGAAATCACTGTCTCCTCTGGGTCTCCAGTTTGCTGACTGGCCCTGCAGAGCTTGGGACTTGCTGGCCCCTGTAATCACGTGAGCCAATCCCTTACAATAAATCTCTTCATATATATAAACACACACATTCTCTTGGTCCTGTTTCTCTGCAGAACCCTGACTACTACAATCACCAAGGGTATCTGCGTTTCTAAACCATGCGTAATGGTCATCCAACCTCTGCTTGCACACCTCCCAGGGAGGAGACTGCCTTGCCTCTCACAGCAGCTCACCCTGCTTTAAGGAGGGTGGTACTTGGGAAGTTCCACCCCTGAGTGAGAATGCAAAGCTGAATCAGCCTTATTCTCAGCATAAGGACCTTGCATCTAACAGGTGTGATCTGACTTGAACAAAGCACATATAGGGAACCTTTTATCCTTTAACACAGGCTGAGACTGCCTTGGTTGTTATTTGTTAGTTTTGTTTCGTTTTGATTTTCCTGGTTATATCATAATGTTAGTAACGTTGAGGCTGTAGTGAACCCTCAGCCCATTTTCACATGAATCACAGTGAGGTGAAATCACCACCCAATATTCTGTTCTGCAGGGGACAGCTAGTGCGGAAGGGCAGGACTTCACACTGATTATGATAACCAACATCATTTTGTTACCTTAGGAGCACAAACTGTGGAATGATTACCTTGTCGTCTAGAGGACTAGCTCATCCCCTCCCCTCCCTGTCATCCAGACACTGGATTAACATCTTTAGCTCCAACAGAAACAGGAGGTGGCTTCAGGCCTCCATAGCACTCCCCATTCCGTCCCCCCTCCTGGCCAGAGGCCACCAGCCCCGACAGCACATTACAGCACTCCCCACTCCGTCCCCCCTCCTGGCCAGAGGCCACCAGCCCCGACAGCACATTACAGCACTCCCCACTCCGTCCCCCCTCCTGGCCAGAGGCCACCAGCCCCGACAGCACATTACAGTCACCTGGGACTCTTCAACATAAATGCCAGGCTCAACCTCAGAGATTCCTATTCAGCTGGGAGGGGAGGGGTTCAGGCATTAATTAGAACTTCTTCTTCAGTGATTCTGATGTGCAGCTGGCCTGAAAACCAGGGTTGTGTCCAGGTCAGGGGTCAGCAATCTTTTTCCGTAAACAGGCAGAAAACAAATACCTTAGGCTGTGTGGGCCATCTGGTCCCTGAGGCAGTTGCTCAGCTCTGCCCTTGCAGCATGAAAGTAGCCGTAGACAACACATAAATGAGTGTTCCGATAAAACTTTATTTACAAAAACAAGCAGTGAGCTATATTTGGCCCACAGGCCACAGAATGTCAATTAATCCATTCCTCACCCAGTTTTTTGTTTTTTGGGTTTTTTTGCGGTACGCGGGCCTCTCCCTGCTGTGGCCTCTCCCGTTGCAGAGCACAGGCTCCAGATGCGCAGGCTCAGCGGCCATGGCTCGCGGGCGCAGCCGCTCTGCAGCATGTGGGATCTTCCCGGAACGGGGCACGAACCCGTGTCCCCTGCATCGGCAGGCGGACTCTCAACCACTGCGCCACCAGGGAAGCCCTCCTCACCCAGTTTTGAAAGGTTTCTTGCACCAAATATAAACTCATCAAATTGTGTTGTCACCCAGCTCACATTTCTCTGAGTTGCCATGTCACGAGGGACTCGCAAACGGCTTGGTGAGGTCAATATTCACTCTTATCTGACATTCCCTTCCTGTAGCAAACTAATAATCCCATCCAAAAAGGAACAAACTTGTTCTTTGAGAATCCTTTTTCTCTGCCAGTAATCACTGCTGTTTTTTAGATGTTCACAAACATCTGTTTAAGATTGCTTCTAGAATTTCATCAGAAACTGACTTAAGCTTACCCATCTGTAGTTTCTAAACTATGCGTTTCCCCCATTGAAAACCAGGACATGTTCACTGAAATCATTTGCAATCTCCAGGCGTCCCTATTCTCCATGATTCACAAAATATTATCTAAAGTGTCTCCACAATCATATCTGCAGGTTCTTTCAGTGCCCAGGAGACCTAAATGCATTTCTAGCAACTCTCATGATCTCTTCTATCCTGGGCTTTAATTTCTCCAAACCATGTTTATTCTACCCTTTCCATTTCAAGATCACTTTTCCTGATAAATATGATAAAGTCAAAACCGGAGTCAAGCAGTTCTGCTCTCTCTGTGATATCTGTTTGCACCACACCATCTGTTCTAAATGAGGCTGTGTGTTCTCTCTCTTGGCTCCAAATACAATTGTTCTAAAACCTCTCTGTCCAGGTGGCCATGCCTCCTGGGCTGCCTAGGGCAGTCAGGTATCTATCTTTGGCCCTGAGGTAAATGGTAATACAGTCCTTCACTCTGAAAAGTATCCAGTCTGAACAGCCGGTTCCTGGGAAAAAGCACAAGAAATGGAGGCAGACCGCGTTTCATAGACTTGCTGGCTTCCCAGTCTCTCACCCACCCAAGAAAAAGAGTGTGAAGTCTCTATAGCCAAGCTGGGTTCACTTCCTGGACCTGCCATTTACTAGCTGTGTGACCTTAGCCTAAGTCATTCAGTCTCTAACTCTCGACTCAATGGAATCTTCGTACCTATTAAATGCCTACCCACCTGATTTCAGCCCTTAGCACAGCACTCATGTCACGGAGGAAATGCTCAGTGTGACCTACTATTAAGAGCATCATTATCAAAGATATTCATTCCCTCAACTCTACCTCCCCACGATCTTGTAAAGTCTCTCCCGTCTCGTTGAAGAAGTCTATGTCTTCCCTGGAAAGCTGGGCTCCTCAGAGGAAGTTTCTCCCCTGGCACAGAAGCAACCTGCATTAATAACCTACCTAACATGAACTGCTCTGGCAGGAATGCAAAAGTATATTCCACGAATCCCTCAGCATCACTATTCCCTGGAATCAGGATAAATGACTCTCCTGCATGGTTCCCTTGGGAACACACCCCCAAAACTTGGGGGATTTCAACTCCCAAGGATGGAGAGTAAATCACACCAACTAGAAAACGCAATGACTACATTGCAACAAAAATGCAACAACACATGTACAAGAGACCAGAGAAAAAAACTGTCGAATATGAAGGCATATTCGAGTAAGGGTATTAGAAAAAGGCCCACACAGGAAAAAAAATGAGTGATACCTGGGGTTTCAGCATCAACTACAGAACTAGCAACCCCTTACTGAGTGAACTACCATATGCCAGGAAATGACATACCAGGCATTTCGTACATGTTACCTCACGTATCCCTCTCAACAATTCTGCTGGAGAGAGAGGCTCAGAGGACTCGATGGGTGCCTAATTGGTAAACGGCAGGAAGAGAGTTCACCTCAGTTCTCCTGTACCCAAAGTTCATGCTCTTCCAGACATACGATGCTATTTTCTTATGAAGACAATCCAAGCCTGGTTTTAGATAGAGTTGAAAAACAAAAAGCCTCCAGGAAAAAAGCGAAAGAGTAAGATTTACTTGCATTTTAGAGAAATCTATGAGCCCTGTTGATTAGGTGGATGGCTGACCTTTAACCGGCAATTTGGATGATCAAAGTCAGATATCCAAGGCTGCTTTTTACACAAGACGTACAAAACAGACACAAGGCAGGTAGCCTGAAGCAGGGAATTACAAGGAATTATATACATCCAGCAAACTCAGGAAATGTATCATTTTTGACACATCCTGTGTACCAGAGAGAAAGTGAGTAAACACCGTGAAGTGGCCCAGAGTTGGTCCTGAAGTTAGAAGACTGGGTCCTGCTATGGACTGAATGTTTGTGCATATGGTGAAACTCTAATCCCCAGTGGGATAGTATTTGGAGGCGGGCCCTTTGGGAGGTGATAAGGATTAGCTGAGGTCATGAGGGTGAGGCTTCTATGATGGGATTAGTGCCCTTATAAGAAGAGGAAGAGACCAGAGCCCTCTCTCTCCCCACCAAGTGAGGATACAGCAAGAAGACATCCATCCACAAACCAGGAAGAGGAATCAGCTGGCGCCTGATCTTGGACTTCCCAGCCTTCAGAACTGTGAGGGATAAACGTCTCTTGTTTAAGCCACTCAGTCTATGGTACTTTTGTTACAGCAGGCTGAACTGACCGACAGGCTATACTAGTCCACACACTTGTCACATATGTGACCTTGTATTAAGACATTTGGCGTCCTTGAGCTTGAGCTTTCAGAAGTTAAATTTCTCTTTGAAACTATATGTCTTCTTTCAACAAATGATGCTAGAACAACTGGATATCCACGTGCAAGAGAATGAAACTGGACCCCGTGTTGGGGAGCCCTAGGACCACCACCAACGTTCAGATATTTGCTGAAAGGACATGGACTCAGTAGAGTTACACTCATAACTAGATGTATTACAGCCGTGCAGGAAGGATACAAAGCTGGATCACAAGGGAAAGATCGAGGGGAGTCTGGAGGAATCCGGGCCAAGGCTTCCTATCCTCTTTCCCTCCCATGAGGGCTCATACAGAACACACTTTTCTCCCAGCAACGAAAATGCAACAACACATGTACAATGTTTCTGCCCACAGAAGCTCATTATAGACTCAGCACCCCAGGCTTTTGATCGAAGCTGGTCTTGTAACTCAAACCAAAACTACAGACAGCCCCCGCCCCCATCTAGAGAGAAAGCAAGAGATCTCTTCCTCATACCAAAATTAGCTCAAAATAGATCACAGACCTAAATGTAAGAGCTACAACTATTTTAAAACTCTTAGAAAATACGGGAGTAACTCTTCATGACCTTGATTAGCAAAGCTTTCTTAGATATGACACCAAAAGTATAAGTAACAACAACAAAAAACAAAGTAGATTTCATCAACATTAAAACCTTGTGTGTTTCAAAGACACGCTGAATTAGAGAAATTATTTGCAAATCATATGTCTGATTAAGGGACTTATATCCAGAATTACAAAGAATTCTGGCAACTCAGAAAAATAACCTATTTTAAAATGGGGAAAGAATCTGTACAGACTTTTCTCCAAAGAAGATATTTAAATGGCCAATAAGCACATGGAAAAAGTGTTCAGCATCCTTAGTCATTAGGGAAATGCCAATCACAACACAGTGAGCTACCACTTCACAAGCACTAGGACACCTATAATGAAAAAGACAGATCATAACAATAGTTGGCAAGCATATGGAGGAATTAGAGCCCTCATACACTACTGGCGGGATATACAATGATGCAGGCACTTTGGAGAACAGTCTGGCAGCTCCTCAACCCGTCAAACATAGCATTACAACATCTGGACCACCAATTCCCCTTTCAGGTACACACCCAAGAAAACTGAGAATACATATTCACACAAAAACCTGTATACAAATGCTCAAAGCAACATTTCTGTAACAGCCAAAAACTGCAAACAACTCAAATGTTCATCAACAGATGAAGGGATAAATAAAATGTGGTCTATACATTCGATGGAATACTACTCAGCAATAAAAAGGAATTAAGTACTGATAAGTGCTACAACTTGGATGAACCCTAAAAATGTTATGCTAAGCAAAATAAATCAAACACAAATAGCCACACATTATGTAATCCCCTTTATATGAAAGGGATAGAACAGGCAAATCTGTAGAGACAAGAAAGTAGTTTCATGATTTTTCTAGGGGTGGGGGTAGTGGGGAATTTGGGGGGTGACAGCTACAGGGTACAGGATTTCCTCTGGGGGGGTCATAAAAATGGTCCAAAATTGACTGTGCTGAGGACTGCACAGTGTGAATACACTTTATGTGGATGAGTTGTATGGTATGTGAGTTATATCTCAATAAAGCTATTTTTTTTTTTTGAAGTGTATGTCTGTTCTTCTAAATCAAGGCAAGTTAACAAAAGGGCAATGAGCAAACGAGAGCTAATTTTGATCCAGAGGCCACGTCAAGGCTCCCCTCTGGCTGAAGAGTCAGCCAACAAGCCAGATGTCAGGACCGCAAGAAGATGGCCCAGGATCTGGCCCTGATGCCCTGCAAGTGTCTCCGAAGAGGACAATGAAAGCTTTTCTGGCAGGAAACGCAGCAGCACCCACAGAACATGCCTTATGACCCCAGCCATACGACATGCTTCCTTAAAACCATAAATAAATTAAGTTCTGCAGGACCACAAACGCGAAACACACACAACTAAACGTGTTCATCTGATCCATTCATCAATATTTAAAGAGCACCCAGAGGGTCCCAACAAAGTGGGAAACACACGCTCCGTCCTTGTTCACTTCAACACTGGCCTCTGAGAACAAATAATGTCATTCTAACCTGCCTGCCATCCTGTTACCCACCCACTTGTCACGGTTATCGTCATTTGATAGGTAGTAAAAATGTTGGATGAAACAGTGAAAGTCCTGGTGGCACACAGGGGCGTGGTACCCACCAGGTAAGCCTTCTGTGTGTTTCCTCATTAGTCCTCACAATCTCCCAGTGTGGGATAGAATCTTACAGATGGGGATACTGAGGCACAGGAGTGTTCATTTGCCTGAGGTCACACAGCTACAAGGAATGAAACTGGGCTTCAAACCCAGCTGGTTTGGCTCCAAAGACTGTGCCCTTAACCGCAGCGCTAAATGCTGTCCACGTAAGGGTGCCACATTTCCTCCACAATTTCCCGTCTCTTCTAGAAGGTGGTCAAAGGTTTGGTTGAAGTACAGATAAAACACATAGAATATTTCTCAGAGCTATTAGGAAAATTGTTTAAATACCTATGTTTGTTTAATTGTATTTATTTTCAATTTTTGATTGAAATACACTTGTTTTACAACAGTTTTAGAGGTAAAAAAGAAAGCTAGACAGTTAGTACAGAGAGTCGCTTGTATTCTCCATCACCCAGATGACCCTACTGTTCACATCTTACATTACTGTGTACACCTGTCACAACACTGGTACACTGCTATTAACTAAATGCCACACTTTTAATTTCATGACGTTTCCCCCCGACATCCTTTTTTCTCTTCCAAGATCCCATCACATTACAGTCTGTGGTCACAGCTCCTTCACCGCCTCTGGTCTGGGAGAGCTTCTCAGACCTTCCTTGTTTTTGATGACCTTGACAGTTTTGAGGCATGCCAGTCAGGCACTTTGTATAATGCCCCTCAGTTTGGGTTTTACGGATGCCTTTCTCATCCTCAGACTGACATGACGGGTTTTTAGGAGAAGACCACAGAGGTGAAGTGCCCTTCTTCTCACGTCTCATCAAGCACATGCGCTGTCACATGACTCACCACTGCTGACACTGACCCCGACTGCCTGGCCGAGGAAGCAACCACCAGGTTTCTCCACCGCAAACTTATTCCCCCCACCCTCACCATAAACTGCTCTTTGGAGTAAGTCACAAAAAGCAGCCCACACTCCAGGCATGGGGAGTTAAACGCCACTTCCTTGGTGGGCGGAGCTATATAAACATAATCGTAGTTTTTAATGGAGTTAATCTGTCATGACACTTAAAAAAAATAAAACATGCCAAATGAGCACGTACTGCCCTGTCCTGTTTGGTAGTGACCCTGTAGGGGTTCTGAGGGCTCACTGCTCAGTCTTCTTGGGTCTCAGAATCTCAGTGGGTAAGAGGTACTTTCTACAAGGTGATCAAAAAGTGAACCAACCAGCTTGCGGAGAAAAGTCGGAAATCCGTTCCACTCTAGAGGATGCTTAACAAACAAAGGGAGGTGAGAGGGAATAGAAAAGCTATCCTGTGCGAGAGGAGGTGACACAGTCTGTATATGTTCATATGGACAGCTATTCAACTGCAAGTTTCCAACGAGCTCCCAAGTCACAACAGGTATAGACATAGTTCCAAAGTGAGGTGTCAGGCTTCTCAGAGGAACTTTTCAAGGTTAATGTATCACAGCTATTTCATGAGTTTTTATACCCTCTGCCTACTCTAAGTACAAAAAACAAAGGAGGTCAGGAGAGAATTTCCTATTTCTTTTGAGGAAAAAAAGCTGTGCTGTGATTATCACCACTGCCGCCACTGGGGTTCGGTTGGGGGTAGCAAGGTCAGGTGGAGCGTCCACTCTCACTTCAAGTCTCATCGGAGAAGCTCTGAGCAGAAAAGCACAGCCGTTGATGAGGTTTCCCTAGAGCCAGGGGGCCTACGGGATGGGAAGCTGACCCCCACCTGAAGGCCAGCTCGAACTGCTCAGCAATACCTGCACCCTCATACCCACTCCAAAGTGGAACAAAGGGGCCTCAACCTGGGGGGCCAAACATGGAATTTATGGTGGGCATGATGGCCGGAGGTCACCCTGAGGCTTTTTCCAGGGGATGAAGTGACCCCCAACAGGGTCTGGACGGAGCAGACCTCCGTAAAAATCAGAATCCGTGCGAGACTTGGGTGCAGCTGAAGGAAAAGGCTGCCCCAGCAGGGATGCTGCCCCAGCAGGGGAGCCAAAAGAACACCCGAGTGAAAGCGGCTTTAAAATCAGCTAAGGCTTCCCAAAGGAGGTAGACCAGCTACTCTGGGAGTCTACCAGTAAAACAATCAGCTCCTGAATAAATAACACTTATAGTCTGTTGGGCTCAGAAGAAACAAGAAAAATTGCCAAGGGGCACAAAGGTAAAAGCAAACAAATGAACAAGAAAACCCTGGGCAGTGAGCACAAAAAAGGGGAAGGTCCTGTGAGGTACAGCGTTGCGTTCTAGGCAGCCTTCGGGAGGGCGTTAAGTCTCGGCTCGGTAGGAAAGCTAAAGGGAAACGGCTGGGTTCCACCGGGGCACTGAGAAGGGGGTGAAATTGGTCTCAGGACAGCAGCACTCACGGCTACCTGCAGAAGCAAAAGCAAACACCCTCCTAGGAAAGCATGCTTTAGGCCCCATGGGCTTTCCTACAGATTAAGATCAACCAAATATAAGCTAGCAATCAAGGCTTCCTACATACACATAGAAACAAAGCAACACCATGAGCGAGAGGCAGAAGAAACGACAGACAACAGACTTAGATGACCGTGCATCTCAGATGTTTCAACTGCCAGGCATAGACTGGAAAGTAACTACATATTACGTATTACAGAAGCAAAAGACAGAATCGCAAAAATAAGTGACAAGTTACTAGCAAAAATGACTGGGCAGTTCCGGTTTTGCAAGATGGAAAGAATTCTGGAGACGGGCTGCACAACAACATGAATGTACTTATAGCACTAACTGAACTGTACACTTGGCACATGTTAAGATGTTTGTAAATTTTATGTGTATTTTATCACAATTTTTAAAAATGATGAGACAGATTTTAAAAGAACCAAGTAAAACATTTAAAAATAAAAACAGTAATTACTGGAATTTTTTAAATCACTAGCGACATTATACAGCATATTAGTCAAAACTGAAAAGAATTAATGAGGAAGGAAGAGCTGAAAAAGATGAGACCTGAAAGGCGATTCAGAGAGACCAGGAGGTGAAAATACAAGAGAGACATCAGCTGATACGGAGAATACGATGAGAAGGGTCTAAAGTAAGTCTAATCGCAGTCCTGAAGAAAAGAATAGAAAGGATGGAGGAAAGCGAATACGTATTCAAGGAGATAACTACTGAGACTTTCCCAGAGGTGATAAGACATGAATCCACAGATATACTAATCGGGGTAAATAAAAAGAAATCCAACCTAGACATATTGTACTAAAATTGAAAAGCACCCAAGATAAAGAGAAGATGGCAGCTTAGCCCAGAAAATACAGAGCCAGCTTTTGACCAGACCGGTCAGGTAAGAAACCCTCTGTATTTCTCACAATTAAAGTACCTTCCTTTCCTCAACTCCTTTTCTTTCCCAACACAAACCCAATGAGAAAGGGCAGTTAGAATACGGGGGGGAAATGAAAAAGGCACCAAACACACCTCCTCTCCCATAACGAGGATGGATGCCCACAACCATGCCTCGGGCAGGAAAAGTCTTACCTTTGGATGAAGGAAGTTCCTCAAGTGTTTATTAACCTATTTTTTTTTAATTGGCGTATAACTGCTTTACAATGTTGTGTTAGTTTCTGCCGTACAACGAAGTGAATCAGCTATACGTATATTTGATCATGCATTCCAACTGCTACCAATTTGAGACAGCGTGTTTTCTACTGACCCAAATGTCCAGTGTAGAAGGGTATAAAAACAGACTCGTGGGCTTCCCTGGTGGCGCAGTGGTTAAGAATCCGCCTGCCAATGCAGGGGGCACGGGTTCAAGTCCTGGTCCGGGAAGATCCCACATGCCGCGGAGCGGCTAGGCCCAACGAGCCACAACTACTGAGCCTGCGCGTCTGGAGCCTGTGCTCTGCAACAAGAGAGGCCGCAACAGTGAGAGGCCCACGCACCGCAATGAAGAGTGGCCCCCACTCGCCACAACTAGACAAAGCCCTCGCACAGAAACGAAGACCCAACACAGCCAAAATTAAATTAATTAAAAAAAAAAAAACAGACTCGTGAGTTAGCCTTCCTCAATGCAAAGTGTGTGTTAAATTCTTGTTACTTCTATAGTGCAAGCGGCAGAAGAAATCAAGACTATCTCCCACCATTTGTTCTCCCATGGATGGAAACCACAGGTGGCTTGATACATGAGGCCTGTGTAAATACAAAAATAATCATTGTGCAGGATAATTTCGATGCCTGCACTCACCTCCACTTCTACTTCTATTCTAATAAGCAACGTATTCACCTGCCAACTCGTTGTGAATAGCATCTACTCTAAAAATCCTACAGATGCATTACGATGAGATGCTCTCCTTATACATCAGCTAGCCAGAAAAGAGGATGAGATAATGAAAAATACCCAAGGGAAGGAAAATCCCCTTTTCAGCTGGTTTAAGTCTTGCCGATAGTGTGCACACAGCATTTCGCATCTACCATAAAGCTCCTCAATTAGTTCATAGACAAGTTAACCTCTTAACTCCCAGAAAATACAATTCATGCACATTTTATACCATGTGGCATCCTGCTGGCTATTATCCATCATTTACAAGTGTTATTTGTCCATAAAAATGACACTAAATTTTTGAAAAATGACACCGCTCTGCCTGCTTCTGGCTGTGTTTTAACAAATGGTACCCCTGCAAAAGGCTTTAAGCTGGATAAGAAGCAATTAGTCAAGATACAATAAATATTTTTTAAAAGGATATAAATGATTGCTTGTCCAGATAGCCAAATGTCTAAAGGCTGATACACAATAAAATAAGGGTTAATGTAAAAGAGTCCACTTCATTATTTATGGTTAATAAAGTTAATCAAATTCACTGCTTCTTACTCATGCATGCGTTTAAACAGAAACACGAGTATGATATGCATATTTATGGAAAGCAGCCCAAAAGATCATTATCTCTAAAAGAAAATCCAGCAAAAAAAGAGATGCCTAAAATGTTGTTGTTTCCTCTTACAACATAAACTGTTTCTGCCTCAAACACAAACATTTATTTTAATTAAAACTATTAAGCCAGGCTTCCCTGGTGGCGCAGTGGTTAAGAATCCGCCTGCCAATGCAGGGGACACAGGTTCAAGCCCTGGTCCAGGAAGATCCCACATGCCGCGGAGCAACTAAGCCCACGTGCCACAACTACTGAAGCCCACGTGCCTGGAGCCCGTGCTCCACAACAAGAGAAGCTGCCGCAATGAGAAGCCCATGGACCTCAATGAAGAGTAGCCCCCGCTCGCCACAACTAGAGAAAGCCCGTGCACGGCAACCAAGACCCAATGCAGCCAAAAATAAATAAAATTTAAAAACAAACCAAAAAAAAACCTATTAATGCAAATAATATTTTCCACAACTGACAACAATGACTAAAACATGAATTCCAGGATTAAATATTAAAATAATTTTTGGAGAGAGAACATATAGTCAGAGCCCTTCAATTTTCCTTTTTCTGGTATCTTATCCACCTATCCTAGAGTATTTTTGTTCTTCCACTCAAAAATCTAGTCTCGAAAGATATACTGAGATCTTTTTAAAACAAAATTAGATAAGCATGAGCTCATCAATCAGCAATTTCTTAATGCGTTATCTTCAAGTGACTTGGTCTTTTATGTCACTTATCTGCTTAAGATTAAGTGTAAAAGAGTTCCCAAGGAAAGAAGATAGAAAATTAACTTCATTTCATAATAAGTTCTCCAATCATGTCAGCAGACAGCTGACATTACTACAGCTCACACTTAGAAATCCGTGATTATATACACTGGTTAAGCAAGAGAAGACATGACAAAGGGAATTATACAGTGGTGAAATTCCCATGCGGCACGTTTGTAGTCAATATTGCTAAACAGGCGTTCACTTGTAGTTAAAAAACAAAAAAACCACACACCTCCAGATATTTTGGGGGTTAGTCACTTTTGAGGGGAAGGAAACAGGAAATCAATGCAATTTGTCTTACAAGAGAAAAAGCCAGCAAGAAATCAACGAATTATAATTATAACTCATTTATTATTTATTTTGAAAGTGAATCCTGAAATTTCCACATATCATAAAATGACAAAATAGTATTGAATCAAACTGAGAGTAGAATATTTGGGGGGAAGGGGTGCTATCCAAATATGTACAGAGGTTTAGTAACGAAGGAGCCAGTGGCAAACAGACACAGGAAATGAGCCCAACTTGGTTTCCACACCCTTTTCTGTCCCGTGCCCCTGAATAAGGTCTAAAATGCCACTTCTAATCTTATTTTCCACTTCTTAGACGTATTTTATTAACTCGTATTGCACAGTTAAATATTCTAATCAGCACATTGTAGACATACAGTTACTAGACGTTGATTAGACTGAAATGTGTTTGTAATGGTCTGTAGTAGAAAGTTCTGGCAGACCCAGTGAGGGCTCATTTATTTCTCCACTTATAATGACTACATGTTAATACATGATGACCTAAGCAGTGCATCACTGCAAGAGGAAGAACATTCCCTCTTCCATCTTCTTAAAATTACTTGGAAGAAATGAGAGATCTTTTCTACTCCAAATGAGGACCAAAAAATGTTTATCATGTCTGAAGTACCATCTGATTTTCAAAGCATGTGCTAGTGACCTATTAACTAATCCCCACAGCATCTCTGCAAGGAAAGCTAGAGAAAATACTGTCTGATATGGATGTCTTACAGAGGGGAAAATGGGGCACAGATCTTCAGAAAACCTGCTGACAGTCTGAGAGCTTTGACAAATGGAACCTGGAGAAAGATAACACTTTTATTCGTATCTTCAACTCCAGGGTGACAGACTCCCTGAAGGCAATACTGCTCATGATGATGGGCAAGTGCAGTTCGTTGACTTGTATCTTCACCTAAACCCTCCTACCCAAACCCTCCTACCCATAATTCTTTCCCTCTCAACCAGGAAACTTGAAGATCTGTTCATACTTTCGCTTAGTTAAAAGTGGCGCTGCTCAAAAAGCCAGACGGATAATCATAAATCCCCCGCCCCCTGGGAGATGTATAAAGAGTTTAGTTCTTAGAGTCCAGTCTACAGCCAAGGAAAGAGCTGGATAATCTGCAGGGGAAGCAGTCTCTTATCTGTTTCCTTCCTGAGTACAAACAGAGCCAGCACACAGACCCGAGTATGCGTGTATGCCTGCACACACGCCCTTCTTCAAGCTCATCTGAGATCAATTAAGAGAGTTGTTTCTGAGTGATCTGTCTGTTCCCTGCAAGGTCAGAATTTTCTGGTAAATATTTCTGACAACTCCACCCTGTTTAAACTAAGAGCCACAGCAAAATAAGAAACAAAATAGTCCGCTAGAAAAAGAGTCTAAACTCCATGGATAAGCCAACAGTGGCATTAAGAACAATGGCAACTAACTATTCACAACAGCATTACATTGTTTGATGTAACCCACTTCTCTAGATATCTCAAGACTCTGGGTAGGCAATATTATTAGCACCCCTCCTCACAAGGCAGGGCAAGGATGCTTATTGACCCTATTTAGCAGAAGAACTTCGGCCCAGAGAATTAAAAGACTTGTCTAAACTCTAAATTGGTAACAAGGTAGAGAGACATGAATTCAGGTCTCCTAACTCCCAGCTAACTAAATGACAGACAGCTCAGAAGAGTTAGAGAAAAGTCAACACGGAGCGCCAGCTGTTATTTACATGGCCTACAATAAATGTTTGTTCCAAAAAAAAAAAATAGTGCAAACAAGATGGGAAAGAGTTTAAACACACAGGGCTGCAGGGTTTAAGGTAGGAGAAAAATATGTTTGCTTTTCCTCCAGTGGAGGAGCTGGTCAGGAACAGTCCACTCTTCTGGAAAGGTTGGCCTGGTGCTGCAGAGGCCACGAGACTGCAGGCCACGTGGACCTGAGATGCCTGCTGCTTCGGCACAGCCACCTTCTCTCTTAATGCCCCCAGTTCCGTTCTTTTAAATCCTGCCTATCTCTGCCCGGGAATGTGAGTGATTGCTTTTGACAAGCCAGGTTCAGATTTGTGTTATAAACAACGACCAAGTGTCCAAATTCTGATACAGAGCTAAGTGATAAAGAAGAGAAGAAAATTAACTGTGGGTCTGGGGAAGCTAAGAGATGAGTGATGTAAGTCAGACAGACAAAGACAAATATCAGATGATATCGCTTATACGTGGAATCTAAAAAAAATGGTATAAATGAACCTATTTACAAAAGAGAAATAGGGTCACAGATGTAGAAAACAAATGTATGGTTACCAAGGGGGAAAGAGGGGGGAGGGATAAATTGGGAGACTGGGATTGACATACACACACTACTGTATGTAAAACAGATAACTAATAAGGACCTACTGTACAGCACAGGGAACTCTATTCAATACTCTGTGATGACCTATATGGGAACAGAATCTAAAAAAGAGTGGATATATGTATAACTGATTCACTTTGCTGTACACCTAAAAGTAACACAACACTGTAAATCAACTATACTCAAATAAAAATTAATTAAAAAAAAAAGAGAGAGAGATGATCCCATCCTGGGGAGAAACAGACACACCACACACCCTTCCCATCAAGCTGGGGAGCTTCTGTGGTTGATACCTTGGTTGTTTGCGGGGGTTATGGTGGGATTTCTTTGGCGGGGGGTTCAGACCTGGCACCGGACACAGTTAGCCCAGAGTAGGAAAGCCTCAGAAGGAAGAAGCTGGGATGATCTGAATAGCACCTGTCGTGCCGAAGGAAGGCTGGATTTACCCTGGATAGCTCTAGAAGGCAAAGCCAGTAACGGACAGACGGGAATATGCATGCCCAGGGCCGAGAGAGCTTGCTAACAATCAGACGCTCTCCACCACAGCAAGGGTCGCCAGCAAACTGGAGGCTCAGATGCCCACCGTCAACGGTGTCCGGAGGACACTCCCACAGGGAGAAAGACGCCAGACACGATCAAAGCGCGGATTCCTTCAAATGCTAGGATTTGATGGTGGTTTTCAAATGTCTCTGCTCAGGCCCCCACGACGGTCACCTCCAGAGGATGAGCCCTGCGGTCACAGAGGCCTGAGTCCAGTCTTGGTGCTACCATCTCTTAACTGTGTGACACGAGGTGGCTCTTCCAACCAAGTGTGGCCTCCAAACCTGGGTGTTTAGTAGAACCAGCTGGGGAAACGGCTTAACCGTAAAGATACTCCCATCCATACTTTAGAACTTCTAAATCCTGCTCTCCAGAAGTAGGTCCAAGAATCTCTGTTTTTAAAAAGCGTCCCAATTTGCAGAGCCAGGGATAAACTTTTTTAGCCTACACCCTCATTTGTGAAATAGGATTAATGTTAGTTTTTGCCTACATGAGTCATAAAGATATTTTAAAAGGATGACAAATGTAAAACACTTAGCATCGCGCCTATATCTAGTCAACACGCACAGTCCCTTAAAAAAATGTGTTCTCTGTAGTACAAGATCAAGCTTAAGAGCATTCATTGACTAAAAATGAGGGCCGTATGGCTTACGTAGAGTGAATGTGTAGCCATCTCCTTTTTTAGCCTGTTTCCCCATCCTTCAGGCACCATGGATGAAATCTGATGCAAGAGTAGTTGAATCAGTTGAAAAAAATGCCTCACCCGCGTGAGTATTACCTTAATTTCACATAGAGATGCATGTAAAAGTCGAATGCAGAACTACATAAAGCCTGTGCATTTTTGCTCTTTTGTAACAATTAGAAGCTTAAGCTATAAATTCTGTACAAAGTTGAAAACTCATATTTATTCCCACATACGCAGGTAAAAGATAAAAGACCCCATCTCTCTTCTTCCCTTTATCAGGCAGTCACACTCACTCCTTTAAAATCCTGCAGGGCATTGAAGTGGAAGAATTATGCCGTCTGTCGTTTCTACTGCCACAAATGGCTCCCATTCTTTAACTGTAAAGTTGCCTCTAGACTCTAGGGTGAGAGTTAAAATACCCCCAGACAGAAAGGAAGAAAGGAGGTCATTGGAGCAATTTATATCGAGTGAAAAAATGTCTCCTGGATTTCTGCATCCCTCGTTGCGAGTTATTAGACTGTTTCTGTTTGGGTGGTTTTATACAAAAAAAAAAAAAAAAAAAGTGGTAAAGCGTGGTCATTTAAGCACACCTAAAGGTTAAACTCCAGGCAGCTGATCTGTACATGAGAACAAGAAACTGTCAATCACTTCACCTTCTGCAGATGAAAACCAGCTGACTAACAGATGTGAAATCATAGTTGCTGGAACTGTTGTTAAGCAGAAATCTGAGTATTTTCAGAAGATACACCACTTTTTACAGCAGTCGTTTGATGCCCTGGGTCCACTTTCCTGTTCGTGACTGAGATAGAATCCCTGCCTCTTTCATCTATGTTTGTCCTCTGCTTCCCCTGAATGACTACACAGTTCATCACTTTACAGCTGTGTTCTTGAAAAGTGATATATTGACTTCTAATCAGCAGTTATATTTTCACCTTGTTCCATACGTGGTAATTTTAGAAATGCATTATCTTCATTTCTGCCTGATCTTCATTGGCCGTGGCCCCTGAGAATCTCTGCGCCCACTTCTGCCACAGCATTGGAAGCACCCGACTCAGTGTAGATGCTCAGTCAAGATTTGTTGAATGAAGTAATTATCCTCAGTGCCCTGAGGACGGTTTTTGGCAAAGTCTTTTCGTATTGCAAATCGCAATCTCTAGTGTACCTGTTCGATCGTTTTTAATTTTAATAAATGAGGTTTTTGGGCTTCCCTGGTGGCGCAGTGGTTGAGAGTCTGCCTGCCGATGCAGGGGACACGGGTTCGTGCCCTGGTCTGGGAAGATCCCACATGCCGCGGAGCGGCTGGGCCCGTGAGCTGTGAGCCATGGCCGCTGAGCCTGCGCGGCCGGAGCCTGTGCTCCGCAACGGGAGAGGCCACAGCAGTGAGAGGCCCGCGTACCACAAAAATAAATAAATAAATAAATAAATAAATGAGGTTTTCCTTAAAATGGAACATATTGTTTCTGACTTTCTGTCTTAAAGTTACTGATAGAAAGGAACATTTTTAACATACAAGAGTACATAATAGAATAAAATTCTAGATATACTCTTGCCCAGCAGAGTGTAGGTGCTCCAATATTTGTTTAAAAGGACTCTACATTTTAGAAGTTATAGCATTGAAACACTGGACTTGAAACATACTGCAATTTACTAATGTAAATTCATTTTTATCGACGGTGGTCTAACAGTATATGACCTTTTTCTAAAAAGAAACAGAAACAGAATGTGGGCAAAAGCTTTTAAATTCCGGAACTGTCATCACAGTTGAAATTGAAAACGTTTTTAAAACCAAAAATGACTGACAGGAGAAAAGTCTGAGATAATCTTTCAATGAAAGTATAAAAGATATAGGAGGGGTTCAAAGCTCTGCATTCCGAGTTTCTATGTGAACAGTGTACAAAACATGCACTGTGAGATGTACACTAGACCATCTATGAATGAAATGACTCCATAAGGCCACACTCTACAAATATGCACTTAGGTTTGAAGGAACAGTCCCAGTGCAATAGAGAACACACATCTATCGATCCTTGAAACATATGTGGAGGGAGGGAGTGTGATTCTGTGAGGCCCCTCCTCTAAAGAAAGGAAGCTCCAGCCTAAGCTGGATCAATGATGTGGTTCCGTATCAGGGTCTTCTTTCAAAGGGGCTGGTGTTTGCATGGGTGTTAGAAGGCGTTCAGCAGAACTAGCCACAAATACCCAATGACGCAGTAAATGGCCTGGGCCTTTCTCTAAGACACCGTGACTGTGACATGATTTTCCTTTTTCTCTCTGCAAATCAGCTGCCTGTTTCCTGTGGAGACACTCTCCCTGTCTCAGAGCCTCAATGAGTACAGATTCAAGGCACCCACTGCCCAGCAGGTGTGCTGTCTGCAGGTAGGACAGTCTGTAAACCCAGTTTGCTCAACTAAACAGCATTTATCGTGTATTTTTATGCCTTCTGATGCCTGTTACTAAGTACAGACCAGAGAAGAGTTGCTAACAATTGGAGCTTTCTAGTCTACGAGATGGGAAGGCTAGAAAATCACCTCTATTTTAACCACAGAATGAGACATTTTGGCTCATTCTCCCCACGTCCATGTGCAGGGGATGTGCTCCAAGTGACCCACTGGCCTTCAAGGGAACACGCTGTGGACCCGAGGAGAGCACGAGCCGTGGAGGGGGCAGTCCTGAGCAGGGCTGGGGCAGGCTGCTGGCTGGGCCACACTGTGAGGGGCCCCTCCTGCCGATAAAGGCTGCAATCCCTGGGACGGTGCCCTTCTCAGACCAGGAGGGGAGGTGTTAACAACGAACTGAAACACCTCCAAAGTCATCCTGAGAGTTGCACCTTTGTTTTTCTTAAGCGTGGGACTCATGCCATGAATGCTAAGAATCCTCCGTATCACAAATATTGACCTGCTGGGTCTTATTACAATAAAGTGTGCTTGGAGCACTTCACAGATTTTCTGCACCCAGAAAATTCCATCTGAAACATGCTCCCCAAATAAACTATCATGGCTGTCTCTCATTTGTGTTTTCTTTATCTTTGCCATTTGATCTTCATTTTCTTCTTTCCTGCCACCACTCTTACTTTAACTGGGTCCTTTTGTTCCCTATGTCTGTTCCCATATCAAATGACTTGGCTGATTTAAATACGAATAAGGTATTGCTGGACTTCAGTGAAATGTCATTTTTCAATGAAGTGCAAGATAACGTCCAACACTTTTAAGTCTGAATGTTGAAGACAGAATCCCCAGTCTTGGAGAACCTTACTCTGCAGTAGTCTGTTATGGATTGAACTGTGTCCCCCAAAATTCATACATTGAAGCCCTAACCCCAAGGACCTCAGAACGTGACCTTATCTGGAAACAGGGTCTTTGCAGATATAATCAGTCAAGATGAGGTCATGCCAGAGTAGGGTGGGGCCCTAATTCATTATGACTGATGTCCTTACAACAAGGGGAAATTTGGACACAGACCTACACGCGGGGAGAACTCCAGGTCAACATAAAAGTAGAGAAGGGGGTGAGGCGTCCACAAGGCAAGTGTTGCCAGCAAACCAGGAGAAACTAGGAGAGAGGCATGAACAGACTGTCCCTCTCAGCCCTAAGAAGCCCTGACCACAAGGTGAGGCCGTAAATTTCTGTGGTTAAAGTCTTCCGGTCTGCAGCACTTTGTCACAGCAGCCCTAGCCGTGCACTGTCTCTGTTCACCCATAAGCTCAACAAAATGTGTTATTTGGTCAAATACTATATACAACCTAGAGCCAGATACACAAGACACTAACCTCTTCTACAGTAAAGGCAAGTTCATGTACCATGGTCAGAAGTTAAAAATTAGAAGAATCATGGTGGCCGTCTACAATTCAAAGGCTGCTGTCAAGAGCTTTCAGATGGCCACTTCACGGAAATCAGGGTTTGTTTTTTCTTTTTTAACACTTAAAGTGTTATATCTAAATTTAAACTTGTAAGTAAGCAGCTTAATGTGCAGAAAGCATTTTACTCCATCTATGATATATATCTAATAAAGAGACAAATGAAATGAGAAATATTTAAATTATATAAAATGAGAACATATATACAATGGGGTACTGTGAACAAGTCGTATCTAAGGAGCCAGTCTTCATGAATACAAAGGAGACTGAGTGGAAAATTCCAGAAGGAGGACCACTACCAGGACCCTCCTGGCTCAGCCACGGATCAGACACTGAATGGCTCTGAGCCCTGGTTTCCACGTGTAGTTCTGTCAGTGTCTCAGGCATGGCCGCGCAATCCAACACCCGCTTTCCAGATCTGAGTAAGCTGATGACTGCTGCCCCTCACCCTTGAAACTTCCCACCTCCTGGGCTTCTGGACTTTTCTGCCTCCTGGCTCTCCTCCTGCACCAGTCAAAGCCCCACCCCACCCCACCCCACCCCCGACCCAGCGCACTTTCACCCTTTACGCTCCCCCCCCATCCTCTCCCCGCGGCACAGGCCCAGCAAGGCCAAGCCTGAATTTCCTTTCCCACCGTCTGGCCTCCCAAGCAGCAATCTCTAGGCAGGCAGCTATGTTAATATCATCATGATAACATGCCTGGTGCTTACATGCACGTATAAGGATAGTTTTGCTAAACAATATTTTTACAGTTGATCCGCAGTGGAGTCAACCCCACATGAAGACAGAGATGACTTGAAAAATGGCTTGTTAGTAGATTTGTCTCTTGACGGAGGTCAACACATCCCAGCAACCTGTTCACAGTGTTCTCTGCTTTAGCAGATGCTTTTATCTCATTTTACCTGGTGCGAAACGAAGTTAAAGCCCGATGTGTCTCTGACTTCTCAATCGGAGGGGTACCAAAGAGGCAACGTGTCTTTAACAGCATCCAATATGAGGCTACAGAGGTCCTTCCCAAGGCTAAACGACCAGGAAGAACTAAAGGACAAACGCCCAGGAGACTGCCTACTGACCTTGTTTATCCTGATCACACCAACTCTGCCCTCAGAGAATGAAGGAATATTTTGCAAACAGTCACTGCAGCTTGGAGACACACTGAAACCCCCCTGTTATCGCTGGTAGAGAAAAAGGTAAGCAGAGGCAGCTGGATGCCTGAATAGGTTAAAAATTTTCTAATTTAAATGTTCAAAAGGACCATTATAGGATCTTAACTCCTGCCAGTAAATAGAGCACTTAATTATATGACAATGAGCTATAAATATAACCCCTCTAGCAAGGAAATGCAGGGCAGAGCTCTTGGCTCTAGGGAGTACACTTTGCTTTCGCAAGAATGACCTGAGCTAACTCCTCATGTTCTTGGCAGGGGGTGAGACTAGTTCAGAGAAGACCCATGTGGCAGGCACACAGAAGCTGGCCTTGGATGAAGTTCAGCGTCAAGGCTCCCAGGTAAACCATGGCAACCAACGCTGTCTCCCCATCCACCTCTTCCAAAACCCTCTTAGGAAACACCACGATCACTTAGGAAACAAGTCCTCAAGAAGCACAACCACCCACGATCACTTAGGAAACAAGTCCTCAAGGAGCACAGCAACCGAGTCTGGGGCCACAGTCACGCCCCTCCAGTGAGGGGGCAGCTCTTCTTTATATTAGAGCCCGGAGACCTGAAGGGAAGCAACATACAGTAAGAGCAGCAGAACACGGTCCGGGTTGTTTGTTTCTCTGTCTCAGGACACCCTGTAAGATGCTTTGCTGGAAACACCCTTCCATGGGGCACAACCAAGACAGAGCTTGGAGAATAAGCAGCTACATTTCCTAGAAATTGTTAGACCAGAATAACCCTATTTCTAGACATGGCAACAAGAGCAGCCAAAAAAAAAAACAGCAAAAAAACAAAACCCCTGTTAATTGGGGAAATAACTAAGGAAGTTTCCCTTTAATTAGGGAAAATCTCCAATTCGGGTATTTTATAAATGTTTCCAGCTTTCACTTTTCCTTATAGGTTCTGGCCAACTTCCCAGCGCGCATCTGTCTGATGATGTTTCAAATGACAGCAAACACAGAAGACCATGTTCTAGTTGACCCACCGCTCGCTTCTCTGGGCGTCCCTCTTCCGTAAGACGTTTTGGGCCTGGGAGGCGCTGGGCTGTCAGAATGCCTTGGGGTCTGGGTTATGGAGCCCCAGTACCAGCTGGCTAACTGGACACACCCACACCACCCAGAATCCTTCTTAAGACCCCAGTCAGTGCTTCCCCACCACTCGTGGTGGGGGTGGGGGGGCATTAGTCTGGTCGGGAGGCCGGTTGGCATGCCTCCAGCAAAGCAAATGAGAAAGTAAGAATGGACTGAAGAAACAGAATTTCTTCTGGAACCAACTGAGTTTCTTCTGATTGACACAGATGCAAAGTGGCTGGAGTTTACGGGGAAAAAGATGTGGCTTCAGGGTCGCTAGCTAGTTCGTTCTCCCGAACTCTGCCTCATCCCCAATTACACCTCTAACTACAAATGGAGATAAGTTCTTATCTAATGCAGTGACAATTAAAACGTCACCCCCGAGACACGAAGAACACAAATTCGCCGTGGCTTCTGCTGCAGGGAACTATCAACACTGTCGGTGTCACCTTCGGACTGAAGACAGGAATTTCTTTCCCATAGAGGATTCGATAATTTCCCAGTGCTTTAAAAAGGAAAAGAAAAGAAAAGCCTCACCACCAGAAAGTAAATACATGTGACCTCAACATGAAGTGCAAGGTGGCCAATGCAGCTGAACTCCCAGAGAACCTAAAACCTCCTATCTCACATCAAATTTCCTAGGAGACAAGCCTCAAAGTACCTGTGGTTCTGGCCCTCGGAACTCATTTGTCCCTTTCTCTGCATGACTGAATCAGAGTATGTAGCAGACGCTCCTTCTGGAGGCCTTGCCTTTGACGCCATGGGAGTTGCTATAACTGCCTCCCGACAGTGTAGTTCTCTTCCCATTTTCTCCCCTTTTTCCTTTTAATAAACTTCCTGCCGTGGCCCAAGAGGCTGGAACAGTGCAGCTGTAGCTCCCTCATGAATGCTAAAGATGATTTAATCTGCTAGCAATATTTCCTTCACAGGAGGGAAGCCTCGTCTCCTGGGCCAGTGCAACGTCATCAACGTCAGGGGTGCGTGGGAGGTGAGATCATGGGCCCCAAAATGCCCACCTCCTAACCCCAGGAACCAGTGAATATGTTACCTCATGGGGCAAAATGGGCTTTGCGGAAGGGATTAAAAAAGGATCTCGAGCTAGGGAGATTTTCCTGGATTATCTCAGAGGACCCAACCTAAACACAAAGGTCCTTAGAAGGAGGAAGAAGGGGGGATGGAGAAGCAGGGGTTGGCATGGGGCGGCTGCTGGCTTTTAAATATTTATTTTATTTATTTTTCTTTATTTTTTTGGCTGCATCGGGTCTTAGTTGCGGCAGGCAGGCTTCTCCAGTTGCAGCGCCCGGGCTTCCCTCTAGCTGTGGCGTGCGGGTTTTCTCTCTCTAGTTGTGGCACACGGGCTCTCTAGTTTGCGGCACGCGGGCTCGCTCGTTGAGGCGCATGAGCTCAGTAGTTGTGGTGCGTGAGCTCAGCAGTTGTGGCGTGTGAGCTCAGTAGCCCCGTGGCACGTGGGATTGTAGTTCCCCGACCAGGGATCAAACCAGCGTCCCCTGCATTGGAAGGCAGATTCTTTACCACCGGACCACCAGGGAAGCCCCCCAGCTCCTGGCTTTGAAGGTGGAGGAAGACACCACGAGTCAAGGACTGTGGAAAGCCTCAAGCAGCTGGAAAAAGCAAGGTGACATATTCTCCCTGAGCCTCCAGAAGGAACACAGTCCTGCCGACACCTTGATCGTAGCCCTGTGAAACCTGTCTCAGCCCTCTGACCTTCAGAACTGTAAACAGATGTGTGCTGTTTCAAGCTGCTCAGTTTGTGGGAATTTGCTCCCCACGCAATAGGGAAACTAATTCAGCATGTTACCACCTCCCTCCTGATCTAATCTGACCTAGGAGTTTGAGGAAGCACGGGGTTAGTCTCCCAGCTCTATTCTCAACCACCTCCACTCCTGAGATTATCTGTTCTATTAACAGAAACCAACGAGGAAACACTTCCTTTCCTTGAAGACTACCCAGCATCGCAGAATTCTTAAAGCTGGATAGACAATTTCAGCCAAACCTCCAATTTTATCCAAGAGGAAAATAAGAACTAGAGAGGCTCAAGGAACGCCCATGGACACCCAGTCAGTTGGTGACTTTTGCTGAGATTCTCACCCAGTTCTCCACATTTCCTGGCTCCTGCTTGTACTGTCAACAACTCTGTCCCTCAGAAACACAGTCTTCCGTCCCTAAGTTATTCCCTGGGAAAATTTCTCTGAAATAACCATTTCAATTAGTAAAATGTACATGTTTTGCACATTCCCACTAGGAAATAGCATAGACTGGCTCAGAGAACTTCAGTGCGCATCACAATGTCAGGTCACGGGCTAGGACGAGGTGCGCTAAGTCACCAAAGCCTTCATCTTAAAGCCAGGTGCGTTCAGCTCCTGCTGGCACGTAGAAGATGTTGTAAATCAATGTACAGGTTTGTCAAGCTGTAGGTTCTACAAATACCATCCAAAATACTCGAAAGAACTTATATGTGGAACCTAAAATATGACACAAATGAACTTATCTACGAAACAGAAATAGACTCAAACATAGAGAACAGAACTGTGGTTGCCAACGGGGAGGAGAGATGGGGGAGGGATGGATTGGGAGTTTGGGATTAGCAGATGCAAAGTATTATATATAAAATGGATAAATGGAAAAGAATATGAAAGAGAATATATATGTATAATGGAATCACTTTGCTGTACAGCAAAAAATTAATACAACATTGTAAACCAACTACACTTCAATAAAATAAATTTTAAAAAAAACATACTGGAGGGCTTCCCTGGTGGCGCAGTGGTTGAGAGTCCGCCTGCTGATGCAGGGAACACGGGTTTGTGCCCCAGACTGGGAAGATCCCACATGCCGCGGAGCAGCTGGGCCTATGAGCCTGCGCGTCCGGAGCCTGTGCTCCGCAACGGGAGAGGCCACAACAGTGAGAGGCCCGCGTACCACAAAAAAAAAAAAAAAAAAAAAACCATACTGGATAGAGTTTTTAGCACCTCAAACTCAAAGCTTTTACAAGGCTTGTTTTTATTATTTTGAACCAAAATCATCTGTTTAGAGCTGGAAGAGACTTCGAGACCATTAGTTCCATCTTTCATTGAGTCAGAGAATTCTCTCGACAGGAGTATGTACATATGACGTGGTCTTGACCCAGAAGCACAAACCAAACAATGTCTCAGAGGGCCCTGCTCCCAGCTGCAGTATCAAGTCTTGTTTTTAATCAGTGGCGTAAATGATGACACAGGGCACAGGCTCACTGTGCTGCAGACTGAACTGGGTTAAGTGGACTTGCAAACATCTCCCAGTGAAAGGATTAAACAATCAAATTAAGAATAATATTATGTCAAATGAAGTTAACTGTTATGTACAGAGAGTATACTTAAATCTCCTGGGCATATATCTGGAGAAAACCATAATTTGAAGAGGTACATGCACCCCAATGTTCACTGCAGCACTGTTTAATACAATACCCAAGACACTGAAGCAACCTAAGTGCCCATCGACAGAGGTATGAGTAAAGAAGATGCGGCACATAAATACAATGGAATATTACTCAGCCATAAAAAAGAACGAAATAATGCCATTTGCAGCAACATGGATGGACACAGAGATTACCATACGAAGTGAAGTCAGTCAGACAGAGAAAGACAAATACCACATGATATCACTCATATGTGGGATCTAATTTTTAAAATGATATAAATGAACTTATTTACAAAACAGAGACAGACTCACAGATTTCAAAAACAAACTTATGGTTACCCAAGGGGACACATGGAGGGAGGGATAAATTAGGAGCTTGGGATTAACATATACACCCGACTATATATAAAATAGATAACCATCAAGGACCTACTGTATAGCAAAGGGAACTCTACTCAGTACTCTGTAATAACCTATAAGGGAAAAGAATCTGAAAAAGAGTGGATATATGGATATGTATAACTGATTCACTTTGCTGAAAACGTGAAACTAGCACAGCACTGTAAGTCAACTATATTCCAATAAATTTTTTTTAAGTAACCAACTAGAAACTAGCCAACTAGCAGATTTCAAGTTTTTCAACCACACTGCTGACTCCTCAGGGCAGACACTGTCTGCCACACTCCACTTCTTGTCTGCCGCCCCTTATTTTGTAACAGGTGCACCATCGGTACAAATTGAATTCCACTGGCACACGTGGTCCCTGCTCAGCCCTCAGGGATGCGGAGACCCTCCAGAACACAAGAGTTTGCAATACAAACTGTGCTTTCCTCTAGCCCTTCAACAGAACTCGAAGACCCCAGCTTCATAAACACTTGCAGATATAATCTAAACTTTTCCTGCTGGTCTAGTTCCTGTACCAGTGTTTGCTCCTTGGTTCGAAGCTTATTTGCAGCTGGGACCGCAGCTTATTTGCCGACGCTGTGTCTGAGCACTGGGTGGACGGGGTGCTACCAGATTCATCGTAAGAAGAGATTAAGAAGTCAGCCTCCCTGAAGTTGGGTGTTCCTTGAGCTCCTGGCTGTGAAGACAGGACATCCTGGTCTCACTTCTCCTTGCTCTTAACTAACCACACGCTTGTTGATGCTACTTACGTAGTATATAAAATACCATGCCCCTCTCCTCCCAGCCCTCCAGCACTCAGACACAGCAGACTGACCAAGAATAAGAACCACAATTTACCAAAAAAAAAAAAAAAGTTTCAGAGCTGTGATATCCTCTAAAAGATAGAGACGGAGAGAGTACATGCTTTGCTTTAAAATCGGAATGGCATTATGTCCAACGTCATAACTGGGTTTTGACCCAACTGTGCCTTGGTTTCCTCATCTGCTGGCTGGGGTAGGTTACTGTGAAGACTAGAGAGAATATGGATGAGATGCTGTTAGTGATGAGTAGCTCTTATTTTATTATTTATTGCTATTTGCATAGTATTACATGGATATTTAGTACAAGTTTGTGTAGCTCTGTCAAAGAATGTATTACTTCTAATTAAAACATGACTATACTTCATATTGAAGGTTTTCTTTTCCTTTACATTTTTATACAGGGCCTTAGCTTTAAAAAGCTCTATGTAGATGGGCCACCCTTCTTGTACATCATTGCCCTGAAGCCCGGAGACAAGAGGCCAACCATCCCAGCTCATAAAGCTCATAAAGAAGGGGAGGTAGGGGAGGGAGGAGGAAAGAAATGAGAGAGGGAAGGTTATATAAGAAAAAAAAGGAGGGAGGGGGAGGGGGAGGGGGAGGGGGAGGGAGAGATAAGACAAGACTCTGGGGATAAAAAGCACAGGCATGTACCAAGTACTAACCAGTTGGCCTCAGATCTTCTTTAAAGGAAAAAAAAATGTGTGGGCTACATGATCAATTACAGATAAAGATTAAGAATCTGTACATTCTGGAGGTTTCTCAGCCAGATCTCTACTTCAGGGCCAAAGGGCACTGTTGTCCTCTTCTGGGGACAAACGGAAGCAAAGTCAAAAGAGAAGGGGGTGAAAACTGGGGATGATGGTCAAGGTAAGGCTGGAAACCAGAGGGGGGACCTTTGCTGGGTCAGGAGCAGAGGTCGGTGGGGAGGTACCCAGAAGCTTTTAATCAAGATTAAGGAGGTGGCTAAAAAGCCATGGAACAGTAGGACCTGGGAGCCACACGAAGGTCATGGAAAAATGGGGCCCGGGGCTTCCCTGGTGGCGCAGTGGTTAAGAATCCGCGTGCCAATGCAGGGGACACGGGTTCAGGCCCTAGTCCGGGAAGATCCCACAAGCCGCGGAGCAACTAAGCCCGTGCACCACAACTACTGAGCCTGCGCACCACAACTACTGAGCCCGCGTGCCACAACTACTGAAGCCCGCATACCTAGAGCCCATGCTCCACGGCAAGGGAGGCCACCGCGATGAGAAGCCCACGCACTGCAACGAAGAGTAGCCCCCGCTCACCGCAACTAAAGAAAGCCCGTGCACAGCAACAGAGACCCAACTCAACCAATAAATAAATAATAAAAATTAAAAAAAAAAAAATGGGGCTCCGAAACCAGCAAAACTGCCTGAACAGCAGTCAGACAGCAACATGGACAAGACCTTATGCTCCTGTTTCTCTGGGGGAGGAGCCAAGCCCACCATCCTCAAGTGCAACCAGGTTAACGACCCTCAGGAAGTAGGGTGATCACAGTGAAGTGTAAGAACACATCTTGATACAGATGAAAACAGAGAACTGTCTTCTCTCTAACCACGAGGTGGTTTCCAAACTTCAGCAAGTGGATTCTTAAAAGTAATTCTCTCCCCTTCGCTCAGATCTGACAACAAGAAAGAAAGTCCCTGGGAGCCTCGTCAAACAGAGCTGGAAGTGCAAGAAACCCCCCACCTGCGCACCCAGTGAGCTCCCCGCACAGACAGGTTCTGGGGGATCCATGCTCTGCTCTGCCTCTCAGACTCTCCACTGCCCTCACTCTCGCACCTCACCTGGCCTAGAAGCTGCGTGCCCACACCCACCCACATTCTAGGTGCCCAGAGGAAAGGAGGGCAGGGGGATCTCTGAATAGGATACAGGGCCACAGCCGACTCTGACTCACCCTCTGTTCCTCTGGAGGCACTGAATCTTTGGGGGAAAAGTTATGATGTACTGAGTGCTGAGTGTAGGGTTCTTTCCTGGGTTAGCTGTCAGCATTCACTCATTTAATTCTCATAAGACAGGACAGTATCAGCATCCCCATTTACAGATACAGAAATAAAAAATCAGATGCTAACCACAGGCATGGCCGGACGTAAGCCCACATTTGGCCTCTCATGGACCAAAAGCTCTCTTGTAACAGTCAACAGGCAGCCTCTGTAAAGAAATTATTTCTACTGGGGGTAAAAATGAGATGGAATCACACAGAAAACTCTTGTGTGTATATGTGGGTTGTTTTGTTGTTTTTTAAAATTACTTTAAAGAAAAGTTCCTATTGACATTTCTTTCCTTAACTTGGTAATTTTTTTTTTTTTTTTTGCGGTACGCGGGCCTCTCCCTGTTGTGGCCTCTCCCGTTGTGGAGCACAGGCTCCGGATGCGCAGGCTCAGTGGCCGTGGCTCACGGGCCTAGCTGCTCCGCGGCATGTGGGATCTTCCCGGACCTGGGCACAAACCCGTGTCCCTGTGTCCCCTGCATCGTCAGGCAGACTCTCAACCACTGCGCCACCAGGGAAGCCCAGCTTGGTAATTTTTAATATCTGGTTCCTTGAAAAGCTCTTTAGGGAAGGTTTAGCCAAAGTATAAAAGCTCTAATGTTTTCTTAACTTTAATTTTTCACTGAGTTTTTCACATCAAAAATTATTCAGATTCTTCTAAAAATGTCCCGTAAGTAAACATAATGTCAGGAAAAATTGAGACATGTTGAAATATGAACCAATGAATGAATGAACAAACACTTCAGGACAGACAGGGCACCACTGTCCTAGATGCCTAAATTATCTCACTTTATCAGGACTGTGACCGGACATCGGCTGGCACCATGACCGTCCCATGGTGGTTTCTGGATTCTAAATATAGACCGGGTCCGAATTCCCGAAGTCTAACCCTGGCTTTATCACACATACTTGGCAAAAGAATGTCATCCTGATAAGGCCCTCCATACTTAACGCCCCCAACATGAACTGTCTTCCACCCAACTGCCGGGAGAGAAATGGATCGCTTCTGTACTCTTGGTGTCCAGCCAGACTATATTAAAAAGTCCTTGATCTCACCACGGCAACAGAAAGTGCATCGCCATCAGTTATGTTAAAGCCCTTGTGTGACAAATCTGCATACTGCATCGTGGAGGAAAACATCGAGGGCCACATTATAGATCTCAAGGTGACACGGGAAGCTATTTGGTCATGATTTTATCTTTAAGTAAGTGACCTTCAGGATAACTCAGGCTACAATTAATACTTGAAAAGCCCTTAGGAAACAGTGCAATATGCAATCTTATAAAATGGCTCTTATAACAATGCATTTGAATTCCTGAGTCCTTAGACACAGCATTGGTCCCCTTAATTTTCTTTTAATCACAGAATGTCAGCATTTTTCTTTAAGGAGTTAGCCCTCACTATGAAAACGTCTAGTAACCAGCTCATTTGCAATTACGGCAAATCGAAGGCACCTGACTCCCATGTGCCCTAAGGAAATGATGGATGACGCAAGGGCCCCATAGGCTCCGGGTTCTTTCTGGCTTACTTTCTATGGCCCGCGTTGTCCCTGTGCCCCAGCTGTATAACTCCAAGCCTCCGGTTTGTTTAGACAGTTCAGAAGAGATTCAACCCTGTCTTCACGATACAATCACTTTTACCCAGCAGGACAGCTTGGCCAAGCCTCCCTCTTAGGGCTCACCCTCTCCTCTGCAGCTGGAAACAGTAACAGGAACGTAGTTCCTCTACCTCTCCGAGCGCCACTCAGCTTCTGCTCACAATGGAAAAGGGCTGCTGCAGAGCCACATCCACCCTGATGGAAGTGGGGTCACGGATGCCTTTGGGAGTCTGATGAAAGCTGTAGGCGCTCTTCTCAGAGAAAAGAAAAGAAAGAAAAATGCACATAAGATAGGAAGGGGTTCCCTAACCTCCAGGTTACAAGGCTAAGAGAGGAAGAATGGGATTGGAGAGAGAGATGGGGGGAGAGTGGGATAAGCATGCAGAGAGAGAGATGGGGCAGGGGAGAGACAGAAAGAGAGAGATGGGGGTGGAGGAGAGGAGGGAGCAGAGGAGGGAGGGAGTCAGACCAAGTGACAGACAATGAAGAGAGTGCTGCAGAGAGAACTCTTTTTTTTTAACATCTTTATTGGACTATAATTGCTTTACAATGGTGTGTTAGTTTCTGCTGTATAACAAAGTGAATCAGCTGTACATATACATACATCCCCATATCTCTTCCCTCTGCGTCTCCCTCCCTCCCACCCTCCCTATTGACTCTTCTTTTCTCTCCTCACCTGGGAATCAGGTGGTCTGGGTTCTGGTCCAGGTTCACTACCTAGCGACCTGAGCAAGCTCTTAGAATAAGCCGCAGATTCTTCGATGTGTACAATGAGGGGCCTTAACTGGATAACCTCAAAGCACTTTACGCATCTTAACTCATTTAACCCTGACAGCAATCCGTTGCGGTGGGTGTAATTCTTTTTAAGAGTTCACGGTTGACAAAATAGTCCTTCATGGCCAGCAAGCAGCAGCACGGGCGGCAGAACTCAGACCACCTGGTCTGCAGCCGCGCTCTCCAGCATCACTATGTGATTCCTGCCCTCCACCAACTCACGCACCAGGGGGAAGTGTTTCAGTACAAAATATATATATATATATATATATATATATATATACTCAACATTTTGACAGTGAAACGAATATGGCTATAAAATATACATAAATATAAACTGGACAGATTTTCTACAAAAGAAGGAAATTGGTTCTTACTATACACACTGGTTAGATACATTAATTTATTATGAAGGATTTGTATAGATATTGTCCAATATCATGCATCTTAGTTAATATTTAAAATGTCATCAAGATGTCTCACTTTCTTGAGGAAATAAAACGATTTTCAAAGGACAGTTTATAAATGCTCATGTTTTCACTGTCCATAGTACACTTCTTTTATGCAGACGTTTATTAGCACACTGCATATCAATTACTTTATTGCCAAGAAATACAGCAACTAAGCACACAAAATTATCAGTGTCAGTCTAAAACCAATTTGGGGAAGGCATCGAAGATACAGGCCACCTTATGTGTCCGCGGGTTCCGCAGACACTCAGTCAACCAACCCGGGATCCGTGGACATGGAACTCACAGATATGGAGGCCGACCTACTATGCCATTTTATAGAAGGATTTGAGCATCCGTGGATTTTGGCATCCTCAGGCGTTCTGGAACCAATCCCCCATGGATACCAAAGGACAACTGTATTAACCATGACACTAATGATAACTGGAAAAAAATTATGCTTAGTCAAATACAATGAATTCAGGTTTGCAGAATTACTTGTAATGCAATCAAATACTTTCTTAAAACCTTACACATACAAAGTTAAAGTGACATCAGAATGTCTTGAGGATATCACAGCTCTTTGTCAGAGCAAATCCCCTTCAGCCCCTTGCTATCCCAGAGGCTCGCGTGACGTAAACATCTTTCTCACCACCTTATTTCACGCCACTCCCAGTCTCCACGCCCTCCCCTTACGGCTCCCCTATCCCAGAAGATTCCAGTCCACGCTTCCCAAACATGCAAGTCCTCCATCAGGCTCTTTGGCCTTTCACTGAGATTTCTATACCCTAAACTCCAAAACCACTCACGGCCTGACTGTTCCCATTCCCAAATCCATTAAGCAAACTGGCTACGCCAGAATCGCCCAAGACTATGGGTCTTTTGTACCCCAGTATAAATCTCTGGTCACCCACCCCAGAGACTCTTGAATCCCTACGTGATTCTGGGAGACAGCAAGACTTGAGAACCCCTGGACTATGCCACAGATATTAACATTTTGTTACAGGTACAGTTCTCTCCGCTGTAAAAAGAGGGAACTGGGCTAGAGAGATGATCTCCAAGTCTCAAGTCGGACAGAGCTCACAGCCTGTGAGTCCAGCTTCTAGAGCTACGTCGTGGATACTGGTTTCTCTCCAACCAGACTTCATGCGTCTTCAGAGCAGAGGCCCCATGACCTCTTCTGAGTGTCTCGTGCCTAGTAGGAGCTTAAAAAACACAACCATGAGCCACGATGACCGTGCCCTGCCGACTGAAGAGACTGACACTGCCGTGGCTGGGCTACTCGGCAAAGCTTGTGCAGATGCCGACCTACGAGTTACACCTTTTGCTCCCGAAGAGCCTCCTACAGAAGCTTCAAGATATCAGCACTCGATTCACTGCTGTCCTAGAACTGTGGAACTCTCTCTCTCAAACACTAGAATACTAAGAAAGCGTAAGTTCTGACTTTCTGTTTATTTGCTAAGGAAACCACAGAAAATCCTTACAGATACCATCTCTGCTTTGTGAGCATCATGAACCATGCTGCTGTACCGTCAAAAGAATCCACGTCTCAGAGAAAGTAATGGTGAGAAAAACAAGACCACAGTTCTTTTTACTGCAACGACAACAGGATAATGCAGGTCAAGTCCAGTAAACATATCGAATGGGCTTTGCATCTATTACACCAATCTCCTGCTATTGAAAGGGGACTTTTCTACCGGGTCTTTTGGAGTTTTCCAATGTCTGGCTATGGCTTCTTCTCAACAAGAAAAGCATCTTCACTGGAAAGCTAAGACTTATAGAGGCAGAGAACCAACAATATTCCTCACTTTTATACAGGCCTGATAGTTTTCTGGTCATTTTCACAAGTTGTGCCGTTTCAGCCTCTCACAACAGCCCTTGGGGCAGGCAAGGCGCACGTTATCTGCATTTTTATAAATGAGCAAATGAAACAGAGAGGTTACGAACCTTCTCCACGGTGGGAGATGCCCAGGATTCACACTCTGTCGCTGACTCCCTATGTCAGGGGTCCCACAGAGGAGGAAGATGTGTGATGTCTGGCCAGGTCAGTGAGGGGGTTGGTTTGTTTTCTCCACGTTATTTTGTTTGTTTTACTTTGAATCTGAAGGCACTGAAACAAGGTGGCAGAGCTTCCAGCTAGCCACAGGCCTCGTCACATCCAACTGTGTGACTGTTTCAGACAATTACTGGGTCTTCTTGGTCCTTAAAGGTATTTGAGTTTGTGAACCCTGTGCTAAATAATTATATTTACATACTTATATAAATATAAGTAATTCTCTCTTAGCATCACATAATATCTTAAGAGCACATTCACATACCATGTTTCACTTGCTCATTTTCCTGTTTCCTGATTAGAAAACTAAGCTTAAACAAAAATTGAGTGATGATGTTCACAAGGTCAGGACCTAAAATTTGAACGTGTCATGTAAGAAATAACATTACGTGGGAATTTCTTAAGCAAGTTTCAAGGTAAAATTCTTCAGATAACCATCACGTAAAAGTTTCTGAACTTGAGTACTCAGGTAGGCGTATTTTGAAATCTGATCATCACTTAAAGGACAGTCATCAAGAGTATGAACAGAAAGGAAGCTTCCATATTTCCACTGGGAAGTCATGTACCTTCATTTTTCTCACCAGTACTCATGAGCTTCTAATAATAAAGAATAAACAGAAAATTTGTTTTTTTAAAAATCATTCAACAAAATACTAGCAAAATGAATCCAGCAATGTACAAAAGAATTATACACCATAACCAAGTGAGATATTCTGGGAATGCAAGGTTGGTTCAACATACAAAAACCAGCCAATGCAATAAATCACATTAACAGAATAAAGGACAAAATTCACAGGATCAGCTCAATAGATGCAGAAAAAGCCTCTGACAAAACCAAACACTCTTTCATGATACTAACACTCAGCAAACTAGGAATAGAAAGGAACTTCCTCAACCTGACAAAAGGCATCTATGAAAACCCACAGACAACATCATACTTAATAGTGTATAACTGAAAGCTTTCCCCTTAAGATTGGGAACAAGTCAAGGATATCCACTCTCACCACTGCTATTCAACATTGTACTGGGGCTTCCAACAGACCAATCAAGCAAGAAAAAGAAATAAAAGGCATCCAGATTGGAAAGGAAAAAGCAAAACTATCTCTATTTGCAGGTGAGCTGATCTTGCATATACAAACTCTGAAGGAACACACACACACACACGTACACACCGTTACACAACTATTAGCATGAATGAATACATTCAGCAAGGTTGCAGAAAAAATATCAACATACAAAAAACATAATAAAGAAAAAATATCAGTGATCCATGTTTCCATCACTAAATAATTTTTAGCAACCAAAAAGGTTGCTCTTTTATTTTCATTAATCTCAGCCTGAGATGTAGACATATAAAATTCAGGATTTACTTTGGCTTTTTAAACGATCTATGATACTTAAGAGAAATGTTTCCTGGTATACACACACTTCTAGAAAATGTGAAGGGATAGATACTTTTGCTCATATAGCCAAGAAGGTTAAGTGATGAGAATTAGAAAAGATTTTGAAGCAACAAAAGATCATGTGCTAGGCCCGCTGAAGAGCACTAATGTGCTCACGTTTTAATTCTCTTCTAATGGGCCTTCTTCAAAGTACTGCATAGCAGTTGCCATCTGTTCAAAATATTGCATCTTGATGCTCATACAAAGTAATGACTACATTTCCACTTGTTAAGTTTATATTTTCACTTTGGCCCAGTCTCCCAGAGATTTTAAATACTATTAAGCACTTCACAATATTGGTGTGGACTTTCTTTCTTTCTTCAATTTCATTAGAATTAACATAGAAGGGGTATCTTATTCTAATAATATTGAGCATGCTCCTTACGTAACATAAACCAAACACACACAGAAAGGAAAACTGTCCTATGTTTCAGAAAGTTCTTCTCTGAAGATTTGAATACAGACCCTGCCTACTCTAAAATCTGTGAGGAATAAACTGGGCTCGGGGTAAGACCAAGCTCTGAGAGGTCCTGCTAAGTTCCAGGAAATTCCTTTCACACCGTCTACCTTAGGACCTCAATAAACACACATTCATTAATTCACATCAATGGTTAATTATCGTTCCCTATGTATGTGTAGGTTCACTCATCTTCTTTTGTTGCTTAAATTTTTTTTAAACATCAAAACGAGGCTCAAGTTATACGTAAGGCTTCAGTTAAAGAAAACATTAATGAGACTTTTTTTTCTGTAAAGCAGATAGTTTATTGCCTGATTCCCTTCCAATGTATATGGATTTTGCCCCTCATTTACAATTTGCTTCTAATCAGTGATAAGCAAAGTCAAGTTATTAATTTAAGAATCAGGACATAATAACTGAATAATAGTATTCTTTTATACATGGCGAAGGCAAATTATTTACAGATGAAATGTTAAATAAACACATACTTTTAAAAACAATTGCTCTAATCTTGTGAGCCTATCACACAGAAGCTTTGGTCCTTTGGATGGAAACATTTCACCAAGGCTCTTCATCTGTCCCTTTTTTTGCAGTGAAAATTCAAGAGGTGATAAATTCCGGTAAAAATAAAACCACAGGCCAAAAGACAGAAATCTTCTATAATATATATTATAAAAGAATATGCGACCAGACAGTTCTGCAAGCTCTTTTTTGAATCTTGTTATATTTCTTTAACCTAAAAACACTGATTAAATGTATATACACACACACACACACACACACACACACACACACACACACACACACGTTAAGTACACAGCAGACTGTATCATCGTTTTCCATTTTTCATTGCCCTCCCTTTAAGAGGATACGCATCCCTGCTGGTTGGCATGTGACTTGTAGTACTGCTTTGGAAAAGAAAGATAGTTTCCCTCCCTACTAATATAAGTCTTGAGCTTATGACTTATTAAGCCAGTGAAATGGGAACCATATGACGTATGCCACACCCAGCAAAAGCTCTTTTGTCCCCTCCACCAAGAGGATGGCATATTTCAAAATAGTGCACTCTGTCAGCCTGGGTCTGACAATGAAAAAGACACTAGAGCACAGCTGACCTTCAACTGCCACATAACATGGACAACTACCCTTTGCAACTGTAAGCCACTGAGATCTGGGGGGTGTTTTGTTACTACAGCATCACCTGACAAAAGCTGGCTATTACAAACTGCGACCATAACGTTTAACCCACTTTGCCATTTTAACTTATCTGTAGGTAGATAAACCTAACAGATGTCATAAACAACCCCTAGGGGAGGCTGATTTCACATTTCAGTATGAAAGAAATATGTGATGACTCAGCTCCAGGTTTGCCAGAATCAAGCAATTTGATGCAAAGCTATCCTATGTTCTGTATCAGCAATTAATGCATAGATGAGAGAAGAAGGGAATCAAGAGAAGAGAAAGCAGCCAAATCAGAAGTCTATAAAAACGATAACTACATGACGTAGGGTCACTGTACCAAGACCACAAGGAGCTGTCATCCCACTGGAGAATCTGGGGTCATTCTATGTCCAGAGACTGGGGAGCAAGCATATGGGTATGGACCAAAGTACAGATATGAGGTCAAGGTATAGTCATCCATCTGAAATAATATAATGACCTCAGTTTGGTTCTGACGGAAAAGAATGAATAGAAAGTTTGCCATTTGGGCTATCAAAACTCATTACTCCTAAGTCCACCTAAACTGAACAATAATATAATTGCTTCACCAATTTTGAAGTTCTGGTTTTAACTGTTTTCTATTTTAATTAAAATACACATAATAAATTTTAAAAATAGGTAATTCTTCACAGCTACAATGCACAGGGCTCATTATATTAGCCCTGTGGAGTCACAAGAAGGAATCCTTGCTCTCAAGACGAGAAAGTATTAGAGACCATCTTCTATACCTGTGTTCTGCAGTCATTAAATAAACACAAGCCCACACCTTTGGGGAAAAAAAGATATCAGCTAAAAAAATTTTTTCAAAAGATACAAACCGAAACACTGACTCATAAATGCTTTTAAATATCTTTTCAGCCACAGAATGGATACAGTCATTGAATACAACTGCTAATCAAAAACATTAAGTAAGCATGAGAAGGGAAAAAAGAATTAATAAAGTTACCGCTTTTTGAGGACCTACTATGTGCTGGGCTATTTATGCATATTATCTCATTTAATCTGCATAGCAAGTCAGTGGCACAGGCATTATTACCTCCATTTTATACATGAAGAAGCTGAGGCTGGGAAACTGAGAGAGGTTAGGTTACTAGTCTAAGGTAGCACACCTAGTATATGGCAGTCAGGACCCATTGCATGCTGGCTCCAAACCCCCTGCCCTTCCCGGTATCAAATGGCATCGTTCTAGAATTTCGTCAGCCAGGCAGATTTTTCTCCTTAACATTTAAATTGTCTTATTCAAGGATTTTTAAAGAAGACATTTAAAGTTATTTTTGTCATCTGTTTCAACATGTCACAATTTCTTAAGCCAAGAATCTATTACTGTTACTTCACCCAAATATCTCGTGACACAAATTAAGCCTCTTTACTCCTTCCATGTCATCAAAGTAACACTTCTTATAGAAGCAGTCACATACCTAGAAGAGACAGTTTGTCTTTATGTAGAAACTAAGAAGAAACTGCAAGAAAATCTGCATGAAAAAGAATCACCTCGCAAACAGTTTCAGATTATTTTCATCTGGTAGTTTTACTAATTTGAGCGCTGCACCATCATTATTGTGATTAATAAAGTTACATTTAGGTGTTGGGGTCGATTGGACCAGCTGTGGTGAACAGTCGCAACCATTTTCTTCATCCATAAAACTTGTCAAATTAGTGGTTTTATGAGTATACAAAATTTTTATACATTTGAAATACTGACAAAAAGAGCAGTACCTAAAATGACAGTGAATTGCAGACAATCCTTGCACAGGAAAGCCTGTTCGAATAGAATTCCACTAGTCTGAAATACACAATAACTTGGACCCAGTGTATTATTCATCCAGGATTAAAAAGCTGACAGTAAACATTGTACCCATTGCACCTGTTGGAGACCACACACACATACGTGCATATATGTATAAATCACAAATATTTTAAGATTGGAAAGGACCTCAGAACCCATGCCCTATAATTCTGTTACTGAGAGACACCAAGATACTTCTGATAGGATGGTGGCCACAGGGAAGGACTCTTGAGCCAGACCGCCTGCGCTAAAACCTCAGCTCTGCCTGCACTGGCTGTGGGACTTTGGGCAAGGTACTCTATACCTTTGTTTCCTTCTCTATAAAATGGGGAATAACAGAACCCGCCTCACAGGTTAGGAAGATTAAATGAGATGTAGTTCATGTAAAGGGCTCGCTACACTTTGTGATATGTAAGAAACACTAAGAAGCTCTGAGGCCAGATGGGCTGAGTGCCCTTCTAAGGAGATCCTGCCATTAAATGTCAGAGCAACATCCTGGGGCACCTGACTCTGTCAGTCTTGTGTGTTTGAAAACGTTTCTAAAAATCCATTTTCAACAGTCCACAATGAGAAAAGTCCACTAATTTTTTCCTGACAATGTAGCCTCATCCAATTCCTTCTGAATCAAAATTACTTCTAAGAACACTCTAATTAAATTACAGACAGAGAATCTGACACAGGTTTACGCTAACTTAGTCAGTTTTTCAAAAATACCTATGAAACACATAATTTACTGTTTTGAGTCTAATATTTGATACTATCCTCTTCTCAGTGGTTCCATTCTCTGAAACTCCCATTTCTCATAGGGATTTTTTAAGTCTCCGCTGCCCCCCACGTTTGGACATCTGGAACCACCTTGCGTTCTTCCTCCCCTCCCAGGCCGGCCGGCCCCTGCCCTTCTCTGAGACCTTCCTCCCTGAGCTCACCCCCTCCCTCCCTCCCCTCCGCAGCAAGAGAATTCAGTCTCCTTCACTCCCACTGCCCTCCTCAAGGAGAGTGCTCTAAAGCAGCTGACCATGGTGGGGAGTGGGTGAGGAAGGACAGACTGGGAGTCTGGGGTCAGCAGGTGCAAACTAGTACATACACAGTGGGGAAAAAAGGAGGTCTTACTGCATAGCCCAGACAACTATATTCAACATGCTGTAATAAACCAGAAGGAAAAAGTATATATATACATACATATACACACACACACACACATCTATATGTATATATATATATATATATAAATACATATGTATTGATATAACTGAATCCCTTTGCTGTACAGCAGGAATTAACACAACACTGGAAATCAACTATACTTCAATAAAATAAAAGATAAAGCAGTCGACTGTGGACCCCTCTCTTCTGGCTCCACCTCTCTGCACGGGCTGCCTTCCCTCCCACTGCCCCTGTGGGTCCTCAGCCCATGTGCTCCCTCCTCACTCTTACTGGATCATCTTGCCCCATCTCATGGCTGTCACTATGTATGCTGACAACTCCCAAATCTTTATTTCTGTCCTCTCCTTCTTCCTAAAGGTCACTACCATACAGCAAACTTCCTGCAGGCAACTCGACCTGCACGGCCCACAGGCGTTCCAAATGGAACCCTGTAAAATCTAAACACTCCATCCTTCCCCAGTCAGCTCGCCCCTCCTCCTATACTCCCTACCTCATCACACAACCTCAACAGCCTGGAAGCACCTTTGGCCCCTCACCCTCCCTCATTCCCCCAACCAGTCAGCAAGTTTTCCAGTGTTGTCTCCTACACCAGGGGTTCCCAAGCCCCGGGCCGCAAACCCCTGTTAGGAATCCGGCCGCACAGCAGGAGGTGAGCAGCGGGCTAGCGAGCGAAGCTTCTTCTGTGTTTACAGCCGCTCCCCATCGCTCGCGTTACCGCCTGAGCTCCGCCTCCTGTCAGCATTACTGTGAGTTGTATACTTATTTCATTATATGCTACAATGTAACAGTAATAGAAATAAAGTGCACAATAAATGTAATGCGCTCGAATCATCCCGAAACCATCACCCCCCACCCCAGGTCCATGGAAAAATTGTCTTCCATGAAACCGGTCCCTGGTGCCCAAAAGGTTGGGGTCCGCTGCCCTACACACTTTTCTAGTCATCCCCTTCCCTCCATCCTCCCTGCCTGACCTGATCCTCCAGACGTGGCCCATCACAGCCACCAGACTCACCCATGTCAAATGCCTTCCAGAAATAATAAAATGCAAGTGTGACCATTTTGTTCCCCTGTTCAAACGGCAGGCCGTCACCTAAGGGACAATGTCCAGGCTCCTCGGAATGCCACGCAAGGCCCTCCACACTCCAAACGCCTCTCCTGCTGCTGCCTACCTGGAATGCTTCAGACCCACAACCTGCCTGAATTTGTCGCCGCTACCATCGCGACATGCTATTTTGCACCTCTTTGCCCTTGCTTACATTGTTGCACCTGGCACACACCCTGCTCCCCGACTCCTAGCCTAACTCCTGCTCACCCTTGAAAACTCAAATCGAATGTCACGTTCCCCAGGAAATCTTCCCTAAAACTCCACAATGGACAGGGTATCCTTTTATGCACTCCGCAGGATTCCCTATTAGGGCAGGTAAAAAACCTACTGAGATTATTTGAAAGAATCTGTCTGAGGCTTGCACACAGACACCGAGGGCTAAAAATGTGGCATTTACTTCTGCGTCTGGCTTAATAAGTAGTTGCTCATCTCAACCCAGAAACCTATAAATCTAGAAAAGGAGGCTTATGAAGAGCAGCTGAAGGCATCCATACTGTGTCACATTATTGTATGTAATATTTCAGGACACTAAAATATTATTTTTGTCCTGCTGAGGGGTAACAGTAAAGAACCGAAATTAACTTACGTAACTAATTTTCTACCTAAATATTAGAAACGGAAATACCATACTCCCTCCCTTTTTCGATGATAAATATTTAATTTCCATACTCAGAACTTGTTAACTCAGCCTTGGCGTTTTAATTCAAGTTGCAGCGGTTGGGGGAAGGGCCAGGTGGTAGGTAAAATTCACCGCTTTCCCAGAAGATACTTTTCTCAGGTATCACTGAGAATAAGTTTACATACTTATTATTTATATATATTATATACATTATTATAATATTAAATATATTATCTATAAGTAATTATTATATATATATAAGTATAGATATACACGTATGCTTTTCTCAGGTATCAATGAGAATAATAAGTTTAATACTCTACTTATCGAAAAACAAACACACACTCTAAAGGAAAGTCACCCCAAAGATTTAGTTCTCAGAAGCCAAGCCATATTCTAGGGAAGGATCTATCTTTAGTGGAAAAAACACAAATGGGAGAGTCCACGTGGTTCCAGCTGAGCGGCCCCCTCCGGCACACGGACAGTTCTTCTGAGAAGGACTCAGCCCTGCAAGCAACACCTGTGCTGAGCTCCAAATAACACGAGCAGCAGATGATCGGGGCGCTCAGGAATAGCATGGGCCTTCCTGCCTCACCCCAACCTGAGCCCGAACAACGGGAGCCAGGTGAAGGCTTCAGCCTGGACTTACACAGCCAGGCTTCCAACTGGTATACCAGGGTAATACAGTAAAGCATTGGACCTTCCACCAAAGACGGAAGGCTGCTGCATTCGGATGTTAGCTGAAGTAGTGTGCTCTCCCCATCAGCAGTACGCTGGTGCTGCAGCCTGCCTCCTCAGGATGACAGGCAGCTTAACACAGTTCGTTCCGCGTGTCTCTAAAGCTACACCCTCTTGTCCAGGGAATCCTCATTTCCACCACTGCTATGGACCAGGAGAGCGGCGAAACAGCACGTTTCAGAAAGTGGAGGAACCAACCCATTCCGGACCCAGAGCCTCTATTTCAGTGAACTGCAGAGTCCATGGCCCGTGGAGACACCTGCCCCTCAGCCTGGAAAGCCCTCAACCTCCAACAGCGCTTTCCTCCTCGGCAACTCTGAGAAATGACACCAAAGGGCTCCCTGCCGTGGAGTATGGCTGGTATGAAAGGGAGCTAGCTGGGCCATGTTGACAGCCTATCTCCTCAGTCAAGCCCCAATTCTGAATAACAAAGTTCAGAATTTAGCTGACGGCCAGCAGTTGCTCTTTTGTTCTGAAGGAACTCTTGGGTGTGCCTTCTTACGCCCCAACAGAAAACCACTAACTCTGAGAGACCCCTGTGGGGGGAAGTTGTGCAAATCACCTGACTATTCCGTTGTCTGTATCATTACTGAGGGTCAATAAACAGTGTTTTCTCCAGTGTGAGAGAAAAAACATTAATTTGATGACACTGACACCAGTACAAACCAAAGCAATAACCAAACACATGCTTTCCTTACAATGGGTCTGATCTATCTCCATGCTTGAGGGCAAGAGTTTCCCTCTCACCTGTTCCCAGTCAGAAAGAAAAGTTACATGGAATGCAACATCGCCTATTGCACGAAATGGTTAAACACAATTAGTCAGATAACATAATGGATTATGAGGTAGAAGGCAATATCACAGCCACTAAAAGCACAAATGCAAAGTATTGCACCAAACAGGCTAAAAACCTATTGCGAACACTTCCTCTGTGGGTTCACATGTGCCCTGAGGCTGCAAGATTTAAAGGAGTCACTATCGTTCCTTAAGAGTCAGCTCTGTTTTCCCAATCTGAAATGGTCACAACTGTGTAAGCCCAACCTATCTTGCTCTTAGCAGCCACAGTCTTCCATGCCTATCTCAGAGAATGGAAATGTGTGTGCGCGCGAGCGCGTGCGCGCACACACACACCCCCCCCATTAAGAAGATAAAGTAAATAAACTTCCCGCCAATCTCACAGCACAAAGTCAACCGCGCTGTATTTACTCACATAATCAGTCCCATCTGCACTTATTCTTCTAATGAAGTAGGAATGGAAATTAAACATGGAAACTGCAGCTAAGTCTGACCACCTGAGGGACTCGGGGCACTCCGTGGTGGGGAAGAGGGAGAGGTGGCCGGCAGCGCTGGGAGAGAAGGTCCCCATCGGAGGCTCTGAGCCCCCCATGGGTTCCACCAGGAGCTGAGCTGCAATTTCTTTTAGGACGCTGGGAAAGTTGCAATTTGCAGCTATGGCCACAGGGTAGTGCAGTAATTCTGCAAAATAGTTACCCCCCTCTCCCACCACTGCCACCTCCCTGCCCCACCCTACCCTCAGTTCCCTGCCAAAGAGAACGGGGACATTTGGTCTGAGTCCTGGGCACCTACAGGAGTGCTTGTGAGATTCCCGACAAATCCAGAGTGTTTCTAAGACTCTGAATCCAGTTACTCTCGGCACTGGCTCCTGAAGAAGGAGGACTCCGTCTCTGAAGGGCTGACAAGAACTGTAAAGCTATAAAAAGTGATTAGCCTATTTATTACAAACTTTGTTTACTTAGGTTTTTATGTTTATTTCCCACTATATCCCCAGTAGGATACAATTAACCACCCCCTCACTCATCAAAATTGTATTAGAAAGACTCACGAAAATAAAATAAATGCTGCATCGAAATGTAACCTCCTGGCACTGTGGAATTATCATGTTATCATACAAAGCCTCCTCAAAATAAAAAGAAGAAGATGAGGAATTTTTAAAGAGCTTCTTTTCAAAGGAATTTTTATCCTTTTAATTCTTGCTACTCAAGGTTTTGTCTATGGACCAGCAGTTATACCTGGGAGCTGGTTAAAAATGCAGAATCATAGCCCTACCCTGGACCTATTAAATCAGAATCTGTATCTTATCAAGATCCCTAAGTTACCTGGATGCACGTTAAAGTTTGAGAAACGCTGGCCTGAGTGCTAGGTAAGCATATGGACCTTTATTTTCAAAACTGTTTTCTAAGCCCTAAGTCTTTTCTTCCTCTCAAAATACATTTTAAAGAAAAACAAATATATTTTGACATTTGAAAACAAAACAGATTATTTCCCAGAATTGGTGACGATCCACTAGAGTAAAGCCTTTTTCTGTCTAAACTGCCAGGTAACTAATTAACATTTCAATGAACATTGACGGAAAATTTGGTCTGTCACCTCATAACTCAGGTAAAAATTGCAGGTACGACAAGAAAAATTTAACTAAGACTAACAGACGCGTATTGCAGCACTCCAGAGGATTTTTGGAAACTAATTTCCTGTCATAAAAAAAAAAAGAAAAAGAAAATTATTTCAGCTCAAGTTAAGCATGTAACTCTAAACTGAGTTGCTGTGATAGCATGGTCTCCAAATTACAGTCACTGTTGTTTACCTCGGCTAACAAGGAGCCTCCTGAGAAGAAATTACGTGAAGAAGCCTAAGTACCCTCCCACGCCTTTCTCCACATGTGAGTGGAGAAATTGCAGAGGGGAAAACACACAAGTGAATACAATTAATGACTCTGGCTCTCTCTGATTCCTGCTCCCCTGTGATGGGCATGATCATAGACTCCTGAAGCTGGAAGGACTCAGGGATAACTTCTTGCTGCTGGCCCACTTACTCTGGAAAGCTCTTTCTACGAAGTCCCTGGCAGGGGGTCTACAGCCTCTACGGACAGGTCATTGTTACCCTCTGAGACAGCCTTGTCACACCGCTGTTAGATAACCTCACACCCACTGACTGACTTATATCCTTGGGCAACCCAGCAAAACACCTGGAAACACTCGGGGGCCTCTGTCACATCCCCAGGTGTTAGTTTCCATAGACTAAACCCATTAAGTTTCTTGGATAGTGTGGTATCCTCTCATCCTGGTATAACTGTGTTATTTTGTTTCTGTTGAAGCTAAATTATGATTAGCCTGACATAATTTAATGAGACCCACAGAGCCAAATGAAGTCATTTGATGCAATGGGTGGTAATTCAATACATTCTTGGTGAAACATCAACGATTATGTAATGGTTAATATATCTACATTTGTTACTAGTACAACCGTAAGTAAGGACACATTTGTCTTCTCAACTATGACGTACAACTAAGAAAAACTACCAGCCTCTACTCAAAAATGTCCCTGGGTCCCATTACCAGGAACAGAACTCAGCACCAGATGGATGACCTGACCCAACGTGACCTTTCTGCATCCTTCCTTGTTTATGATAAAGAGACGTTCTGAAGGAAGCAAAGGGTATAAAAGAACTGCATTTGGCGTTCACAAAGCAACGGACACTTTTATTACTTAACATCACAACCTTATGAGGTAGGCCAGTATAAGTGCTGTTGTTTTATAAGTGATGAAGCCAAGACTGAGAATAGGAAATGAGAGAGATGGTGAGCTGCCCAGGGCCAAACAGAAAGGGAGGCTGCAGCCAACTGAATTCAGAAACCTCAATTAAATTCCCAAACAAAAGAGAACAGGCAACACTGAAAATAAGTTTTATGGATTTCACTTTGAAACAAAACAAGCAAACGTTATGTTACCACTAAATGATATTTAAAATCGTCTTTTATGTCCTTGATTTTGTCCCCAAGACTTTACTCCCAAAATAAAGAAAATTTAAACAGGCAAACTTATTCCAGGTTGAAAATTCCATTTACACAGGAAAAAAAGATCTTGCATTTCATTTTCAGAGGTTTTTCTTCTTAATTTGACTGTTACTTTAACCAATATTATGCCAAAGGGCCTTGTTCAAGGTGCTAAATTTAAAGTGGCATAGATTAGACCCATTCTGGTTCACAGGGACATTCTCCCGAAATAGATTTTCAGCATTTTATAAGCCTCCTACATTTTCACAAGAGACTCTGGAACACAGGAAAGAATTATTTCCCCACACACAATACTCATGTTCATCGTCATCAAAAGGCACTTGGTTAAAACTCATCTGCACAGCCAGCGCGCATCCTCCCTGTTATATCCTGACACCGAGCTTGAGAGCTTGAGCCCTCAACCTCGATGACCTGAATTAACAAATCCCCCGCCAGCTTTTTCCGAAACACACCACCCACGGTACCACAAGTGGAGGCACGCCTCAGCTCCCGGCCCCCAGCACTTCACTGCTCCCCATCCACACCTCCTTACCTCCTCCACGATGGCCATCAGCCCCTTCACGGAGGCAGCCCTCCCGCCCTGGCCCTGGAAGCCACTCTGCTGGAAACATTCTCATCCCTGCACCTGGGGAAGCCCTTTGCCACGCGGTGGGCGTGTTCTGGGGCTCTCGGCCAATGATGGCCACCGCAGCCAACCAGTCCACCACTTCGGGCCAATGAGAACGAGCGGGGCCAACGGGGCTAGACCTATGGGCTCCAGGACGCCCGGCGCTCAGGCCACGCCCAGTGAAGGTGATGGGCCCCAGGTGCGTCTCTCCTAAGCTCCGTGTTCTGGCAAACTTCTTTCACCCCTACGGGCTGATGAAAGGCATAGGGGTGGGCCTTAAAATGTTTGCTTTGTTGGGGATAGAGGGAAGGGCTAATAAGGGTCAAGAATAGGGATCCGGGCAGTTGTCTGACTCTACCCCGGGGAGCCTAAGGAGGCCTGGAAGAAGGCGACTGACTTGCAGAGAACCAGGTGGGTCAGCAGGCACTACTGGAGACGAAGTTGTTAGTGTCTCCACCTGGCTCCCCTTCCCCCCACAGGAGTGCAGTACACCTTCCCCCTGAGTTAGTTAATAACTTCATCTTCACCCAACGAGCTCCACGCTTTATTTCCTCCTTATTTCTAGCCACGGCCTTCGCTCCACATGGACTTTCCTCCTTTCTATTTTCTCTTTCTGAAAGTCCACTTCTCCAAGAGGCGTTTCACAGGCCTCTCAGCCCTAAAGGTCTCTTCCCCTCCCAACAGGATGCGCCCTCCTCCCCCTCAAATGGGCAGCGTCAGCTTTGTACAGCAGATATGGATGTGGACGGCTTATTCTCCTACAAGTTACTCGCAAACGCTCTGTTTCCTATGCGTCGCTACAGTTTCTTTTTTCCCCTAAACTACAGGTTTCAATCCATGGATGGGGAATTTTAAAAAAAATAGAATAGAAAATATCAAAGTACACCTCCCATAATACGGATAAGTGTTATTTCATGACACTTGTTTCAGTTATGAGTCTGTGTGCACACAAATGATGTGGTGGGTTGCAATGTTAAACATACTGGTTACTGTGAGTCATAGTATAAAACGTTCGAAAGCTACCGCTCTCTGGTACCTAACCTAGAGGGATGCCTAACGCTCTATGAATGCTTACTGAATTGAACAAATTGGTGAGTATGATACAATCCACTTATTACAACTTCAAAGGTTCCACTTTGAAAGAATATAAAGTATAATGTCTCCTGGAACAAAAGTAAATGGATTCTGGGCTATGTGAAGCTATGGGGCGATGGGGCGGGGGAGTAGTAGAGAGGGATCTGAATATTTACTATTTTATTTCAACAGACTTTCTCCCCAGTAACTAACATGTGTCTGTATTTAAGGGAGATTAAAAACAATTTTGACCAAGTTCACCATGGAAAGCTTTTCTCATTCACTGAAACCACCTCATGATTACAAAGTTCTGCATCTTTAAAATATTTGGTATAGGTAATTCCACCATGATTCATAAAAGGATCTTTCAGAGACACCATGAAAGCCTTTGTTCCAGTTCTTTCTTTGCCCAAAGATGCCGCTATGTCCTCTCAATACCCCACCCCCACCGTCTGTAAAAATCCCATTCATCTTCCAAGGCTTAGTTCAAAGGCCACCTTTTCCACGGAAGCCCTTTTTTTTTTTTTAACTCGATTTTTCCTCTTTCCCTCCTCCACCACCCACCCCAGTCCCAAATATGGTCCTTTTCACTTCTGAATCACCAGTGCTGAAACATTTTTATACTTGTGTATTTGTCTTATCCCCACTAGACAATAACACGCACAGCCCATGGTTTACTCTTCTCTGTATCCGCTGTGGCAACCAGCATGAGGTCTTGTATTTAAGAGATGATCAATAAAATTTGTTAAGTGAATAAATGAAAGCAACTGTTACCCTGTTCAAAGGGATGGTCATTATTTTAAAGGCCCTGAGGAAGGGCGCACATGCCCAGCAGCTGATCAAAAGCTGGTGGAGAACAGAAAGAGCAGCCAAGGGGATGGAGGAGGAGTTTGAGGAGGGGTCCTGCTCCTCTGGTCACCCGCCCACGTAAACTTACTGAATCCCCAGCTCTTCAGGGATTCGGCTCTACTGAATGAAACTAGGGAGCCGGGTATAGAATGAATACCTCCACCTTGTTCCAAATTCTTCATTCGTACTTCAAACCAGAAATGGGAAGTGGAATTAGAGGTGGGAATTAGGGCAACCCTTCTCAATTTTAAGGCGTGGCTGAAAAGAAAAGTTGAAACAGCCATCTGGATAATTCCGGCTCAAAATCTCCCCCTCCACCTTGAAAAATAAGTATGGGAGTTTCTGGAGGGCAAAGAAGGAGGGGTAAGGGTGTGCAAGGAAGCAGAGGAGATCAAATTCAATACTACTGAGCTTTTCTCTTCGTGTTGTCTATACAGTCATTCGGGGACACTTCCAGTGACCACTAGACTAAGCTAGCTCAGATTCAAAGCCACAGTCACAACTAACAAACTGCAATTTGTTTTTTTGGAAAACGATGCCCACCAATGAGAAAAAATTGTTTGTTAAAATACCATTTTCCTTTGCCATTCATCTGTACCTCCCCCCCCCCCAACAAAGAGAAGTGTTCTTCTAAAAGGAATTAAAGAAAGAAGTTTTTAGTAGTCTCTATTTTAAATTTATATACATTTTAGAAGTTAATTCAAGTAGGGCAGCAGACGTAATTTCCTAAATCATGGTATTGTTTCCAAATCTTTAATTTTAAATTAATATAATTAAGGGCTCTGACCTTCTCTTTCTTTTATATTTTAGCAGAACCTTAATTTCCAGTCCATCAAGGTTTTGTTTTGTAATTAATTTCAAAGCTGCGCTCATAAACTGGGAATACATCTGCAATACTATAGAAAATACGCTGGATTTGAAGTCAGAAAACTGAGTTTTGAAATTAATGCTAGGTTCGAATATGGCTTCTCCACTTCTAGATGTGTGACCTTGGGCAGGTCACCTGATCTTCCCCACACTCAATTTCTGTAAAATGGGAATAACAATAGTTATTGCTTGTTTCCTAAGGTTGCTGTGAAGATTAAATGAACTAAGACACGTAATGTACTAGAACAGAGTTAAAACATTCTAAAGTACATGCATTGTACTTAGAACAGAGTCTGGCTAAGTATTTGGTAAATGTTAGTTTAAAAATTCCACTGTCATTTGTTTTATGGTCTCAGTAAAGTCATTTTGCAGTTCAAAGCCTCCATTTCCTTGTCTGTAAAATGGGACTACTACCACTTACCACTTCTGGGATTGTTATAAGATTCAAATAAGAAAACAATGGATATGAAAATGTTTGACCCACAGAAAGCACTCAAATGTTAGTTATTTGGGGTCACCTATAAGCTTAAAACCAAGCCATAATCTTAAAAACTTATAAAGTCAACCATAAAATTGAGTTAGAAAATACCACCCAAAAACTTCATCCATGACTGAGAAAATGTCCGGGTTAGAAATGCATACTCAAAGAGTTTGGTTTATCTTTAACTGATGAGACATATATAAGCTCTTAGAAGATGTAAATTCTACATCTGCAAACTAGAAACACTCCCTCAGTCAAGCCAAACTGTCCTATTATATTGTAAGCAAGAAATCCTGCACAGTTTCATAAGCCAAAGACAAACTGATGGATTGATCAAAATCTGACTGCATGTACAGTAGCTTCTTAAAAATGCTTTAATTTTTTTTTAAATAACAAAAGTACTGTAGCTAATGTAAATTTCAAGTCAATTCAACAGGCGTTTATTATGTAACTGTGCTCCAGGTAACCCAGCTGGGAACTAAAGATGCAGAGGGAAAGACAGCTCAGGCCTGTGCTGGAAAAGCCACAGATTACAGCTGATAATTTCAAAATATCACTCGTAAAAGTCATGAGGGCTTCAGTTTTGAGTCAGCAAGCAGACAAGCAGCCTAAAAACCTGCTGAAACAAAAAGTTCTTCCTTTTGACTGAAAATGTGACTTTTAAAAGCAAAAGTCAATTTTAAAGCACAGTTTCTACCTGCAAACCTACTGAATTTGTGCCAGAAACCAACATGTCTCAGTCTAAACCTGTAAAGTAATAGGTATCTGTAAATGAAAGGCTGAAATAACCCCAGCAGCAACAACACAGTAATTAGCGACTTTTATAGAGTAATAACGTGTTTCATATTCTTTCTACACTGGCTCTTTGAAGTTTCCAGTGTAATGTATAAAAGTTTTATTACATTAGGGCCCATCCTTGTGTATTTTATAGGCACCAGCATTATGCAGAGCAAGCTGTACTTACTCATCCTGGGATCTTTTCATAAGAAACTGCTCGATAATGCACTAGCTTTGTGTCCAGTTTAGTTAGTTACACCTGGCTTTAGACAGATCAGTCACTGGAAGCCTGCAGCATGGAAAATACACACATTTCCACATATTGTATACGATCTGTAAATCAAAAGGCAGTTTAGCTTTAAAACTGCACACTGCATATTCATGTGCACACCACTTGCAGTTTTAGACACATGTTAACTCTTTACTGAATTAAAGAAAAACGGGGGGGGGGGGGAACCAAACCTCAGCTCTACAATAAGCGATTACCAGGGGAAGAACAGAATGCAGTTAATATGCTTGTTCCACAGATGTTCATTCCCGTAAATATTAAACATAACACAAGTTCATCCAGGAATATGCAGGCGGTAATTTTACCACCTGAATAGGGCTGGTTGGAAACATTTAGGAGATTGGGGAGGGGGGGGGGTGGACGGGGGGCGGGGGGTGGATAAGAGGGATGTGGAAACAGCCAATGGGATTTTTAACACACCCGCAACTAGAATTAAACTGCTTCCAGCGGCGCTTTACCTACAGTAGCTCCTCAATATGAGAACCCCGAGCCACAGAACCCCGAGGGCTCTTCCACAGCCTCCCGCTCCCCAGGCTGCGAGCTTTGAGCGCGGAATAAAGGGATACACGGGGCGTCGGTGAGCTGGAGCGGGGACAGGAGGAGTGTAACTGTGGCCAGGCGGGGTGTGAAGAAAGGGCTCAAAGGGATTGCGAACCTCGAGGAAATGAGTCTCCCAGGGCCAGGGCCTCAGAATTCCCGCACGGAGAAGCACTCGCCCCCTGCCCTCGGGTTCACTTTCCATCTCGGGTGTTGAGAGACAGAAAGGATGCGGCCGCCAAGACCCGGTGCAGACAGGCAGGAGGCTGGAGCATCCTCTAAGGGCACTACGCAGCGGCCACAACTCCAGAGGGTCGCTGGTGTGAACCGGGGGCCCTCGGAGAAGAGGAGGGGGCGCGAATGGAGGGAAGGGAGGTGAGAGGGGCCGGGGGGCCGAGGGGTGGATCCCCCGGCATTAGTGACACGTTCTAGAAATCGGTTCCTTTTCTCTTCACGATTGCGCTCTGCCCCCGGCTCCCCAGATCACCGGCCCCCGGACTGGGGCGGGCAGCACCGGGGGGAGGGGACGGGAAAGGGAGGCGAGAAGACAGGCGGGCGGCCCGGCCACCCCTCGAGGGAGGCGGGAAGGAGCCGGCGCGGCGGCCGCCCCCGACCCACCCCGCCCCCACGGCGGCCGGTCGCCCGAGCCCCCCGCCCAGGTGAGAGCGCGCGGGCCGCCGCGGTCGCCCCCCGCCGCTCGCTCGCTCGCTCGCTGGCTCGCGCCCGCCCGGCCGGCACGGGGACTCACCACAGCGACTCGAGGTCCCATTCCTGGAGCAGGGCTAAGTCGAAGCTGTCCATGGTGGGAGGTGTCAGCGCCGCCGCCGCCGCCGTCGTCGCCGCCGCCGCTGAGGCTCGGGCCGCCCGCGCGCTGCAACGAAAGGCGCCGCTCAAGGTGCATCCCGGCCGCTCCGGCGCGGCCGCCGCCCGCCCGCCCGCCCGCTGCCCGCTCCCGGCTCGAGGCTCCCGGCGCCCCCCTCCCCGCCTCTGGGCCGGCCGGGCTGCTGGCGGCGGCCGGCGCACTCACCCGCTCGCCGACTCGCGCAGGCACACTCAGCAGAGAGCGGCGAGATCGCCGCCGCCGCCGCCGCCTCGGCCCCCCACCCCCCGCGCCCGCCCCTCCTCCCGCCCTCGCGGCGGGCCGGCCCGCTGCAGCCGCCGCCGCCGCCGCCGCCGCCGCGCCGCTCCGCGCCCGCCCGCCTTTCTCCTCGGGGAGGCGCGTGTGCGCGGGCGAGGCCGAGACGCGCGCGCGCCGTGAGCCCCGCGCCGCGCCCGCCCCGCGCGCCCCTGCGCTCACCGCGCCGCTCCCCGGGTCCCGGCCGCTCGCAGGCCTCGCCGCCCAGCTCGCCGCGACCCCAGTGTCCCCCCTCCGCCGACCCTGGCCTCCCGGGGGCGCCCAGCGCGGTCCGGCGAGCGGGGGCGAGGGGCGGGCGGCGGCCCAGAGGGCCGGGATGCGGAGCTCGCCCGTCCTGCCGCATCTTCTGCCCCGGCCCCGCCCGGCCTCTCCCGGGTGTACGCACTTCTTGGGGGCCCCGGGCTGCCCCTGAGCGGCCGGGTGCCCCCGCGGGCCGGGTGATGAGGTGGCTGCTGACCTGGGTGGGTGCTAGGAGATGCCCCTGCCGCCCGCAGCGCGGAGAGAGTTGGCGATGCAGCCTGCAGCAGCGCCGTAAACAAACCGTTTAAAATATCTGGAGCCAGTAAGTTAAGTGAAATCAAGGGGATCAGGGACGAAACCTCTTCTGACGGGACCTCCAGTTTGGCCTGCAGTGGGGGTCCCCCCCCTCCCGTCCTTCAGCTGGCCGGACCCTGGACACCCACCTCCTTTCTGTTTCTTTCAGGGAAGGGTGACAGGCCTCTGGGGGTAGAATGCAAACTTCCAGCCCTATCTGGAAGTCTAGAGAGCGGCGTATTGTCTGCTAGAAGGATGAAGAGTGTCACTGTGGCTCCTAAAAATTAAGTTCTTATTATGACTACTTCCTTGAGTTTAAAGATCATTTCCCCCTCCCTTGCTTGTGTAAGTGCTGAGCCAAAACCCAGAAACCCCTCTTTTGTCCCTGACTCTCTTCTCCTCTTGGCCACAGCTCTGGGAGCGCGGCTCAGGATACCAAGGACTTCCTGGAGAGAGCAGTACAGGGCAGTGCAATATCCCATCCCTTGCACCCAACCCCAAGTCCCTGCCATAGGGAGGCCTTTCTGGTGCTCTCCCCTTTGTTCATTCTAGGCAGGAAGAACCACTGCCTGGGGCTGCCAGAAATCTAGACCCTTGGGTAGAAGTCACAGGATCCCTCCATCTGGGGCAAGCTTACGAGTTACACTCCTCACCTCCCTGACCTCTGAATGAGGATTAACAAACTAAGTCTGGAGCACATGTAGGAGAAGAAAAGACCAACAAGAATTCTTTCCTATTTGGGGTTGGCTTACAAAACAGTACCCCCCTTTCTTCCCCCAGCTCTGAAGCAGTCCTTCCTTTATTAGCATCCATAACTAATGTGCAAAAGATAAAACAGTAAATTAAGGCAGAGTTTGACGGAAGGGAATTTGCCTCAACACCGTTTAAGGGAAAGGAGTTGTTATTTTACAAGCTGGCAACTCCCAACCCCTAAAAACTTCCCTCATTAGTTGAAGGTAGTAACAAGGCTACAGAAGAACAAAGGGAATGTTGATACAGGAGAAGGCACAGGTGTGAAGGACTGTCTTCCCAAATCCCAGTCTACGGTGTTTTTGGAGAGACTGCGGGGGTGGGGAGGAAATCTGTCTTCTTAACGTCTCCTTAGCATAAGCCTTGTTGTAAATTTTTGCTCCAGCAAAAGTGAGACGGCTGAGGCATCCAGACAGTGTTCCCAGGAGCAAAGGATGGGGGGGCGGAGGGTGAAGGAGAGCTAGAGGAACAACCCCTCTCTGGAAAAACTGCAAGTTCCACTTTCCCAACAAGACATGCATCCTATCCCTGTGCTCAGGGCTGCCGGCCGGGAAGCCTCTCCAGAAAGGAGACCTCCCACCCCTCACAGGGATCTGGCTTTCCTTCCCTTTCCACCACATGTTTATACAACGCAGGAAGGCTGAAGAACAAACAGAACCATGTTTACTGGGACTCCCATCCTGGGCCTAAGCTCAGGATACAGCTTTGCCCTCACCGTGGAGGCTGAGGATAAATAGATCATCCTGGAAAAGGAAAGAGAGAAAGCCCTGGGGCTACACAGCTGGCGGAGTGGTTGGCTCATAAGAGGCCTCACCCCCAAAGCCATGTAGGAACGGGTAGATTTCTATTTGAATATAAACATGGTGCCTCTTGTTAATGCGTGAGTATACTCGAGCCTAAAGCAATTTCACTGTGGGTAATAAACATTTTCAGTTTGGGGCGTCTAACGTAGGGGAAGTTACATGAATACTTTTATTTTCAGTTTTTGTGTATGGTCTCCAATTGGAGAATAAGGCCTTTTGAAGAAGTCCAAATAATATTGTAGATGCCATTTTTGCTAAGTTCTCATGGGAAGAAATTTAAATTTACAGGTAAAATGTAGAACAATTAATGAGAGCCTTTATAGGGTGATCTTTTTATTATTATTATTTATCTGGTTTATTAAGATGTTCCCATTATCCTCCAGCCCCTACACATACCAAAACAAGCAGTTAACCTAGATGTCAAAATTTTAAATCCTTAATAAAAAGCACCACCAAAAAAAAAAAAAGGCTTGGACTTCCTGGGATTCAAAGGCCAGAACTAAAAGGGAGGATTTTTTTTTTTTTTTTTTTGCTAAAGGAGTAAGAGACAACCTGAGTTAAAAATAAAAATAAAAACTGGTGTTTCCTGTGAAGCTGATGTAGCTTCTGTGCATAGTACAGGCCTTCAGGCTGGAGGGACTTCTCTCCCTCCGGGGATAAATGAGGCAATACTACAGAAAGCTAAAGGAAAGTGCCCAGCTCTGGAGAGCCTCTGGGGGAGTCAGCTAAACCAGAGGGGCTGCTGGGCTTGCTAGGTCAGGTTTGTTTGTTTAGGCTACATCTATGAAGGAAAGGGACTAAGAAATGAATCCTACTCAGTCTGAGGCAGATATACAAGTGCACGTAGCTAGGGCCCCACTCACATTCTGCCAGCCTGGAATTGGAAACCTCCTAAATAGACCCAGAAGCAAATCTGTGGCATCCAGCTAAGATCTCCCTGTGGATACGAATTGAGAGACGAGAGACCTTACATGGCTTTATTAATTCAGGCCTTATTCTGAAGACCTGGCTGCAACTCAGGTTTTCTGTGACCAAGTGGGAATTTTCCTTTTACAATCCCACCATTCCCCTGGAAGGATATGCCTGGCCAAAAGACAGCTGTGCAGGTGGTCCTGCTGGAAGGTGATGGGAGCCCTGCTCCGCCTCCACCAGCACTGTTTGTCACCACACCCTCCCTCCTGTTCCAGCATGACTGCGGGCAGCATGCAGTCTGCTTTCTCCTTCCTGAGGCTTCTTGGGTGTTCATAATTGTATCTAGGGATTGCAGGATCAGCCCTCTAGGCTTTCTGCTTGCAAATGACATGCTAATATGTCGAGCCCCAGGATAGCACGGGTTTTAATCCACCTAGGAGTTCGACAGTCTTCAGCCCTCTCCTCTCCACTGCTCTCTTAGAGTGGTTCTAGCCGGGGATCTAAGGTGCCTTTCTTTTTCTATTTTTTTTCATCATTCACCAGGTCCTGAGCAGATGGTGTGGCTGTGCTGGCTGTCATCACTCCTCCTATGTTTCCATGGAAACATGGGGCATAGGGACCATCTCTGCCTTGGGCTCTCTGGCAGTATCCTCTGGCAGAGAACTTCAGCACTCTGGCCCTCCCCCTTGCCTGCCCACATTCTGGAGGGTTTGAGAATGTTCCGCCAGGGTCATTTGTGAGATCATCCAAGGACATACTCCCCAAGCACGGTTGTGAACTGGCTTGAAAAGGGAGAGGAGAAGGAGGGGTGCCAACACCCCAGTTGTATGGCTGAGGCCAATTTGCAATGGTGGCATATTTGGACTATCTGTCCCCTCAGCTGGATTCCATAATCGCTGATTATTGCCCAGATGTCAAAAGAGATACTCCTAAGGTTGTATCTGCTCATCAGGTAAGGGATATTTAATGAGTATACAATGTTACTGATGGTTTATGTTTTACTGACATTCCACCCGCTCCATGAGGAGTCTTTTTTTTTTTTCAACAAAACCATGTTTTCCCTAAGGAATGTACCTTCCTCAAAGTTTCCAACATCCTCCTGCCTACATAATTCACTTATATAGCTACTAAGACATTAATTAGATTCAGAAGTCTGTAGAAACAGCAGAGCTGGGCAGGTCAGAGGCCAGACAGGGCAGAGAAAAGAGTGGCGAAAATGACCCTTGGGAGAGGGTAAGGAAGCAGAGGGAAATTTTTCATGCCATTCAACTACCAAACAAGACAAAGATAATTTCAAAATGTGGTCAACTACCATAACATTGTTTAGAGAATTAAAGTATTGTCCAATTAAAGAGTCCTTTTTAAAAAAACAGTTGATTTGGTAGAAGAATTCTATGCATATATGTCTTTGATGTTAGTTGCTCCTTATACATCTGCTACAAAAGACTAGTGTGTGAAGCTCACCACATTTTTAAAAAGGAAAGAAACAAAGCACTTGTACTGAAAATGAAAAAGCAGGCAGAAAAGGCATAGGCGATTCATAAAAATGATCAGAAAAGTGATTCCCATCACAGATCATGTATTTCGTGCCATGCTGACCTACTTGGGGGATAATCCCATTATTTGTGATATGAGAAGAGCCCTTGGTGCTAGTAACAAGAACCAACCATCCTGACTTAAAACTTAATATTCCCACTGGCTCTTTGCTGTGCTTCTTGAGGTGTACGCTGGCCATCATGCAAGACGCAAGGACTCTAAACCTTTGGGGATAGGAGATCACTAATCATAATGATAGCCCACATTTCTACGTGATGATGCACCGGGTACTGCTCTAACTATCAACTTTGTTTATTCCTCATAAAACCACAGGAGGTATGTTACCATTGTTTTCATTTTACAGATGAGTAAACTAAAGAACAGATACGTGTCACAAACCAAAGAACGACAGATCAGAGATTGGATCTAGCCAGCAAGGCTGTGTTGGATATTTTTGTCTCTGTCAGTTTTGGTCTCTGGCAGTTCTAAAATGTTAGAGTTCAGTCTTCAGTTGTTCTTTCCTGAGCACTGCCAGACAGGCATCTCTGGAGGACGTCAGGAGAGCCATAAATCTGTTCTTGTTTAAAGGTATGACCTCCTCCTTGGCTTAAACAAATCTCAAGGTGTTGGTCTGTTCCAAACAGGAGCGCCTGCTGTTTTGTTAGGTGTTTTTTTTTTTTGTTGTTTAACTTTGTATTTTATATTGGAGTATAGTTGATTAACAATGTTGTGATAGTTTCAGGTGTACAGCAAAGTGATTCAGTTAGGTGTTAATAGACAGCAAGACCGACGCGTCCAGTAGGCGGAGATGCAGCGTAGGTCTGAGGGGAAATGAGGGAGGGAAGTCACGACGTGACTGACATGTCAGACTCTTTTCTCTGTGGCATCAGAGAGGTTTCCCGCATGGAGCTAATGATCCCCACAGAGCCCCACAGAGCCCCTGGAGGACACTGAGGTTGCAAGTGGACCAGTTCTGGCTCACTTCCTGAAGACAGAGAAATTTCCAAATTATATCCTGATGGTTAAACACTGATGGGCCACGGACAGCAGTATAAGTTCCTCCCAAAGCCTATCAGGTAACAGCATCTCCAAACCTCAGAGTTCATGGTGGAGGTGCTCCCATCTAGAAATAGAAGACACAGAGAGAGCAGGGTACCTCATCGGGAGCTTGGGACAAACACGTTATGTCAGTCACTACTGGTCGCCTACCCAATATCTATCTGCCCTCTTCTCTACTAACAAAACCTAAGTTTGGGGATGTGATGAGCCCAGCAGAAATAATTATATTTTCTAGTCTCTATTTCAGCAAGAACTGGGCATGGAACACAGCTCAGGCCAATGAGACATAAGCTTAAGTCAACTGGAATTTCTTGGAAAGTTTCACTTTCCTGGAATAGGCAACATTTTTTCCTTTAGGTTACTTCTTTTTTTCCGGAATGCAACTGAAGGCCTGAGGTGGAGCAGCCATCTTGGAGCCTGAGGGCAAAAGCCACAAAATAAAATTGGCAGATGTGAAGTTAAAAGGAGGCTATGTCTTTGATGGTTTCTTCACACAATCGTACCATCTTTGAACCACCTACCTAGCTCAGGACCTTTGGGAGCAAAACAAGACCCTATTTGGCCGAGCCACTATCATCATATTTTGATTATTACACCTAACTCAATGAAGTCATGTTCCCTCCAGTGTGCCCTGCACATGGCCACATATGGTGAGGTCTACCAGATGTCCCAGGCTATGTGCCCCATAGGCAAAGCCTACGTTTTCTCTCTTAAATATCTCGCCTTCTGGGTTCACTCTGGTTGCAAGAAGAGCAATTAACAAGAAACGCACGCTCAATTGTCTGACGGCTGATTAATCCAGCTCCAGCATTTTGTTAATATTCCATATTAATAACTGTTTCTTTATTTTCATGTTATCTGGTTAAGTTATTGTTACATCCTCACAGGGACACTAGAAGGTCTCATTTCTGGAAAATAGTGCAGGAACAATAAGAGTCAGGCTTTCTTTTGTCCTTGCCACATATACAAAAAAATATGCATGTTTCAGGCTCTGCCATTGTTTCTACCAATAAGCTAATTACCACTGTATGAAGCTGATTCACTTCAGAAGGAGTTTTGAAAAAACAACTAATTAAGAACAGTATTCTGAAATATAAACTGTATTACAAGGTTAGAACCCTATGATGAAATAGTAGAAGCTTGAAAGTCGGGAGAAACCATGGAGGCTCTCTCTCACCAACCTCCTCCCCAGGCAGGAATTCCCTCTATATTAGCCCTGGTATGCTCAGCCCACTCATGAACACTTCTAATGATAGGTAGCGCACTCTCTCAAAAGGCTTCCTATTCCATTTTTAATGGAACTTAGCTCTGCCTGGAACAACATCCTTCTTTATATTTATGAATCCCAAATTGATTTCCCTGTAACTTCCTAGCATATCACTAGCTTACAGGAAACACTCAATTACAGCTCAGTTCCCCTGAACTTCTCTTGGTCCTAGAGAATTCCTTGTTGGGTGGGGAATCCTTTACAGAGAAGGGGAGCCAGTCTCTTAAAAGGAGGGCATGGACGGGGGTGAGAGAAACCCCACCTTCTTCCAACTGGTGGTTGGTTTCTTGGAAGCAGGGAGCTTCAAAAAGCAGGTGGAGCCACAAGAAGGTAAATGCCCAGCACGAGATACGGAGGCAGGAACCTCCTCAAAAGAAAGCAGCCTCCCCGCTGGTTCTCCAGGAAGTCGGCGCACAATGAGAGGTGGAAAATGGGGCCCAAGATCATGGGAGAAGGGTGAGAATGAGGCCAGGAAGGAGGCCTGATGAAAGCACCAAGGCCTCAGGGCCAGGCCCACCCTGACATCAAGACAGCAGCTCTTGCAAGAGCTAGTTCCCACCCTGACGTCAAGACAGCAGCTCTTGCAAGAGCTAGTTCCCAGTGTTTTTCCAAAGTTCCAACTCTCCTGTGATGCTTATTATAATTCTATATACTTGGCACAGACACTTACATTTTCATGAATTTAGCACTACTTTCTGTCACTCTCTAGACAACAATATGAGGTTTATTACAACAGAAAGGGAGAATCATCATCTTGGGCCTGAGTGAATGGCAGCCCAGATCCCCACACCCTGTCATCCTCCCCTGAAGAGCACAACCTCAAGTCAAGGATGGGGTTGCTTAACCAAGCCCAGGTCTTGGGCTCAGGACCCAAGACAATACTCTCAATGAGCACATATATCATTTCAGACTTTTTTCTTTAACTGAACAAACATTACTGAGCATCTAGCACATGCCAAGCAGCAGGTTAAGAAATAAGGAGAGATTATAATACAATTATGATACAATTAGTGCTATGACTAGGGAAGAACAAATACCCAGGGAGATCTTTCTAGAAAGAGTGACTGACTTGTAGTCTAAGTCAAGAACTGACTTATCCAGAATAAGGTGGGTGGGAGAGGATGGAAGAGGTCTGTATGCCAGGCCGTGTCACCTGCTATGACAGAGGAGTGTCTTCAAAGCTACAGGAGCAAGAGCCCATGGGTGATGACTTCTGTCTCAGGCTCTCTTAGTACAAAAGCGAACATTTGGGCTGGGCCTAAAGGAATGAAAGCCAAAGTGACTACGGGTGGCAGTGATGGAAAAGCACTCCAGGCAGAAGGAAGAGCACACGATGGGGCACAAAGGGAAGAAGCACATCCTGCTGTGGTGACAGAGCAGGTTCTGTGTGGTCAAAGTATTGCCTTGGGAAGGAGAGCTGAAGCAGTTAGTGAGTCATGTTCAGGGTGGGAGCAGAGGCAGAAGGAGGTGGGGGGGGGGGAGAAAAAGGCACAAGGCCAGGGCAAGAGATTGGGGCCAGGTGGTGAAGAGCCCCGTTCGGCTGCTGTGAAAACATGGGAAGTGGGCAGGAAATGAACATCAGCGATTCAGTGAGGCAGCAAGTGTACACCCAGCTGCTAAACCCAGGGGGATAGCCGAGAGTCGAAAAGAGGAAATGGTTTCTGAGAAGCCAGAGAAAGTATTGCACAGAGCACTCGGCCCAGAGACTTTTCTTTTTTTTTTTTTTTTTTTTTTTTTTGCTGTAAAATTGAACAAGCCCTTTCCTCGGTACAGGGCTGACCGCATTGTCTGCAGGGCCCACAGCAAACTGAGAATGCGGAGCCCCTCGTTCACAAATGATTAAGAATTTCAAGACGATGACAGCAGAGCATTAACCCAAGCGCAGACCCTTCTCCATGCGGGGCCCTGTGTGACTGCCGAGGTCACAGCCCACGAAGCCGGGGCTGCTGAGCTATTGGTGCTATGGGGCACATCTTCACTCACAGGGTGCATGTCAGGCAGCCCGCATCGCAGGGGCTGCTTGAGCAGCACATGGGGAGCACAGCCCCGCGTTCACACAGTCTGCGCCACTACTGAAAATACACACAGAGGAAGACGATCCAAGCCACGCACAGCAATACGCGATGGCGAAAATCTTAAATTAAATGTACCTTCAGTTTCTAAGAGTGAGTCCTCTTAGAGAGTGAGTCACAAAGGCCTTTGCTTGCTAGGCAAGGTGATGATAGAGATGTAGGCTAGGGAAACTGAGGGAAGGGAGGAATTATTCTCCAAAATAAAATAATAATAATAACAGGAGTACAGGAAGGCATAAAGAGTGTGGCTAGAGGGGGAAGGGGTCGCAGCTTAAGGGAGTAGAATTTGGGGGAAAGACAGAAAATCTAAATGGATTTCAAATTTTGGGGGATATGATATAATCGCGTTCTCCATCCTCCTAATGAGTTTTAAATAAAAAATGCCTTTGCTCATCCAAGCTTAGGGAGAAAGACGTGTGCGTCTGCATGTGTCTGTGTGCGCACGCATGTGTTGGGAGTGTTGATTTTCACACCCACCTGCAGATTAGAGTTAACTGGGGGAAAAGTTCCAGTCGCCTACCTGTACCGCCTGCCCCCTTGCCCCAAGCAAGATACTGATGTGATCGGTGTGAAGTGAGTTTGAAGAGCCTCTGACTCAGGGGAAGCCATCCCAAGTGGCCAAGGTTAGGTGTCTCTTCTGGCCCTGGTCCAAGTCTTTTTCTTTGGTAATCCTGTCATTTTCATTGGTCTGTTTGTCTCTTCTTGGGTCAGTTTCACACTTTGCAGTTATTCCCACCTTGTTCTTCCTTCAGATAATCTTCTATTCCTAGTCCTTTGTTTTTCATTATCGCTTTAGAATCAGCTTGTCAAATTACACACACACACACACACACACACACACACACACACACATACACACGTGCACAAAGAAAACCTCTTAGTTTCAATTTCAACAGAAATTGCTTTGAATATATAGATCAGTTTGGAGAACTAATACATCAAAGATATTGTCTTCTGACACCTGAACACGCTATGTTCCCCGATTATTTAGATTTCCCTTTACTTATACCAAGTGTTTCATATTCACCTGCATACAGATCTTGCATATCATTTGTTAGATTTTTTCCCCTCTAGATGTTTGATTAAACTAACCTATTCATTCTAATAATTTGTCTGTAGCTTTATTTTTATTTCCCATGTACACAATAATTCAACAACATCATCACGTGATTAAGGGCTGCTCTTTCCCAGCCTCTGCAATACTTACACCTTTATTTCTTTTCTTAAATTACCAGCTAGAACTTTAACTACAATGTTGAGTAGAAGCAGTAATGGTGGGCATCCTTGTCTGATTCCTGATTTCAAAACTAGGGATTTTTGGTAGATCCTTTATCAGATTAAGGAATTTTCCATCTATCCTAGTTTGTTAACCTAATAGCTATTAATTTTTGTTGTTGAAATTGTGAATTGTAGCGGAATTTTATAACATGTTTTCTGTGGCCTGTTGAGATGATTCTATTACCTGTCTTTTTTCTGTTAATGGTTAATGTAGTGAATTAGATTGATTGATTTTCAAAACTCAAACCAGCCTTCTATTCATGGAATAAACACAACTCAGTTGTAATGCATTACTTGCTATAGATTCAATATGCTATTTTTTTGGGGGGGAGGGGAATTTCTGCACTGATGGTCGTGAATAAGTGAGTAGAATTTTCCTATTTTGAAGTGATCTTGTTAGCTTTTGCTAAGAAAGCCCTGGAAAATGAATTGCGGACATTTACCTCTTCTTCTTTTTATTCTCTGGGAGAGTTTGTGTAATCTTGGAATGGTTTCTTCTTTAAGAATATAGTGGCATTCACCAGTAAAGTTATCTGAGCCTAGACTTTTCTTTGAAGGAAAAATTTTAATTATGGATTTTATTTTTAATAGTTTTAAATCTATTTTCTGTCAATTTTGGTAAGTTGATGGCTTCTACAACGATATCCAAGTCATGAAAAATATCAAGTTGAGTGGCATCAGTCATGATGTTTACTTACTTACTATCTTCTTAGTAGCTGCAGGATCTGTAGTTATTCCCCTTTTCATTCCTTACATTGCATATTTATAGCTTCTCTCCTTCTCTCTCTCTTTTTAAATCAATATCACCAGCACTTTATCAATTTTATTAGTATTTTCAAAGAACTACCTTTTGTCTTTTTTGGTTCCTTCTGTTGCCTGTTTTCTGCTTCGTTCATTTCTGCTCTCATCCTCATCATTTCCTTCATCCTAATTTATTTTATTTTGATTTGCTGTTTTCTTCCTAATTTCTTGAGCTGGGTGCTTGGCTCTGACATTTGGCCTTTCTCTTTTCTAATATATGCATTTAGTGCTACACTTTTTCACGTAAGCACAACTTTAGCTGCATTCTATAAGTTTTGATGTATAGATTTTCATTATCATTTAGTTCAAAGTATTTTCTAATTTCCATTGTGATTCCTTCTTTAACATAGTAGTCATTTAGGAGCATATTTCTTTATTTCCAAACATGTAGGATTATCTAGTTATCCTTTTGAAGTTGGCTTGTAGTTCAATTGCACTGTGATTGCAGAAAATACTCTATCATTTTGATCTTTTGAAATTTTTGAGACTTACTCTCTGGTCCTACATATGCTCAATTTCGTAAATACTTCCCATGTGCTAGAAAAATATGTGTACTCTGCTACTGTTGCTACGGTATTATATATATATGTATAAACACACACACACACATGCATGTGTATATATATGTGTGTGTGTGTGTATATATATATGTATATATATACACACACACCTGTGTGTATATATATATATATATATATATATATATATATATATATATACACACACCTGTATATATGTCATGTTTTCTAATATTATTGTTCAAAGCTCTTTATCCTTACTGATATTTTGTCTGTCGTTCAGTCATATCTAAGAGATATGTTAACATTTCCCTCTATAAGTAAGAAGTTACTTATTTCTTATAATTCAAGTTTTGCTTTACATATTTTGAGGTCATGTTTATTAAGTGCATAAAAATTTAGAATAGATATATCATCCTGGTGAATTGAGCTTATTAAAAGGATGATGTGTCTCTCTTAATCTCTAATGATGATTTTTGCCTGAGGAGACATAGATAGAAAAATATTGCTAAGGCCAGTATCAAAGAGCATACCACCTATGTTTTCTTCTAGGAGTTCTGTGGTTTCAGGTCTTACATTCAAGTCTTTAATCCATGTTCAGTTGATTTTTGTGTATGGTGTGAGATAGTGGTCTAGTTTCTTCTTTGTGCATGTGGCTGTCCAGTTTTCCCAAACATCATTTATTGAAGAAACTATCTCTAATACAGAATATCTCTAAATTCTCTATATTATTTGCTTCCTTGTCATAAATTAATTGTCCATATATGTGTGGATTTATTTCTAGGCTGTAATTTCTGTTCTATTTTTCTGCTAATACCATGCTGTTTTGATTACAATGGCTTTGTAATATAGTTTGAAATCAGGGAGTGTGATATCTCCAGATTTATTTATTTTTTCTCAGGATTGCTTTGGCTATTCAGGGTCTTCTGTGATTCCCTATAAATTTTAGAATTTTTTATTCTATTTCTTTGAAAAAACGTCCTTGGGATTTCAATAGAGATTCCATTGAATCTGTAGATTACTTTAGGTTATATGGACATTTTAACAATGTTAATTCTTCTAGTCCATGAGCAAGTATGTCTTTCCATTTATTGTGTCTTCTTTAATTTCTTTCAACAATGTCTTATAGTTTTCAGTGTATAAGACTTTCAACTCCTTGGTTAAATTTATTCCTAGGTATTTTATTCTTCTGGTTGTGATTCTAAGGGGAATTATTTTCTTAATTTCTCTTTCTGCTAGCTCATGGTTAGCATAAAGAAATGCAAACGAATTTTGTGTGTTGATTTTGTACCCTGCAACTTTTCTACATTTGTTTTTCATTTATAGTAGTTTTTTTGGTAGAGTCCTTAGGGTTTTCTGCATATAGGATCATGCCATCTGCAAACAGAGACTGTTTTACTTCTTTCTTTCCAATTTATATGTCTTTAATTTCTTTCTCTCACCTAATTGCTCCAGCTAGGACTTCCAGTTGAATAAAAGGGGTAAGAGCGGGCATTCTTGTCTTATTCCTGATCTTAGAGGAAAAAGCTTCAGCAGATGGACCCCTTCAGGCAAAGACTGGTAGATGGGTGATTTTCCCTGCTCCACCTGTGCTGAGTCCTTGGGTGATTAGCTACAGTGAGTGCTTGTGTGCCCATTAATAACCTCTTCGTTTGCCATATTCATTTGGGTTCCATGGACACAAGATCAGTTGGTTTTCAGAGCTAGGTGTTTGAGGGATCTGTCCCTTGGGTGGGAGCCTTAAAAGTTGGGGTGCTAAATTTGGGGTTCAAACTGTTTGCTCCTTAGCGAGAAGTCAAGAGTTTGGAGTTCCCACCAGACTGTATGATGCTGTGCCGGGGTGGGGTTTATGGAAAGAGTGTGTCTCGGCATTTCCTACCCACTTCAATGTGGGTATTTCCTCATTTGCCTGATATGTAGGAGTCTCTCAGACAGTTTCTACATTTCCTTCAGAGGTAATTGCTCTGTGTATAGCTGTACATTTGGTGGAGAAGAGTAGCCTCCTATATCACCATCTTGATCAACCTTTATTACTGAAGGATATTTTGCTAGGTTTACAATTCTAGGTTCACAGGTTTTTCCCCATCAATTTAAAGATATTATATCATTATCTTCTGGCTTCTATCTTGTCTGTTTAAAAGTCAGCTGTCAATTATATTATCTATTATTCCTTTGAAGGTAAAGCCTGTATTTCCTCTGGCTGTCTTTTAAGATTTTCTTTTTTGCTTTTGCTTTCAGCAGTTTTACTAGGATGTGCCTAGGATGCAGGTTCCTTTTTCTTTATCCTACTTGAGGTTCTTAGGGCTTCTCATCTGAGTTTGATATCTTTTAGCAGTTTTGGTAAGTTCTTAGCCTTTATCTCAATAGCCTTTAGTTACTGATTTTGACTCATTCTCTCTTTCCTTTTCTTCTGAGATTCCAATTTCATGCACATTAGAATTTCTCACTGTCTTCTGTTTTACTCTGTCTTTTAAATTTTAATGTTTTGTCTTTTAAATCTTCTTTCTGAATATTTTCTTCTAATATACTTTCCAGCTAACCAATTCTTTCTTGAGCTGTATGTAATCTGTTGCTAAAGCCATTTGTTGAGCTCTTAATTTGGAATATCATGTTTTTTGACTCTGGGGTTTCCATCTGATTCATTTTTGTAGTTTCTCATTTTCTAAAATTCTCAATCTTATCTTTTTTTCAATTTAGACATGTAAGCATGGTTATCTTAAAGTTTGTATCTAACTACTTCTTTATCTGGAACCCCTATGAGTATACTTCTACTGTCTATTTTTTCTGCTGACAGCATGTCATTCATATTGTATTACCTCCTTCTATCAAGTTTTTTTTTATATGATGGACACTGTATTTGCAAAATAATTTTCAGAACTAATTTGAGGCCTACGGTGATATTATCTTTCTCCAGAGAAGTACATCATTTCTGCCAGGTTCTTAGGCTCATTCACAATTCATGATTACGTTTATATAATTTCACAGGTTAGGGAAATTTTAAACAATAATGAAAAACCTTTAGGGGCACATCTACTTTCAAGTCCCCATTTCTTTTGGGGCACACTCCTCAAGATTCCAATCCAAATAATGTGGATTCCTTATGCTTAGTTTTTCCTTTGTGGACTTTTGTCATCACCTGAGCCCCAGAGGGCTGCCAACAGCTTGTGTTGGCCTCTTGACCACTGCCTTCAAAACTGATCCCCAGACAAAAGTAGTCCTAGACACCAAACTCACTTCCTTTAATTTCTGTTCTCTTCTGGAGCTTGGCTCTGCAATTCTTCACTTAACTTTTAGATCTCCTAATTATTCAAAAACGTCTTTAGATGCACCAGATAGATGCATATGTGCTATGAAAATCAAAGTTTTGCTTGGATTTGGGTAATTTGCTCTGACAGTGACCTTCACAGGGTGGCTGTGAGTTATCCTGTGTATTAGTTAAGAGCACAGGATTTGGATTCAGCAAATCTGGTTCAAATCTCTGTTTTGCTTCTATTAGCAATGTGATTTTCAGCAATGTAATTAAACTTTCTGATTCTCACTTCTCTCATGGGTAAAATGTGAATGACAATGACAGCTCCTCTGTTGACAAATAAATAGAATAATACTGCAAAGATATAACACAGAGTTGGCATCTACTGTAAGGACCCATCAAATGGCAACTAGTCTTATTCAATATGAATTATTTAAATATTTAGTAACATGAGCCAAACATAACTATTTTAGATTTAAGATGGTTATAGTTATGGGATTTTTTTTTCTGGTGTTGTATTTCAGAAAGGAACTCTTAGGTCATGTCTCTGGGGTCCTGGCAATACTTGCTTTGTAATTTTTCCATACTCAAATCTCAGCAATGTTTATGCTGTAGAACTAAGGGACCCGGTGGAATACTTCCTTGCATTCTGGGGTCAATTACAAACTCCAGTTAAGGCAAATCTGGCTTTGCCTACATGTAGCGTTAAAGCATACCTCCATGCAGAGATGTGTGAGATTCCTGGTTATGTGTCTAATTTTCTACAATTGCTCCAGTTGTTTTAATGTCTCTACTAGCTCCCTCTTCACCCACAGGTAAGACCAAAGGTACATTAGCAAAAGTCCCTATGATTACCCTCAGGGACCCCATTGTTCTAGCCCCGCTTTAAACCACTTGGCCCTGTTTTATATGTCGAGAGATTATCCACTCTTCAGGAGACTATTCCTGCCAATTCTGCCTGTTGGGCACTTGAAAGCAGGTTCATTTAAACATCAATAACTAGGAGTCATCATTGACCTCATGCTGCTTAATTCCTAACCTAGTCTTGACCCCAGAACAAAATCTTGTGAAAAGTCAATAAAAGTAGCAAACAGTGTTATGTTATTCTTGGCAGACTTTGAAAAACAATGAGAGTGTTTAACAATAGTTCATCACATGCTTGATAGTTGCTGACGAGTAATGAGTGTTTACAATGCAGCAGGCAACGTGCACACGTGCTCTCATTGGATGCACAGAACAACTGAGTGAGGTAGGCATTGCCGTTACCCCTGTTTTACAGGGGAGGAAATGTGGTTTACAGGGGGGCAGAGTATTTAACCCGAGGCCACAAACCAGCAACAGGGCTCCTGTCCAAAACTCCTGGAGTCTGTGTGCTATCCATGTAGAATATTAGACTGAGAAACTCAGACTCAGTTTAACATAGAGGAAGCTGTTGTGAAGTTTAGAAGAAATGACCAGAAGATTAATAGGTCTGTAGTTATTCTGCAGAATTGCTGTTAGAATGGGGTAGATGGTGTTTTTATTTTTGGATAAGAAACCTTTATTTTTCAAGTACATATGGAATGTTTCAGACTTTGACTATGAACTTCACCAATGGAATAAAGTTACAAACCAATAACGAGATAAGCAGAATGAAAGCATAGGATGCCCTTGGGGAGAGGACCTTCAGGATGGCAGAGGAATAAGATGTAGAGATCACCTTCCTCCCCACAAATACATCGAAAATACATATACACGTGGAGCAACTCCTACAGAACACCTACTGAATGCTGGCAGAAGACATCAGAGTTCCCAAAAGGCAAGAAACTTACCACGTACCTGGGTAGGGTAAAAGATAAAAGAAAAAAGAGACAAAAGAACAGGGACAGGACCTGCCACTCTGGGAGGGAGCTGTGAAGGAGGAAAAGTCCCCACACACTAGGAAGCCCCTTCACTGGCAGAGACGGGGGATGGCGGGGGGAAGCTTCAGAGCCACGGAGGAGAGCGCAGCAACAGGGGTGCAGAGGGCAAAGTGGAGAGATTCCCCGCGCAGAGGATCGGTGCTGACCAGCAATCACCAGCCCGAGAGGCTTGTCTGCTCACCCACCAGGATGGGTGGGGGCTGGGAGCTGACGCTCGGGCTTCAGAGGTCAGATCCCTGGGAGAGGACTGGGGTTGGCTGCATGAACACAGCTGGAAGGGGGCTAGGACACCACAGCTAGCCGGGAGGGAGTCCGGGAAAAAGTCTGGACCTGCTTAAGAGGCAAGAGACCTCATTGCTTTGGGGTGCACAGGAGAGGGGATTCAGAGCACCTCCTAAACGAGCTCCAGACATGGACATGAGCAACGGTTATCAGCGCAGACACTGGAGACGGGCATGAAATGCTAAGGCTGCTGCTGCAGCCACCAAAAAGCCAGTGTGCGAGCACAGGTCACTGTCCGCACCTCTCTGCATGGGAGCCTGTGCAGCTCGCCACTGCCAGGATCCCGAGACCCAGGGACAACTTCCCTGGGAGAACACACGGTGCCTCAGGCTGTTGCAACGTCATGGCAGCCTCTGTCACCGCAGGCTCGCCCCTCATTCCGAACCCCTCCCTCCCCCTGGCCTGAGTGAGCCAGAGACCCCGAATCAGCTGCTCCTTTAACCCTGTCCTGTCTGGGCAAAGAACAGACTCCAGAGGGCAACCTACACGCAGAGGCGGGGCCAAATCCAAAGCTGAGTCCCGGGAGCTGTGCGAACAAAGAAGAGAAAGGGAAATCTCTCCCAGCAGCCTCAGGAGCAGCGGATTAAATCTCCACAATCAACTTTACGTACCCTGCATCTGTGGAATACCTGAATAGACAACGAATCATCCCAAAACTGAGGTGGTGGACGTGGGAACAACTGTAGACTTGGGGTTCGCTTTCTACATCTGATTTGTTTCTGTTTTTATGTTTATCTTAGTTTAGATCTTTGCGCTTGTTATCATTGGTGGATTTGTTTATTGGTTTGGTTGCTCGCTTCTTTTTTTATTACTTTTTTTATTTTAATAACATTTTAAAAAATTTTTCTATTTTAATAACGTCATTTTATTTATTTATTTTTTCTTTCTTTCTTTCTTTCTTTTTTTTTTCTCCCTTTTGTTCTGAGCCATGTGGCTGACAGTGTCTTTGTGCTCCAGCCAGCTGTCAGATCAGAGCCTCTGAGGTGAGAGAGCCGAGTTCAGGACACTGGACCACCAGAGACCACCCAGCCCCACAAAATATCAATCAGCAAGAGCTGTCGCAGAGATCTCTGTCTCAACGCTAAGACCCAGCTCCACTCAATGACCAGCAAGCTCCAGTGCTGGACACCCCATGCCAAACAACTAGCAAGATGGGAAAACAACCGCACTCATTAGCAGAGAGGCTGCCTAAAATCATAGTAAGTTCACAGACACCACAAAACACATCACCGGACGTGGCGCTGCCCACCAGGAAGACAAGATCCAGCCTCATCCACAAGAACACAGTCACCAGTCCCCTCCACCAGGAAGCCTACACAACGCATTGAACCAACCTTACCCACTGGAGGCAGACAAAAAAAACAATGGGAACTACAAACCTGCAGCCTGCAAAGAGGAGACCCCAAACACAGTAAGTTAAGCAAAGTGAGAAGACAGAGAAACACACAGCAGATGAAAGAGCAAAGTAAAAACCCACCAGACCAAACAAATGAAGAGGAAATAGGCAGCCTACCTGAAAAGGCACTCAGAGTAATGATACTAAAGATGATCGAAAATCTCAGAAATAGAATGGAGAAAATACAAGAAACGTTTAACAAGGAATTAGAAGAACTAAAGAGCAAACAATGATGAACAACACAATAAATGAAATTTAAAATTCTCTAGAAGAAATCAAGAGCAGAATAACTGAGGCAGAAGAACGGATAAGTGACCTGGACGATAAAATAGTGGAAATAACTACCACAGAACAGAATAAAGAAAAAAGAATGAAAAGAACTGAGGACAGTCTCAGACACCTTTGGGACAATATTAACTGCAACAACATTCGAATTATAGGGGTCCAAGAAGAAGAAAAGAAAAGAAAGGGACTGAGAAAATATTTGAAGAGATTATAGTTGAAAACTTCCCTAATATGGGAAAGGAAATAGCCAATCAAGTCCAGGAAGCACAGAGAGTCCCATACAGGATAAATCCAAGGAGAAACACACCAAGACACATATTAATCAAACTATCAAAAATTAACTACAAAGAACAAATATTAAAAGCAGCAAGGGAAAAACAACAAATAACATACAAGGGAACCCCCATAAGGTTAACAGCTGATATTTCAGCAGAAAGTCTGCAAGCCAGAAGTCGGTGGCAGGCTATATTTAAAGTGATGAAAGGGAAAAACCTACAACCAAGATTACTCTACCCAGCAAGGATCGCATTCAGATTTCGTGGAGAAATTAAAAGCTTTACAGACAAGTAAAGCTAAGAGAATTCAGCAACACCAAACCAGCTTTACAACAAATGCTAAAGGAACTTCTCTAGGCAGGAAACACAAGAGAAGGAAAAGACCTACAGTAACAAACCCAAAACAATTAAGAAAATAGTAATAGGAACATACATATTGATAACCACCTTAAACGTAAATGTATTAAATGCTCCAACCAAAAGTCATAGACTGGCTGAATGGATACAAAAACAAGACCCGTATATATGCTGTCTACAAGAGACCCACTTCAGACCTAGGGACACATACAGACTGAAAGTGAGGGGATGGAAGAATATATTCCATGCAAATGGAAATCAGAAGAAAGCTGGAGTAGCAATCCTCATATCAGACAAAAGGGACTTTAAAATAAAGACTATTACAAAAGACAAAGAAGGACACTACATAATGATCAAGGGATCAATCCAAGAAGATATAACAATTGTAAATATTTATGCAACAAACATAGGAGAAACTCAATACATAAGGCAAATGCTAACAGCCATAAAAGAGGAAATTGACAGTAACACAATAATAGTCGGGGACTTTAACACCCCACTTTCACCAATGGACAGATCAAAATGAAAATAAATAAGGAAACACAGCTTTAAATGACAGATTAAACAAGATGGCGTTAATGGATATTTATAGGACATTCCATCCCCAAACAACAGAATACATTTGAGAATTCTTCTCAAGTGCTCATGGAACATTCTCCAGGATAGATCATATCCTGGGTCACAAATCAAGCCTTGGGAAATTTAAGAAAATTGAAATCGTATCAAGTATCTTTTCTGACCACAACGCTATGAGGCTAGATATCAATTACAGGAAAAAAAACTGTAAAAAATACAAACACGTAGAGGCTAAACAATATGCTACTAAATAACCAAGAGATCACTGAAGAAATTAAAGAGGAAATCAAAAAATACCTAAAAACAAATGACAATGAGAGCACAGCTACCCAAAACCTACAGGATGCAGCAAAAGCAGTTCTAAGAGGGAAGTTTAGAGCAATACAATCCTACCTCAAGAAACAAGAAACATTTCAAATAAACAACCTAACCTTACACCTAGAGCAATTAGAGAAAGAAGAACAAAAAAAACCCAAAGTTAGCAGAAGGAAAGTAATCATAAAGATCAGATCAGAAATAAATGAAAAAGAAATGAAGGAAACAAGAGCAAAGATCAATAAAACTAAAATCTGGTTCTTTGAGAAGATAAACAAAATTGATAAAACATTAGCCAGACTCATCAAGAAAAAAAGGGAAAAGACTAAAATCAGTAGAATTAGAAATGAAAAAGGAGAAGTAACAACTGATGCTGCAGAAATACCAAGGATCATGAGAGATTACAACAAGTAAATATATGCCAATAAAAAGGACAACCTGGAAGAAATGGACAACTTCTTAGAAAAGTATAACCTTCCAAGACTGAACCAGGAAGAAATAGAAAATATAAACAGACCAATCACAAGCACTGAAATTGAGACTGTGATTAAAAATCTTCCAACAAACAAAAGCCCAGGACCAGATGGCTTCACAGGCAAATTCTATCAAACATTTAGAGAAGAGCTAACACCTATCCTTCTCAAACTCTTCCAAAATATAGCAGAGGGAGGAACACTCCCTAACTCATTCTACGAGGCCACCATCACCCTGATAACAAAACCAGACAAAGATATCACAAAAAAAGAAAACTAGAGGCCAGCATCACTGATGAACATAGATACAAAAATCCTCAACAAAATACTAGCAAACAGAATCCAACAGCACAATAAAAGGATCATACACCATGACCAAGAGGGGTTTATCCCAGGAATGCAAGGATTCTTCAGTACACCAAATCAATCGATGTGATACACCATATTAATAAATTGAACGTGAAAAACCATATGATCATCTCAATAGATGCAGAAAAACCTTTCGAGAAAATTCAACAAGTTGTGATAAAACCACTCCAGAAAGTAGGCATAGAGGGAACTTACCTCAACATAATAAAGGCCATATATGACAAACCCACAGCCAACATCATTCTCAGTACTGAAAAACTGAAACCATGTCCACTAAGATCAGGAACAAGACAACGTTTTCCACTCCCACCACTATAATTCAACATAGTTTTGGAAGTTTTAGCCACAGCAATCAGAGAAGAAAAAGAAATAAAAGGAACCCAAATTGGAAAAGAGGAAGTAAAACTGTCACTGTTTGCAGATGACGTGATACTATACATAGAGAATCCTAAAGATGCTACCAGAAAACTACTAGAGCTAATCAAGGAATTTGGTAAAGTAGCAGGATACAAAATTAATGCACAGAAATCTCTTGCATTGCTATACACTAATGATGAAAAATCTGTAAGAGAAATTAAGGAAACACTCCTATTTACCATTGCAACAAAAAGAATAAAATACCTAGCAATAAATGTACCTAAGGAGACAAAAACCTGTGTGCAGAAAACTATAAGACACAGATGAAAGAAATTAAAGATAATACAAACAGATGGAGAGATATACCATGTTCTTGGATTGGAAGAATCAACATTGTGAAAATGACTGTACTACCCAAAGCAATCTACAGAGTCAGTGCAAACCCTATCAAACTACCAATGGCATTTTTCACAGAATTGGAACAAAAAATTTCACAATGTGTATGGAAACACAAAAGACCCTGAATAGCTAAAGGAATCTTGAGAAAGAAAAATGGAGCTGGAGGAATCAGGCTCCCAGACTTCAGACTATACTACAAAGCTACAGTAATCGAGACAGTATGGTACTGGCACAAAAACAGAAATATAGATCAATGGAACAGGATAGAAAGCCCAGCGATAAACCCACGCACATATGGTTACCTTATCTTTGATTTAGGAGGCAAGAATATACAATAGAGAAAAGACAGCCTCTTCAATAAGTGGTGCTGGGAAAACTGGACAGCTACATGTAAAAGAATGACATTAGAACACTTCCTAACACCATTCACAAAAATAAACTCAAAATGGATTAAAGATCTAAATGTAAGGCCAGACACTATAAAACTCTTAGAGGAAAACATAGGCAGAACACTCTGTGACATAAATCACAGCAAGATCCTTTTTGACCCACCTCCTAGAGAAATGGAAATAAAAAAAAAAAAATGGGACCTAATGAAACTTAAAAGCTTTTGCACAGCAAAGGAAACCATAAACAAGATGAAAAGACCCTCAGAATGAGAGAAAATATTTGCAAACAAAACAACTGACAAAGGATTAATCTCCAAAATACACAAGGAGCTCATGAAGTTCAATATCAAAAAAACAAACAACCCAATCCAAAAATAGGAAGTAGACCTAAATGGACATTTCTCCAAAGAAGATATACAGATTGCCAACAAACACATGAAAGGATGCTCAATATCACTAATCATTAGAGAAATGCTAATCAAAACTACAATGAATTATCACCTCACACCAGTCAGAATGGCCATCATCACAAAATCTACAAACGATAAATGTTGGAGAGGGTGTGGAGAAAAGGGAACCCTCTTGCACCGATGGTGGGAATGTAAATTGATACAGCCACAGTGGAAAACAGTACGGAGGTTCCTTAAAAAACTAAAAATAGAACTACCATGTGACCCAGCAATCCCACTCCTGGGCATATACCATGAGAAAACCATAACTCAAAAACAGTCATGTACCACATTGTTCATTGTGGCTCTATTTACAGTAGTCAGGACATGGAAGCAACCTACGCGTCCATCAACAGATGAATGGATAAAGAAGATGTGGCACGTATATACAAAGCATATTACTCAGTCATAAAAAGAAACGAAATTGAGTTATTTGTAGTGAGGTGGATGGACCTAAAATCTGTCATATGGAGTGAAGTAAGTCAGAAAGAGAAAAACAAATACCGTATGCTAACACATATATATGGAATCTAAAAAAAAAAAAAGTTCTGAAGAACCTAGGGGCAGGACAGGAATAAAGATGCAGATGTAGAGAATGGACTTGAGGACATGGGGAGGGGGAAGGGTAAGCTGGGACAAAGTGAGAGAGTGGCATAGACATATATACACCATCAAATGTAAAATAGCTAGTGGGAAGCAGCTGCATAGCACAGGGAGATCAGCTCAGTGCTTTGCGATGACATAGAGGGGTGGGATAGGGAGGGTGGGAGGGAGACGCAAGAGGGAGGAGATATAGGGCTATATGTATATGTGTAGCTGATTCACTTTGTTATACTGCAGAAACTAACACAACAATGTAAAGCAATTATACTCCAATAAAGATGTTTAAAAAATTAAAAAAAGAAAGCATAGGAGTACTTTCTAAGCAGTGAGGAAATGAGAAAAAAATCACAATGATATTAGAATGTGTTTACACTGAATGATAATATAAATGTCATGTATTAAAACATGAGGAATATAGTAGTACTTAAGAGGAATGCGTACCCTTAAATACTTGTATTAGGAAAAATGAAATCTCGTAATTTTTTTTATTGAAGCATAGTTGATTTACAATATTTTGTTAGTTTCATGTGTACAGCAAAGTGGTTCAGTTATACATACATATATATGTATGTATAATATATTGTATATATGTATGTGTATGATATATGTATTTTCTTTTTCAGATTCTTTTCCCTTTTAGGTTATTACAACCATATTGAGTATGGTTCCCTGTACTATACTGTAGGTCCACTTTGGTAGATTGTGCTTTTAAAGACTATCCTGATGAGAACAGAGACTGAGGATCTAATTAAAACAAGTAGGTTTGCAAACATCCAAGCCAATCCATCAGAACAGTGTGAGAGGAGTCTGGCAGCAAAGGGAGAGCATCTGGTCATATAAGTGGTCATGTTCAGTAAATAATCCATAAGAGGAGACATTAGCAGATCCTGGGACAAAGCTTCTTAGACAAGCCTCCAATGTGCAAAATGAGAGGTAACACTCCTGAAAGTCCTGTTGACCCTTGAACAACATGGGTTTGAATTGGTGCGTCCACTTAAACGTAGATTATTTTTCAGTGGTGGATACTGCAGTAGTACATGATGGGCGGTTGGCTGACACAGAACTGCAGATACGGAGCACCAATGATAACTTAAACATGGATTTTTTTGTTTGTTTTTGCGGTACGCGGGCCTCTCACTGTTGTGGCCTCTCCCGTGGCGGAACACAGGCTCTGGACGCGCAGGCTCAGCGGCCATGGCTCACGGGCCCAGCCGCTCCGCGGCACGTGGGATCTTCTCGGACCGGGGCACGAACCCGTGTCCCGTGCATTGGCAGGCAGACTCCCAACCACTGCGCCACCAGGGAAGCCCCTTAACATGTATTTTTGACTCCATGGAAGTTGGTATCCCTAACCCTTGCATTGTTCAAGGATCAACTGTATAAGCCTGTGAAACACTAACCCTCTCGGCCCAACTGGAAATTGTGTTTCCACAAGACATCTGACTAGAAACATTTAGTGGGTAACCAGGTTACAGAATTTACCCTCATTAAGGATTCTAACAGCCCACCCAAGGCTTTCCACAGAAATCACTGCACCTGAGGATCCTTTATGGAGGTGAAATGAAATGATAGTAAGGATAAAATTGCTTAGTGGTCCTGCTGCCTTGCCTATTTATACAAGGTTTTGTATTTGCCCTGTGAATACTTATCCAACCAGAAGCCTGAAGCCTGAAGGGTGAGGACCCCATCTACCCAAATAGTTCTGGCTACCCCCATTTACCTGCAGGGAGGAGATAAACTTCCCCCTTAACTTCTTGAGACAATTACGATGTAGCTTCAGAAGATTCTCATGAGATTGAAGAGTCCTTTACTTCACCTCAGCCTTCTAACCTAATCGGACGAATCTAAGTATGGATAGAAACAGACTCAGGAACTTCTAATATCAAGGTGCAGGTATGAAGGTGAAATGGTCTATGACACCTGTTCCAAAGATGGTGGAGATGAGGGAAGGGTGGTCATACAGGCTATAACTCTGGCTTCCCAAGTGAAGATAAATAAATGAAGTTCCCATAGGTTTGCTCTGTATCCTGCCAGTCATCAATCCTGGATAAGGCCTGGACCACTAAATCCTCAAAGAATGCTGGTTGGGTGGATACCTTTGTTTAGAAAGTGCCAGAGCTGGTCCAGGCTTTGAGCTAGATCTTAAAGGATGGATTTGGCCAGGGGGAAAGTGGTTCATTCAACTCAGAGAGGGAAGTCAAGGGGCGAGGATGACTTTGAAGTTCTCACTCAGACAGAAGGTGGGCAGTGCTGCCAAGGGGACAGTTGGAGGAGGAGATGTCAGTCAAAGTCATAACAAACATGGCATCTGGCCACGAACTGGGGAAATCCTTGTTCAAGACACTGGTGGGCCTTGACGAGAGTTACTGGCGCACTCTGCCCTTCTCCGTATTACACAACTGCAATCCTCCTCTAACCTTTCTTGTTGGTACATGTGTGGCTATCCCAGAGCTTGAGTCTTTGTTTATTTTCGATCTTGTTATTTATCACAATAGGATATCGTCTACTAAAGGCTGAGATGATCCATCCTGAGAGAACTCTCCACAAGCAGGAACTTTATTTCAAATGCTTTACTATCACCTTCAGGTCACAGGTAGGCTGTAATCTTTCTTGCTCATGTCTCACTAATGCCTAATATGTTTGTGGGTTAATATTTTGCAGATGAGGAAATTAAGGCATTAACATACGGCATCTTCAAGGATGTGGGGTTGTGAAACTAAGAGGTGGTCATAGCCCAAATGCAAAGAATGAAGGTGAATGTAGGAGCAAGGTTACCCAACCCAAATAAAGACTGAATATGCCTTGGGAATGAAAAGCTACACGGCCAGAGATGTGGCCCAAGATGGAATAATTGAGAACATGTCTCTGCAGAGGAAAGCAAAGCAAAATGGCTCTTTAATAAATTAAGTAAATGTCTCTCAAATTGTGTGTTTTCTAAATTGAGCATTTCCCAAAACGTGCTTTTCCCAATGCCTATTAGCAATGAAAGGCTCTGAGAAGAACAGCTACAAAGGAAAATTAACTTCACTTAACCCAGAGTTGATCAAACTTTTTTGACCTGGGAATGCATTTTTCATGGAGCATCTATTACCACCACCCAGGAAGGTGTGGGGAATGTTGAATTAAAAAAACAATTCAGGGCTTCCCAGGTGGTGCAGTGGTTGGGAACCTGCCTGCCGATACAGGGGACACGGGTTCGTGCCCCGGTTCGGGAAGATCCTGCATGCCGCGGAGCGGCTGGGCCCGTGAGCCATGGCCGCTGAGCCTGCGTGTCCGGAGCCTGTGCTCCGCAACGGGAGAGGCCACAACAGTGAGAGGCCCACATGCCACAAAAAAACAAACAAACAAACAAAAAACAATTCAGGGCTTCCCTGGTGGCGCAGTGGTTGGGAATCCGCCTGCCAATGCAGGGGACACGGTTCGAGCCGTGGTCTGGGAAGATCCCACATGCCGCGGAGCAACAAAGCCCGTGAGCCACAACTACTAAGCCTGCGCATCTGGAGCCTGTGCTCCGCAACGGGAGAGGCCACAACAGTGAGAGGCCTGCGCACTGCGATGAAGAGTGGCCCCCACTCGCCGCAACTGGAGAAAGCCCTCACACAGAAATGAAGACCCAATATAGCCAAAAATAAATAAATTAATTAATTAATTTTAAAAAAACCCAATTCATGTGGTACAGCCACTATGGAGAACAATATGGAGGTTCCTCAAAAAACTAAAAATAGAGTTTCCATATGATCCAGCAATCCCACTCCTGGACATATATCCAAACAAAACTATAATTCTAAAAGATACATGCACCCTTATGTTTATTGCAGCACTATTTACAATAGCCAAGACATGAAAGCAACCTAAATGTCCATCAACAGATGAATGGATAAAGAAGATGTGGTACATGTATACAATGGAATACTACTTAGCCATAAAAAAGAATGAAATAATTCCATTTGCAGCAACATGGATGCAACTAGAGATGATCATACTAAGTGAAGTAAGTCAGAGAAAGACAAATACCATATGATATCACTTATATGTGGAATCTAAAATATGACACAAATGAACTTATCAACAAATCGGAAACAGACTCACAGCCATAGAGAACAGACTTGTGGTTGCCAAGGGGGAGGGTGTATGGGGGAGGGATGGATTGGGAGTTTGGGACTAGCAGATGCCAACTATTATATATAGAATGGATAAACAACAAGATCCTACTGTATAGCACAGGGAACTGTATTCAATATCCTGGGATAAGCCATGATAGAAAAGAATATGAAAAAGAATATACATATGTACAACAGAATCACTTTGCTGTACAGCTGAAATTAACACAGCATTGTAAATCAACTAAACTTCAACAAAATTTTTTTAAAAAGCGTAAGGTGTCATATGTTGTGATTGTCCTCACCCAACATGGGAATCTCTGATGTTTAATAGAAGGATTTTATCTATTAAAAAAATAGAAACAAATTCATGGTTTAATTTCAGGGTGTCTGGTATATCTAGGTGATCCATACATGTTTATTTTTGAATTTTTAGAGTAATTTTTAAAATAACTAAGTCATTATTTGTTGTCAACATATTTTTCCAAAAAGTGGATTTTTAAAAAGTGAAGTAGTAGTGACCTTCAGAATCAGAACAAAAACTCAGAATTAGGAAGAATGTGGCTTTCTTAACATCCACTAAAAATAATTTAAGAAATTTCTACTGTCTCATGGCCTGCCCAACCCAGGAATAAATTATTCCCTCTAGTTCCTCAGCTCATAGTTCCTCTGAAACTGTTAATTCTGCTTAGATGACTTCTGAGTGTGAGTGAAATTTAATTATCTCATTTTCTTTAATAGCAGAGTGTAGATTAATTGCTTAAGAGGAAAAGATGGCTTGTTACATGTGTGGAAAGGTGCACTGTTCCCTGTGCTCAAGATATGACCATCAAGGCGGAAGCTTTAACTATAGAGCATGTGAAAGAGTATACTTACAGAAAAGATAGAGCTTTTAGTCATATAACATGATTTTTCCACTTACATTGAAATTTATTTGGTTTTGTGGAATGAGAATAAAAGTGTTCATCTAGCAAATGGCAGTTCAGATTTTGGCTTTATCACTTACTAGCTATTTAACCACAGGCATGTCTCTGAGCTTCAGTTTCCTCTTTGTAAAGTGGCATTAATAGCTTGGTGTACTAGAATAAAGCCTTCATCATTTCAGCATTTAGAAATTTTCAGGAGGATTGTTGCTCACCATCTTGCTGTCCTCAGCAAAGCTTCCTAGCAGACACACCCTTCCATCCCACTCACAGTTTTAAGGGAGAGAGATCCAGACAGAAAATAGACCTGCTGACAATAAACACATGAAATACACACATTTTTCCTTCTCCCTGAAATGGAAATGCAAAACTAAGAATCAACAGGAATACAAGGAGAACTGTGATATAAAAAAGAAAGACCAAAGGAAACAAAAACTGACCCAGAAAAATTAAAAAAAGGAAAGACAATTAGGGAACAGAAGGCGACATTAAAAATACTCTAATTAATATGCCAAGAAGATTTTGGAGAAAACATAATAATATCCTTAAAATGAGAACAAAATACTAAGAAAAAGAAACAATTAGAGAATAAAAGACAGTATTTGCAGATTAAAAAGATAATACTGGTTGAAAAAAGTTTTAACTAAAGAAAGACTAGAAAATAAGCCCAAAGACTCTCTCTACTCTCTTAGAATGTAGGGAGAAAAAGGCAAAAACTTAAAAACTATGAGAGAGAAGATCAGTCTAGAAGATTTCACATACAGGGTTGGAGGTGAAAAAATTATTTAAAAAATAGTTAAAGAAAACTGTCCAAAGCTTAAGGACCAAATTCTTCAGAATTAAAAGAACTTTCTGAATGCCCAGAACAATGAAAGAAAAGAGAGCTCTACCTAGATACACCTTTGATGTGTCAGAGTACCAAAGATACAAAGAAACTTTACCTAAAGGCTTCTATGCCCAGCCAGGTATCAGTCAAGCATGAAGGCAAAGCAATGATATTTTCAGGCAAAAACATCTCCGAAAGTTTATCTCCTATTCTTTAAAGGTATTTGGAGATATACCTAGAAAAACACAGGGTAGAATAAGAAGGATATTGTGTGGTCTAGGTGTCTGTGGTTCTAATCCAGACCCCTGGTAACAGTGGAAAAAATTTGCAACATGGCAAGTGCATGGCAGGCTTAGAGGGAGGGTAAACAGTGCAGATTTGAGCAGAAGGATGGTGGGGAGATAAGGGATGGAGTTCTCCAGGAGAAAAGGGGGACTGAAGAGAAAAGACAGGCTTGGGAATATTAACCACAAGGGCAACTAATGCAAGAAAAACAACAGCAGCCAGGGATCGGTGGAAACTCCAGGGATCGGTGGAAACTCCAGGGATCGGTGGTAGGGTGAGGAATGTATAATACAGCTGAATGCATAATAAAACCATAATTCACACATGAAGCAAACTAAAGTGTGGCCATATTGGAGGATAAAAACAACGAGAGAGAAGATCCATTAACCCTTGATTCTGGGAACATCCTCTCTTGACTGGCCCAGGGGTTATGATGTTAGACTTATTAAGTGACTTGATCAGTGGGTGGATGAGCCATGGAGACCTGGCTGCAACTACAGGACCAAGGGTACAGTCAATGTTTATCTCACAAAGTGGGACGTGGAAGGTGGAGAAAAGGGCAGGGGCACCTTCATTTTCTAAAGTGAGGAATCAGAGAGATAATATTATCAAAAGTTGATGAAATGAGAAATACAGATTTAGTATAATACTTCAAATTACAAATATAAACACAGGAAGAACAAAGATAATAATATAAATGTCAAACACTGGATATGTCCAGGGTTCTGGGAGAAGAGGGGTGGTATTGAGATAAATCCTCTCCTTTCACATTGAGGAGTCTGTAAATAATATCTTTTATTAATAAATTTTAAACATAGAGGGAATGATACTCAATGTTTTGTAATAACCTGTAAGGGAAAAGAATCTGAAATATATATATGTATATATGACTGAATCACTTTGCTGTACACCTGAAACTAACACAACATTGCAAATCAGCTATACTTCAACTAAAAAATATAGAGTGATAATCATGTTGTCTATACGGAGGCAAAAGCAGAAGAATTGAAAATGGAAACAACCTCTTAGAACCGGGTCCTTGTTTGTCTCATTGGTCTGATGGTGTATCCTTGGTACCTAGTACCTGGCACACCTGTTTGATAAATGGTGAAGGAAAAGAAACTGACTCTGGGAAATGGTGCTGGAAGTGGGGAGAGGAAGAACCAGAGGCTGTCCCTTCCCAACAGTGAATGGTTAGCAGATATTTGATGAACAAAATTATAATTGTAAAAATAATTATCAGAAGAATGGAGCAGGCCGTGCATAGCGGTGGTTTCCTGGGGGACGTGACCAATAAGAGGAACCTGAGCAGGATCCAGTCAGGTGAGGGAAGAGAGCTCCAGGCTGGGAAACACATGCAAGGTTTCAGGCAGAAGGAAGACCCCGGTGGCTGGGGCAGAGTGGGGTGTGGTAGGGAAGCTCTGTGTGAGCCTGGGTAAGAGAAGGGGCCAAGTCTAAGAGGGTTTTGTTGGCCACATTTAGGATGCTGAGGATTTACTCAAGAAATGACATGTGACTTGTCTGTATTTCATTATCACCCGCGAGGCTGGGAACTTCTGGCTCTGGCCATGCACTTGGGACCAGAGTTTCCAAATAGCTCTGTGCTTGACCTATCAGGAAGGGACTCGGCTTGCGGATTTGCTTTTCGGTATCTGATAACTTTGAGCTACCAAAGAAGAAGAAAGTGTTTTCTCTTTTAGATAACTGAATTGAATATGGTCCACTTATTCCAAACATGGTGCGCTTATTGCAGACATCCAACCAGATGACCTGAGGACGCTGAGGGAAATGGCTACATGTCCTCGACACCAAGGTGATGGCGCTTGTCAGGACACTGAGAAACCGTTTCGGCAGGGAGGCAGAGGAACAGTCTCAGGGCCGTCAAGGCATTGATCAGCAGCAAAGCGCACTCCATTCAAGAAGCTGGAGGCGTGTTTACTGGGCTCTCCCGAGCCTGGGGCTGGGCCAGATGCCAAGGAACACTGTGCAGATGTGAGCTCTGCCCTAGAGAAGTGCCTATTCTTGGAAGACAGAAATAGATGTGGATGAACACGGACCCAGATTCTCACAGAGCACAAATGCTGCCCAGGGATTAGGCTTGGTGCATCCCCGTTAGTGCACTGAAGCCGTAATTTACTCAGTCACAAGGCTTCCTGGTGCTTTCTAAGGCACTTAACCTACTCCCAGGATGTTGGTGGCACGTCGGGGGAATCCGGCTCACTAATCTTTAACACTTGGCATAATTATTTCTCCTTGCATAATACTATTTTCCCCCGAGAAACTCAAAATTATTACATAAGAAATGTAGAAATATAAGTCTGTGATTTTTTTTTTTTAATAAGATGTAGTCAGTGGCCCCAGGGAATTTTTGTAGCAAAAGCCTCTCAAATCAATTATATTTTCTCATTTGGGGTTCTAATAATTGAATATTTTATTTTGATATTTATTTAATTTCTCTCCAAATGAAAAGGTGGAGTTCTGTTGACACACCGAGAAAGGAGAGTATTATTAATTAAGGTTGTTTAAAGTCAAAGATGAACACAGTGCTGAGGTGTACCAATTTGTTTCAATGAGCGGTCAGGCTGCTCTGGGAGATTATGTGGACATTGCTGGCAATCCTGGTGGTGGGACAGTAGTGCTGCACCTCCATCCTCTGTAGGAGGTAAGTCTGCAATCACAGTTTCATCAAGTCAGAGAAAAAGTACCTGATGCAACCAGCCAGGTGTTTCGTGATGATGGGTAAGGAATACCAGGTTCAGAAAGGTTGAGGACACTTGCCCAGGGCCACACGGCTGGTTGGTGTGCAGAGCCAGAACCACACTTGGGGTGGGAGGTCTTTGATTCCTGCTGGGCACTTCTTTCTGACTCCCTGACCCTAGGACCCACTTGGCTTGACTCTGAGCTTCAACCGTTGCACTACAATCCCGCTGCACAAATGTTCTGAACGTCTGAATAAACAAGGCCGGACAGGAGCAGCCCCAAGGCGGTCCCTGCTCCCAACTTGATGCTGGTGAGTTACCCAGACATGTAGAGAACTTCCAGGATGGGGTGCAGCTCAGGCAGGAGTCAGCATTGGTCAGCAAACAGTCACGGAGCAGGTAGATCTTTGACCCTCTCTTGCTAGCTCACTTTCTCAGCTGGGGACTCCTTTCTCACAGGTATGAACAATACCACCCTGACTTCTCTCTCTCAGTCATTCTGTCTCTCTCTCTCTCCCCTCCCCTTGCCCACTCTCATGGGAAAAACTCTCCAGAGGCTTCCGATGTTTTTAGTGGTTGGTTAAGGACGGCCGGAGTGACCCACTTATGAACGGTTCATTTCGGAGTTCAAGCAATGAGTTTTCCAGAGCCTGTCTCTTCCGACCCACACCACTGGAGATGAATAAACGATGGTTATTGTTATTGGGCCCAAAGGATGCTCTGAATACAGGGAACTATGATCTGTCTGCCTAAGTCAATCTCATATTCTTTTCTCTATTCCCTGCGACACCAGAAGGCAAAATGGGAAACAAGGGTCAAAATCACCAAGAGGCTGGTTTGGCTTTGAAAGGAAGGATTTTCAAGTAATTGAAACTTTGGGAAAAAAGGAATGGCCGTACCACGGGGCTGTGAGGTTTCCATTGTCAGAGGTAGTTAAAGAGAATGAATGGCTACTTATCAAAATGTGCTGGAAAAGGAGAGTATGGTTAGAAGAGATGACCTCTAAGGTCTCAACACTGAGATATTTAATTTGTTTATCCTTCCTATGGACACATTTCTGGAGTTGGGTCAGAGGTCAGGGGTCAATGGTCAGGCCCCTCCAGTCCATCTGTCGCCTTGGCTAACCCAAGCTGCTCGTCCACTTGGTCCAGCTAGGAATGTGTGAGCTGTGGCAGCAAAGAGAACAGCTGAACAGAAGACAAGCTAAGGGGTCAGAGCTCCCCGATTCCAGCTACAGCGCCACTATGGTCAAACTGAGCCGTGGCAACCACTTAAAAAAAAAAAAAAGATCATTTGGTTTAGTTAACATCTTTATTGGAGTATAATTGCTTTACAATGGTGTGCTAGTTTCTTCTGTATAACAAAGTGAATCAGCTATACATACATCCCCATATTCCCTCCCTCTTGTGTCTCCCTCCCACCCTCCCTATCCCACCCCTCTAGGTGGTCACAAAGCACTGAGCTGATCTCCCTGTGCTACGTGGCTACTCAAAGGATCTATTTTGATGAGATTCTAAAACAAGAATCCCTAATGATTTTCTCCCCTCGAATCACAGGAAAACGTGGCAGGGATATCATCATATCATTTGAATGTGTACCCACTTGCCAATTACTCTGGATTGATGCTTTCTGATGTCAACAATCAGCTGAACATAAAATCTAAATCATATATTTGACACTTTATTCAAGACCAAAAAAGACTGGCTATTTAGGCAAAAACATCAGCTTCGTAGTTTTCCTGGCAAATGTGCTATCACTAAGTGGATGTGTATATTAAAACAGTTGACATTATGAGCAAGTAATGGTCAGGCCATTCCAATGGGCAATTTACTCTCCGGGAAACCAACAAGGCCTGGGCTAGATGCATGCCCTTTTCCATGTTACTCAGAGCCATTCAGAAAATTCCCATTGTTATTCACAAAATGCTCCACCAATCTGAGGAATTAACCCTCTTCCCAACATGTCTCGTTTACTTGTTCTTCAAGTAACAGACATGTTAAAGCTGATGTGGGTCCAGTGTCTAAATAATAAAAAGCTGCTTTTTACTGAGAGCTTGATGTGTTGCACACAACCTCATTAAGTCCTCACAAAAACCCAGATGTGTTAGCATCCCTATTTTAACTGAAGAGTAGACTGAGGCTCAGAAAGGAAAGTCGTTTGCCGGTCAGAATGGCCACCATCAAAAAGTCTACAAAAAATTAATGCTGGAGAGGGTGTGGAGAAAAGGGAACCCCCCTACACTGTGGGTGGGAATGTAAACTGGTACAACCACTATGGAGAACAGTGTGGAGGTTCCTTAAAAAACTAAAAACAGAACTATCATATGATCCAGCAATCCCACTCCTGGACATATATCTGGAGAAAACCATAATCTGAAAAGATACATGCACCCCAGAGTTCACTGCAGCATTACTTACAATAGCCAAGACATGGAAGCAACCTAAATGCCCATGGACAGAGGAATGGATAAAGAAGATGTGGTACATATACACAATGGAATATTACTCAGCCATAAAAAGGAACGAAATTGGGTCATTTGTAGAGACGTGGATGGACCTAGAGACTGTCATACAGAGTGAAGTCAGTCAGAAAGAAAAACAAATATCATATGATATCACCCATATGTGCAATTTTGTTAAATGATACAAATGAGCTTATTTACAAAACAGAAACAGACTCACAGACGTCAAAAACAAACTTATGGTTACCAAAGGGGAAGTGTGGGCGGGAGAGATAAATCAGGAGCTTGGGATGAACACACACACACACTACTATATATGAGATAGATAATCAACAAGGACCTACTGTATAGCAAAGGGAACTCTACTCAATACTCTGTGATAACCTAGATGGGAAAAGAATCTATAAAAATGAATGAATATATGTATAACTGAATCACTTTTTTTCTACACCTGAAACTAACACAACATTGTAAATCAACTATATTCCAATGAAATTAGGAAAAAAAAAAAAGAAAGTAATTTGCCCACGGTCATACAGCAAAGTGTGAGATGAGTGATCATTAATATCCTTTTATATTGGGAGGTACAGCTGGGATTTAACTCGAGGTTGTACACTCATCAAAGCCTTTACACTTGGCCTCTTTGTGGTTCTGCCTCTTACGACTTGTGCTGTCCGTGAGGAGGAGGTGGGTCATGGCCATGTGTCACTGGCTGGAATCTGTGTCCTAAGGGAGCCGTATTGTGGACGTTACACTTTCAGGAGCTCTCTGTCAGTTAAGAGCATGTAGCACGAATGATTAAGATGTAGTCTCCCAACTTGGATAGGGTGCACAAAGAAGTTTCTAGAAGCTCACTGATACATTCAGTGTTAATGGAATCCATGGTCCGACCCTCAGTTTACTTTAGGAAGTAATCCTTCCTAAAACTGATGTGCCCAAGACTGCTGTGTGGGCAAGGCTCCATGCCAGCTCTCTGTTCCCACCTCCCTGGCACCACTGATTGCCACACCAAACACTCCCCTCACCCAGGCCTGGCCTGGGTACATGCGTGAGAGACACCTGCTCCTAAGGGTCCAGCCCCATGGGCACAGGGCTTGGTGAGATGCTGGTGCCACTGTGAGAACTTAAGGAAAGGTGTCCCTTCCTCCAGGCGAACGGAGCGTAGGCTGGACTTTAGCCCCTAATCACACACTCAGCTATGTGCCCCTGTGCAGGTGGCTGCCCACACGAACATTCCTACAGTGCATGGTGTGTTCATTGCCTCAGAAATAAAAGCCTTGTCCATCAATAGTTTCAAATAGTGATTTCTAGGAAGCCTCAGAGTACAGCGTTTTCTGGAGCTCTTTTAGGAGGCGTGTAAGCAAAATCACTGATGCAGTAGGGGTGATGAGATTGCTGGGCTGCTTGCAGCTTCCTGAAGCGTGTGCTGCCCCATCGGACAACCCGACCGAGGCGCCGTCAGGACCGCAGAAGTGTCAAGTGTAGAGGGCAGGAGGGCGTCTGCCCGTCAAGAAGGCTAAGCACTTACTCTTTATTGCCAAACAAAGATTGTCTGGCATCTCCTGAAGTACAAAAATATAACTGCAGGCCAGACAACAATAAAGATCGAATAACAGGCTCATACCATCAATGGCCAGCCATTCCACAGCAACGTTCTCAGTCCAGAGTTTCTCAGACCCCAGATGGTAAACATGCTATTTACAAAACAAAAAGATGGACTCAACAACTCTGTTCCCCAACATCCCTGTTCCTTTAAGAAGAGGGCAGCCTACCACTCCTGTGAAACTCAGACCCCACGGCCACACTTCATTACTGTTTACCAAATGAGGAAGCGTCCTTTCAGTGTGTCCCTGAGTGCTTTCTCTGCCCTTAAACTACTCAAATGAGTATGATTTTGAGGTTGGTATTATTGATGTGATGTAAGAGCAGTTTTTCTGGGAAAGGCTGGCTTTTTAAATAGATTTCTCAAGAATTCAAGGGCTCCTGCAGCACCTTTTCTTCATTATATTTATGAGTCAATGAGGGAAGACGGCAGAGTGCAGCCTGTGAAGTGGTGCAACACTTGCACCCCAGGGAACTAATGAATGGATGGATGGATGGATAGATGAATGGATGGATGAACAAATGGATGAATGCATGAATGGATGAATGGGTAGATGAATGGATGGATGAATGAATGGATGGATGGATGGGTGGATGGATGGATGGATGAAATAATGAATAAACATTTAAAACCCCATCTATGTGTCATGCATGGCATTCGGAGATAATAATATTAAAAGCTAATGTTTATTAAGCAACATTATATGCCAGACACTTTTCTAAGAAAGGTACATATTTGCTCATTGAATCCACATGGTTTCCCCTTTTACAGAACTGGGTAGCTTGACTGCAACCACACAGCTCGTGGAATTTTTATTCTGAAACGCTTATTAGGCTTTTATATATTTTCCTTTTCTGAATTTATTTGACAGAGCTCTCTCTATCTTGAGGATTGTCTGTGCTCATTTTATATTGAAGTATCTGTCCAAGTTTGCTGTTCATCTTTTCATTGTTTGTGTGGTGTTTCTGACAGAGTCAAATCTGTATTTTTATTTCTACTTCATTTATTTAGTATCAGGCTTACGGAAACCCTTCTCACCCCAAGATTATTTAATCTTCACCTGAATTTTCAAGGTTTATTATAATACATTAAAATCTTTCTAGAACTTATTTTGGTTTAATGTATTAGGTATGCATCTAACTTTCCTCTCCTCCCCCCACCCCAGCTGTTAGACAGTGTCCCAATGTCATTTAATGAAAAGTTACTTGTCCAGTCATTCATTTATGCAACAAATATTTATCCGGAACCTTCAATGAATAGACATTTTCTAGGTCCTCATGATACATTACATTCTAATGGGAAGAGGCAGATAATAACAACTAAACATTTGATAGTAAGATGGTGCTAAACACAACCGACAAGAAGGGGTTGGAATGGCTTTCTTAGTCAAGGGTTGTCAAGAAAGGTCTCTCTGAAATGGTAACATTTGGGTAGAGACCTGAAGGAGGTGAGAGGTGACCCGTGCACCCCGGGAAGGGCATGCCAGGCAGAGGGAACCACAGGCACTAGACCACGAGGTGGGATTACACTTGTTTGTTCACATCATAGCAAAGGGGCCATGCTAGGTGAAGCCGTACCACTAATGAGGGGAAAGGGTACTAGAAGTGAGGGGTGGCAGGAGTCAGACCCTGTAGGACCTGACAGGTCATGGTAAGCACTTTGGATTTGGCTAATGGTTGAGTGTAGCGGACTGTGTTTCCCAAAGATGGCCACAGGAACACCCCGTGTGTTTTTCTGCATCATGACATTGCCCTGCCCCCGTCAGGAGACTCTCAACCTCTTCGAATCTGGGCAGGCCTGCTGACTGCTTTGGCCAACAAAATGTGGCAGAAAGGATGCTGTCCCAGCCCCTGCCTCTTGTGGCAGCTTCCTCTTCCTGCCTCTTAGAGACAATCACAATGGAGGAAGTGCACAGACCTCAAGACCGGCATTCTGTCCAAGCCACATGGAGAGCCCTGGGAGATGAGGAGTCACAAGGTGCCAGGATGTGAGGGAAGAAGCCACCTTAGAAGGGGTCCTCCAGCCCCACCAAAACTAAACTGCCCCAAGGGCTGACCCATGGGATCTTGAGCAAAACTGAAAGTTTGTTTTAAGTCACCATATGTTGGGGTACTGGTTATGCAGCAATAAATAACTGGAACACTGAGGTAAGGAGGCCATTGGAGGGTTTTGAGCAAACATATGATTTGATTTCAGTTTTACAAGAATGCCTCTGGGTCTGTGCCAAGAACAGGATGAAGAAGGAGCATGTGGGAAGGAGACCAGTTTGCAGAGCAGGTGAGAGACCCAGGAGGTTGAGTGCTGAGAAGGGATTCAACTCTGGATATATTTCAAATGACATGTGAATGGGATCTACTGATGGATTAGATGTAGGCTGTGAAAGAAAGAAGTGAAGGATGGCTTCAGGGGGCTGGCCTGACCCTGGAAGAATGAAGGGATCTTCTGCTGCCATGTGAGGAAACCACAGGAGGAGCAGGACCGGGGTTGGAGAAATCAGGAATTCTGTTTTGGACATGCTAAGACTGTGAGGCTGAACGCACATTCAAGTGGAGATGCCGAGTGGTGCTGGACAGCGGGGTTTCTGGTCAGAAAACAGGTCTGGGCTAGGAGAAGTCACTTTGGACATTGTTAGTGTTTCAATGGTCATATAGGACCAGATCACCTGGGCAGTGAATGCAGATAGAGCAGAGATGTTGGAGGACTGAGCCCTGGGCACTCTAGCATCTAGACACAGGGAAGAGTTGGAAAAGGAACCTGAACAGAAGACCAGTGAGATAGGATGAGAAGGAAGAGAAGGATGTTCTGGAGGCAGAAAAGAAGGTATTTCAAGAAGGAAGGAAGAGTTTAGTGTGTCAGAGCTGCTGAAGAATCAAGCTAAATGAGGACTGACCATTCATTCTCGATATGACTCCCTCATTCTTGCTATTACTGATTCCAAAAGGTGCTTTTATCACACACTACATTTGCATGTGCATGAATGCGTGTGTGTGTGTACTTTCTCTTCTCTCCCATTGATCCGTTTATCCATCTGGAACGATATGACCACTGAAACTTTCACAGCTGAAAAGGCAAGCACCATGTCTGCCTCCACCTTTTCTTCAAAAATATCCTTGTTATTCTTCAGAATTTTCGATTGGAATTTTATCAAGTTCCCCTCCGCCCAATGCATTGGAAATTTTATTTTACACACTTTTTGCATACAAATCAGGTTGGTGAGAATTCATATTTACTTATCTAGTTTCCATATGCCATGTGTTTCCATTTAAAAAAATTTTTTTAATTAATTTTTATGGGAGTATAGTTTCTTTACATTGTTGTGTTAGTTTCTATCGTATAGCAAAATGAATCAGCTATACATATACATATTTCTCCTCTTTTTTGGTGTGTTTCCATTTACATGCTTTACATCCCTAAGTAGATTTTTTTTTTTTCGTAAAGGTCTCATGTGTTTCCTCTTAAGTTCTTTTCTAGATATTTACATTGCAGTGGCTTTTGTGAATTATATCCCTTCTTCCTGGCTATTTTTGCTGTAAGAAATCTATTCATTTTTGTATGAAGAATTCTCTTATTATTTCTAATGATTTTACAGGTGATGCAAGCAGATTTCAAGACGTTTGCTATTGTCATGGGCATGAGGCCTCCCAGCTTTGGAATCATAGAGCCAATGTATAAGACTGTCCCAATTTCTGTTGATAAAATCATCCCTAGTTTGGAGAATGTATTTCAAGTATTTCAAAGTGTTTCCCAAAGAACTCCATGATTCCCAGGTGCTCTGGGAATGACTGTAGCCACACATCTCAAATTGTCCCAGAGAGTCCCAATTTCA